>NW_024104530.1:0-640510 GCF_003945595.2 Pipra filicauda
AAAAAAAATATATATTTATAGGATGCTTTGTGGAGCTTTTTTGGTTGGGGTTTTTTTTTGTTAGTTTGTGAGGGTTTTTTTTTTCTTCTCTCTTCCTGCTGAAATGCTAACATTTAGCAAAAGTTCAAAGTAGTCTTTTTTTGAATATACAGCTTGATATATCTAGCATACATTTCATGTAGAAGGAGTGTGGATGTCTTAAGGGTCTAATGTCTGAAGCTCATTGTGTAGGGACTCGGGGGTAAGGAAGACAATTACACAGAATAAGTTTTATTTCTAGTTTTTCTGGTTGGACTCTTCAGTAATATTAATCAGCATCTTCTTTCTTCCTTTCCCATCCATTGTGTCACAAAAAAATTATTCTAGGAAGTTCAGAAAAACCCCAGAACTTGGGAACTTGATCAGGCACTCTTCTTTGATGGTCTAAGTTGTGCCATGCAAGGACTTAGTTTTTAACTGCATTAAAATCAATGGAACCATCACCTGATTTAGAATGGTGGATTGACTCAGGTGGAATTCTGTGAAATTAGTTGCATTTTGTTGTTGAAAGGTTAAACAACTTGTTTACATGGCTTTTCTCATGTAAGGGATTTGTATGATTGTATCAATTCAGAGTTCAGCATGTGATTTGTAATTTGACTGAAAACTAACTCTAGCTGTTAGTTGGCTTTTGCTGTCCTGAGTGTTGCATTGTTGGATTTTCTTTTCGATATAGAATCATTTAGATTGGAAAAGGCCTCTAATGTCATAGAATCCAACCATTAGCCCGTTACTGCCAGCTCCACCACTTATCCATATCCCTAAGTACCACTTCTACGTGCATTTTAAATACCTTCAGGGATGATGACTTCACCACTTCCCTGGGCAACCTGTTCGAGTGCTTGGCAACCCTTCCAGTGAAGAAATTTTTCTAGTGTCTAAACTATACCTCCTCTACCTCAACTTGAGGCTGTTTCCTTTTGTCCTTCCTTGTTGCCTGGGAGAAGAGACCAACCTCTACCTGGCTACAACCTCCTTTCAGGTAGTTGTAGAGAGCGATAAGGTCACTCCTGAGCCCCCTTTTCTCCAGGCTGAACAACCCCAGCTCCCTTAGCCACTGCTGATAGGACTTGAGCTCCAGACCCTTCACTATCTCTGTTGCCCTTGTCTGGACTCACTCCAGCACCTCAATGTCTTTGTAGTGAGGAATGGAGAACTGGACACAGGATTCAAGTTGTGGCCTCACCAGTGCCCAGCACAGGAGGTGATCACTGCCCTGGTCCTGTTGCCACACTGTTTCTGGTGGCCAGCTGGATGTAACTCCATTCAGCACCAGTCCCTGGGCCTGGATGTCCGGACAGTTTTTTACCCAGCAAACAGTGCACCTGTCCAAGCCATGAACTGCCAGTTTCTCCAGGAGAATGCTATGGGAAATGTTGTCAAAGGCTTTATTGAATTCCAGGTAGATAACATCCACAGCCTTTCACTCATCCAACAACCGGATCACATTGACATAGGTGGAGATCAGATTGGTCAAGCAAGACAGGCATTTCACAAACCTGTGCTGGCTGGGCCTGATCCCCTGATTGTCCTGTACGTGCCACATGCATCCTGTACATGCGTCACATTTGCCAACATCCAGTCAGTTGGAACCTCCCTGGTTAGCCAAGACTGCTCATAAGTAATTGAAAGTGGCTTGGTAAGCACTTCCACTGGCTCCATCAGGGCCCAGATCCCATTTGACCCCTTAGGCTTGTGTGTGTCTAAGTGGTGTAGCACAATCCCCCTTGGATTGTGGGGGGGGTTCATTCTGCTTCCTGTCTTCCAGCTCAGCAGACTGGATACCTGGAGAGCAACTGGTCTTGCTATTAGAGAATGAGGCAAGGAAGGCATTAATGGTCTTCAATGAGTCTGTGTGAAATCTTATTTCAAAGCAAGAGCTTTATGTTTAAGAACATACTATGTCTGGAAGGTATGATAAGGCCATCAGTGGGGAGCAGAAAGTCCCAGAAAGTCTCTTGCATCCATTGAAGGGGAAGAGAAACCCACTAATCTTAACTATCACATGAAAGGGTGAAGCAGGAAGCACTGACATCTTTAAGGAATTTGAGCTAAAAGAGGGTGAACTGAGAGTGAGTAAGGAACAAGAGTTTGCATCTTTTGCAGAACTCTGCTTCCTCTACCCTTACCTTTTGCCAACAGGGTAAAAAAGAAAGTGTGAAATGATTCTAGAAAGTGTTGTTAAACTTTTTTTTCCCTGTTGACAATGCTGAAGGATATTCTGGTGCTTGGAAGGGGGATTAGACAGAGTTGTGGGAGAACAAAAGGAACAGTGGATATGAAAATGTACATGTTTGAGTACAATTTTCAGTAACTAAACATGCTAACTAGTAGAACCATTGCCTTCAGAAAGTTATCTGTCATAAGCAGGAATTAGATGAACAGGCTTGGGGGTAAGACCGGTTTTAGCTTTCAGCTGTATTTTTACATCCTTGGGAATTAGAAAATTTAAGTCAGGACAAATTAGCTGCCACAGTATCAGTATATATCTAGAGAATAAAATTGAATTAAAGGGTGGTGAAAGTCATCAAGGTGAGTTGAAGTGTTTTATGCATTAGTGTACTATGTAACTAAGTAACTAAGTACTGGTACTATGTACCAGTAACTAAGCTAATCCCTTAATGTAAGGATGATGTGTCACTACTTGGAATATGTATAGTCTTTGCTGCAAAATTCCATTTAGTGTAGTTCAATACATCTTTTTTTAACAATTGCACACTCTGAAGAGAAGTTGATGTTTTACCTGGCATTATTCAGCATCCTTTTATAGCTGGAACTTTTACAGCTACTGCAGACAAGGCCTTGTCTTTGAACACATATCGCTTGTGTAACTTATGTGGCTACTCCTGTTTGTGCTGAAACTTCTGAAATGACTTGTCATTGCTTTTCCTCCTCATGGCTTCGTTCTGATGATTGTTTTCTAAGAAGTCAACTTGCAGCACCTCTACACTCCTTAATTGTTTCTGCAGCTAGAATTCAATACAGCATGGACTAAAACATGGCTACAAATGCTTTCAGGCATTTCTTTCAGGATATTGTCTATGCAGATGTACTGTTTATGTCAAATACTGAGTCAAACTTGTTTCTCTTTTGTTTCTTCATTACTACTGCATGAAACAATGATAGCAATGCAGTAGCAGTAGGTCTGTGATTTGTGAGGGCTTTTAGTGGGGTGGTAGTGTGGTGGGTTGATGCTGCTTGGACACCAGGTGCCCACCAAAGCAGCTCTGTTGCTCCCCTCCTTAGCTGGACTGGTGAGAGAAAATATGGCTAAAGGATCATGAGTTGAGATAAGGACAGGGGGAGATCACTCACCTATTACTGAAATGGGGAAACCAGGCTTGACTTGGGGGAAATCAATTGATTTTATTTTAATCGAATCAGAGTAGGATAAAAAGAAGTAAAACTAACACCTTCCCCCCACCCCTCCCTCCTTCCTGGGCCTAATCGTTTCATAATTCTCTACCTCCTTCCCTTAGGGGTTCAGGGGGACCAGAGTAGAGATTACGGTCAGTTCATCATACATTGTTTCTACTGCTCCTTCCTCATCACAGATTGTCACTCCTTTCTTCTCTGGTTGTGATTTGCTTCTGCCCGATGGCTTTTTTTCCCCTTCTTAAATACATTATCCCGGAGGTGCTGCCACCGTCACTGGTGGGTTCAACCTTGGCCAATGATGCATCCATCTTGGAGCTGCCTGGCACTAGCTCTGGACAAAGAGAAAGCTTCTTGCAGCTCCTCACAGAAACCGCCTCTGTAGCCCCACCACTACCAAAACCTTGCTATGCAAACCCAAACCAAACAAAATAAAATACAAAAATTATTTATGGGCTTTCATTTTCACAGCGGCAGCTGGATTAGCAACAGTCTTTCCTGTTCTGTGTTTGCTGTGTTCTTTGTATCTGCAAGCTTTTGTTCCTCAATGTAAAGGTGGTATTTCCCCAAATAAGCATATTTATTTCCTACTGGAGTAAAGGCTGGTTAAAGAATTTTATGATGCCAACCTTGATATCCTTCTTAGTATTGAGTCAGTTAGATGTCTGTCTAAATGTAATGTAGATCACGTTGCCTTGTTCTCTTCTAAGGTTTTTGTAACTGGTAGAAGATTCAGTTTTCTGTTCCCTGCTGATAGCAGGAATTCAAGTTTCCTACTGCTTTTCCTGAAAATTGCCGAGCATTGTCATGCTGTCACCTTTTCTTACATTTAGAATGACACTTTTACAGCAGGAGTGTCAGATGCCAAATTACCACTTGCTATTTAGTGCTTTCTTTCTCCTTGACTGAGGGAGACAGTATTTTTTGGGTACTGATCACAGCCGTGTCCTCGTTCTGTCCATGGATTCACCATTACAGACAGAGAACTGCAGAGAGGAAGCAGGCAATTGTTGATTTGCCCTTCTATCTGCTCATGTTCAACTGATTGCCTCAGGAGAATCATCCATTGACTCTGGTGATGGTCAAGCAAGGGCCCCCAAGAAAACAGGATTCACACACAATCCTTCAACACTGAGGAGTCTTGCATAAGAGATTGTGAGTTTTTCATAGCTAGAAGAAGAAAATGGGAATGATAAATCTTGCAAGCATTTACAGAAGGTCATGAATTTGACCCCTTCCCCTCTTACTACAACTCTCTTTCATGAGGGGATCTTGTAGGGATATGCATATTTAAAGCTGCTGAGATAACTGTACCCCTTGTTCTAGGTTTATGGTGGTTATTCTTGACAGTTGGTTATCTAGTCTGTTTCAAAGACCACTCAATGATGAAAGTTTTGTAAGTTGCCAGGTATTATATTTCAGTGCTTCATTACCCTTTTCTTTATTTTTTTACCCCCTTTGCCATCCCTTTTCCTTGGCTAAACTCCCAAGTGCTAGTAGTTTCTTTCAATGTTTTCTAGACTTCAGTGCTTTCCTGTGGACTCTCTCTAGTACTTTCAGATTTTCTTGAGAAAATTGCCTGAGATGGGCAGTAGTGCTTCTATTTAGTATTCGATGTCCTCGTCAGAAGAGTGGGAGGACTTTTTCACGTTTTGCGGTCTGTGCTGTGTATCTTAATGCCATTATTGCCCTTTCTCATTATAGGATGACATGTAGATATAAGGTCATTTGTGGTAACATGGTACCTTCGTATGAAACTCTTGGCAGACCTTTTTTTATATTTATTAATAACCAACAGTTCTTCTGTGGAAGGGCTGAATGTAATAAATGTTACAGCAATTTATGAGCCTACCATAAAAAAGAATAAACTGTGACTTTTGCAGGCAGCTATAGTGCTCAAAACCTTGGGGTATAAAATGCTAGTTGTGTGCTTAAGTTCCCTTGTATGGCACTGATTTGCTCTGCTAATCTGTGCTACCATCCCATACCCCCTTCCCACAAGACTGGTGTTTTAATACCTTTCTGACTCTTCTATTCAGTTAAAAAAATAAAAGGAACGGTTTTCCATCCATTTCAGAATGGGAATGAAAACACCTTTTAAATGGCTTGCAAAATAACATTGAGCTAATACTTGTATTTGTAATTCTTTAGGTATGCCATCTCAGAAGCATATTTGAAACTTAGTCTAAGAAATGAGAGCTTAAGTAGGATACATTCTGTTTTTGGTTGTGCTGAGGTGTCTTATTAGTATTGTTTGTTCTTCGGGGATGTAGGTTTTTTTGTTATTGTCCCTGACTAATCAAGTTGGGGGCAAGTTCTAGATCTGTGTGTTACAACGCATGTTAATGTTTTCCTGTCTTTTACAAGATGAATTAGTAATAAAATATTTCTGTCTTCAAAATATGGTTACATCTGACAAATATTTTTTTTCTTTCTTTACAGATATTTTCCAACTTATCTCTGAATGAGCGTTGCCTTTCGGTGTCATTAGTCTGTAAATATTGGCGTGACCTCTGTTTAGATTTTCAGTTTTGGAAGCAACTGGATCTCAGTAGTCGTCAGCAGGTATGAAAATATCATTGCAGAAAAAGTGTTTTGATGACTCAGGACTTGTACTTTGGACTGAGGGCAAACAAAAGAAACACAAAAAATGGTGATATCTGTGCTTTCAAGGATTTTTTTACTCTAGGCTGAAAGTGTCCGGACCCTTACATTAGCTTATTTAAATGCAGTGTATTTTGACTGAGATCTGTTGTTAAATGGTGTAAGGACAAGTGCTGTTTGAAATGGGTTGTGGGTTACCTGTCTCAGGTCTGCATCACGCTCTTGAAGTTTCTTGTTAATTAGTTACTTGCAGGGGTTTATAAACACTTCCTTTAGAGTTTCATGAAAATTCATGGGAATTCGAGGGTCCCATTTGAAGAAGGAACAATATGAACTCATCTGTGTTGGAATATAGAATACATACGGAGTATTATTTTCAGGTCACCAATTCATAAGAGAGAATGCAAATTCTCTTGCTTCTAGAATTACTAGTTAACATGTTTCTGAACCACTATAGAAAAGTTATGTAGCAGATTGTCTGATTTTTATTTTCTTTCCTCAAGGGACTCCAAAGCACCCTCACACCATGAGCCTGTCTTTTAGCTCTGTAGGTGTTGTGTGTCAAAAAAATGTTTTCTTCAGTGTCTTGAGCTGTAGCCTTATTTTGCTACAAAGATTTTTAATGGTTTTGTCTATTAGGTATCTCCAGTAAAGGATTTCACTAGAGTTTATCAGTTGTGGCATTGTTCTAACAAATTGCCAGGTTTTTATGGAGTTCTGAAACCCATATTAAGCACAAATGTTCTTCTTGGAGAAGTGTGGGGAGAGTTTCGTGATTTGGGCTGTTTTGTTTTTTTTTTGTTTTGTTGTGGGGGGTTTTGTGTGTGTGTCTTTGATCAGGCATTGTTTGTTTGTGGTTTTTACTTAGATTTTTTTTTTTTTAAATTTGTCACTGTGGTGGTTTAACCACAGCCAGCAGCGCCTCCCTCACTTCCACAGCAGCAGGACTGGGGAGACAATCGAAAGGGTAAAAGCTCGAGAAGTCATGGGTTGAGATAAAGACAGTTTAATAGGGAACGTAAAAGCCACACACACAAGCAAAGCAAACCAAGGAATTAATTCACTGCTTCCCATGGGCTGGCGGGTGTTCAGCCATCTCCAGGAGAGTAGGGCTCTATCACGTGTGATGGTGACTTGGGAAGCCAAGTGCCATCACTCCAAACGTGGCCCCCTTCCTCCTTCTTCCTCCCACTTTATATACTGAGCATTATACCATATGTTCTGGAATGTTGCTTTGGTCAGTTAGGGTCACTTTTCCTAGCTGTATCCCCTCCCAGCCTCCCGTGCTCCCCCAGCCTCCTCACCAGTGTGGCAGTATGGAATTCAGAAAAGGCCTTGGCTCTGTGTAAGCCCTGCTCAGCAGTAACAAACCAGCTCAAATCCAAAACACAGCCCCGCGCTAGCCACTGTGAAGAACATTAACTATACCCCAGGAAAAAGCAACTCAGCCGTTGTCTAGCAAACAGCTCCCTGATGAAATAGCAAGAAAAAAGCTTAGACTTGCTACAAATGGAAAACAGATTGAATGCAGTGAAGACTGTTCCTTAACTGTATCGGACAAAACCAAGAGAGATTCGTGTTGCTCTCTTGCTCTCTTTAGGGTTAAAGCTAAATCTCATCTGTGCCAGGTGGTGAATAAGTAGTTCTAAATTGTTATGTTAGAAATAATTTCATCATGTCAGGTTTTTTGAAACTAAACTTTTAAAGTGAGGGAGTTCTATGTATTATGTCTTACCTGCTTAGTTTTTGTGTGTTTACTCTAACTTACAAGCTTGACCTTAAGGATATCTCATGTTGCTTACGAGCTTTGTAGAATTGTCTTCTTTTAAGATTATTGTCTTGTTAGCTGACTACAATGTGTGCAGGTATGAGGTCGACAGAATCATTTTTCTACCAAGGTGTTAAGGAAACTTCCCTGTCCAACCATTCAGGAGCCATTCTGGAAGTTACATTCCTACCACCTAAACTGAGATTGAAGCCCCTTAGCCCTGGTGGCTCCAGGGAGCCGATGGAGGCTCCACTTGACTCCCCAGACCCCCCACACTCACATAGTCAGACCAAGTTTCCTTATGGACTCAACCCCAGGTTTCCCCTATCAGAGTCTCAGACCTCTGGATCCTTAAAGTAATTTCATCATAATGCAACAGCAGAATAACAGCTCGAGCTGGTGCTTCTGAGGAGGGACCTTGAACAAAGGTACCCCTGGGTGTTTAAACCCTCACAGTCTGTATGGGGGCAAGTGTGGGGTCTTCTTGCTGAGTCCTCGGCTCCTGCTGTGTCCCTGAGTGTCCCTCACCTGGCTGTGCACAGGTCCCTGTGCCCTTTGTTATGCAAAGGGTCAGCACCAGTTCATGACCTCTTGCCTCGGGCTGTAGTTCCACTGCAGCTGCACACAGAGCTACCTGTACTAAATGTATTCTTCAACAGTCCTCCCTGTGTTTTAATCGAGCATACCCACTAACATACTACAAGGGTAAAGAAAAGTTTCAAGGTATTTAACCACTGCCCTTCCACACAACATTATTACAAGTAACAAACAGAATTAGGGCTAACGATATCTGCCCAGCCCGATAGCTGGTCTGCTATCACTAGCAAATGTTTCTAGCCAGTCATAGGGGCATTGTGGGTTCGAGTCCCATCTGAGTCACCAAAACTGTTGTCCCAAAACAAGTTCTTTCACCTGGGGTACAAGAGGCTGATCCCCACACAGAGTTGAGATACTTGATTTGTTTACAGTTCTGCACGGGGGGGGGGCTGCATGGTAAATCCACAAAGCCAGCACTAGAACCATCAAAACTTTTCATTATTTATACATTTTAGTAAACAAAGGCAGTAATGCTCACTGGTTACAAGTTACATGGTTCTCTTATTCATTAGTAATCTACCTTCTGCTGGTTAAATGAGTCACTTCTTCTTATGCTAATTAATCCACATGCTCAGTCTTCCACTTTTTGGGCTGGTGGGTTTCTTGTATCAGTGATCTGTGGTGGTTGCCATCTCCCCCTGCCAGAATTGTCTTTTACGCAGTTGGAGCTGATTTCAGCTGAGTTGGCTTTGTTAGTTTCTTGCTTATCTTGGGAGTTCTGCCAAATGTACTTGTGGTCTGTACATTCTGCATTCTCTGTGTCTACTGCGAGTAGTACATCATCTCCCCAAGCTTTGTTTACCTCCCCCAGGAGCTGAGATCACTGAAACTCATCAAGCCCTAAACCTTAATAAGGCAGTTCTACCAGCAAGTAATTTATATTTCTAATACCAGGACGTCACACATAGCCTCTTTGCAATTACTGAAAAGGGAAGTAGGTCCAGGTTGCCCTCCTAACTGTGGAACTCCGTCTGAACTTGAGATCTTCTGGCAAGTTGGGCAGCTGTTTGTGGTTCTTTTTGTGGCAACACAAATTCCTGGAGCTGCCCAAATTTATTCTGTTTGTCTAGATATTGCTTCTGTTGCTCTGTCAGCTTTATCATGAAAGCATCTAGCCACAATCTAAATAGTCTTTGTCAGAATTGGCTTTCTCCCGATTGTCCATGTTCCATCAAAAGCATTAAAACCCCACCCCCCCAAACAAATCAATTACAGTAAAATATTCACATAGGTGGTATTTGTAAAGGTATGTAGTTACATTCTCCCAATAGCTCATGGAAATGCATCTTTCAAATAGTCATTTTTGTGCTAGTGAAATTTAAAGATTTTAATGGAAAAAGTTATTTTTGAGTATTTTTTTTTTTTCTTTGCAGGTCACTGATGAACTGTTGGAAAAAATAGCATCAAGAAGTCAGAATATTACTGAAATCAATATCTCTGATTGTCGCAATGTATCTGATACAGGAGTATGCATATTAGCAATTAAATGTCCTGGGCTCCTAAGGTATACTGCCTACAGGTGTAAACAGCTTTCTGACACCTCTATTATTGCAGTTGCCTCTCAGTGTCCTCTTCTTCAGAAAGTGCATGTGGGCAATCAAGACAGACTCACCGATGAAGGCCTGAAGCAGGTAACCATCTATTCCACAAATTTCCTGTGTAAACTTAGTATATTTCAACTTCTTACCAAGTGCAAAAAGGGACCTGGAAGAATGTACTCCGTACTCCTCTTAAGATTTAATTAAAATCAGAAAAAAGCTTCTGTTTTAAAAATTGTTTTATGGTGAGTTCGGTCCAGTAAATGCTGTTCATTTTTTTTTTTTCTTTTTAATACCTAGGGATTAAATGATCCCCTTTATTGCTAAATCTGTAGTTTGGCATCCTATACTTCACTTCTGTCTGACTGAATTTTCCTGAGCTTGGTTGCTGTTCTGAACCTGCATTTAAGTAACTCCTTTTTGTATCATGAATGCTGAAGGTGTCACATCTTTCTTTGTTAGGCATGCAGGAAAGTTTCATCAACTCTCTGAGTGTTAAAAGAGCATTTAGCTTAAGCTGTGAAGTAGTTAGGGTAAATCAAATATGCTGTTAATGGTTGAGCATAAAGGCATTGTTAGCTACTTACATATATACCCTATAAAACCCCTAGTTCTTATGTGCTGTTCTTAGCTCGGTTTTATTGACTGTATTTAGCAGCTTCATTTTGTCATGTATGTAATTAAAATCTTTCTTGTTTGCATGTAGTAGTTAAGAACTCTGTAAAGAAAGATTATTTTTAATGGGGGTGAAGAAAGAGGAGGAATCTTAACTCCTGACTCTTCAGTCAAATCCTGTTGTTGTTTCTTTTTCCTTTGATTTCATTAATTGCAGCTGGGTTCAAAGTGCAGAGAATTGAAAGACATACATTTTGGGCAATGTTACAAGATCTCAGATGAAGGAATGATCATTATAGCTAAAGGCTGTCTGAAGTTGCAAAGAATATATATGCAAGAAAACAAATTAGTAAGTACATATCATGATTTTTTACTTCCCAAGGTATTTTCATTGTCAAAAGCTTTCTCTTTTTATCTGTTTAAAATGTTCTTCTGAATAGCTGCTTTTTGCCAGTGAATTGCTTAAAAACGTTCTCTAGCTGTGAAAATTGCGATTCTGCAGAGATGGCTTGGAAGGTGACCCAAAGTACAAGTTAAGCTAAACATATTAACTTTTAGTTTTCAACATAACATTCCAGGAGTAATTGTTTGGGAGATGCCTGATTTCTGTAGGAAAATGCTTAGTTCGTGTGGAATGTTTCTTTTGTTTCTATGAGTACAGTAAAAAATGCAAACTTATCTAAATTACAAGATATTTGGAGATTGGGTTCTTGATTACAAGTAATATGCTCTGATAATATTGTCTTGAAATATGCCACTTTCTCATCAAGATAAAGTAGAGCAGTGTGCCTGTGCTAGTAAAAGGAAGTTGAGAAGTAATAAAACGATTTTGTGTCCTAGTTATAAGAGCTTCTGAAATGATGGTTTCCAATGTAGAAAGCCAGTAGCTACTAAATGGTGTAGTAGAACATAAAGTAGAACATAAAGCAGAACTTTATGGTTTTTGGGTTTTATTCTTTAAAATTTTTTCTTGCAAGTAAGTAGGCAAGCTTGCAGTTGAATTTTTAACTATCAGCTAATGTTATGGTTATAACCTTTTGTTTAAAAATTGTTCAACTGGAACAAACAAATTGTGATTGTAAGAAAACAATGTACGTTATATTCAAGAATTATTTGATACTTGACTTCAAATAGATAAAAGATATACTAATGCTTAAGATAGTTGATTTGAGAATGGTTTATATTTAAAAAAAAAAAGGCAGATAACTATTGGTTTTGGTCAGAATTGTGGAAAGTCGAAAAAATAGGAGATAATGACCAAACTGAGATCTCAGTGGTTAGCTTTGTAAAGTCCCACTTCAGCTCCATAAATCTCTATATCTAAACATATGTCCTAGGTAGAACAGCTGGGACCAGTTCATCACTGTGTGGGTGTAACCCAAACTGTGTATTCTACAGCCTCCATGTCATTGCCCAGAAACTGTTAGCAATAGACCATTTGCAGTAGCTGCCCAGAGCACACCTGACCCCTCAGGCTATAAGCTGGGTGTTAAGAGGCCTCTGAGATAGGAGGATGCTCCTGTCCTCACACCCACGACTCACAATCACCCATTATAGAACTCCCTACCCTGAGGGAGGTACTGGGCATTCCTGTCTGAACCTGAGGGTATATAATCTTGGGGTCTTGGGACTTCTGGTACCACTCGTGGGTTCCAGAGGAGGACCAGAACCTCGACTGGACTGCGACCACCACTCGCACCAACAGGTTTTTTTTTTTTACTCTCCTTTTACTTTGGACTCAGGGAACAACGTGGGTCTCAGCACGGGAGCCAACAAACACCACTCTGTTAATGCCCCACGGTGCTGGGTTATACATCTGGGTTTTTGTGGGCTAAAACCAATTGTTTGTCTGTATAATTGTATTTATTGTATTATTTTTATTAAATTGTTATTCTGACTTATAATCTCTTTTGAGTTGGGTTCATTTCCCCTACCGGTTTACCTTTAAACCAGCACAACATGAAATAAGTTGTAAAGCTGTTATCAACTCCAGAGTGTTGAATCTTTAGAATAAAATAACACTTGAACAATGCCACTATATGACAAAGCTTCAGAAACTGCTGTGCTTTCCCCTTGCCAGGGGCAAGAGACTTTCAAATCTAGTTGAAAATGTAATTTTGTACAATGAACAAAAAGAAATTGCACAAGTTCTCATGCAGTTGGTAAAAGAAAAGTTTTCACATTCCAAAATAAATGAAAAACAGTAGTAACTGTTTAATGCCACGGAGTTATCTTAAGAGGGAGTAGTGGTTGGCAAATGATTTGTCCAATTCTGTGGGTTACTTTTGTCTGTAAGACTGTCTTTTTAAAAAAAACCTTTAATATTCCTACTCTTTTGGTGAAGGTGGTTTGGGGAAATAAGTGTATGTGTGTGTGTTTTCAAAATAAGTAGGTATTCATTCTATGAAATCAAAATATTGTGTGGCAAGAAGAGTGTTCTTGACTTGCGAGGGCTTGTTTTGTGTTTTTGAAATTCTCAGATTGTCAGTATGCTGCGGAAAGAATACTCCTTCCCCAGCTTTGTAAGCAACTGCTGTAGCTTCCATGTGAATACTGCAAATAGAGTCTGTGTTTTGTATTTTCTTGTTTATTCCTTTTTCAGAGGTGCTCAAAATGTGACTCTTACAGGCAATTTCTGTTAATTTCAAGATGTGTAGTGCATTACAGATAGTACATGATAGTTGAGTTTTCATGTAGACTCGTCTCACACTAATGGGTTTTTTCGCTTCAACCACGCAAAGGCAACCAGCAGCTAAATAATGCCTTTGTGAATGTTACTTTGCAGTAAAATGTGCGTGAATCAGGCAGCACAGTTCACTTGCTTCATCTGTTGCTAAGTAACTCCATTATCAGACTACTGAGCAGAAACAGAGAAAGCAGAATTTATGTTCTGATTGTTGAATATGCTAAACATTTCACAGAAAACTAGAGCCTTTCCTATCTTTGAAGTGCTGATTATGTCGTGGTAATAAGTGAAAGCTGCAAATAATAAATGGCACAAAAGATCTAAGAGGAAAAAGTTAATGTTGCAAGGCTAAATTAATAAAAGGTTTTTGTTGTTTGTATAACTGTTTAGGATTTATATCTCTTGAAAATATGTTTATTTTTCTTCTGTGCTTTGAATTAAAGAAAATTATATGCTGAGCCTCTTTTCTGAAGCATAGTGGCTGAATTGGGAACCTAGTGAAAAAAAATTATGACACTGCAGGACTTTTAAGTATAGTGAAGCTTGTGTGTGCTGGTATGTTGGGATGTCTCTCCTTATCTGTCTCCAAGCACTCTGGTACAATCAAGTAATCTATCAGAAATTCAGAAAACAGATTATAACTGTGCCCAGACAAAACCAGAAAATTTCTTAGCTTCTTGGTTTAGTTGGACTTCCTATTTTATGGTCATGACTGCTATGGACTGCTATAGCTTCCATGTTTCCATCATGTGCATGATTAATGTAAATTCAGCTGGTGGAAGATGAATGGGTTAATTTCATTGTTATCTGTTAACCAACTGGTTTTTGTTTTTGTTTTTTTTTGTTTGTTTGTTTTTGGTTTTTTGTGCGTGTTTTTGTTTGTTTGTTTGTTGTTGGGTTTTTGTTTGTTTTTTGTGTGTGTGGTTTTGTTTTTTTTGGTTTTGTTTTTGTTTGTTTGGTTTTTTGTCTGTCCACCCCAGATAGAGAGCACATACCTTCAGCTGCAAAATCAAAGAAATGCTCCACACTAGCTTATAGTGCTCTCACTTAGACATCGACTGTGGTGTACTTAGCCTGAATTTTCAAGGAGAATTAACACTTTTCATTGCAGCCTTTCATAGAAGAGTGGAATCCTGAAAGGTTTTAAAGGTTTTGTGACTTCATCATAGAGAGATGCAGAAGTTTGTGACTACAGTGCACCCAAAGGCGAGGATTACCTCCAGAAGCAATTTGGTACAAGCTGTCTGTAAACTCTCCTTTCTTTATTATCAATAGAGTTGATCTAGATTTGGGAGCTCATTTTAGAGCTGAAGAAAAACCTCCTCCACTTAACTAGTTTGATTTTACACGCTATTTTCTTTTTAATTACCTTTCCTTAATTGAGTGACTTAACGGCTAAAATGGCTAAAATACAGTGGTTGCTGAAACTTAACAGATAGAAGTTACAAATCTGTTCTTCCCTTTTCCACTCAATGTCTGTGTTTTTTTCATGATGAATTGGATGTGAATGATGAGAAAGATCTTCTAAAGATAAAGGGAGGTGGAGTTTTAGATAGTGGAAGAGAATGACAACATTCCTACCTCTAGACTTACTTCCCTTAATCTCCTTTCTCTTTTTCAAGCCCTTTAAGGGTGGATGGGAAATAATACTGCAACTAAGCTACTATAGGTAGAACGCTGGCAGCATTTTTTCCTTTCCAGTAAAATGATCTTGTGAAGTAGATCCTTAAAGACAAATTATGTGTCTGATGGTTCCCAGATATAAGGGAACTGCCTCATTAAGGCAGTTATGTTCTAACTTGACCATGTTTTTAGTTCTTTCTAGTCTCTTGCTTCTGTTCAGGAACAGTGTCTGCTGTGAGTGGACATTTCAAGATAACACTTTGAGATTTTGGCCCAACTGGCAATATGTTTGATGTGTGCTAACAATTCTTTAGTAAATATTTTACAGTTATTTAACGTTAATTTAACGATTTTCTTAAAGGTGAGTATTCTGTTAGTGTTCTGCCCACCTTTGCAGTTTGCAGCAGATACGATTTGAAATTCATGTTAACTGTGATGCTATGTTTGATAGAAACTAAAATATTTGAGATATGTAAATAATATACTTTTTTAGTTTTAGTAAAAAAGAATTAAGGTAGACTAAACAAAACATTTCAGTTTTGTCACATAATAGAACACTTAACATATGCTTTTAAAGCATTGACTGGAATAATCCTAATATAAAATCAGCATTGTGTAATCTGGTTCATTTATGTCTTACTGAGGTTCCCCACCCTCCTCCTATTTTTTTACTTTGGGAAGCATTTCTCTTTCTACTTCATACAAGTCATCTACAAAACACTTCAGCATTGTACCCTGTGCATGACACAGGGTAAACGTGGAGAGGAGAGTACTTTACTCTCAGTTTAGTCCAGATAAATTGTTTCAGGAGAGAAGTCAGTATTATGAGGCATATAAACACCTCAGAGGTGTAGAATGTATAGACATAACTTACTTTGTTTCGCTGGTAGCAACTAAATGAAAGAAAGTTTATTGAAAAACACTCCAAAAGATTGTAACATCCCTATCCTTTTTCCATTCCCCACAACGTATACCATATGCTATTTTACTTTTTATATACAATTACTTAAAACTGTTCTACTTGGAGGAATTTCAGGAAAAGGGGTGTTTTCCCATGCTTCTTTTTGCATACTTTCCCAAATTACTTTCGAACTACATTATTTCATTATTCAAGGTTTCAAAAAGAGCTGTAGTTGTTCAGACTTACCCCTTCAATACCAGTTTTTTAACCAAAATCTCATGTTCAGCAGGACCCTGCTGCTGGTTTTCTTTGTGGACACTTCCTTCTTTAGGCACAACCAGGTTGTCTGCAGCAGAGTCTCAGGCACTGGATTTATAAAAATAAATAATCCAATAGAGTGGAAATCCCTGGGAATTTATATCCTTATGACTTATACCGCTGCTGCTCATGTGCTCTTCACACGCTGTGTTCCAATAATGATTTTTGTTCTATGCTCTTGTAACACCTTAATGGATTCTTTCTTGAACTTTGAGTTGACGTCTTGTTGTGTGGCAGCTTCTGCTGGCAACTGTAGCCTCCTCATCTGGTTTTCTAGTGCACCTGCTCACTGGCAGAGCATGGAAAGGTAAAAAACCACTAGACTTAGGATAATAAACATTGCTTAGCAACAACCAAAACTTCAGTGTGTTATCAGTATTCTTCTCATACTAAATCCAAAGCACAGCATTGTAGCAGTTACTGGGGAGATGACTAAGCCAATTAATTATTCCAACCGAAAGCTTATCCAGGTTCAAGTTTGCAGCTTCTGGCCTAAGGCTTCAGCAATTCCAGCTACTGATCCTAAGCAAGCAACATACTAAATCACATAGCACTGTAACTCCATGTAACTTGTTATACTTAGAACTTACATAATTGATAGTGATTCAGCTAAAGTATCTCTCAATAACTAATTGCTTGCTAAATGTTTATATGTATTTAGGATGATTATAGAATCATAGAATGGTTTGGGTTGGAAGGGACCTTAAACATCATCTGGTTCCAACCCCCCTGCCATGTTCAAGGACACATCCCAGTAACCAGGAGGCTCAAAGCCTTATCCAACCTGGCCCGTTCCAGAGATGAGGCCTCCGCAACATCTCTGGGCAGCTTTTTCCAGTGACTTACTGCCCTCATGGTAAAGAATTATGTCGATACTGAGATTGATATCTCTATATTGTAGTTTTGGATAATGGTGCTTTATCTTCCGTCAAGTATTAAATTAGAGTTTTCTAAAGCAAAAATGTTGTACAGATGACGTACTGGTGCTGTAAAATAGTAGCAATAAAGTCCCTCTTGTATTTTAGTTTCTGAAACACATTACATATGCACCAAAACCAACTAATCACAGAATCATAGACTCAACCGGGTTGGAAAAGACCTCCGAGATCATCAAGTCCAACCCTTGGTCCAACACTGCTGTGGTTACTAGACCATGGCGCTAAGTGCCACATCCAGTCTCATCTTAAAAACCTCCAGGGACAGTGAATCCACCACCTCCCTGGGTGGATTTACCAAAGAAGTAAGTTCAGCGCTTTAGAAATGCACTGAACAACTGTACTGATACTAAGCTGAGGTATGGGAAGCCATGCCTTCATAAGAACTGTTTGAGATGTCTGTTTAATAGTAAAAGCCTTGTGGAAAATTTAGTCTTTCAACAAGCCTTTCTGAAACATTTACTTTATTCATTTTTTTAACTCAGTAAAATGGTTTGGTCAGTTCTTTAGAAATCTGATACAGTTTATTTCTCAGAGTTCGATATTTTTTTTTTCCACTTTTTTTGTTTAGATCTGTTGCATCTGGACAGTTTCTGTAATACTGTTCTTACCATAAAACATTTATATAGAGTTTGATGCTAATAGAAGAAAAAAGTGGTGTACTGGTGTACATGTGCATAAAGAAGTATCTGCTGTAAAGGCTTATGAAGCACTATGCATGCGTTATTTTCTACATAAAGGTTTCCGTAAGTTATCTGACAATAAGTACAATATGGTGTCGTCACCCTTAGGTGGCAGCATTGACTTTGTAGTGGTGACACGGGCCTTTGAGTCCTTGCTGTAGGGAATTACCAGTGCACAGCAGATAATTTCGGAATATTGTGCTGGTTCCACAGATCCTTCTTTGGTTCAGCTGCCAGGATCGCCGTCAAAGTAACTCCTAAGTGTCTTAATAAGGTCAGCTATATGGTTTCACCACTCTGTGCTTCTTTTCTTTTTTCCTTTTTTAACAAGTACTGCATTTATTGAGCTTTTTAACCAACTGTTCCATGTTGTGGGCTTACTTGTAGAGTGGGTGTGTGTGTGTACACATTTTTAAAGCAACTAACAACTGTATTGTTACATTAATTGTACTTCTTTACTTGTTAGGTTACATGTAGTTGATAAATGGCTGTGCCTACTCTACAGTGTAAAAAAACTTTCAATTTTTGTATCTGTATGAAAATTAGTTATTATACCGCTTAGAGTATTTCTTTGGGCTGTAATTTACTACCACTTTTAATGAACATTTTATGTATAAAACTATATAGTACATACACTGTGAATTAACATAATAACAAAGAACTGAAGGATGGAATAAAACAGGAGTAGAAAAGTGACTGATGCAGAACTTTCTGTTACTTTTTGGTCAGCATTATAAGGTGATTATTAATTTGATACTTGCAGGTGATGTATTTTGCATATAATAGAAAAGGTTAAATACATTTATTTATATATTCAAGTGACATCCGCTTATGCCTGCGCATTATTGTCTGACGTGTTAGTTAACTTGTACATCAAACTTAGGAAGAACTGTAACAAATAATATTCTTAATGTTGAAGATTCAGGTGCTTAAAGTCCAGGTGGATGGATGTAATGTGAAAAACCTAAATGCAATGTACAAGCAGATTTCAGCAAGGTGCGAGTTTTAAGTACAAGTCAGTGTCTATGCTTTCGGTATAGTTAGTGAAAGAGCCGTAGTATACTGTAGTTGAAATACACACCACAGACAATGGCAGTACAGAAATTAGTAGTAACTATATGGTATTTCTCTTTTTCTGTTTCTGTTTTTATGAAGTGCTCTATCAAACTGCAAATGGAAATTTGAAATGTAATTAGTAGTCAGCTCAGAAGATGCCCATACACTATCTTTACAGTAGTTTGTGTATTTTGACCTATTAGCATTTTATGTAAAAAAAAATGCATGTAAGTAAAAGCAAATTAATAGACAGTTGCAATAGCACGTTGCCTTCAAAAGAGGCTTTTACTGAAGCTGAAGAAACTCCATAGTAATATGTAACTGCTATACTGAAAGAGATGACCAGAAAAAATATACACAGTGAAATTATATATTTTTTCCCCTCTGGATTCCAGTAATTAATAAATTTTTTGAGAAAGTTTGTGCTTTGTACTGATTACTTAAATGATAAATTGTTACTGAACTAAGCAAAATGATTAATTATGTAGGCTAGATTTGTATAAATTTTAATGGACACAATAGATCTTGAATTAAAGTAGAGTGTTGAGTGTAGGCACTTTGGATTCTTTTGGGTTTTTTTGTGGGGTTTCTTTGGCTACTTGTGTCGCCGAACAAGTTATTTGAGCTTTTAATTAAAAACTTGATGACCAGGAATTGGTAGCTGGACATGGAGCCTTTTTGAATGTTTGAAATAGCCATATTTAATTGTCCTTTGAGTCAGTGGTCCAGATATTATTACACTACTTTAGTCATAAATCAGTTTACATGATACTAGAATGAAAAATCTTTCCACTAAAATGTGTGCTGCTAGATATTAAAGTCACCTAAATTGAGCTGAAATAAAAATCTTCAAATTTCCATAGTTAGTGTTTGTTTATTTTTTTTAATCTAGTGGTAGCTTCTGTCAAAGAGACTACTGGCAAACTCCAGATGAATTATTTGTAGTTCTTCATTTGTTAAGTTGGTATCTTGATCCATACTGTACTTCGTAAAAATCTTCAGCCATTTGCTTAAGGATAGCAATAAATCAAAACTGATAGTATATCTCCTAGTGAGCTGTGATGCTTACTGAAAGAGATCACAAGTGTGATGCTGTGAAGCAAATCCTTAAAACTGTCAGCATTATTATTTTAAAATGGTGGTAATTTGCATCAATCAAAGATTGATTATATAGGGCAAAGACAAGATTATGTAAAAGTAATGAATGACAGACAGGCATCTTTGTTTATATCATCTGTTCCTGCAAATTCCAGTTGAGCTTTTTATCTTTCTGAAGCTAGAAAAATGAACTTGTCAGATTTCCGAAGCTGTGTGAAAACACTTTGTTTCCCAAAGAACTTCACTGTAACTTTACATGGGTTACAGTTTTAAGTATGAGAGATGAAGCCTTATACGCAGTTAGGTGTAATGGGAGTAGGTTCTACAAATGTTTGCACTCCCTCTCCTCGTGTTTCCATAGTGACCAGTATCTGGGAACACACATGGATATGAGGAGGAGCTTGTGTGCTTATAGCTAGTTGTGTTCTCCAAAGTACTTTATTGTTGGTATGTATGTGACAGGGCAAATTGAATGGACATGGATTTACACTTGGATTTCCACTTTTACTGCAAATTTATCAGCCATACCTAAACTTGCTTTTCATATTCCACACCTTAAGTATTTAATCCTAGAAATTACAGCATTATTTACTGTAGAATTGACTCTGGTCTTTCATCTGTCATTGTTCTTTTTATTCAGAATGCAAATGTTTAAAAAACTGTGTTTGGACTTTAGACATAGATCCTGTGGTACCTATTGTAGCTAATCTTGAATGTCCTATTCTGCCTTTCAGAACTATGTACAGTTTTGCCCCAGTATTTTTCAGAGTCCTTAACTTAGTGTTCCTCCTTTCTCCTGTTTTGTATTGTTTGGTTTTTTTTTTTAATTTTATTTTATTTCATTTTATTTTATTTTATTTATCCATAATAACTATCAGAAAGTTCTGTTGTATCTGAGACTTTCCCTAAAGATTGTCTTGCTGATGTGGTCGTCAGGCACCAACTTGTGATTGTCTTCTGGTCTCTGTGCTCTGTTGCATCCAAATGTGGTGGATTTTTTTGTTTGTTTGGCTTTGTGGGGATTGTACCTTACTCTGACATTATGCAATTATGCAATGAAATTATTGTTTTATAAAACTGCAAAATTATTTTTAAACCTTTTAAGCTTTTTGAGGGTTATAGCTATGTGTCTCTCTCTGTTTTGTCACTACTACTTTACTGATTCTTTCCCCCATCCCACCACAGGCAATGAGCAACAGCCTGTGTGGGGCTGAGCTGCTGACTGGGGTTGAACCATGACACTGGAAAAGTTAGTGCTGGTGTTCCATCTCGTACCAGTGTGGTAAAATTATAAGTATGTTTTAAGAATACCTTCCGTCTGAAATATGAAAATGTAAATTAGAAAAAAAAATCTATTACAAAATCATGGTGAAAAAGATCAGGAGGGATGGACACGCTTCAAGAAGGAAGTCTTGAACGCGCAGGAGCAGGCTATCCCAGTGTGCTGAAAGACAAGCTGGTGAGGAAGATGGCCAGCCTGGCTGAACAGGGATATTTTAAAGGAAATTAGGGGAAAAAAGAGAGCTTACCGATTATGGAAAAAAGGGCTGGCTACTCATGAAGAGTTTAGGAATATAGTTAGGTCACCTAGAAAGAAAATGAGAGACAAAAGCACAATTTGAACTTGATCTAGCCACTTCCGTTATGGATAACAAGAAGTGCTTCTCCAAGTACATCAATAGCAAAAGGAGGGGCAAGGAAAACTTCCATTCTTTGTTAGACATGGTGGGGAACATAGTCACCAAAGATGAGGAAAAGGCTGAGGTACTTAACACCTTCTTTGCCTCAGTTTTCAACACTAAGACAGGTTTTCCTCAGTACAGCTGGCCTCTGGAGCTGATAGACAAAGACAGGAAGCCGAATAGCCCCCCTGTAATCCAGGGGGAAACAGTTACAGCCTGCTGAGCCGTTTGGGTCCTCACAAGTCTGTGAGACCAGATGGGATCCATCCTAGGGTGATGAGGGAACTGGAGGAAGAGTTCACCAGGCTGCTATCATCTACCAGCAGTCCTGGCTCACTGGGGAGGTCCCAGATGATTGGAAGTTGGCGAATGTCATACCCGTCCACAAAAAGGGCTACAAGGAGGACCCAGGAAACTACCGGGAAACTACCCATCAGCCTGACCTCAGTGCCTGGCAAGGTTATGGAGCAGACCATCCGAAGTGCAATCATACAACATACAGGATGGACAAGGGGTCAGACCCAGCCAGCACGGGTTTAAGGAAGGGCAGGTCCTGCCTGACCAACCTGATCTCCTTTTATGATCAGGTGACCCGCCTGCTGGATGAAGGGAAGGCTGTGGATGTGTCTGTCTAGACTTCAGCAAAGTCTTTGACACCGCCTCCCACAGCATTCTCCTGAAAAAGCTGGCAGCCCATGGCTTGGACAGGGGCACTCTGTGCTGGGTTAGGAACTGGCTGATGGCCCAGAGAGTGGTGGTGAACGGTGCTGCATCCAGTTGGTGCTGGTCACTAGTGGTGTCCCCCAGGGATCAGTGTTGGGCTCGGTTCTGTTTAATATCTTTATTGATGATCTGGATGAGGGGATTGAGTCCACCATTAGCAAATTTGCAGATGACACCAAGCTGGGGGGAAGTGTTGATCAGCTGGAAGGCAGGAGGGCTCTGCAGAGGGACCTGGACAAGCTGGAGAGATGGTCTGATTCCAGTGGGATGAGGCTCAACAAGGCCAAGTGCCAGGGCCTCCACTTTGGCCACAACAACCCCATGCAGTGCTACAGGCTGGGGACAGAGTGGCCGGAGAGCAACCAGGCAGAAAGGGACCTGGGAGTTTGGATTGACAGGAAGCTGAACATGAGCCAGCAGTGTGCCCAGGTGGCCAAAAAGGCCAATGGCATCCTGGCCTGGATCAGGAACAGTGTGGCCAACAGGACAAGGGGAGTGATTCTTGCCCTGTACTCAGCGCTGGTGAGGCCACACCTGGAGTGGTGTGTCCAGTTCTGGGCCCCTCAGTTCAGGAAGGATATTGAGGTGCTGGAGCAGGTCCAGAGAAGAGCAATGAAGCTGGTGAAAAGTCTGGAGCACAAGTCCTTTGAGGAGAGGCTGATGGAGCTGGGGTTGTTTAGCCTGGAGAAGTGGAGTCTCAGGGGAGACCTCCTCACTCTCTACAACTCCCTGAAAGGAGGTTGTAGCCAGGTGGGGGTTGGTCTCTTCTCCCAGGCAACCAACAGTAGGACAAGAGAGCATGGTCTTAAGCTGTGCCAGGGGAATTTTAGGTTGGATATTAGGAAGAAATTTTTTACGGAGAGAGTAATCAGACATTGGAATGGGCTGCCCAGGGAGGTGGTATATTCACTGTCCCTGGAGGTTTTTAAGATGAGACTGGATGTGGCACTTAGTGCCATGGTCTAGTAATCATGGCAGGATCAGGGGTTGGACTTGATGATCTCGGAGGTCTTTTCCAACCCAGTTGATTCTATGATTCTATGATTGGGAAATATTTAGTTTTTAACCTTTTTCTGCTTAAACAGAGAGAAAACACCTGAGCAGTGTATAAGCTAAATGGAAATGAAAGTAACTTTTTCAAGGTGAACAAAAAATTACTGCTAATGTTGATATTATCTAACTAGTACTTCTGTGTAGTAGGAAACAGTTGGTATTTGGAGGGCTAATCTAGACAAGAAATGACAGTAAGTTTGTTTCTTCTAAGCTTCAGGGTGGTTAATTGAAATGACAACAAACACATGCAAGTAAATGCTTTGAAATGTGCTTCCCTTACTGGTAAAGGCTAAAGAAATAAAAGTGCCTGGCAAGCTTGTGTAGCTTGATATTCGCGCTCTTAGGAGATGCATTCTGTGTAGGGTAGAAAAGTATCTCTGAGCTCACTAGCTACTTGTATGGCATTTGCAAAAAAGCAATCAATCACAGGCCAGAACTCTCTGGCTGAGTTCTGCAAAACAGGGTTTGTTGCGAAGAATTGGTTCTACTCTGTGCTCCCACTTTCTTCCCATGCACCATCTCCACTGTTCTGACCTGGGTAATCTCAGCCCTGTGAAGTGGGGGCATTAAAAATGAGTGGTTTTCTGCTGGGTTGATAAGCTGAGCTTCACTGTGCAGTGAAGTTTGAGAAGGTAATAGGTCTGTGAAGCATCATGGCTGATGTTAGGGCAGGAGTGTGCTTCAGGGTAGACAGGAATGGGCATCTGTTAAGATAGCTTTACTGTTCCATTAAACAGTATAGTGAATTATGGAAAAATTTCCCCATACTAAAAAACTAAAACAGAACAAAAAAAAACCGCTCAAAAACCCAAACACAAAACAAAAACCAGAACCAACATCAACAAGAAAAAAACCCCACAACCCAAAAAAACCTCACCAAACAAAAAAAAAACGCAAAAAACCCCCATAAGGGTAAGGTTTTCACAAAGTGTTTTCCTTCCTCCCAAAAGAAAAAAAATACTGGTTTTGGTAGATGGGCCAGTGGGCCAACTTCAATGTGTTTGAGTGTGCAGTGGCAACTCTAGTTTTCCAGAAGACTTCCTCTCTAACTACTTCCAAGGGTTGCATTTTTACAGCGATGATCACCCAGTCACATAGTGCTGCTATTAAAGGTGTAGCTGTCCGTCTGCTGTTGTCTCCCTTATTAACAAAAGTGTCATGTGCCCAAAGGATTTATTCTGAGCCTTGTTTGTTTGGAGATGTGACACTTCTGATGCTCTCAGTGATTTTGCACTAGAAGTAGGGTTAGCCAGTTTGCTGCTGTCAGATTTTGCAACAGGGATGTTGCAAAGATGTTGTGACAAAAGAGGTGTTTACTTTGCGTAGAATATCAGCTTTGCAACTCCCTTCATCTGTGCAATTCTCTTTTACTGGATTTTGTGTTTGGAGACTTTTTATAGTTTTTAAAAGATACTTTTATAAACACAGTTTTATAGTTTTATTTAAAATCTTTTTAATGCTTTTTAATACTTTGTTTGATTTATTGTGTAATATACATGAAAATTAAAGGTGTTGGTTGCACTGAAGTTGTCTGTTTGGAGCAGGGGGGAGTGATAGTGTTAACCTTGTGCAGCCTCTTGAAAATACTAAGGGCTGCTTAGTTATGTGGAGAATACCTGTACTATACAACATGAGTAAGAGGTTTGTGATTGTATTCTTGAAATTGGATTATGTCAACTACTATGTAAGTCTGTTTAAATATAATTGTTATTTCATGAAAATGGGAATTTCTGGAATGAAATAGTGGTTGATAATTTCTGTGGTTTTAGGCATTTATGAAAATACCCTAATGGTGCATACTTCAGAAATTTGTACTGTATAGATTTCAAAACAGCTGTATGTAGTACCATTTTCCTTCGTCATTTTAGTGCCCATTACATTTCAGAATATCTTAGAAAATTCATTCTTCCTATAGGGCTTATTCTTGTGCTAATGTCCTGTTTTGTTTGGTTTTTTTTTAAATGTCTCTTAGCACTGTACAGTCTGAAAAGCACTGTACTATTCCTGTTGCTCATAGACTATAATTTCTCCAGATTTTGAAGTATTTGCAATAAACTTTCAGTAACAATCTAGTTTTGACGTGCCTATAATGAGATAGAAATAGTATGGGTGTTAACAGTATGTACTTCCTGTTCTTTGCCTCTTTGTTTTGTTTTTTTTTTTTTTTATTTTACTTGGGAAAGGTGTTGCAAATAAACTATTATGGAAGGGTTGCTACAGCTGACCTTTTGTTTTTTTTGATTGTGATACTAGTCCTCAGTGAACTGATGTGAAGCTGTGGTGCCTGTAGAGATAAGTGGTTGATTTTAATTTTGCTGCAAGAAAAGATATCTAGACAGTGAATTTTAAACTTGAATGGCACTCCTTTTATACTAATGCTATTATACAAACTGAAAATGAGGAACACCATCATCCTTTAGAAGTAGTAATTATCTTTTTGTGTCGGAAGGCAACAAAGTTCTTGTGATTTTTATCTGATAGGACTGTGATGTCCTGTGAAGGCCTTTACCCGCCTCCTCTGTTGTGGGTGAAGTTATCTGGAAATTCTAAACTCCTTTTCCTCTCCTATAAAATGCTCTGTTCTTGGACTGAAAAGTAGTATTGAACCAAGGGATATCCTGTATTGGCATGCTGTTTTAGTTCCCTTTCTTTCTGCTTTTACACGTCAATAGCAATTCTTCGAGTGTAGGAACAGGTCTAATGTATCTGTGAACCTGAATCTTCCCCAAATAAAACTTGGGTGAGGTACTGCAAAAAAAGCTGCTATGTTAAGGTTTTTATTTTTATTTCTAACTTTGGATTTGCTAGTAATTTGCTTGAATCTTATGAAGATGATGATAGTGCAGTTTGTACATTAAATTGGACATACATAGAATATTGAAACAAGTATTTTAAGCTCCTGTTCTCAAACTACAGTAGTTTTAAAGGAAAAATTTCAAGTATATTTTAATTAAGAACTAAATCTAGATACCTATTTTAAGCTATCCACTTACTAATGCATAAAAAGTGTATCATGTTACAGTAATCGCATGATTTGTAATGTGTAGATGTTTTTGTCTTCAGAATGATATTTACTTGCCATTTAGCAACAGCTTTTAAGCTTGAAGACGGGCAAGATCATAGAAGGTGATTAAAGATATTAAATGTACATTAAAAAAAGTTAAAAACTTGGTGTTTGTGGTGGTAGAAGCACTTCTGATCTGAGGAATATCTTTCTGCAGTTGGTTTACATTTAGATGTTGTGCAGAAGTGTTGTAGTACAATATATATAAATGCTCCACCATTTTTGGCGTGTTATTTGAAGAACAAAAATTTAAATATTTCATTCTATAATATTATTTGGCTTATATTTTTAAAGAATTTTGCAAGCAAAAATGTAATATTTTAGTCCAGCACTTCAAATAGAAATTTTAATACATTCTTCTTGAATTAAACATGCTTTGTATCTTTCTGTGACTGGTATATGTAGGAGGTGCTGCTTTGAAAGACGATAAATTTCAATGCATAATGAGGGACAACAGGCAGATCAAATATTTAGATACCTTGGCTTAAGAATTTGTGCCCAAAATAAATTGTTCTTTTAATCAGGTAACTGTGTTAATTATGTCATTCTTTATGTATCAAATCTGCCGTGCTGGAATCACTGGTGTGCTGTGACTTTGTTTACTATGAGAGTTGACTTCTGCAGTAGTTATTATCCATCACAGGAGACTGCAATCCTCTTCCATCTATTTAATTCTCCAGGTATATTTGTTTGTGACAGATTTGGCTATTTTATTTATTAAGTATTTATTTTTTGCAGTAAACACAGCAAATTACTTTCTTTGCTTAACATAGTAGATGTAATTATTACTGTTTTTACTGGTGAACCTGTTTGTATTCAGAAGACATATGATTATGGTTTTCTTGATTTAAACTTGTCATGCAACAAAGTTAGGCTGCGGAATGTAAGGAGTAATTACTAATCTCATACACCTCAAAATCAAAAGCAGCTGTTGATTTTGAAAACAAATTATTGAAGAATTATTGAAGAACTACCAACTAGTTTAATATTGCTGTCTTACCTTTTCCGTGGATCTCCTTGAAGTAAAGGCTAAGCCTAATCGAAGGATAGGTCAGTTGCCTTATAGTGATGCTGCTCTCCAAACATATCCAGTCTTACAGCTTGTTCTGGCTTTTTTGTGGTGGAAGAGAATGGAGAGTGGCAGTCAGACTTTCCTAAACTCAGTTTGTTTGGTTTTTTTCCCATTTTTGGGATGTATTTAAGTTGTTGGTATTATTAGTATTATTTCTGAGATTAAATGTAAGCTACTTTTATCACAGAGGGTTACTAATTAGTACTGCACATGATCTTGTCTTTAAAATAAAAAATTACCAAAATAATAAATGAATATGGAATAAAAGGAATAGATTATGAGCATCATACTAGCTTGGAAAAATTAATTCTTGAATGTTTTCCTTGGTGTACAGGAGTGGGAAATCATATCTTAAAACATCGAGTCTGCTGAGAGGAATTATGGAAAATGTTTTTTGGATTCATCTTTGAAAGTGAAATCTCATACATCTGTACAGCACTGTGTGAAAAATTAATTCACTTCTGAGCTGGAATGTTTTTGCCATAGGTAGACTTCTGCCATATACATTGCAGGTATAAATTCACAGGGATATTTTTGTGTTTTATTCTATGCTACCATTTTATAAGCTTTTAACAATGGATTTCAGTTATAGAAAACTGTCTTTAAAAAGACAAATGTGTTAAGCAGGACAGATACTCACTCAGTGATGGTGCCCTATTTATAAATTTGGGAATTTATAACTGAATTTACGTGTATTCCAATGTCTTGGTGAAATCCAGTCTATTATACTAACACTGTGATTTTTACCAGCTAAGCAAAAAAATCTTTATCAGTCAGTTTTCAAACTATTCGTGTGTGAATTTATGAGCCACCAAGTGCCTCAATCAGTTTTTTGACTTCTTACAGGTGAATTACACAGATAGTGAAGTTTTGAATTACTGTTGGGATTGAAGGCATTTTGTCATACCATATGCATATTGCTGCTTGTTTTCTTCCTTCTAAACACAATATTATGTAAATAAGTATCAATTTATAAAATGCTTAGATTTACGATGTTAAAATTAGTTGGGATAAATTGTATGCATCTGTATTGGGTGAAGAACTCTACTGTGTCAATTTATTTTTTTTAAAGACCCGATACTCAACATTATTTGTGCATTGCTCAACTTATGGCCAGTGTGTGAGAGTTCTGATGGATGGAGGCTGACAATTCAACCTCAGTATTCTATTCCTGTTATTAAGAATGTGGTTTTTTTCTGACCACTGTGGACTGCTTGGGGCAATGGTATGATGTGAGGGCAGAAAAGATGGAATTTTCCTCTACCTAATTATCGTCTCTAATCTTTTTCAAAACTCTCTCTGCTTTCCAGTCAAGCAAAGAAAAACAGAATTCCAAACTTTCAGATAAAAGGAAAAATTGAGGCTCTTCTGTTGTTTGAGAATTTTGATTTAACTGTAGCAGCATTAAATACTAACCTTAATAAAAAAAACCCAAGAAAAAACTTTTATATGACTGGTATTTTTTTGAATCCTTTTATATCTATGTTTTTATATATCCACATTTTTTCTTTACCATTTCTCTCTGAAATCTAGATATTTTACAGAGGTTTTATCTTTTTTATTGAGTCTAATCTGGTTGTTATACAAATACCATGTCATTTAATAGCTAACTCATTTTTTCCTGAATAATTTGAGTGGTATCAAGAATGTTTATTGAAAGTTATTGTTTCTCTCACAAAGATTTTAGATTTTTTTGGTTTTATTCTCTTTTGCAAACTGTTTGAAGAAGGCAAAGGGCTTCCATAATTTGTTTTCAAATTCAGGCGGTAGATTACAATTATGATGCAACCCCATAATTTTCGCCTTGTTGTTATTCAGTGTTATTGCAATCCTTTTAAGTTGACTGAAGTGATTGTTTTTTCCCCCTCAAGCTTTCCTTCTGTTGAGCACTTTTGTGTTTGTCTTACATACTTCCATGGTTTATATTAAGTTTTCGCTTATTGACACCAAGTTTTTTCAAGGTGTGTTTGTTAGCTTTATATCCGTCTGATGCTGTTAACAATGGCATCCTCACAAAGCACAAACCCACAAAATTCCAAAAAAATTGCTGTTTTGCATCAGAACAATTGTTAAGACTTTTATGAGTAGAGAAGAGAAATTCTCAGCAAGAATACCTGAGTTAAGTGGTATCAACACGAGGTGATAGTAAGGTCTGTTCCTCTTTGTACAGAACAGTTATTTGGTAGGATGTGACCTGTACAGTACAAGCTGGAAGGTGTGTACGGGGGGATGGTGTTAAGTTCTGGGTTTTTTTCCTTTCCCTCTCATACCCTTTCTTACAGAGAGGTGTGTTGCTGCTCCTTGCAGTTGGTCATGTTTTCCATGAAAGTTATAATTTCAATGAACTTCATCTTTTCTGGAAAAGTGTCTAGCTCCAAATGCATGCTGACTTTCTAATTATTTGATTATCTTTCAAGTTTGCTAAACTTCTTTTTTCTGTTATTTGAGGTTTTGGTTTTTTTACTTTTGGAACAGTTGAAGTATTTGTCTTCCAGGCTGTATTTTAAGTTACATATAGATTGCCATACAAAGATATGTCATCAGTTGGATTCATGTGCATTTTGTTATATTCTGTTCAGATAAGCCTAGAAATATTGCAGATGCTTTTTGTTTTCTTTTCCTTGGATATTTCTAATGTTTTTGACATCATATGATTTTCTTTTAAATTCTGTAACTTTGTATTTTAACTTAAATCAGAGAGAGATCTGTTCCAGTTTAGTTCTCACAATTTTGTACATTAGTCCTCCCTGTATTATTTTGTTTTGAAGATTTTTTTTTTATTTCTTTATATTCATCTAGTACCCATTTGCAACAAAGGTGGTGTATCAATAGAGAGTGATAGATAAGCTTAAATTGTCAGACAAAATGTGATTTTCTTCTTTTAAAATGCTGAATTTTGTCAAGAAACAATGGTTGTATTAAAAATTCTGAGAATCAGTGTCTGTCTTAAGGTAACCAGCTTCCTTAAATACAGATTGCAGGGCTTTAGTATTCCCAATTAGTGCCGTGCACAAAGTCTGACAAATCCGTCTGTTGTCATGACTTCCTTTAGCTGTTACATTTTTTATGTGATCTTGAAAGGATGGACTTGAGTAAATCTTGTTGATGCTAATATAGTGGCCTGGAGTTTCTTGATGGAAAAGGGCTGAAAATGAAGGACCTCAATTTCTATGTGTTCTTTCACTTCCTTTCGGATTATCCTAGGATGCATGTGGGGATGTCAGCGAGTTTTGATGCGCTATTGCTGTGCATGATTATCTTGCCACATGAAGTTCAGCAGGCCACAAAAGAGGCCAGTTAGCTTCTGGAGTTTGAATATTACTTTTAAGAGGGAATAATTGGAAAAATAAGTTGAATTTTCAAAGGAATTTAGTTAAAAATTAATAGTGACTAGAGGTACTGATTCTGAATCATATAAAGTTAATTAGACCTGCAACTCTTTAGGAGATCTGATTTCAGTTTTGGAAGTTAAGCAGTTTACATAATTGAGTTCCTATACACTTAGGTCTTCAAAAAGTTATTTCCAAATACTTTTAGTATGCTCAGTTCCTATTAATTTTGAAGTACGAGTATGCAACACTCTCTGGAAGTCAGGACCCTCTTACTTAGGGTATAAAATGTGTAATCTTTAAGAACAGACTCTGACCAATGTCATGCAAATCTATGTTTATGTAGTAGTGGAAAAGTGAGATTGTATCCTTTGTGATGTGAGTTTTACTTCTTTAACTGGACTTCAGACCGAAAAAGGGTGCATATCTTTCAAATATGTTACTACACTGAAATTCAGATATCATGGCTAGGCTTCACAAATGAAAATTTGGGAAGGACTCTACCCATACTTGTTACAAGCATGCTGGTGGCTAAAGAGGGCAATGCGAGATAGACAAGATCTATTGCAAAAGGCACAGCAGAAGGACTCCTTGGATGGTATCAGTAAGACACGGTTCTTTCTGCGTTGTCTTTTCTCCTCGAGAGTGATCCTGCGTGTGTTCTCGAAGGAGACAGCTGTGTTACAGATGGTGTGTCTCCAGGCCTCCCGATTGGAGGCCAGAGTAGACCAGTTATGATGATCAATATGGCCAAGGCTGAGATGTTGTTTCAGGGAGTCCTTGTATCTTTTCTTCGGGGCTCCTCTCTTGCGGCAGCCAGCGTCAAGTTCACCATAAAGCAAGATCTTAGGGAGGCGGTGGTCCTTCATCCTGGAGACGTGCCCTGCCCATCGCAGCTGTGTTCTCAGCAACATGGCCTCAATACTTGTGACTGCTGCTTGTTCTAGAACAGATGTATTGGTCACATAATCTGAACAGTGGATGTTTAGGATTGTTCGGAGGCAGCGTTGATGGAAGCGTTCTAGGAGCCGCAGGTGGTGGCGGTAGATGACCCATGATTCGGAACCATATAAGAGAGTAGACAGCACTATGGCTCTGTAAACACTGATCTTTGTGCTTTTCTTCAAGCGTTTATTTTGCCAAACGCTTTTATGGAGTTTTCCAAAGGCACTATATGCCTTTGCTAACCTGTTGTCTATCTCTCCGTCAATCTTACCATCTGAGGAGATGAGGCTACCGAGGTAATTAAACTGCTGGACTGATTTGAGCTCCGATTGGCCAATGATGATATGAGGATGATGGAAGACTTCCTGAGGTACAGGTTAATAGAAGACTTCTGTCTTCTTTAAGCTGACTTCCAGCCCAAAGAGCTCAGCAGCCTCAGCAAAGCAGGATGTTAAACGCTGCAGGGCTGCTTCTGTGTGAGCGACAAGGGCGACGACGTCAGCATAAAACAGCTCCCAGACAAGATGGTTTAAGGTCTTGGTGTGGGCCTTCAGTCGCCTTAGGTTGAAAAGGCTTCCATCAGTACGGTATCGAATGTAGACACCATCTTCTTCATTGAGGTCTGCCATGGCCCTTTGGAGCATCATGCTGAAAAAGATTGTGAATAGGGTTGGTGTGAGAATACAGCCTTGTTTCACACCACTGATTATTAGAAAGGGCTCAGAAAGTGCATTGCCATATCTGACTTGGCCATGCTGATCCTTATGAAGTAAGACTATCATTTTAAGGAACTTGGGGGGACATCCTAAACTTTCCAAAATCTGCCGTAGGCCTTTTCTGCTCACAGTATCGAAAGCCTTGGTGAGATCAACAAAGGTTACATAGAGACCTTTGTTCTGTTCCCTACACTTCTCTTACAGTTGTCTGAGAACAAATACATGTAATGACAAAGCTAAAACAAAATCTATATTATCATTGTTTGAACTATGTATATAGGTATTCTTGATTTTTATAAGAAAAACTCTAATTCTCCAACTAACATGATCTGCTTTAAAGTCCTCCTCTACTTTTCTTTAGCTGCTGTTAAAGCACACAGTAGTTGCAAGGAAGAAATGGATATAAAGAACTCACTTGTTTAGCTCTCAAACACTTTTTGTGAATAAAACAAAAGTCATATCCTCCTCCTCTCACTTGCTTTGCCCTTCCAGTGCTACAGGCTGGCAGCTGGCCTTTAGTGACTTCCTACAACATGAGTTGGAAAACTTTTGTGGTAATAGTTGGGGAAAAAAATGTACCTCTCAGTTTAACTAGAGGACATTCACTGGCTTTTCTTTTCCAGGAAAAGAGGATTTAAACAAATTTTCCATAGCATTTGTTGGATGTGTATTTCACAGTAACCACCATGAAGTTCACTGCATTTAAGGAGACGATGAAGCTGAGATGAAAAGATATAAATTCATGAAGGCTCAGCTTCACAGCTGGTGTATAATCCTTTCTGTTGTCACTGGTGCCCTGGCCCCGGTACCCAGCAGAACAAAGGGAGCTGAATTGGAAATGGTGGGAGCTGGGGAGCCTCTCGCTGGCAGCACATCCCGTGGCCATAGGCCTTGTCAGGGCGCAGTGTGATACCCTTTATTCTGGGTGACAGATGCGAGGTGGGTTCTGCGAGGGGGAAGTCATTACTAGCATGAGGACAGTGTCAGATCAAAAGTAACCAGTGATCAAACAAGGTAAAGGGCTGCGGAAAACAGGCTTTCTGTCTGGCCTCAGCACCTGCTGGATCACTGAGGGGAATAGTCCTTGTGTGTCAGGTTGCATTGATTCCCTTTGATGTACAGTGAATGAGAGAAGATGGAAACTGAAGTGGAGAGGGAAGAGTTTTATTTCCCGTTTCTTCAGGGCAATTGAAGGTGCTTTGCTTATGTAATGCTCTAATGGACTTTGGCTGAAAAAATCTGCAAAAGACCCCTGTTTGAAGCAAAACAGCTTGGGTTTTCTATTGCATTGTCTTGCAATGGTGTTGCATTTTGATGACTGAGGATAAAATCTGAAACTAATATAATAGTAAATTATAATAATACTATATTTTTTTAACAAATTTATGAATTGTTACAATTTTTTGTGGAAGCTGTTTAATGCTTTTTTTTGCTGTTAATGTACTCCTTAAGGCATGTCTTAGGCTTAGTTTCTGCATTCAGTTCAAAATGTCATAAATCGATCAAAATTTCTTTAAACAAAGAGATGTAGAAGCGTATGCTACAAGTATACACATAACTTTTTGTGTGGAGACTTTTACTATAATTCAAAACATAAAGTCTAACTGGCTATAACATAGTAGTAAGGGATTGCCTATTGACATTTCAAGTGCGATGATAATATGCCATACTTGATGTTCCTCAAATAGTGTTCCACTTGTGAAATATTTACCCATATATAAGCACACCTGCATTACCTAAGTAATTTTATAGCTGTGATGTTTTTTCATGGTGTTCAATAACGTAATTCTGTAAATTAATGTATTTTATTAAGCAAATCTATTGGTACCTTAAGTAACTTCCTCATTTCTGAATCTTTTTATTCTGTTAGGTATAATTTTACAACTCCTTTTGTTTTGGGTGGCTCACTTTGCACAGCAAATGTATTAACAAAAAAATATTTTATTAGGAGGCTTAGTTGTGCCATTTCAATTATAAATTTATTTTTCTTGACTCAAGAAATATCTATATACATCTTGTAGAGTGTATATTGAAAAAAACTTAAGTAATAGAAATTGTTCTATAGTTTAACAGTTACATAGTTCTTTTTGCTGCTATGATCTAAAATTTTGGTGTATTTTAGAAGAGATTCCCTTCACCTCTTCCTTTCCTTTTCCTGTCCTCATAGAATTATAGAATGGTTTGGGTTGGAGGGGAGCTTACAGATTACCTGGTTCCAACCACCTGTGGGCAGGGACACCTTCCACTAGACCATGTTATCCATCCAACCTGGCCTTGAACACTTCCAATGGTGGGGCATCCACAACTTCTCTGGGAAACCTTTTCTGACGCCTCACCACCTGCACTGTAAAGAATTTTTTCTTGATATCCTGATATCTAATCTAAACCTCTTTCAGTTTGAAGCCATTCTCACTTGTCCTGTCACTGCATGCTGTTGCAAAAAGCCCCTCTCCAGCTATTCTGTAGCTCCTCTTTAAGTACTGGAAAGCCTCAATTAGGTCACCCCAAAGCTTCCTCTTCTCTAGGCTGAATAATCCCAATTCTCCCAGCCTTTCCTCACGTGAGAGGTGCTCCAGGCCTGTGATCATTTTTGTGCTGCTCCCCTGGACTCTTCTTCCTGTGCTGGGGAGCCTGATGGGTGGACGCAGCACTCCAGGTGAGGTCTCACAACAGCAGAGTGGAGGATATTTTTGTCTTATTGGGTATGTGTTGTGGTGGTTTCTGTTAAATCGGGAAGTGTGACTGTGTGTGTATGGCTAGGTATTTCAGAGAGTAAAATACTCCAGCAGTTTTATTATCATTTTGGAAAGTTTTACGTAGTTCAGTATTGACTAAGCAAAATTGAAACGTCTGTGCAGCTCTGTAATATTTGTGCTGTTGCTATGCAGAAAGAACAACCTGAGCTCATTCTGTACTTTTGTGACAGGCCTTTTGTTCTTGATTGTGTAATGCTTCAGCTTTCATGCAGCTTCTCAAGCTTTACTCTTACATTATTGATCTCAGAGTCTTCCATTTCAGGTGACCCTTGGTTTAAAACCAAATAATACTCATACATACAATAATTGCAATCAGTGAGTAGTATTTGAATGTTTTTTGGAGAAAATCATATTTTGCTGGATTTGTTTTTTCATCTCTGAGCTGAAGAAAACTAACTAAAAATCCAGCAAAAAAGAAAATTCAAAATACATTTTTGTATTCAGAGAGAAAGTCATACATGGTTTTCCTGCTGTTGTAATGTAGATAAATGGGAATGAATTTGCTATGCATGCTTTACTTCTTTACTTTGTTATTTCTGTTATTGTTATTATTAAATGAAATGGCACTTCTAAGGTTCCTTTGAGCAGTAAAGTATAATACAGCTTGAGCTGCAGTGCCATCTGAGTCCTCATAATAATCACTTAAACCTAAAAATTTAAAACTCTATTACATTTTGGCTGATTTTTGTTCCCTAACAGATTTATCATTTAATATCTAGCTTCAAGTGATGTGTTTATCTTCTGGAAGTTTAATGTTCCAATTGGTAAAAATTAAAACTCTAGTCACAACAAAAATGTCTTCCTAAATTTGTTCTGCATCCTGTCTGGATTTGCAACCATTTGAAAAAAGACTCACACCAGACCCATCAGAAGGAGATGGACTGTGTGTCTTTTATTTTTTTTTTAATTTTTTTCTTTGCATCTGTGTAGACTGCTACAGCTACTTAGTCTGTTATACTCATTTTGTAAATTTTGTAGCTCTAGCCTTAGGCTAAAATTAAAAAAGAACAACAACAAAGCAACAAAAAACAAGCACCAGAAATTGCCCAGATTTTATAAATAAACCAACCTTCTCTGTTAGGCTAGTTTTGCTTACCTTGAGTTACTTCTTGTTAAACATATTGTAATTTTAGAGGTACCTGTCATTAGGAATTGAGGTGTCTGTCTCATAGTAGACTATTCTGAATTGTTGTTCCACCTCCCTCCACCAGTGGGTTTTGATTTTCTTCTTTTTTAAAACTTAATCTTTTGCTTGTGAAAAGTCTACTTTTTCTAAATAATGTGAACTATGCATCTACTTTTTAATGCACAGTATTTTATGTGTTATTCTTACATGCTTGTTCAACTTCTGTCTAAAACCATAATCACTTGTGATGGTAAACATATAATTAGTTTAGGGAATACGGAACTCCCGAGGCTTTATGTTCTTCTCCATACTGACTCCCTCTAGATTTGTTCCAAATTTAGATACCTTCCTCCTTTCTTCATCTTTCCCTCTAGAAATTCACAGCATTTCTACCTTATTGAGAAAGGCAAAATGGAAACCTCCTCCTCTACTTACTTTTGGAACCTCCTTTTTTTAAATCTGATTGTGTAAAGAATTTCCTTTATTTATATTCCCTTTAATATTGGATTACATTTTTATATCATCATCATCATCATGGCTAGGCGAATGAAGATTTAGGAAGGCTCTATCCACGTTTGTTACAGGCACGCTGGTGGCTAATGAGGCCAATACGAGACAGGCATATCCGAGTGCAAAAGGCACAGCAGAAAGACTCCTTAGATGGTGTATTCTGCAAGACACGGTTCTTTCTGCATTGTCTTTTCTCTTCAAGGGTGATCCTGCGTGTGTTCTCAAAGGAGACAGCTGTGTTATAGATGGTGTGTCTCCAGGCCTCCCGATTAAAGGCCAGAGTAGACCAGTTATGGTGATCAATATGGCCAAGGCTGAGATGTTGTTTCAGGGAGTCCTTGTATCTTCTCTTCGGGGCTCCTCTCTTGTGGCAGCCGGTGGCAAGTTCACCATAAAGCAAGATCTTAGGGAGGTGGTGGTCTTTCATCCTTGAGACGTACCCTGTCCAACACAGCTGTGTTCTCAGTAACATGGCCTCAATACTTGTGATAGCTGCTTGTTCAAGAACAGATGTACTGGTCACATAATCTGACCAGTGGCTGTTTAGGATTGTACGGAGACAGAGTTGATGGAAGTGTTCTAGGAGATGCACCCTACAAAGCTAAATAACTCTTTGCGGTGTTAGAAGTTCTGACTAAATCTTAGTAGGAACACTGAAATCTCTGGACATCTCTGGGAAGAGAAATTTGGGTAGATGTAAAGCTGACAAAAATATGATTGAATAATATGTGCATATAAATATCTCAAAGGCAGGTGTCCAGAGGATGGTGCCAGACTCTTTTCAGTGCTGCCCAGTAACAGGATGACGTCCAATGGCCATAAAGTAAAATACAAGAAGTTCCACCTCAACATGAGGAAGAACCTCTTTACATTGAGGGCGGAAGAGCACTGGAACAGGCTGCCCAGGGAGATTGTGGAATCTCCCTTTCTGGAGACATTCCAAACCCACCTGGATGTGTTCCTGTGTCACGTGCTCCAGGTGACCCTGCCTTGGCAGAGGGTTGTATGAAATGATCTCAAAAACTCCCTTCCAACCCTAATGATTCTTTGATTCTGGGATAAAGAGTGGATGGGTATTTTTATTACATAAATACAAGCTAATCAGAACATTAGACCTTTAGAAAGAATAAAAAAGTAAATCAGGTAGCCTTTTTAATTAATTTAAGTCAAATCTTTCTGCTCATTGAAAATGAGCAAATGAACAAAGAGCCTTCCATGACCATCCAAGTCCCAGAATAATGGTTCCTTATTTTTACTGTGGTCTAATTAGAGAGGAAAATATCTAAAATTAAATAGGCTTTAGCTGATGCAGCTTCGGAGAAGAGAAAATGGAAGAGGAAGATATGTTTAGAACACTGAATGAAAATACATCGATGTATCTAATGTATTAGAATAGTCACTTAAAAGACAGGTAACTGTTGAAATATATACTAAATTAAAGGTAGAAATAATTGTATTCTGAAGTTTGCAATTCTGAATCAGAGTCATCTAATACCACTAATACAGTAAAGATTTTTTTGAAGGCAGTGGTTGGCTCTTCATTAGGTATAAGGCTGGTTTATCAGCTACAGTCAGGTTTATAGAACTTTATGTACAAGAGCATTGCTGTGGTAGAGGATCGATAGCAATGGAAAGGAGTCAAAATGATCATTCTGTTCTACACCAGTTGACTACATAGCACAAAACTTGCCATAATGTCATTTGAATCTTATGTGTGGTCTTGATCTGGCATTGGTACGTGTGGAGCCATCCATCAGTAATATAAGCGTGAATTATTTTACTTACTTAATGAATTCAGAATTACTTTGCATACTGACAGATGTTTATATCGGTAGTCTTTTGAAAATGGTATGGAGTGCTTCCCTGTAGGTTCATGCTACAGTGTCTTTAACTCTTTGGAGCTATCTGATAAATGCATCACAGTTTGAGAGAGTAATTTAAAGTCTTAATTTGGGCAGAGTCACTGCTTTGGATGTCTTGAGAAATGTTCTGCTGTGCCCACTGGGTATGCCTTTATTCATAAGTCTTCTCCTTATATGTAAAATTATAATCTTTCTTCCAGTATCAGTTTTCTCCTTTAGCAAGAACCAGAGCATATCCTGTGCCAGCTATTGCTAGGTTAATGCTGAAAGTACATTAGGTACTCTCTTCAATAAGTGTTCTGTAATAGTGGTACAATTAATTTTACGAACAAGATAGATTTGTGTCACAGGACACTGTGACACTGTTTGTTAAAGCTCAATTCCAGAATGAGTGATAACAGGCCGTCATGTGTTTTGGAATATTTGAGGACGTTATTCAACAAAGACTCTAACTCAAATCCTGTGCAGTATCCTACTGATTTTAGTGGGTTTTTTTGTGCTGGAGCTTTTTGGTGCATGCTTTGGTTTTGGTTTTTTTGGTATGATTTTTGTTCAGTTTTGTTTGGGTTTGTGTGTGTGTGTGTTTGGTTTGTGGGTTTTTTTTTTCCTCTCTCCATAAAGCCACTATTCTGGCACAGTGTGTTTTCTTTATCATTGCTGTAGTGCATTTGCACAAGGTATGGTTTTGTAATGGAGGACAGAGCTTGTAGTTGCATATTATAAACCACTTAAAAATATCCATGAAATTTTAAATGTGGCAAAAATAACTTTGTGGTTTGACACATCGGAAATACTGCAGATATTAAAATGAAGATCCCTTTGATCTGTTGATCTGTAAATGTGTCTTTTTGATGTGTCAGCTATTTATGTACTGACTGATATTGACATACTCTGTTTCACATACCTTGCGTAGGATGTGTGTAGTTTATGAAATACTGTGTTACAGTGAGATGAATGTATCAGTATAATTCCGTTGCTGATAGCCTTAGTAATATGTGTAGCCTGTACACATTTTTAAGGATTCAGTTAAAATGATTGCTCCAATATAATTCCGGTGGATTTAAAAGGGCTGTTAAACTTTGTATTTTGCTAACAGTGAGTACAGCAGGGATAGTATTTCCAGCGTAAGGAAGGTGTTTGCAACTGCAAAAAAGGGCTGCAAACTGACTTTAGGAACTGCACTGCAATATATCGAAACAGTCATGCTCAAGCATTCTGTACTTCAGTGAATAAAATAACTCTGCATTTTTGAGTGCTCTTTTCTCAGTTGGTGGGGTCTCTGTTTGCAAGAGGATGTTATTTAGGCAGTAAGATAAGACCCTTGAGATGTACCAAAGTGTTGAGTACCGCTTCAGTTTCTTATCAGTTTGCCAGAGTGCAGAAAATGAACCGGAGGGGAGGGGTAGGAAAAAGGAAAGCTTGGATGTTTTCCAAGGCCCCAGTGTCGGTGCATGAGGAGTTATAATTATAGGCTGCGAGCTGACTTTTATTGGGCAGCCTTTTCTGGTGGACTTAGAGCCCCCCTCCATCCCTTCCCAGGTGGTAGCTGGCTTTCATAGCCAGAATTGCTTGACATTCTCAGACATGGCTAAATGGGACTTCAGCCCCAGGGATCACATGCTGCCAGCTGGAGGAAAGTAACAAATGAGAGCAGATGACAAAACAGACGTGCATAGTAAGAGAGGGGAAGAAGAAAAGGAAAAACAAAAGGTAGGAATAAGAAAGAGAAGAAAAATCATAGGGGAGGAAAGGATGGTGAAGAAATGAAATGGCGGTAAATATCGAGCCCTAGAAAGTTGTATCTGTATGGGAGGCACGCTTTTTGTTGCAACAAGAAATGCGGTAGCGTTTGCATCTAATATTTTATTTTACAGTGTTAGTGTGCTTTATAATGATAAAACAGTTACCAGGATGGTGAAATCTGAGGGGCAGTTAATGATATTCTTTGTCAAGACCATGTGGTTGTTGATCCTATTGTAATAATTTTACAGAGTGTCTTGTCGTGTTCCTTTTTGAAAAGTTTCTTCAAATATTTGTTGTGCTCTTTCTTACTTGTGTATCTTTGAGGTGGCAAAATCCTCAGTAATTTAGAGATCCCCATAATTTTCAAAACAGATACTAATGAACATCACAAAAAATTATTTATGAGAAAGAGGAAGGAAATTTAAAATGGAGAGCAGTAGGTCTGAAAATGACTTGAAAGAGTCTACACTTGATGTGCTAACACGAGTTCTAAATTACTTGTTTTTACGTTATGTTGCAGTCTTTGTTCACTCTTCTGAAGGGAAAGAATGCCTGTGGTTTTTTAGATTAGATTTTCACACAACAAAACCTCATTGTTGTTAATTGTGCTCCTAATTCTTTTTTGTTTGCCTGAATTGTGTAGTGTATAAAATCTAATCCCAATTAATCAAGTCAGAAATTTGCCAGATATTTCAATTGGGAATATTGATCTCATCTAATTAATTTTGATTCTTAAGATGAGTAACATGTTACAATTTAGCATAAATATTAAGTATCAGAAACACAGCATAATTTTTTAAAATTTTATCTTTTTTAAATGCAAAAGCATTTTAAGTCTTTGATTGTGTTTGAGCATATCAGATCATGCATGTGCTGTCTGTATTTGACCATGGTATGTTTTGTCCCTTTTATATTTAAGATTACTCTGTCGTATTGGTTGCAACATGAAATGGGTTTATGACATGAAACTATAATAAATGTGGAAGAATTTAAAGTTTTTATGTAAACTTCTAAAATGTAAAAGGCAGTAGGTATTAAATTAAAAAAAAGTACCAAATAAAATAAATACCATGTGTAACTTGACTCATATAGCTACGCTTTTAGCTTTAATACATGATAAATACAGTCTACATGTACTTTGACAGTACTGAGACACCTTCCATTTTCACCTGAATTTGTAAGCTCAAATAAATGTAAATGTTTAACAGTTTAAGAGAACAGAAAATAGCTAATGTAGATAAGTGGTGTGGCTTTTCCTCGTCCACTGTCTGTTTTTCTATACCATCTATACTTGATGACCAGTCGTAACCTGGTTGGTCTTGGCACTGCTAAAATGTAACTAAAGAAGTTTTTAGGGATTGATTGAGAAGGGCAAAACACCAAGTTGCAATATAAAGACAGTTGGGAATGTAGAAATCAATAATTTAAAATTTACTTTGTCCATGAGTACAGTAGTAAAGTAAGGGATAGAAAAATCCTTTTACAACTAGTAGTGTTAAAAAAAGAGTAGTTGTGAGTTTTTTAAAATATTATTTTCTCATCAGATTCAATGAAATCTAATACTTTGTGTTCCTCATCCTTTTAATCTGTTTTTACCCTTTCTTGAATAAATTGAATACTTTATTTACAGTGAAGTTAAAGTGATAAAACATGAGTCATGCAGCACTTTGGTTGTTTTCCGTGTAATAGTTTCTGCTGCCTCAGAAATTACTAGCTCATCACCTTATGAATATGTTTGATTACTACTACAAACTAGTACCAGTCATTTTTGTACTGTCAGAAAATTTTTGTACTTTTGTAGGTGTTAGTAGTGAAAATATGATCAAAACACGTTTTTGGTTTCTCAGCTGTGATTTATCAGGAGAGGGTTGGAGCAGATTCTTAGATTGCAGTCTTTTCCCATTCGTTTTCATACCACTGAATTATTGTGGTGCTTCATATTTTCATGGTATCGAGATGAATCCAAGTGAAGGAAATCTAAAAAAACATTCGGTTTCGTGGTCATGCCTTCCTTCCTGATGCTGCTTTTGTGACAGACAGTACTTTTCTTGAACATGTTAGTAAGGTCTCACTTGTTACATTGTTCACTCATGATGCTTTGATCCTTATCCTCTAAGTTTTACTCTCATTATTCTTTTCTAATTTTAATATTAAACATGAATATAATAGAAATATATAATTAGATATAGTAGCTGTTAGGATATTTTTTCTGTCCATCTCCCTGGGACTTACGTTAGCCCTGTGTATGCATTCCATATCTTTTTGGTCTTCTGTAACTGTAATCTACACTTAAACAACTGTGGATACATGTAACAAGGACCCAGCTTTTCTTTTGCAATTCTGTTAAGTCTGATGTATGTATCTAACTCACTTCAAGGAAGAAATTTTTGCTCTGTTTATTAATAATCACATCACAGATAGCTACAAAGTAAAGAACAAGGACAATAAATCCTTTGAAGGGGATGTATGTTACTATCTTTATTATATTTACTAACTCAGAAACATTAGTTTAAAGTTGAATGCTAAAAATGTTAACAGAATAACAAAGCTATAATAGATAGAAATGTCCTGTGTCCACTTTTCCAGTGTATTCTTCTTTCTGTATTTTGGACTTCTTTTTGAGACTGTGTTTAAATATTTGAAAAATTAATATTTTTATTAAACTTCTTTAGTGCAGTCTTTTAGGTTCAAGCTGTTATTTAAAGATATGATATTCTTAATTTTCAGCTTTAAATAGGAAATGCTTTCTATTTATCGTTCAAGAAAATATTGTTCTAAACACTTGTTATTTTACTGCTTTTTTTGTATGGGTGCAGGGACTCTAAAGGCTATGCTAAGTTTATTGAGATGCTTGTTTTTAAAATTTATTTTCCAATTAATAAATTTTATTTGAATGTACTTTTACTTACATCAAAAAACGTGTCCTACTTAGTGTTTAATTTTTCCTTTTTAAATTTTAAAATTTTTTTGGTTATTTTAATGAGTACTTTAATGCTATTCTGTTTACTGAGCTTTCTCATGGACAAAAAGAACTTGCAGATTATGCTAACCCAAACTGACAATATGTTTATGTGTCAAAAACTCAAGATTTTTTTTTTTTTAATTTTAATTGAAGATAAATGAAAGGCTACTCTTTGCTCATTGTACTGCTCCTTCTCTGAAGTAAGATGAAAATTACAATGTTATAATCTATGTATTTTAATACTGGTTAGCATTGACTGGTATTCAAAATACTGGTATGCGTAACAACATCTGCTCAGCAGAGTGTTGTTCTGCTTTTCAGCTCATATGAAAAATGACCAAAATCATACCATTAAAATAACTGTCTTTAAAAAAAAATAAATTGCAATTAACAATCTATTTACAATACCTGCAGTAAAATCTAAAAAAAAAGTACAAATACTCTTTTGTTTCCTAATATTTTCTATATGTGTGCATTTAAGTACTGAATTTAAGAATCTTGTGTTTTAAAGGGGTGACATGAGTGTGCCAATGATTATCGCATAGCAGAAAATTGATCTGTTTTATACAGTTAATTGTATAATTAAATGTAGAAATTAATGTAAGTCTGTTTATACAGAAACTATTTAGAATTTACAGACACATATTACCTTAACTTCTAAGTGTTATGTAATGTTTTTTATAAACGGGAAAAAACCTCTTCATGCAGTATTGTGAATGCATTATTAGATTCCCATCAACTCTATGTTCAATACATGCATGAGGGAGGTGTGTATATACCTTAATTTTAAGCTTTGTGCATGTGGCAAATTCTGAGAAACAGAGAATTTGTAAATTAATGCAAAGACTTCACATTTACTTGCTAAGAAATTATTGTAAAGAAAAATTTTGGGGATAAGTGCAAGTCATATGTTCCTGTATGCATACAATTTAATAACCAAAACCAAAGCTGTTGTGAGCCTTTGTATTTCCTTCTAAACAGAAGACATGGTATACAGTACTCCTTCTGAGTGAACCATCTCTTAATCATTGTAGATTGCATGTGTAGCAGAGAAAATATTTTTAAATTATTGGGAAGAGTATTTTTTAAATAACAAAAAACCTCCTTTGAATAAGAAGTACAACTAATTAGTATGTACTACAATTTGGTTAATATTAAATGGTATTTTTCTTTAAAAATTGCTCCCAATTATTCTGAAGATTAATAGAAGAGAAAAATTATAATAGGAGCTTAATAAATTTGATTCTGTTCCTGACATTTGTATGTGATTAGCCATTATGTGGTTGTTCTTAAGAATTGTAATTTAATATATAATAAATGCAATCCATTAAAAAATGCAGTTTTTATTGTTATTACAATGTTGTGGTTCTGTAGAATAGTGTCATTGTACTTTGAAATCACAGAGGTAGTTTCCTACTGACTGTATACACTGTTGTTAATCAGTTTGCTTGTTAACAGGGTCTATTCTGTAGTATTAATTTATATGGTAGTATTTATGAAGCATTAAAATTAATATATGCTATGTCAGGTACCAGTAGGAGGAATATCAGAATATTTTCTGTCTTTTAAGTTACAGAAATAATCTTGAGGGCAATATGCTACAATATGAGGTTTGGTGCTTGATAAATTTGTATTAGAAGTCAACTGTTTGTGCTAAAGTGTCCAATGTAAAATGTAAAATTTTTGTATATGCAAAAAACATTTAGTGCTCATTATTTAGCAAGATAATTCTTGTGAAGAATGCTTAAGATGTCTTAATGAGGGAAACAGTTTTGTGATACCTTGGGTGGCTTCATGTATCTTGAGGGCATTAGCAATGAAAGACTGCTATTTACACCATTTCTTTTTCCCGTATATGTAATATGTAATTGTTTTGTTCCTGTGATAAAGTAGACTGCCTTACTGCTGTGAACATTCAAGTTGCTTTTTTTGATGTAGCTTTTTTTTAGGTCTTCCTTTTTCTTTTGTTCTGTAATGTAGGTAGCATCTCCCTTTAGGTTCACTATTTTGTTAAGGTTGTTTAAAAGATATATTTACTTTTGTTTAGGTAAAAGTGACTCAGTGTGGTTGAAATGAACTAAATAATACTGAAGGTCAGGCTGTCCAGAATAAAATACATCCTTACACAATTATTTCATGGTAGGTTTTTGTATTGTTTTGTTTGAGTAAGGCCTTTTTTTTTTTAATTTTGTTCTTTACTAGTGTTCGTTTGCATGATCCATGTAGTGCTGAGAGAGAGTAGCTTCATTGCTCTATTTATAGCTCAAATAAAACAAAACAGATTACCACCTTGCCATTCACCATTTTTATCTCAGTATATGGACAATAAGAAATACAGAGAAAAAGAAAAAAAAAGTACATAAAAGAAAGCACCTCATCACAAGAAAAAGGCTCTTTTTTGAAGAGGGACTAATCAAATGGCACTGATGAAAAGAGGTCTTTGAATCTTCATTATCTGATGTAGACGGCTGAGCTCTCCAATTTTGTACTTATGAGTCACGTTTTTCAATGCAGTTTGTCAAACTAGAATGTGATTATTCTATCTGTCATTCTGAATTGATATGAGGGAACTTGTCAGAGTGTACATAATAATGTATGACTTTGTCAGCTTTCGATAGTAATATTATATTTACAGCTAACAAAATTTAAGCATGCATCATGTTGACCTTGACACGAGCTTACTCTACTTGATTTGTGAAAACACGTGGCTCTTGATAGAAGAAACCCCAGCACTTTGCTGGGAAAACAGAGCTCATTTTAGCTTTTTGAATTAATTAAGAATGCTTGTTGTTGCACACTAGCCTGTGTGCTAACCGTTTGTTTGACAATTTATTATAATTTTTTTTGCCTTTCCTTGCTGCCTGTGGGTATCTGTCACTTGAAAGATGTAAAAATACCTCAAAGAATCACTTACATTTTCAAATACTCCCTGGCCTATCAAAATAGTATTTTACAATTTATATCAGGCAGTCATGTGCCTAAGACAATTTTAGTACTGAAGAGAAGTGGGAAATATATGTATTTGACCTGGAAGTTAGCATGGTTTGGGGTTTTTTTTGCACTGCCAGCAGAAGTTGGCTAAAATCTTGTAGGATGTCAAGGCAGAAGAAACATCTCTTCTTTATCTTTTTTATGGATACTGTAACACTGGAGTTTTCCAAATAGGACAAGCTTTCCTTTTAGTTTTGGGTGAATCACTGGATTTCCCTGTTGACACAATATAGCTAATAAGGGTCACCTCTTAAACTGTTGGAAGAGCAGTTTGTGTACTGAGTCTCCTTTAAAACTGAGACTTAAACCTTGTGGAAGGTATTGTGTGAATTGTTCAAGTCTAACCTTTGGAAATGGATCACAGTAGATGTTAAGCTACATGCTAAAATCCTTGGCAGTAAGTAACACTAACGGAAAAGAACCTACTCATAGAAGTCCCAGAGTTGTCTGTTGCATGGATGGGAATAGACCTCCAGAAGTTACCTAGTCTGGCCTCCTGGTCAAAGCAGGTTGTTCAGTTCTTCTCTAGGTGAGTTTTGAATATCTGCAGGGATGGAGATTCCACATACACTCCAGGCAACCTACTCCAGTGTCTGACCATCCTCATGCTGTTGTACTCTTCCTAGCGCTGCCTGTTACTCATTCCAGTGAGGCAAGTGCTTGGAATCTGTTGTGTAGCACTAGTTCATTTCACTTGAAGATGCATAAATTACAGTAGGATAGTAAAGCTTGTAAATTGAGTGATGTTGCAGAAATAGGAAATAATTTTGAAAATCAAAAGAATGAGTTTTATTTCTTCCAGATCTTAATGTGTAAGAGACAAGAGCTCTACATATCAGAGATCGAATAATTATTAACCAGAATAGAAACTAGACTAAGCTTTTTATAGGCTTTCAAATACTAACCTTTATTTATATATAAAATAATTAAATATTTTAAGAACGGACTAGAGATAAATAGATTGGAAGAAAGTAGTTGGAAGCTGTAAGAATATGATTGTCAGTTCTTGGTCTATGGTGTACTGTAGTCATGGAATTGTGTCTGAGTAGTTCATCTGGCAGTTTTGGGGAAGGGTGGTTAAAAAAAAGACAAATGGATGAGAAATTTCTTGTGTAATTTTAGGGCTGGTAAGCAAAGGATGTTGACCATTACAGTGGATCACTAAGACAGAGAAATGTAAATATTTTAGAGAACGTTTGGTGATACTGCCCTATTTGGAAGATGATGTTTGCCAGAGAAATAGGGTTGTAAAGAGCACAGCTGAAAGGATGAGGAACTCTGAGAGCTCTGCCACCAGGTCTGCTAGTGATCATATTTTTTTTAGTAGATGAAGCTTTTTGTAGGGGCAATAGCTGGTTTCCTGTAATTTATGGGACTGTGTTGCTGATTTGCTGTATGACTTTATAGTGGTAGGAACAACATTTCTGACAGGAAAAGGTTGATACTGTCCTTGTGCTATCTCTGTATATGTGCAGGTGCCAGAAAAGAAAGAATAACCTCTTGGGTAGAAATGACAATTTTGAGAAACAAACAAACCTGTCCCCCTCCAAAACTCTGAAAGTGCAATTTACAGTGAAGTGAGCAGTATTATCCTGTACAATAAGGAAGCCTTCTACAAAATTTTTCAGAAGTCTTTGAAGAGATGTGGACAGTGGTATTTGATCTATGGACAGATTATACTAATAATGGAGGTAACAGTGCTCCTAGACATGCACCCTCCCTCTCCCCCCCAGTTCTTTTACTGACTGAACCACCCTATTCTTCAATATTTTTAATTTGAAATACAGGAGAGAGTGGAGATAACTTAAACAAACCAGCTGAACATTAGAAAGGATGTGTGCCAGAGAATTTTTTGTTGTATTTATGGTTGACAGTCTGCTTTGTAAGGACATTGATGTGAGAAGAAATGATAGAGGACTCAGGTATTCTCAAATGCATAATAATTTTTTAATATAAAAATAGAAACCTTAATTGCAGCTTGCTAGAATTGAATATTAGAACATATTTAATTATTTTATTGTATTTTTATGTATCTGACAAAGGAAAAGTCAAAGGAAAATTGTATGAGTAGGTGCTTCTGCTACAGTTTGAGTAAATTTTTAAGCTCAGTTCTCTTGATGGAGAGCATTTGTAATTATAAAATTATAATGAGAGATGATTATTTTTATGCAGGTAGGATAGATAAAGGAATTCTTAATCTCCCCTTCCCTAGTGGTTGATATTCTGATCTTAAAGGAAACTGTTCTGTTGTACATTACTTTTTTATTTTGTATATAGATAAAACTGTCATTTTGTGAGTAGCTCTCAGCAGCTTTGGTCAAGTGAGATTTATTTGATATTGTTCCCCCAATACGCTTTGACAGGTGATTCAAATATTAGTTTTATAAAGTTTAGCTTATTCTGGTTAGTCCAAAGCCTATATAATGTATGTCTCTTTAGATAGACTGTTTTATGTGAGAGAAACACAATAAAAAAACCTTTCCAGGAATGAAAAAAACATTAAGATCTCCCTTCCAGGAACTGCAGTCCAGTAATTTTGAAAATCCTCTTTTTGATGCATTTAATTTTTTTTCTTGAAAAGGACAGTATCTTGTCTTCAGCTTATTGGCCAGAATGCTTTGAATTATAATACCTAGATCTTATTTAATTCTCTGCATTTCTAAAGTATTCTATAAATATGCAGTAGTTAATCCTCTTGAAATGTATCAATACTAAACAATAAAAAACTTCATGAAACCCGAGATCCTCAGGCCCACAAGAACTAACCTTCTTCTATCTTCTCAAAGGATATTTTTCTAATATTTGGTGGAGAATATCTGTAATTAATGTGGTCTTTTAAAGGATATTATAAGCGCATTCGTATTTTAGGTATTCATCTACTTCTGCTTATGTCTTTTACCACTGGGGGGCTGCATATGTGCTTCCTGTTCTTGTAACCATAGAACTAACTGTAACTACAACAGAATAATGGCAGGGACCTGAATTGGTTCAGGTTAAAATCATGTAACATATTTGTTCTTGTAAGTGATGTGCAGATCATTAATACATGAAGGTCTGTTAGTCCCGTGGTGGTAAAATTCTGGTGGCCTTCAAGTTGCAGTCACTAAGCAAGTGTGAGGTTTGGGGGGTGAAGGAGAAACCAAAGTACTATATTAAATCTTAGAATTAAGAAATATTTCCTAAAGAGCATTTTTAGTGATCTCTCTAGAATTTTTTTGTGTGAAAAATATTTTGTGCCAAAAAAATTACCAGCCCTAAAATTACACAAGAAATATTTTTGTTGTTTTGCTTAAAGTAAAATCTAAGTGAATTCTTTCTATATTGCGAGTAGTTTTCCTGTGTTTAGCTTTTGCTCTGCAGCAAAAACTGTCATGGTAAAATTTGCATTAAACTGTGCACATGTTTTTAATTAAACATATTGGAAGTACTTAAAGCAAAGAAGTATTTAAAGTAGAGCTTAAAGAAAGTGTAGAACTTACCAGTCTACCACAGTATGAAAATGAGACAAATATGAAAAAAATTAATGAACAAGCTGTGTTTTTTAAAATACCGGGTGTGTAAGTTTTTAACCTGTGCTTCAGAAACAACAATGTATTTATGTATAATATTGAGGGTGAAAACTTCAACTATCTTGTCAGTGATTATTTGGCCTCATGAATGAGCATCTCTGAAGAATCCTTTTGCATTTCACTTTGCCATACTCATAGAAAGATCAGACAGGCATGGCTAGGGAGACATTTAAAATCGTATAGGGAAATTATGCACATGTTAAATCAAGCTGTTATTCTTGTGTGAAGTAAGAGTGATAGGTAATACTACATATTTTACTGGTCTACAACATACTCCATGTAGAGCTGGCAATAACAAGGTAGGATTCTTCACAGAGTTACAGCAATGCTTGAAATGACTGCATACTTTGAATATGTAATGTGTTTATAGTCAAATCCTATCTTTAGTGGCAGAGCTGACTGGCCAAAAATTAGGAAAACCTAATTTAAGGCTGTGCATGTGCTTCTTAGTCATATTGACGTGTATACTATGATAAAGTATTTAAAGATAAAGGTCATATTTTCCATTTCTTATTTGGGAACTTCATATTATTAAAACACAAAATTTATGTTGTTTGTATTAGTGGGAATTAGCCAATATTTTCTTTTCACTTATTTTTTAATTTGTAACCTCTGGTCATATTTTGTTGTTTGCTCCCCTGTTCATATGCTCTTCTGGAGGCAGAACTTTTTATCCCCTGTGCACTCACAGATGTTAGTGCTTCAAAAATATTAACTGACTAATTTCAGAAAACTTGCTGTAGAATTAAGGAGGAAGTGAGGAGAGGGTTAAGTCTAAAGGATCCAGCAGTCAGAGTGACCAGACTGGGAGCAACCATGACAAAATGTTTCAGCTTCGCTTCTGTAGCAGTTTGGAGAAGAGAGTATGAAAAGTCTGCTGCTGAAGGATGGTTTAAATAGAGAATCTTCCAACGTATCCTGTCTTCATGAGTGGTGTTTTTTTTCTTTTTGTGATTTTAATGATTTAGTATTCTAAAGGGAGTATAATGAAAAGCAGACAAAGCTAAATGTGTCCCAGCTTCTTAATATTCAGTACAAATCTTTCTTTCAGATGATCTTCAGTAGAATAAGGAAATGTTACAATTGTAAAAGCTTCAAGAGCTAACAGTTGTTGTTAATAATGCTGTATGGTGGGATTCTGTGGTTCATAAATAGGTCCAGGAAAGAACTGAGAGTTTCACTCAGTTTTTAGTTCATATTCATACCAGGAGCATTTGTGAGAGCAAATGCTTCACCAGGAGGTGATAGTTGTTGTTGTAAAGGAATAGAACTGTTTTGTATCCGTGTCAATTTAGGGGAAATAGATTAAATCTTGGTTCACTGTTGTAGCAGGTTTTGACTGAATGTTACTAGACTTCTAAAGTAGTAATATGATCTAACTTACTGTCAGAATGACAAATTATGTTATTCTGTGACAAAAGGTTTATGAATTTGGGTTTTTTTAGGAAAATCATAGATAATCTAGGATTACAGATTGATCGTCCTTATCTTCACTTAGGATTTTTATTGCAGCAAACAATAGAAAATCTGTAATTCAGATAAATCCTGTTTGCTGTGTAACTCAGAAATTTGAAATGCGTGTTTGTTTCAGATTATTTAGAAACAAATGATTTTTTGTGTGTCACTCTCAACTTCCTATTCTCATTCTTGAAGAAAAACCCCCTTAAGTTTCTAGGCCAGAAGGATATGTCCCAGAAATTGGGTGCTACTCTTTTGGTTAGCTTATTGTTTTCTGTTTATAAAATCATTTTCAACATTAAGTTTTATAAGCACAACTAGGAGGAAGATGAAAGAGCTGTTTTCTCCTTTGAAATGTCACAGAGTGAGTGGACTTCACAGAATGCTTGCATGGAGTTCTTGACTTGTTCCCGCCAACTGTTTTTGGCAGTGAGGTTCCACATCAGCTAAAATTACTTCCATGTCTATGGTTTCAAAACAATGCATTAGATAGAAAATTACTCCTAACTTCATTTGCATAAGAGAGAGTGGCGTAGTTCAGCACAAATACTCACGTTTTGATAGGGACTTCCAGAAATGTGGTATATTTCTTTGACAAGAGGTATAGTTGAAGATATGATGATGATGATAAGTTGATGATTATACTTGATGATAAAAGTGTGCGGCAGGTGTTACTGAATTGTATGCTTTGAGTTACCTATTGGAAACAGGTATAACGTTCAATATTAGCTTACATATATTTGCTGTAGTAATTCAAAAGTATGTGTGTTCCCTATTAGATCTTCATTTTGCCATAGACATAACTCTTCAAACCCTCTTGTCATCTGTCAAGGTTTGAGCAACAAATTTTGACACAAATCAGAAATCTGTGACAGTTGAGTGACAAGCTGTCAAAGGTTCCAGATCAATTGTACCATTTATTGCCTTAACCTCTGCTAAGCAGATAAATATCAGGAAAACCCCTGAAATTAATCATTATAAATGCTGCAGAAGTTTTAAGTGATATAAGAATAATAGATATGGATGATCTAAAGTTATTTCAGGGCTAAAAAAAAAATTGTTGCAGCAGTGCTTTTTGTAGGAATCATCAATGCTAAATAACACTTCATATTTTAGGAGTGTTAATCTGACTGTTTTCAGATTGTAAAAGACACCTGAGTTAAATTTTAAGGTCTAGAGGAAAGCATGAAAACTACAACATCAGTTGGCCATTTTCATATGGAATCACAGAACGATTGGGGTCAGAAGGGACCTCTGGAAATCACTTCCTAAAGCATGTTCAGCTAGAGCAGGTTCCACAGGATCACATCCAGGCAGGTTTTCTATATCCACCAGCGAAGGAGAATCCACAACCCCTCTGGGCAACCTGTTCTAATGCTCTGCCATGTTCAAAGTAAGGAATATTTTCCTTCTATCCAAATTGGACTTTCTGTGTTTCAGTTTGTGCCTGTTGCTCCTTAATCTTGTCCAGGATCATCCTCTTGACACCTGTCCTTAGAGATACTCTTCTCTTGAGAGAGATACTCCAGTCCCGTCTTCATCTTCATAGCCTGTCTCTGGACTGTCTCCAGTAATTTCTTGACTTTCTTGAACTGGAGAGCCCAGAACTGAACTCTCTGCTCCAGGTGAGGTCTCACTGCTTAGTAGAGGTACAGGATCATCTCCCTCAACTTGCTGGCCACACTCTCCCTAAAGCACCCCAGGATACCATTGGCCTTCTTGGCCCCAGGTCACACTGCTGGCTAAAGGACAGCTTGTTGTCCACAGCACCCACAAGTCCTTCTCTACGGAGCTGCTCTCCAGCAGGTCAGCCCTAACCTTTACTGGTGCATGGGGTTGTTCCCTCCAGTCCTAAGGCACCTCTCCTGTTCTCCATGACTTTTGAAAGATGATGGAGAGTGGCTTAGCAATGACATGGGCCAACTGCCTCAGCTCTCATGGGTGCATCTCATCAGAGCCCATGGATTTTTTGAGTGTCAGGTTTGCCCAAATGATCTCTGACCTAATCCTCATTGTTCTCATCTCTTAAAAACAGTGTGTCTTAAAATTTGGATACACTTGTTGGGAAGGGTGATGCTGATGGCGTGCTGCTCTTGGAGTCTGACTGTGTTGGAGTTAACTCTCTTCATTGCAGCCCTCCCAGAGGTCTGTAAGCTGAAGGTGGGTAAGAGTTTGGGATAGAACGTAGCTGGAACAGGTGGCAAAACTGCCCAAAAGGATTTTTCTGTACCATGTACTCAGCAATAAAAAATAAGGGTAAGGGGGAGATTGCAGGGACATTTGTAGGTAATGGAGTTTGTCTTCCCAAGCAACTGCCACACATTCTCCAAGAAATTTCTGGGCATTGCCTGACAGTGAGAAATAATGAAAGAATTGCTCTTTTTTCTTTGCTTTCACATGCACCTTTTGATTTTTCTTATTTAGCTATCTTTGTCTTGACCAACAGGCTTTTCCATCTTACTTTCTCCCCCTGTCCTATTGAGGAGGAGAAGTAAGAGAGTGGCTGGGTTGGCATCTGGTAACAGCCCGGGTCAGTGCACCACACCTCTGTAAAATTTCAAAATGGACAGTTGCTAACAAATAAAATACTTATAGGACACATGATGTTGAGGATGGACTTACTGCAGAAAATATTCAGTAGATTCTTGAGGAGCAGAAGGGTGATCTTAAATATCTGGTATTATTTATTATTTCTATAACATTTTGAAAAATATGTTCATGGTAAGAACTCGAGTCTTCGTATATGACTATACAGTAAGTCTGTTCCAGCTTTCTTTGTTCTGCTCTACATTCTAAGGAGGAACAGCTGCTCAACATACAGTAATTCAGTCAGTAGAATTGCAAATGTTAAATCTTTATTCTGTAGAGAAAGAGGAAGACTGTTGAAATGAAATAGTGTGGTGAAAATATAAAGCCTGGAAGTTGTCTTAAATTATTAAAATTTGGATGTCAATAAGGAAGTTTTTTTCATTCTTAGGTCAAATAGGTAAAATAAAGACTCAATGGCTGCAAGTTTATATCCTGTCTTGGTCAGATGCACATTTGGATTTGGAGAAAAATGTTTCTCTCTGGAGTAATTGTAGAATTCAAGCACTCTAGAAAGCTAGGATTTCTTATTTGTATGTTTGTTGTTTGGGATAAGATGCCATAACAATCATAGGTTAGCAGAAAAACAAGGGATTGAGGAAACATGCAACACTATCAGTGTCTTGCAGATATTTTTTGCATTTTTCTTTATGGTGCTCTCCAGAAGATCATGGATATAATTTCTGCCTTGTATATTGATACTCGAGATGAAGAAAAATTCAATTTGTGCACTTCAAATCTCAAGATTGTTAGAAGAATAAGGATATAACTCATTCTTGACACTGTGCTTGACTCAATGTGCTTATTTCCATTCATATACTGTCCTTCCACCCTTAATTTTATAATATTTATCTTTTGCAAGTCTTTCTCTTTTGTTTTGGGCCATGTGACTGAATTTTCTGGGCTAAAAATAGTATTTACAGGCATGGAGCCCCTTTGTCTGCTGGTTGTGGTTCCATTTAGCTAACAATAGATTGTGTCTATTTTTAATTAGCTATACTGTCAGCAAGAGATGCAACAGACTACATTTATTTTTCATTGTCTAATACAAAAAGAAGCAACAAGCAGCCCACACCCCCTTCTACACTCAATACATTCTGTTTATATTCAGACTACCTTATTTTGCTTGTTTAATATTTCTAATCATGGATATTGCCAGATATAAATATTGATTTTGAAACTTCATCTGTCTTTTATTTAACTCACAGGTACCAGGGAATGTAACATCCAGAACATTGCTTTAAAAGCAGGTCCTTTTTTTGTATAGCTCTGGCATTTGTGTTAGACATGTATGTATTTCCTCTCTTAAAGTGAAACAAGAAGGTAAAGGACTAGAGCCGTGTCTGAGTGCTCCAAGGATGTCTCAGCATACCTGTAGCACAGCATGGAATAAGTCCAAGCTGACATTTGGTTCTTTCAAAAAAAAGGCTTTAAAAATCTATATTGTTCTGTAAGGTGGCAAAGAAGTCTTAACCTCCCCCCCCCACACTGCTGACATTTTAAAACTGCATCAAAGTCTTAATCTTTATTAATGTCTAATAAGTAGTGTAGGGGTTTTGATGTACAGTTGTCTCAGAGTATTAAAACAATAAAAATACATCTTTTAGCTAACATTTTTAATTTGAAAACTTTCTGTTTGGTAGCATTAAGAAGAATGGATATAGACTTTGTAGTTTTAAACTTGATAGTTTTTAAGGAAGATATGAGTTTTGTAATTCTTACTGCATGCTTTCTGTTGTTGCATGTTACTGTAAATGACTTTGTCCTCTCTAAATCTTAAATTAGAATATTTCTTTTGCTAAAAATAAAAATGCAGAAATATTGCAATAATTTTAGTAATGTTTTGGAAATGTCAGTTTTAAAAAAAGTATATTAATGATGAGTATATGCTTTTTATTTATTTGGAATTCTGAAGTATGAATGTAACATTAGTAAGGAGTGCTTTATGATATAACTGTTTTCAAGAAATATTTACAAGGTAGATTAGCTTTTTTTCTGGTTTAGACTTTATATTTACAGAAGAAGCATTTTACTTCCCATTAGTATAAAGCTGTTTCACAAGTTTGAATTTGTGTTTATATGCAGTTGAAGGGAAGTTGTCTTTAGCCTTGATGTCCAGCCATTTTGTTTAAGTGTAGAAAGTTGTTGTTTGTAAGCAAGAATTGCACTATGTATCTCTTGTATGTGACTTTGGAGTGGGGGAGGGCAATTATTTTTAAATTAAAAGTAGGGATTTATAAATCTAAGCTTCATGTGGTAAATACATCTTATTCATAGTGCGCTTAGAATAGCAACCCTTTTTTGAATGCTAGGGTTGTTTTAAAGTTTTCATAAAAAAAATAAAGTGAGGGAACGGTCAAATTTAGGGCAGAAAAGAATGAAAGTTGAGTAAAGGTTCTCCCTGGAGATGCACTTCAGAATCATGTATTTATTTATGTTTATTTTATGTTTTAGAAACATTTTACATTTATAATGTACTTATTCTGTATTTGCCTCATTTATCATGATATTGAATTCCCAGACAATTTGGTTTAGATTGCTGTTTCTAAACCTGGCAGTACTGGGTGAATACTTGCACTGGTCTGTTAATTGAACTCTTGTTATAGCATTTTGTAGACAAAGGCTTTTAGATTATAAGTATGCTAGGTTTCATGTAATTTCTGTCTGTTGCAGTAAGAAATACAAGGGGAAAGAAAGTAGTTTTTTTTAATGTTTGATCTACTTAGGAAGATCTCAACCAGAATTTCAGCACTTTTTTATTTTTTTTAATGTACTTTTAATTCTCAATAGGTGTTATCTGGTGCTAAGTTTCTTTTAATGATTTGAATTTGAAGTTACATTTAATTCTTTGCACTTAGGGAATAATATTTTAAAGTGGGAGTCAGAAGAACAGTAGTTTTCATGTTCTAAAAAAAATTGTTTTTTTCTGTTGATTTTTCTAATGCAAAGAATGTCTAAATTTGTGCAATTTTTTAAAATATTCACTCTCAAAACTGACAGAAAAATTCTGGTTAGGTCCACTGGGGCTGCCAGTCCCACCTCTGTCCCCTCCCAGATCCTTTTGCACCCCCAACCTTGTGGGGTGGGGTGGGAAGCAGAAAAGACCTTGGCTCTGTGCAAGCCCTGATCAGCAATAACAAATACATCCCTGCGTTATCAGTGCTGTTTCCAGCACAAATCCTAAGCACAGCCCCATACTAGCTACTGTGAAGAACATGAACTCTTTTCCAGCCAAAACCATCACATGAAGCTATTGGTGCATGCCAGAGGAGTTTAGAGTATTGGATCAATTCAACAAAACATGGAATTTTTATAGGCAGAAATTATAGGCCTAAACAGTAATAATATATTATAGTTTCTGACAACTTGACCAGGATGTTGGCAGTGGCTGCATGGAATATACTGAAAGAGGTAGGGGAGCAAGAAGTACAGTGCTCTTGAAGTACAATAGTCATGGGAGGGAACAGTTATGGGAGAGCTTCACGCTGAGGTACAACTAAGGTGAGATTTATAGAGTGTCAGTGATATGCAAGAACTGATTATGGAGCATGTAAGAGGAGGTTCCACCAATGGTATACTGCTGAGTGCAAAGTCTCTCAATTTGAGCACCTATCAGTAAAAGAGGGCATTATGTAGTGCAAATCAATATAAAAACTGAAGGACAAACGCCCCAAAACCAACCGTAAAACATGCTCACACACCTGTTAGTGGGCACAGCATCAGGAAAGTAAGTAAAACAAAACAGCTTATTGAAAAGAATGGAAAATCTACAATAAAGAAAATGAAATCCATGTAGTCAGTGGAAGATGTTTATGGAAGAAGAGGAAATATACAGTAAGAAAGATTTTAAAATGTGGCAAGAAGTTAACAAACAAGGTTAAACAAGTCAGTGAGATGAATCATTGGAGGCAAGAATGCATCTGTTAAAAGTTGAAGTTCCAGTCAGGTGAAGGAATCAGCCTCATGAAACAAATGAAACTTTTAGGTATCTTGCGTGTTTGTTTTTTGATTTAATATTTCTGTCCATGACCCTGGGAATTATAGGACAGTAAACCTTGGAAATGCGCTGGACAAAGTAACTGAAACAATGTGAGAGAATTTCTGGACACTTGAGTAGGATCCATTTGGAAAGAGTGTTTAAAAAGGGAATTATTTTAGAAGGATTTACAATCACAGAAAAAATGTTTTTGTTGATATAGTCCATTTGGAATTCTACAATACTTATTTAGAGCTATCCATTAAAAGCTGCTCAGGAGACTATGCATTAGTAGGATAAGAGGGACTATCTCTGAATTACTGAAAAACACTTTAAAGCATAGTAAGCTAGTGGGAATGGATTGTCCGTTAAGTTTAACATACAAAATTACAGAAATATTTTAAGTAATTTTGAAAACATGTTTTAGTAAGTGGTAATTATTTCACTTTTTTTTTTTGTCATCCCTGTTAAGTGTGTTATACAGTCCTTAATAGTTGTAATTTATTTTATTGAAGAGACCAGAAAATGATCTTTTTGCTTTGTATGCACTTAAATTTGTTAGATTCATTGTCATATTTACCTAAAGAGGAATAGCATTGTATTATTGTTACATAAACAGGAAAGTAATTTTTGTGCTTTGGTGTTATAATAGTGATTATAGCTAATTATATGTGGAATAGTAATTTGATTATTGGTGATATTACTCTTTAATATGCTGCTGTATATTTAAGGTTAGTTTTATTTGATGCTTTTTAGTGTTTATTTTCTTTTATGTGCAGAGATCATCTTAAGGCATACTGGAAAAAAATTAGTCAATTTTATTCAAGTTTAATTAAAAAAATTACTTAATATATTTCTGTATAGTCGTTACACAATGAAAAAAGTTTAACTATAAACATTACTTAGGAGCTGTGAGAGCATCAGCTCTTCAGGCACTTTTATTGTAAGGAAACCATATAATTATAGAATGGTTGGTGTCAGAAGGGACCTCTCAAGGTCTAAACCAACACCCCCTGCCTTGGTCATGTCTTCCACTAGACCAAGGTGGTTAGAACCCCGTCCAACCTGACCTTGAATGTTTCCAGGTATGTGGCATCTGCAGCCTCTCGGTTAACCTGTTCCAGTGTTTTACCACCCTCATCATAAAACTGTCTTCCTTCTATCTAGTCTGAATATATAGTTTAAAACCATTACCCCTTATGCTGTGAGGTCCTGCTAAAATGTCCATCTCTATCTTTCTTGTGAACGCCCTTTCACTCTTGAAAGGATGCAGATGGAGAGGCAGGAGGCAACACCACACCCACACACAAAAAGAAGTTGTTTTTTAAAGTTTGTATTTTTCACATGTGAGAAGTTTGTGTTCAAAATAGGAATAAGTGTGAAAGTTAGTACAAAACTTCATTATATGTTTTGAACTAAAATCCCTTTTGTTTCCCAGAAACAATTTAGCTCTTGAGAAGAGGCTCTAAATTAAGTTTATCAGAATTCAGAAGCTCTTCAAAACTCTATGATGCACTCTTGTGTTGCCTGAAAAAATGACATACTAGCGAATGTTTTGGAAGAAAATACCTGTTTGTAATATAAGCTCTTCCAGCTGATTTTAAGAACAAGAGAAAGAAATTGTGCTTTTTTTCTGAAGAAAGACTTGATGTTATTCCTAGTTCCTTGCTGATGGTTAATGATGAGGGGAAAGTAGTTCAGTTTTTCCCTGAGGCTCTATCATGTCTTTTTGTATAAGTTTTGCAAGTAAGAAGGGAGGTCTGTGTTCTTTCACCTTGTATCTGTAGCAGTGAAAGGGGATATGATTGATTTGTTTACAACAGTATGTCCTTCTGAAGTGAAAGATTTCTTATGTTTTTGTCAAAGGCAGCTACTTGGGTATCCATTGAAATCTAGATACAAGAGGAGAAATTATCACTGATGTTGATGAATCCCAGTAATTAGAAAATTATTTTCAGTTTTCTGAACAATCTGGTTACACGGTTTAGCAGGCACACCACCATATGGTCTTATTTAGATACTGTCAGTGTAGTACTAATTTTTTAACTACTCGTGCCCTTGAGCTTCACATTTTTTAGCAATACTAGTTATCTGCAAGAACTTGAAAGTTGTAAACATAGAGGGACTTAATGACTTAGGCTGGTGCAAAGCAACACGACTAGGACAAAAAGCACAAAAGGTAAATGACTGTATCTTCTAAAATATTGAGCAAACCAGCAGTGATGTATTTACAGTAAATGTGTTTTCATTCAGTTATTTTTGTATAACTAAATTAGATGCAGATTTTAGGTGAACTGTTTGGTTTTGCTCTAGCCTGTGCTTTACCATGTGTGTGCCTGATGGGATTTGTAGCACCACTACGCATAGCATGCATGGAGGCAGCAGGTTCCTTGAAATTGTGTTCTCAATAGAAAGAGTGGGGTCCTTTGAAGAACTTGGCTTTGGAAAATTAATACAGAGTTAAACATCTTTCATACTGTATGCTGACCTCTCTGGAAACATTTGTATTCCCTGACTAATGTGCATATGGAGAAGTTCATCAAGGACTGTATGCAGTAGGAGAGATCCCACAGTGGAAGGGGGTAGAGCATGAGGAGAGAGTAGTAGCATGAAGGAGCTGTTATGGACTGACCTCAACCCTCATTCCCCATTCATCTGCTCCCTGAGAGAGGAGAGGAGGTGGAAGAGTTGAGCTTGTTTATCCTATGACAGTAACTGGTGAGTGATCTCTTTAACTCAACCCTAACATGAGCTTTTCCATGTAATGTTCCCACTGTCCTGCTGAGAAGAGGACATGAGAGAGTGGCTGGGATGGGTGTCTAGTAGATCAGTGCAGCACCATCGGTTTTCCCTGTAGCAGTTCAGTGTGTTACCCTTTGCAGTGTCTGTAGCAGGTACAAATCAGTAATTCCCATTTAGTGCCTGAACCTGTCCAAACATAAGTTCCTATTGAAGGCTACCTTCTTTTTGGCTCAGTTTTTTGCAAACGAAGTTGATCTGCAGAGAAATTTCCTCTTTTCCTGCAATTCTCTCAACTTTGCCTATGTGAATTTCTGAGGAGAGCTCCTTTCAGATCCTTTGGACCTGTGACATACAAGAACCCGACTGTGAATGAGAAAACTTCCTGATCCTACACAGAAGATTTACTGTTCTATGCACAGAGAATGCAGTTGCTTCCTGAATACTCTATCCGGAAGGACACTGTCAGCATAACCTGATTGTCTGGGTTCCTGTATGAATTAAGATGTGCTGTTTTCAGAGACTGAAAGTAGTACACACATTTTTGTCAAGCCTATAAGCCCAAATGAGTAAATACTCTGAATATTTTCTGGCTCCTTTCAAAGCCCTTCTAGTTATCATTGCATCATGCTTTGCTCCTCAACTCAGGTCAGGCACACTTGAGTAGCTCAGTAGGACAGACTGTCTGTGATCAGGTATGTCAAGAAGATATGTGTTGCTTACAATTTCTTTATTCATTTCTTCACTTTCTTTTTTGTCCGTTGGATCAACCATGAATCACCGGCACCAAGTACTATTCAGAATCTGTAGGATTTTCTATCTGTTCATGGTGCTGGATGCATGTAAACCAGGTTTGATGTTATTTTCCAGTTGCTTAGAAACTATGTTCTCTGCTAATGCTCTGTCGTGGCACACTATAAGCAGAAAGATTAAAAATACTTGTTGTTGGAATGCAGTATTTTATTCTTGCACATTATTGGTCCATAAACACTTAAAGTCTATTGTGAGATTGCTGTTGAAAGACTGAGGTACAAATTAAGAAACTGCACTACAGAAGTCATCATTTTAATGACAGGTAATTTAGTTTGAGGTAACTGGAGCAGTGAAGAACGCAATTCATCATATCAGCAAGTATCTTTACAAATTTTATTAGTCTGACAAATGTTACACAGATCATCAAGGTCATTTCCTAGTGAAGTTGGGATATTGTTTTCATATTCTTACAGCAACAAGAGAGGTTTGAGTAAACTGCATGTCCAGTTCCCTGAGGTTTGTGCCGTGAAGTGATACAGTGAGACAGGAAATAAAAATGGGTGCAAGATGAAGCAGTTGCTTTCCCCTGTTTGTGTAGGGTACATTTTCAGGCTAACAGTTCTAACTTCGTGGGAAAATAGCCCCTTTAGTGACAGTCAGTGTCAAGTGTTAAGTCTTCCTGTCCTTCCAGTCACTGTTAAATGACTTTACTCCACTAAAGCACATTCCCTGGGCCTTGGGTTGACTATATTTGCACAGGGCACTTACTTGATCTATTTCTCACAGGAAAATTACCACCATACTTTACAACAGTTGGAAACGAAAGGGCATCACTTAGATAAGATCTCATGAAATCAAAACCTCTAATTGAAAACAGAAAGGTTTGTTAATATAGTTGTAATTCTGATTTTCGTAATGTAAATTTTTCAATATATAGCAAGGATATTATCCTTTTCTTTCAAAAAGCAGTCTTTTCTTATTGCACTCCCTCGAAAACAATTACCCAATAAGCTTTTGATGTTGTCACATGCTCATTTTGGGGAGATACCAAATTTGGTACTTCCTCAACTGTACATTTTTGGTTTTGAATCAGTTACTAGCATATATGTCTGTAGTCACTCTGACTGGTGGATAAGAGTCCCAGCTGGTGGGTGTGGTTGGTTTTGTAGGGATTCTTTGTAATTTAGTTTTGTTTTGGTTTGTTTGTTCGGATTTTTTACTTCTGCTTATCTGTTCAGACCCATCCAGTTCTTCATGAACAGATGTGTTATTCTCATCTGTGTTGATTATACTCCCAACCTCTGCAGTGAAGTTCATTGTATTCTCCTTTTTGCAGATTAGATGTCCTTCTTAATAAAACTAGGTACTATCTGTTTCAAGCCCGTTATTATACTTGCTTGGAACTGTTCACCCAGCTGAACTATTCTCTTCTCTTTGGGAGAGCAGATTTTTGATATCTCCATCTTAGTTTGTTCATTTTCTGTCCTTAAATTACTATATTAATTCTCACCTTCCTCAGTTTTATAACTTTTTTGTGATATTCTGTGAAGGACATTGCTGATATAAGTTGTTGTTGCTGTATCTTCTTCATCCAAGAAAATCTCTCCAAAAAGTTGTAAAAAATACCGAGATGCTAACTTGGCGATGGTCTACTTTAGGTAAATGTGTGGTTCAAATTTTTCATTTACTTCTTCATTCTTGTTTTTTTTCTCCTTGAAATTTATTCTGGTAATTGTTTGCATAATTTATACTAAGGAGGTCAGAAGAAGAGGAATTAAGTTAATGAATTTGAAGAGCCAGACACTGGCTCTTCAAGTCTCATGTCAAAGTAATGAGACAAAGACAGCTAAGGGTCTGACTATCCAAGGATAAAGGAACAAGGTAGGAGATGACTTTTATAATTGTCCAGCTCATCATCCAGTTTTTTGAAGAAAGGGGTTGCCAAGGAGAGCCCAAATAAGTCTGAGCTCTTATTTATATTTTGCTGATTCTGCAGATGTTAGAGGATGGGAGAATGAGTTGAGGGTGGATAAAGACAAAAAACAAAAATAAATTTCTCCAGATATTACATTAGGAATAGAAATAACATAACTTTTCTTCTGTTTATACTTAGGAGTAGGGAGAACTTCATTCTTGCAGTCTCTGTCTCTCTTGCTCTCCCCTGTCCCCCAACAAAAAGAAGATAAAAATTGCTGATGCAGTACAACTGGAAGTCATTAAACAGTGTACTTGGGCACTACTGACAATTATTTGAGAGCTGACCTAATTGATTGCTTTGCCAGAAACTGGAGATGTTGAAGATGCATTGATTATGCAGAGCATCGGATATTGTATAGTTTGCTGTTTTCACAAAATTGCAGCTGATTTGTGAAGGCATTCATCAAAAGATTTAGGAGGCAAGCAATAGTTTGTGTGTTTTTCAGTAAGGTAATGACTCATCTTCCCTTATCGATTGATATAGCTTGTTTTACAGATCTGGCATAAAGAAATTACTTTCCTGCTTGTAATTGTCATATTTTACCAACTGGGAGGGATGGGGTGAAGGTTAAGGGTATTACATTGAGAAAGATTAGAAAGATCAGGGGAAAAAAAAAATATTTCTTTTTTAAAGTCTTGTTGACCAGCCTGACTAGAGAAAACTACTTGATATGTCTGTTTTTTTCAGGTATCTATTGATAATTTGGTTTATTTGTTTAAGCGTCTTTTGTTTTGGCCACCTTTGCATCATTCCGTTTTTTTGTTTTGATTTTTCCCCTTTTTTATTTTTTTTTTAACTATTAAACTTCCTTTACTTAGCTCACAAGTTTTCTCACTCTTACCATTCTGATTCTCTTCCCCCATCCTGCTGGGTGAGGGATTCAGTGAGTGTCTGTGTAGTGTTTAGCTGCCTAGTGGGGTTTTAAACCAATACATACTGATTTACTAATTTAAGCAAAGTTGAAGACCTTTAAAATTTACTTTCTTTAACCTGATGGCTTGTTGCTTAGTTTTCTGTTTTGGGGTTTTTTTCCTTCTTTCCTTTTCCATGATGACCTAAATACTAGCAGCAGTTTTTATCTTTTTATTTTCTAAATGTCCTGAGTTCTGGAAAGCGCAATCAGGTGTTTATTTTTCTTTTCTTAAAACTGAATTGCTGAACTTCAGCACCCTCTTGTGCTGGTCCTACCATTATCATGCAGCCTTCAGGGCTTCATGCTCCTGTCAGCCATTGGGTTGTGTGTGGGTCTGTGAGGTAGGTGACAGGTTTTCCTGTTTCAGCTTGTCTACATGGAGGTCTCATTCTGCACTGAGGTTAATCAGGATTGTAGCCTGCTAATCATAACTAATACAGCAGTCCCACTTGGATTTCTCATCAGCAAGATGCTTTTCTTAAGTGCATGTATGCAGTGATAGACTGACATAGTCTGAGCAGGTGTGCCTTTAGACAATGTGCAAGAATTAAAAATCAAATCTAATTCATGATCACATTTACATAATCATCACCTACTTGCTTCTAATACCATTGCTAATGTGTCAGCCATAATTTTCTAGGCCAGTTTCAAGTTCTGCCTTAATATGATGACAGAGAGAAACATGAATTTCTAGTTTCTGTATCCATGTGTATCTCTTGCTGCTGTAGATTCCCACTCCTTTGCTTTCTTCTATGTTAGTGAGGACCCTTATGAGATGATATGTCTTCCTATGTTAGTATTTGGCCTTGGAATTTTAAAATTGTTTAATCTACATGACAAAAAGGCAAATGGCTATTAATATGTTTAAGTCCTCCCTGACTAAATTTTATTTGTGCTTATTGCTGCATGTTCTCAGGGTTTTTTTGACATCTGCATCCATCAGAATCTTCAGACTTAACTCTAATAGATCAAAATTAGTGATGTCAATTATACTGACCATGTAGATTACTGTAAGCATAATATTCTTAACAAATAACACCAATAACTTCCTTGCTCACCCAGCTTTCAGAAAAGAAAAAATGAAGACTGCTTTAAATATTATGAGAACAAATAAAGCAGAACAAAAAAATCCCCATGTTTTTGTTCTGACAGAGTACTTGTTGGAAAGGTCTGTTTAAATAAAACCCAAACAACTTATAGAAATGTTTGTTATGAGGAGTTTGGGTAGATTATCTTGCTACAAGCTATAAACACTTTTCTTTAGTGCTTTTTGGAGGTAATTGATTTTCCTTGCTATTGTGATTAGGACAAAGCAAAAGTTGTATTTTTTGTACGTGTTTTTGTGGAAGTGTTAAAAAAATTACAGCTCAGTTTCTACTTTAACATTTTCAATTTTTTATCACAAGATATAATAGTGCACCGTTTGCAGCTGAACAAAGGAAGATGTATAAGGAATGAAGCATAGACTCTGCAGAACTTCCACTTAAGAGTTGTTTTTTTTCCCTTGCCTAGAGATGATTGTTTGCTAAAATCTATAAATTGGATTTCCACTGAAGTATATGCAAGAATGTGTATATGTATCCTATGCAACATCAATTTTCTTTTTTTGAACCAAAGGGTGTTATTTGGGTCTGAGTTCTTGTGTATATGCATATTAAAGCTCTGTTTCTCAGCATTAATAATTTTTTTATTGTTGTTGGTGTGTTTGGAGGTTGCTCCTTCCAGTTACTGCTGATATCAAACTGTGATTGTAATGAAGTAGTCAATCACAGTAGTGAATGCTGAAGATTACCATTTTAATGACTAATTTTCCTGCAACTTTTCGTTGTAGGCCGGTACCGTTCATGTAATAACTCTCACAGGGTATAGCATGTTTTCTTCTTACCATAAAATTTCGCAGAGAACTCTGTACCAATTTGTGAATGTAGGGACAAGACTACAAAGCTGCTGTGAAGAGAATCGTGATGTCCAGACTGTCACACCAGTGTCGTGTGCTGAGTAACCCATACGTCCACTGACTGCAGTGCTGAGTGGATCAGAAAGTATGTAAGCTGATATATTTCACACAGGTGCAAAACAGAAAGAACTATATTAAATGAGGTCCTCTTTCTATTAGTCTCTTCATCATGTCTGATACATTTCAAGTTTTTGATTCGTTCATGCCTTAAATCTCTTTCTGCATCAGGTTGATAGAATATGTCAGTTGCTGTACTTCTTGATCAGTCTAACATAATAGTGATTTATTTTAAATTAAAATTAGTAGTATTGAATGCAGTTCACTAGGGAAAAAAATTGTGAAGAAAAAACCCCCTCCATATTGCTTCTTATTGTCGAGTATTTCCTCATAGTGGGAGTTCTGTTGTGTGAAGATCATTTATAAATCAAACTGAAACCATTTTGACTTCTGTGAGATGTGTCTTGGTGTCACTGATTGTGACCTCATGCTACATTTCCCAAGTGCATCTAAACTTGTGATTCTTATTTCAGATGCTTGAAAAAATGTCTCCTCCAGTTAGGATTTGGATTCTGGCTTTAACTGGTTTTTGTAAGCTAGAATAGAATGGAATATTATAGATTTTCCATTAATGAAACTTGAAGACTTCTAGTACTCAAAGCAGGATGAATAAACATGACTACTGAATACCTAATAACTTGTCTGTTAGCCAGTAATTGAGATAGATAGAATACCATGCCCATTAACCTGTATTACAAGAAACGTTATTTTCCTGCACGTATAATTTTTTTTTCTTTTTAGAAGGGCTTCTCATAGGCAGAATGTGATTTTAACGCCTTACAAAAAGGAAATCTGCAAGGCTGGTTACATTTTCTAAATTCTCTGTCCTCCCTTGAGATGCATTGAAATAACTTCAGCCAGTGACCTCATTTGTATCTGAAATTTGAGTGACATTCTGTGTTTTATTGTCTTATTTGTTTTAAAAATAAGGGCTTATATTGCATAGTAAGTGTGTTACCCAGGAAGGCTAATATGTTTTTAGAGCAAGGTATAACTATTTTAAGAAGCTCTTGTGAATGGTAATGTCCATTAAATGTCTGGTATTTTTGTTTTGTGAGCTTAGCTGTAGAATGCTGTTTTTTAGGTATTGCATAGAGTAACTTAGTATTTTTTCCTAAAATACCTTCTCCGTTTTCTCCTTGTGTAGTCAAGTCATTGAAGTATAGAAAAAACACTTTAATTATGAAATTACTTTCTTTTACCTATGCAGTTGAGTCATAGTTGTTCTGTCTTTATGTTAACTTGTATTTACTACAATATATAGGAAATTATCTCATTTTAGTTCTTCTTCGATCTCCTGTGTGTCATGGGAGACTTGTTACCAATTAAAGAAGCCTGTGCTTCATGTTGAAGAGTGTAATTTGCTTAAGACTTTAGACTTTTTCCTCCACCTTAAGTTGTGTATCCCATCATTTGTAACATATGGCTTCAACTAGAGTCCCTATAATCAGAACCAAACAGTTCCCTGTATGATATTTGTATTGGTGGATTGGGCAGACAAAATTTTGCACCCGTGACCTATACTGGAAGATACTGGAGGAAATTTTTGGTTTTCTATGCTTGTGACAGAGAAGGAGGAGATGAATCTGTAAATTCTGTGTATGAAATGCCATAGGATGGAAATATCTAGAAGCTGGGTTGCAAGAAAGGTTTTTGGTATTTGTGCCAACTTTCAGTGTCTGCAGTAGCAATCTTAAGACGTTTGCTGGTGTCAGCGTTAGGTAAATACAACAGCTGACAGTATCAGCTTCATGATGTGCGGTGGGGGAAAAAAGTTTTTCCCCTGGAGTTGAAAAATGGTAACCCCCAAAGGGGTGGTGTCCCTTGGGGTTGAGCCAATCAGTGCTCCTGCAAAATAGAAACATATCACAACCAGACCGGAAAAGAAGGATGAGGCTGCTGTTGGAGAAGAGAGTGACCATGTTCTGAGACCACGAGGAGAGAGAAAGAGGGACCTGGAGCCCCGTTGGGGGCTAGGTTCCCCCAGCCCCAGCTGGGAGGGGCTGCAGAAACTTGGAACAGTGTTAGACTGGGCCAGGTATCTGTAGCTAAGAACTGGGGGAAGTTTCTCCACTGTGAGCAGCAGCAGGAACGGCGGCAGAGACAGCGGTGAATGGAGAGACTATGTCTGAAAGCCAAGAGATAAGAAAAGCAGCAGAGGTGTCTTGCAGCCAAGCAAGAAGACACAGAGATGTCTAATGAAGAGAGAGACAGAGCAGGACTAAGCTCTACACAGAGTTTTGGGGTAAGAACTGAACCAGACCCCCCAAAACCCTTGGTAAACCCCTCCTAGAGAGGAGGGGTGGTGGACTCCTACTGGATGGAAGTCCTAAAATGCAACATGCAGCATCGGAGAGAGGAGCTAAGAAGCTCAAAAATGTCCCGGAGCTGGACTGGGATGGCCAGACGGAATACGGAGGGGGTGACCTTGGCCCTCCCTCCTCCCCTGCGGCTGCTGCCGCCAAGCTGGCAGCTGAGACAGAGCACAGGAGCTCTGGTAGAACTTTTGAGGCAAAGACTTTCAACTGAAAGCTGCCCGAGACGTTCTGAGTCAGAGGTAAATCCCCCGAGGAAGGGACTTTCACGAAGATGCCCCTGCACTTCGTGATATGCCCGTGGTGAAGCGAGTTTTGTCCCTGCTGGCAGTCCACAGGCGAGACCTTTGTTTGGAGTCCAAGGGCCGAGAGGGGGAGAGGAGCCCCCTTGTGTGTATTAGAAAGAGATCCAGCTACAATGATCCAGCTACAGCTGCTGCATGGAAGAAGAGAGACACCGCTGCCCTGAGACTGGAAAGGATCTTTCCTTTTCCCTAGTGGACTTTTATTGGAGGGAGAAGAGATTGATCAGTAAATACTGATTTATCATAGGAGAGATAGTTAAGATTATGTATGTACTGTATTATGATATTTATTTATATAGTGATTGTTATATAATTCCCTTCCCCCCCCATACTGAGTCTTGTGTTGTGTCTGAAAAACCCATCTCACACTGGGTTGAGATGTGGGAGGGGGACTTGGACTCGGGAATTGGATTTTGGAAGTCTCAAACCACAACAATGTCATACTGTATTTCTGTTGTGTAGATTTATGTATTGCCAGTATGAAACCTGAAGAAAGTGTAGTTGCTTGAAGAACAGATGGTATTGCTAAGATACCTTCACTGGGGTTTATGGTATAGATTGTATTGTGTCTATGTCACCATACGTTTATTATGTGTATACATTATGCTACATCTTCAACTGCTACAGGAGTTTCCACACTCATTAAAGTGTGAGGAGTTCCACACTCGTTTATGTGATATCCATGAGACTTGAACAGGAATTGTGTAATTTTCTAGTTCTACTGAATGTTCAAAGTGTCATAATTTTATAAGAGAAAATGCTCACATTATTTTAAAATAACCAACCAAGTGTCCTTTTGTGATGGAGTGACTATATTTTTGTTAATGTACAAAAGCTTTTAATGTGTGAAAATCTCAGAAAAAATTGGTTCTGAGTTGGTATTGTATGATAGCAGTAAGAGTGTTGTCTAAGTTGGTATTTAAATTGTTTACCTGAAATAAAAACATTAAGGCAATGATAGATTAGTTTTGTCCATGAGAGAGATGCGACAACAGAAGGTTTTTTACGGTTGTGGTGGTGTTTTTAATGAAAGGGACATGGATTTGTCAGATTCTTGACCAAAGAAATTAAAGAGTTTATTTGAGTATCTGGAAGGCCTTCACAAGGTAATCAGATTAATGAGAAAATGAAACAATGCTTTTATGTGTGAAAATGACGATATTCTTGGGGTAAAGCAAAAGGAAGTAGACTTAACAGTGTTTAATAGTTTGTATGTCAAAGACCTCCAGTATTTCTGAACATTAACCTTGCTCTTCTGGAGCTGTTTTAGAGGGGAAACAGTATGAGCACAAAGCAGTTGTTATGTGAATGTGTACTGTAAAATCATCTTCCAGCCCCTTTAAAAGCCTTGAAGTTGTGGTAAACAGATAAATGTACCAGAGTATATGAATTTAATGGGAATATATAAGATCAAATTGCACACATGAAGGGAAAATAAAAGTTAATTTCTTTAAAAAAGATTTTAAATGGAAATGAGATCTCTTCCCGTGAACAATAAAACTGTCGAATAAACTAGGGCTTTGTGTTGTTTTTTCTACTCATAATACAGAATAGGAAATATACTCATATAGCTCTGGGGGCATTAAAAGTGAAAATAATACAAAGTCATCTTCTGTCCCACAGAGAGTGAATATTTGATTCATATACTTCTTACATTAGGAGCAAATTTTAAGTGTTTAGACCAGTAAACTATGGACCTGTTTTACAGTCACATAGAATTTTTTTTCTTCCTCTGTATTCACAATGATACTAAATGAAAATACTTGATATGTATATCTTTGCATATGGACACATTAGTCTTTTTGATTCAGTATTACAAATAAGAAAAGAGGGTCAGGATAATATTTTTAATTTTTAGAAATTATTATGCATTCTTCTGCTTAAAAAAAATATGCTGAGAAACACTTAGTTTTCTTATAGCGTTTAGAGGATATACAGTATTCCTGATGTGTGGCTCTCATTACAAAATTTATAATACAATAGTACTCTCCTTTTTATTTTAATTTTTTCTTTTAATTTTCCTGACATTTTGATGACTATCAGGTTATGTATACATGCTGCTTGGTGAAAGATGTTTTCTTTCAAAAGCAGTATTTTGCCAGTCCAGAGTAAATGCATTTTAATAATAAATTTTGACTTTTGGTGGGAGGGCAGTATTTTATAAGCTGAAGAATTGTTTTTACAATTTTATTTGCATTTTGCAAAAAATAAATTAGGGTGAGCTGATAGTGTTGTTCAGTATAAGTGCACGTAAACTGTACTTTATAAAATTGTAAGATATTGGGAATCAGATAATTTATATTGAGAACTGAGATTTGTTTTCTAACCCAAATATTTAAACCAGTTCAAAGATAGTGGATGTCTATAGATATTTATTATTCCAAACTAAATATGTTCCAAGTGTGTTGTTTTGTTTAGTATTAATTAATTTGGAAGATAAAATAGATCAAAATAGGAAGAACAACTCATCTTTTGTGGACTCTGTCATCATTAACAAAAAGAGAATAAGATTAAGCACCGATACTCAGTGACACAGAAATGGAAGGAATACTTTGTACTGCCTTTAACTCAGGTACTTAGAGTTCTGTATCTTAACAATTATGTTTGAGTAATTAGGAAGACTTTGCATAGGGTTTCAGTACTATCAAGGTAAAACAGGAACACTGTTCTTTATAGCCAGTTATTTAGTCCTCTTAAAGGTGAGGGAGAAACTGTGTAAATTCACGTGCATTCTAAGAGGGTACCTGATCAAATTATTATTCCCTTGGGTACTGAACTGAGCATACTGCAAAATTGTTAGGGTTGTTTTCATACTTATGGTATTTTAAAGTCGTTGATGTTACCATAATGTCGATACACTCTTGTTTATCTTTCCCTCTTGTATCATGGGCAGATAGTGGTTCTAACTCCCAAACTGATGCATAAGGGTGAAGGAAAGGATATCAATTCAGTCCTCTTCCCTCTTTTCTTCCTCTCAGAAGTGAGGCTGGGGTAGCACAGTGTTGTGAAGAGCCTCTTCTGAGTCCATGCTTTAATTATTGTTTTGGTTTTTTGTGCTGTGAATTGTTGATTCTGATTAAATGGCTCTTATTGAAAGGTTTACCTTTATAATACAGGCTCTGCTTCAGTATTTCACATTTACATTTCAGCTTAAATGGTGAGATACATTTCTAGAAACAGGTTTCTGAAATAAAAAAGTTGATCTTAAAATACTGTAGAATTTTCATTTTCTTTGTTTGTAAAAAGTCACTTATGTTGGTTAATTAATTCATCCCTTTCAGTTAATAATGAAACACATTTTACAGGCATTGGTAAGCAGCAGTGTTTTGTTGTATGAAAGACTGCACATTTGTTTTGTATAAAGATTTTTTTATAATGAAAAGAAACCATTCAAAGCGTTTAAACCAAGATTGTGAAAAAATTGAAGATCTAACCAAAACTTTAAAACTATATATTAAAAAGTGGGGAGATAATTTCCTTTTCAGTTAGAATGTTTCCTTCAAAGGCGAAGGAATAGAAATATTTATATTTTTCTTTTGGGTGCTCATAGAAATCAGTAGTACTACTGCACATTAAAGCTGGCAGTTGTTGAATTTCCGTTCTGATTAATCAAATGGTTACACTAACTGAATGTGAAGAAATATATTGTTTGTCCAATGGCAGTTAGTTGAGATGAGCTTTGCCTTGCACTGTTCACTAATGAAATTTGGGCGTCCTTAGAACTTAGTATGATGACAGATTATCCGTGCCTTATTTTTGTCAGTGTTCTGTAATTGTAATATGGGGTCATGAATTAAATGCATCTTTGCCAATAATAATTACTTTGTCACAGCTTTATGACAAATATAATTTAAGTTGATACTTGTGGAAAGCAAGCAATGTATCACTCTTATTGAATAGGAAAAGTCTGTTCCAGTTAAAGTTTGAAATTAATCTTTTAAACATAAACTTCATTTTTCACCTTTTCTGCCTTTTGTTTTCTGGGGGAGGTAGAGCAAGAGTCCTGTATTTATATATGAGCAATCTTTATTTGAGTGTGTTTGTAAGATATGTTTGTGCTGAATTCCCAAGTAATTAAAAATTAGTTGGTTTTGTATTCCTGGTCAATCTAATAATACAATATATTCCTAATAAATTATATTATTAGAATAAGGTTAGGAACAGATGCTAATGAATGGCCTTGGTGTGTTTGATGGAACCGTAGGTTTAAATCTGTAAGTAAATACTTCGAGTATTGCAGACTCTTTCGGAAATTAATTTAAAAATGAAATTGAATTTGTGTTTGAATCTAAATATAGTTAAATTGTAACACAGTTTACTCACAATTTCTTACTCATTGGACTAGGAAGGTATGTTTTTAAGTATGTATTCTAGTTTAATAGTGTAAAATGTAATAGTATTCTAATCTAATATTGTGATCTTTGTTTGACCCTCTGTTAAGAAGTAATTTTAAAAGTGTTAGTCAAAAGAGAGACAATGTCATCTTTCCCTGTGTGGCAGAGGGATCATCTGATCATTTTATCGTAGGGGTAGCAAGGCAAATTTTAAGCTAAGCAGGGAAAACCTGTGTAAGCACACACCTGTAGTCAAGCATTTTCATTAAAAATTATTACTATGATTTTTAAAAAACTCTTATTGAATGATAATGTTTTTGTTGCTGATAGAACAGTGGTAGCCTGACTGCTTGTTTTATAGTAGATAGATATTTCTGTGTATGAGCAATCTTGACTCCATGTTTTGTTTTTCGTATGTATTAAATCCTTGTGAATTTAGTTTCAGAAGTCTTGCTAAAAAGCAGTTAAATGAAAACTGCCTGAGTTTAGCCTAACTGCACTTTATGGGAGGCTATGGCATGCAAGAATTCCAGGGAACACAGGTGAGGGAAAATGCATATTGAGTATGTGATGCATTAAACACATGTTGGAGAGTGTAGCCATGTGCTTCATGCAAGGGCAGATTTCTGGGCCTTAATCTGCAGCAGATTATAAAGCACAAGTGGGGCAAGAAATTCTAGGACTGAATTAGCAGATGAACTTTCTGTAAATATACCTCTTTTCAAACATAAAACTGAATTTTAGTAAGCCCTCCTCAGCTCTTCCCTTCTTCCAGTTCTGCCCAAAAAAAGGTTTTCTTAAGCTGGTGTCTGACCAAGACAGATAAAGATTTATGGAGTAAGTAATTGGGAGAAAAGGGGTTTCTTCTACCCTTAGTGTTGACTTTGCAGTGAATAATTGCATGTTACATTCATGGTAGACTGACTCTCTACTTACATGAGAACATACTTTATTCTAGCAGAATGTATTGTTCTGAGGAATATTTTACATATTTTTCGAACTTTTATTTATGTATATTGCATGGAAAAATTGCATATTAAGATCTACTTAGAGTGCAGTGCACTTGTTCAAATTAGAGAACACGGTATTCATTCTGTGCCAGTTGCTATTTATATTCCTATCTCTTTTTCAGCTGTTTCTGTTTGAGCTTCTGTGAGTTTTTATTAATTGTGAGGCTTTTTAATTGGAATTTTGTATTGTTGTGCTTGTATTGTTGTACCTCAGACTTTCTTCTTGAATTATCATCTCTGCTTTTTCCTTTTTTTGCACTTTCATTTATTGAATAGAATGTAAAATAAACTAATACTTATAGAATCTAATTCAGAGGAGACAAAATATTGAATTCCTGTAAAACAATGCAGAATTGGAATTCATATATAATAGGCTGCAATAGATGAAAATTATTAAACCATATCTCACTTATCATAGATCTTTTTGATAGGAGCAAAATCTGTGCCATTAGTTCCAGACCAGTGTATTTCCCATTCACAATGCTTTAGTGCATAACTTATAAATCTGTCCTCATCATCCTACATTACTTTTTCAAAGCAAGACTAAGATGAAGCAAGACAGGATGAATGAAAGTCAATGAAGGTCAACTAGACAATCCAATTACTAAAGATTCTTGGAAGAACACTACTGGCATCTGTAAAAGAATTGTGTGTGAATTTCTGTGTCTTTGTTGACCAAGGGTCATTTCTGTAGAACTGCAGTATATTTTCTGTGGTAATCTGGCTTTAGATTATGCTAGTCTAATTTGCTTGTACAGTACACCAGGATACAGTTGTTTAAAAATTTGTTAGTTTACAGAAGCCATATTTATAATATGTTTAATGCACCTGTTCTATCTTCTGAGTAGTGAAGAAGAAAATGTAACGTACAATTACATACTGCATTATATGAGGAAGTGTTAAAATGCATAATCATTGCATGCACATCACTGCTAATTTTCCATGCATTTTTTTCCTCAGTCACTTATTTTTCTATAATTCTGCAGAATAGACCATCTCTTGGGTGTGTCAAACACATTCATACAATAAGAGGGATACGATTTCTGGCTCCTACTGATGGTAGGAATAGTGACCTGGCTTGCATGTTTGAGTTTAAATATGAAAGTTCAAGTCTGTGTGTAAACCATCTATGCTAGACAATGCAGATGATGAAATAGGAAACAGACTAGTTAAGCAGAAAAATAGTTGTTTTCAGTCTTAGAAACTTTCTTGAGTTTGAAGTTAAACTTTGTTGCTTCTGGTTCACCGAATCACAGAATCAGTTAGGTTGGAAAAGACCTCTGAAATCACGGAGTCCAGTCTTTGACAAAACATCGCCATGCTGACAACTAGACAATGACACCAACTGCCACACCATCTTCCCTTAAGTACCTTCAGGGACAGTGACTCCACCACTCCGGGGTTGGTGACTCCACCACTCCCCTAGGCAGCCCATTCCAATATCTAATCACCCTTTCAGGTCTGGCAGAAACTTTCCTAATTTTTTTCTCCTTGATACAAATAGATCATATGGGAAAAAAAAGAGATGCTTCCGCATGCAAACTTTGTATTGTTATGTTTTTGAGCCTTATATAAATAAGGACAGGTAGGATTCAGTTATCCATCTTCAGTTAGTCTAACTGAAGACTAGACAATTTTACTAGACTATAATGCTACACTTACATTTATAAATGAATTCCAAATGACTACATATTCTTACTTTTCCCAACCTCTGCAAAAAGAACAGAAAGACCTAATATAAATTTTAGTTTTTAACCTTCATTTGGATTACAGGTATTTTGATCTGATATTTCTGTCCATAGTGTCTCATATTTGTCTTATGAGAAGCCATTGTAGTGAAATAGCAAGTGTGTGTGTGTACATGTGTATATATATAGAAATATATATATATTCCTTTCCAACTACTACAATTATAGGACAGTGCAGTCATGTTAAAAGTGGCTAACCAAGCAGACTATCAAGTGGCCTTCATTACAGGCTGTCTGGCTGGGAATCATGTGATTAAAAAATCAATTGCTATAGATGACATAGGGTCCAAAAAAGAAGTGATGTATTCCTAGATACTGGTGTAGTAAAGAATGCTGACAGGAGGTTACAATGTTGATTGAGAAAATTTCTACAGTGTTTCCCAATAAAAGTTGAGGTCAGCTTCTGCAGGTAGTGGAGTTTTGTTGTCTGACGGCAATGGACAGGATCTGTTAGTGAACTGGGCTTAAAGACAGCAACACTGCTATTTTGTTCATAAGTCAAGATTTAAGAACAAATTGTTGTTTTCGGTAGCAAAATGAGTGTTTAAAGTGGTGATTTCTACTACAGTAATTTTAAAGCATATTTAGGTAGTGTCACACTGCTTTTGCTTGGAAAATCATGAGGCTTGCATGGCATACAGAGGTAATGAAGGATCTTTTGTCTGATTAAATAGATAGTGCATACCTAACAAGCACTGAAAAGGTTCGCTGCTAATCTGTAAACTATTTAATATATATTGTCATAATCTACTGTTACTAATTCTTATCAAAATTATTTTTCCACAGATTTTGTTTAGAGTACAGAAAATTCCATAGTATGAAGAGATTTTAAGACATACTTATTTTATTATTTGCATTCAAAATGTTATTTTTTCAATGTCTTTATGCACCTGAATGTTAGCTATAAGTAAGAAATTGCTTGTATGTAAAAGTTGGAAGCTCTCTAATGAATTTGTTGTATTAGACATTTGTGGTATTGATTTTCCATTGCTACATTTTCTTGCTAGCTAGGGCAAACTTGTCTGCAACAGAGAGCCACACTTTAATCTTCTGTAGAGAGTGTAGGTTAAGATTGTAACAGGGTCCTTCTCTTAGATCATTAGCTGAATCAGAGGGTTTAGTTTATCTTCTAGAGAGGAGATAAACTTTCTTTTCCACCTGGTTTGGTTCTGAGAGCATGCTAAATAGTGCAAATATGTAAGTCTTTGACTTGTGATAGTATTTGTCAAAGGCTTTTGACAATCAGTATCTTAAAAGACCTAAATAGTTTGTGTGGCTGTCCTCAGTTTAGAGGAATGTGCAAAACCAAAAATGAATGATTGTGTTAGATAAAATCAAAGAAATTTTGAAATACACTGGTTTGTTTTTGTTCAAGTAGGCGGACCTGGGACCTGGGACTGTGCAGATACCACATAATCAGTACCCAATTTGTGATTGAATCTGTTTAGCTGACCCCTAACCCCTTCATTTTGACCTGTTCTCATTTTAATTGGGTTCTAAATACACAGTCCTAGAAGGCTTGTGCTTTATTTGGCAGATATACCACAATGAGAATCTTTGCTCAGTGAGAAGTTTTTGCTCTGAGAAAACTGCACTAGGTCTATAACAATATTCAGTAACCCCAAACCAATACAGCTCTAATGTGGTGTTTTATCTGTAAACCCATATCTCCAGGCTGCCTTTTCAAAATTTGTTTTGCCAGAGTCCTCACCAAGGTCAACAGATGCTGCCAGTATGCAGTCAAGTGGCTTGTTGGGCCAGTTGGTTCTGTGGCTAATGGTGATCCACAGCACAGCAGGAATAATGTTCCTCTGTGTATTCACCTGAGGCTCAGTTTTGGACTAGGTATTTCTAAACTTGTTTTGCTTTTCGGTTAAGGTGTCTTAAGTGTAACCATGCCAATATTACATTCTTTCCAAAATTCACAATATGTTGTCCTTTTGAATATTTAGTCTACTTACAAAGCACTACATTTATACAATGGATTGTGGTTTATATTTAATTTATATTATTAAATTTCACAGACAGTCATAAATAACAAGTAATTGTATAAATAAACAAAATCTCAATAATAAACTGGGTAACATCTCCATTCAACTGATAACTTGCAAAGTGGTATATTACTGTGAGATTACCAAGCCTGATGTGAGAAACAGATGTAATATTACCTTTAAGTTAAAATCATCACTCGCTTAAGTTTAGCAAAAATGCTAAAAAAAGGAATGTAAACTTAAGATAGCACACAATTCAAGTTCTTCATAGTCAATGATGGGTATAGCATGAGTGTAAGGATGGCAATAACAAATTCATTAGTATTTGCATGTTTGTATGTAGTTTATGAGAATAGTGGATAGAATGGTCTCTTGGGTTGTTTGCACTTAAACAGGATGACAATAATACTTGACTTTGTGGCCATCCATTTTCTCTTGTCTTGTGCTTCTTTTCCTCCTCTAGGAAGATGATTCCCTTCTGCCAAAAATCTTTCTTCGTGATTTTCATGCACGTATATCCATTCCTATGCATATACAATGTTTTCTCTAAAACACTTGACATAAATAAAAGCAGTGGTAATAATAATAAAAGTATTAATGAGCAGCTTGCAATTAGAAATTGCTTAAACTGTGTAAAGTATGTGCTTATATCACCTATTTAACTGTTACCTGTTTATCTGTTCTGCAGGTGACAGATCAGTCAGTGAAAGCTTTTGCTGAACATTGTCCAGAGCTGCAGTATGTTGGTTTCATGGGTTGCTCTGTTACATCAAAAGGAGTCATTCACCTTACCAACGTGAGTATCATAACTACTTTTAGCTAGTCCTTAGTGTGTTTAACTGTAGCCAAGTCATACGTATCAGTCAGGATAAGTTTATTTGTATGATTTATAACATTGACATGGATAGAAACATGACGCAGTAAATGAACTTTGACTTATTTGAGCAGTCACATTCAGATTTCACTGTGTAAAAACACTGTATCAAAAATATAATCAAAGTGTTATACATTTTCTCAGAAGTAAAATGCCTAATTACAACAGATTCCATTGCAAACAAAACAGAATTCCATAATCAAAGTGCAAAATTCTAATTGCAAGAGATTTGGACAGCAGTGTACATACATTGTATGTATATATTCATCTTCATATTTTAACATAGATAGTTTGACTTATACACATAAGACGAATTATGTCTGTGAGAGCTAACATGAGTGAATCTGCAGAAAATAACGGAACTGTTCAGTAAAATGGATGCCTTGGATGAGGTGGACAAACACCATACTAATTAAAATTTGTAAGTGAAAGTAAATTTAGGGATCATGCAAACATAAAAATGGTTGAAGAGATCTTGAGGTGCCAAGTAGAGAATATATTAAATGAAAAACAGAATATGCCTGAAGAAAATAAAGGTTTTTTGATGCAGCTGTGCAGCTGTCCTATTGTTATACAGAAGCATTCAATATGTCTGTAAAATACTTTTATCATTTTAGGGCTTCTTAGTAGCTGAAGATACAGAACAATTGAAAACATTTTGGAACATATCCAAAAAGAAATAAAGCAGAGAAATTAATTTGCATGGTAAAGTTATAGGACCTCAAAGGACACCATTGGGAAAGGACTCTGTGGACTGAAGTGATGTGTAAAAGGGGTATATATTAGTGGGAGAAAGAAATTATACTATTATTTTCATGTCATATGAAAAGTATCTGTGTATAACTGTAGGTTATATTTATATATACAGCATAAATATAAGGTTTATGCTATATTATATTTCTTAGAAATATAATTTAACATAAGACAGGGTGTGTAGTCTTATGTAGTAGCTTTATTGGAAATTTCCACACAGATCACTTTTCAGCTACATGCTTTGGTTACTGGATTATTCTGGCCTAGATTTATTGAGTATTTAATAGATGTCTTAGCTTTCAACAAAGTGACTTTATAATCCCATTTATTAGATAAAAGTAAAGATCTTTATTTTTCTTATTAACATGTATTTTTCCTTTTCTTATGTTTAATAATAATAAAGTATTAGAAATCCTGATTTACGTGGGAGTGACACTGTTGAATGTAGTCCTTTAGTAAATATTTAGGAGGCCGGTTATACTCTTGGAATGTAATTACTTTCTAAGTAATTGGTGCACACTGGGACTTGAGATGTGGGGATTCCAGTTTCCTTCCCTCAAGCTGTATCTGTACAACTTTCTGTAGGCTATGAATACTGCAAAGGCAGGGATGTGATAACACTGAAAGTTAGGGACTGTTTAATCTGGACAAGAAAAGGTTCAAGAGAACCTTCTTGCAATCTTTCTACTTAAAAGGGACTTATAATAAAGATGGGGACAGGCTTTTTAGTAGGGCCTGTAGGAAACAGTAACATGATCTTTAACTGCTGCATCTGTCTTTTCCAGAATTTATCTGTTGATGACATCATTTTTTGTTCTAACCATCATGTATTTCATGTGGTTAGCTTTGTGTTGAGTACTTAACTTATACTTCGTAACTGTTCAGTAATAATTCCAGTCCCATGTTCCTAGACAGTGTGGAATCTGTTCTTTGTTTTGTATGGCCTACAAGTGTGTCCCGTAAGGCTGTGCTGAGCCAGTTCCTTTCTGTCCTGCTTCCTGTGTGCAAGCTGGAGATAACAGCAATGGCTTTGCTTGTGAAAGTGCTTTGAGGCTGATGCATGTATAAAAATGGAGTGGTTTATTATGACTGTATTTTCCCCCCAGTAATGTTAGCTGTCTTTAAAAATACTAGCACTTGAAAATTCTAAATTACAGTGCTGCTGCACTGCAGAGCTTTTTTAATAGCTAATTGTAGGGAATGGTAGTGAAAATGTTGTATATTTTAGAAAAAGAAGAAACATTCAGGGTTTATTTTCATTATTTTTCTACTGAACCCAATGACAGTCCAAAAAATTTTCTTTTTGAGCAAGACCATGTCACCACATCGGTGCCTTTTTTTCTTGAAGTTGTTATTAGATACAAGAAATGCACCCAAAAGAAATAATAATTACTGGGTAAGATGAGAGGCACTTGCATGTGCATACCCAGGAAGAAAGGGGGAGGAGGAGTGTGTGTATGTGTATATGCAGTTCACAGTTAGACTCACAGTTGAAACCAGTGGTTTGTTCTGATGACCTGAATGTTTCATTTGTCTTTGTAGCTCTAATGTGTGAAACATTGTCACAGAAGATCTGAATGATTTGTACTATGACATCAGAAAAATTAGTCCAGCATTTGTCAACTTTATTTCTCTGAAGGAGGGAAAAACATCTACTGCATGTAGTGTTCTAGTTTGTCTTCTATTTTCAGCACATCCCTACCCACTGCTTTCTTGTTTTATCTTTTTTCTCGCTTGTTTTATTATTTGCTTAGTTTTCCCTGTATGATTTTTTTTTCTTGTTTACTCTCTTCCTTCCCTCCTCACATCCTTGTCTCTCAGGAGCATATTCCTGGTTAATTTTTACTTCACTTCTCCTTTAAGTGTGAAGAGCTGCGCGAATGTGAAAAGTACCTCTGCATGTTAGGTGATTGTGTTGAAAACAGAACAACCAGATGGATAATTTTTATTCATTAACTGAGTGGGAATAAGAAATCTCTATTCTAACTAAAGAAGTGGTGATTTTTTATTTTATATCTCTGACCCCAAATCTGGTGGTATTTTCCTCCCCTGCTGTGGTAATTGCTTCTCAGCAGTTTAACTGTTGCACTTGTAATAGAATTTTAACAGCTGGCATCAGCAAACCTTGACATCTAGATATAATTTTATTATGAAGCCACTTCTTTGGGTTCTTCCTTTGGTTTCTGATATGTATGCAAGAGTAATTGCTGTGTAGCAGTATAACTCTGTCTGTGCTTCTACACCATGTGCTTCTGACAGACTGTCTGGTAAAGTTTATTACAAACATCTAAGTGTGTATGAATCCTTGTACAGAATTTCAAGAGAAAAAAATTCCTAACTTACTCTGCTAATCACCAATGCATGAAGACACTTTATCTAAGAACTATTTTTGGAGTAATGTGATCTTTAATCTTTCTTCATCTCATAGTTGTTACTCGAGAGTCATGTCCGATCCAACTTAGTGATACTTGTTTCTGAGCTGGTGGCCAATATGAAGTCAATCAAAATTCAAATTTATGGAGGAAATACTTAGTGCTCATTCAGTGCACACATTACCAGCTTGACAGATATATAATGATAATCTACACATGACAGGACTGATTTTGCAATAGCCTTGTCTAAACTGGGGTACTGTATGGTCTCCTTCTAGTAACTGATTTGTTTTGACACAAAGTGTTCTGCTTTATGCTCCTTATATTTCAGCATACCCTCTGATCTTAATATCATCAAGCTTTTACCTATGGACATGATTGCTGTTCTTTGTCTGGGTCAAGAGGAAACAGTTTTTTAGTCAGTTTGTATAATGAACTGTATATCACAAGATGGAATATGATTTATTTCAATCTTTTTTTTTTTTTAGAAATACCTACACTTTTCAAAACAAACTTTCTGTTTTGTTTTTTGTAAGTGATGCAAATTAAACTTCAGTGATTATAACACAGGTTTTGATTGTGTATTTCTTACTTAAGCAGTGGGTCCTCAATGTTGTGCAATACTTATGAAATGAAATTAAAATTTGCAGAACACTAAATATGCAGAACACTAAATCTATGGGAAAATAGTCTCCTCTGTAACAATTCAATCATTGTCCAGTTCTTTACATATGATTACTTTTTCAGGATCACAGTATATCTCGATCTTATAGTTCAATTACAGCAGCTCTTCAGTAATGTGGCTTTTTAAAAAGTAGTTTATAGATTCTGTTGACACAATAATAAAAATAATTTGGTTTACAGTTTGTTTTCGAATTGCTGTTTTTAATTTTCTCTGATCATGCATTTACTTTGGGGGGCTTGAGTCAGAGAGCAATTTATTCCCTGAAGGCATGTATACACAGAAAGTGTCAAGAAAATTAAGGTTAATTAAAATTCCGTTAATTGTTTAGTGGTGGCCTTGGCAGTTTCAGGTTTCATTTGGACTTGGGTTTAAAGTTCTTTTCCAACCTAAATGATTCCATGATTCCATCCTATTCTATGATTTTTAAGGTTGCATATCTCTACAGGAATTGTGGAATCATGCAGGGGGGAAAAAAGTGAATACCCATTATATTAGTAATCCCCTAAACAGTAACAGCTAAAAATTCACAGGAGTTGATACACCCACACTGAAAAATTACCTTTGATCACAATGGTAATAGTAATTTTTTATCATCTAAATCATGGCACATATTTTAATATTATAAGTTCCAGTAGTCAAGATAGAAATCTTAGGAGTTCTGTAACATTCAAGCACACAAATATTATGATAGCTTCTGAATCTTTAAATATATCAATGGGCATAAAATTTAACTTAATTGAACCAACAAAAGTATTGAACGAAAAGGATTGTACTATATTTTAAAATATTTGAGATCCAAAAGTAAAGAGTAATATCTTTAAAATAGTATTTAACTTTACATTTGTATTTAAAATATATAAAAATTAAAAAGCTCTGTTTTTCAAACTTCTTTGTCTAAAACCATTTGGTGATTTAAGTGGTTCTTCTGCATCTGTCATTTCCAGTGGAGCAATTCACTCTCAGTACATTTTAACTGGCAGTCTCCTCACGGAGACTTTACCTACTGCTCTATTAATTTCCTGTTAGTAGGACTAAGAGGAGGGAACCAGCTTGTGCTCCCTTCCTATCTCATTCATGTACTTAGACTCCTTCAGTTTTAGACCCACACATTTTTAACACTGAGTCAATAATCAGTAATTTCAGCAAGAATGTGTTTATATGCATCACACAAAATTAGTTTAGATGTTCTTGCTTTCTATTTTGTTATTTTTTGTTTCATATTTTAAGCCCTCTCTACTATTTGCATGCTGTGTTTTATTGTCGCATTAAATATTGCTTGTTCAGTTAAAACATTTTGCCGGATGGAGCTGAGTTCAAAGTTTAAATTCTGCTCATGCTGAACATTCTTTGCAGAGCTATAAAATTAGGAGTTGAAGAAAAGTGTGAATACCTGTAGAAGAGTGGCCCTGAAAATGCTCAGTAAAATGGTATTGCTGCATGAACAAAATTGGTTTTGATAAAAAAAAAGGAGAAACTTTATGCATCCTAGTGGCCTAAGGTTGAGTATTTAAGTCACAGAGTATCCTCGTTCTGTAAAAAAAATTTCTATATGAAGGTGTGCTATTTTAATCTCAAGAATGCACTGAAGATTCAAACATCTGAACTGTCCAATTGTCCAACTGTTGTCCAACTGTCCAACTTCTCCAATCCAGAGAAGTTTGATTTTTAATTTTTTCTTTTTAATATCATACTACTTTTAGCTGTGTTAGAGGTAGAATATAAAATTTATGTATTTTTCTCTTGTAGCATTTTAATAATAGTAGTGATTGCAGCATTGTAGCATTAATCCCTTAAAATTACTTTTTCGATAAAGTATAGGAAATTTGTCATTAAGGTATCTGTCTTTCATTTTAAATGAAGAATGGTTACATACACATTTATAACTATTCTCTGACTGGTAAGAAGATGTAGATACCTCTGACTTAAGTAGGCAAGAGGTATTCTTTTCACCTGTCATATTCAACTGATTCAAATTCATGTGATGAAGGGAATGTTTTCCAGGTCTTGAAAGTCATTCAAACATATGAAATGCCAATAGGGGCTTGTATAGACCAAATTATACTTGTGTATGTATCAATCTGAAGCAGTCTCTTCAAAGACAGTAAGGTTTTCTGGATTGAGTATGTTGTACCTGATGAAAAGAAAAATTAACCTACCAAGTAGGTCAGTTGCCAGGTTTAAAATGAAGGAGTGTGACAGTAAAAAAAGACAAGTGATGGTTGAGCTACTGTATATTTAATATAATGGTGGACTATTATTGGCATGAAGGAAAGAAGCAATGAGGGGATGGTCATTCTCCTGTGGTGGTAAAGAATAAAATCTACTTTGAAAACCCTGTTAATTTGGTCAGTAGGAATTCAGTTTAGGTTTTGAGTCTACCCATGGAGTGCAAAAGTTTTCTTCCCTGGAAATCACAAGTGCTGCATTCATCGTTGAATCACTGAGGCAGATAATATACTGGTGCCTCTTATCTAATTTGAACCCATGTTATTTAGGCACTTTTTGAAGAAGCACTGACCTATCTCCTTGCATTGATTCTTTAATGTAAATTTATGGGTTTTACTCTGTAAGTAATAATAATGACAAGAGAATCACCAGTATTGTCACCTGCTCATAAGAATAGTCTTGTGAAAAAAACGTAAGTGAGAAGATTTTCTACTTGTCTTTGAGGTCTCCTGGTAAATATGTGTTTACTGTCATAGAACATGTTCATTGTTGAGTTGTCCAGCAGGTGTATTTTCTATGTCATAGACATAGGCCACATTATTGCCAACATAGTCTAAAGGCTGAAATATCTAATATGAATAGTGGTAAGAACATGAGGAAAACTAAAGTTGCTGTAAGCTTTGCCTTCTTGTAATTTATGCAGGAAAAAATGACAGATTGGTTGTGAGCCTTTTTTTGGCATATATAAGGTCAGGCCTTTAAAGTTTGTGCTGGAGCAGCATATATGAAATGCAGAGAGGCATAGCTTGTAACAAGTGTGTATTTTACAAACACAGTATCAAACACTATGTGCTCTGCTCCCTAACAGGCCAACAAGATTTTCAGAATTTCAATGGGACTACAGCAAGCACCTCCACAGTATACCTGTGATAGCATCCTAATGATAGAAATATTATTGTCCTACTTTCTGTAGAAATGCCCTGGAGACTTAGAGGTCAGAGTCCTTAATTTTATGCTTGTTCTGCAGAATTTTTGGAAATGCTGTGTAGTTTATCTTCAGCTTTAGTTTGCAGAATATTAAAAACTTCTGGAACAAAACGGCAAGATATCAGTTTCCATAGAAGGCTACCTACAAGTCCTCTCTTTTTCCTTTTCCTTTTTTCTCCCCCCAGCCTTCCACCTGCCCCAAATACATTGACTTAATAATTAGCTACTGAAGTGGACCAATTATATGATCTCAGTTGTATGCCTTTACCTAATCAAATCCTCAGTGACTTAAATCACTGATGAGGATTATTTTTTCTCTCTCACAGGGAAGGTAAATTTAATTAAACTGTCAATATTGCTTAATGCAATTATTTTTCCAGAGTATAATAGAGATTATTTCAGACAGCTTGAAAAGCAAACAGCACTTGGAGGTTATTATGACTAAACTGATACTGCAGAAATCTGTAAAAATTTTCCTCTTTGCACCCGTAGCTCATAAAAGTAGTAAGAGGGTTTCCTTTTGAAGGACATTAGAAAGATTTAAGTAGTAATAAATCAGATTAATCAGTGCATAAATCTTAATCTCATTGTGCTGTCACTCCCAACTTTTGTTGTTCAGAATATCCAAGCTATTATTGATAACTGTGCAGGTGAGACTACAGTATAAATACTGGATTTTCCAGGGAGTTTGTAATATTTACTTAGTTTGAAAGCCTTATACTCTGGGGTCATTGATATCATGCATTTAAATCTAAGCACAAATGTGCTGTTCCCTTCCTTCCGTGCCTTGTTTTTCTTACAGTTAAATGGATTGATATTTTACCTTGGTATCTTACACTCCATATATGTAAGAAGAGGAAAGCCTAGGCCCTTATTATAGGTGTATTGGACCATGAGAGAGAGTTTCTGGATTTCATGTAGTAACTTAGTGCTTGAATTCCAAGGTTGCTAAAGTTTGATTCTGTGAATACCTCTGATATGTTCGCTTTGTGTGAAAAATATAGTAATCATATCTTTCTTGGCTAGCTTGCACATATTGGGCTTGATTCCCAGAAGTTTGGCAGTTTTTTACAATGGTTATTTATGTCAATGAATTTCAGATTGTTTCTTTCTGTCGTATTTGTCTCCACAGCTGAGAAATCTGTCAAGCTTGGACCTGCGTCATATCACAGAACTGGACAATGAAACGGTGATGGAAATAGTAAAAAGATGCAAAAACCTTAATTCTCTCAATCTGTGTCTGAACTGGATCATTAATGACAGGTAACATCAGTATAGTATCCAAAACCGGTATAATGCAAATTTGACTAGTTGTATTAGTTTAGAATAATTCCTGATGGCTTGGGGGTTGGAGGAGGTCAATTAAAGCAAGCAGTGTTTTCTTAGTGCTTGTTCTTACTTGTTTGGGGTAAATTGTTTAGATCTGTGGTTTACAGTGTTTGCCGATTTCTGTGGTGGAGAAAAGTTTAGTCGTGATTGGATGGCAGCACTAATCTTTTTCATGTAGATTTCAGGAGAATGTGCTCTGTACCATGTGTGATTGAAATGTTTAGTTGCTATTATGACTAGGATTTAAGCAGATTGATAGGCACACAAACAATGAAACATATTTGACTGCATAAATAAAAATAACTGCTTGTGAGTTAAATACTGAAATTCCTATATTTTTGAAAAACCACGAGGTCTTGGGGTTTTTTTGCAAAGAGCTCCAGAATGAGGCTGGAAGAATAACTGGATTAGTACCTTGGTCTTTTTCTTTTGACCAGAATACCTCCTGTCCTGCTGTATTCTGCTTTTGATCAACTAATTTATTTTAACATTAAGTAAATGCACACAGATGTTGTACAGTTCAGATGAAAAATGAAAAATACTGAGAACTTTAAAAATGAACATTTTCCTTTAAAACGAGAACTTTGAGCAAAGCAAGTACCTGAGGGTGCACAAATTGGTTTATTATAATTGGTACTTTAAACAAATGGAAAGAGACACTTTTAACAGAGACAGGTTCTAAAACAGTTTCATATAAACCAGAATAATGTATTCCAGCAATTGTACTTCTTTCCCATGATTACTTTTTTTTTTAAAATAAGATACACTTTCAAGGTTTTCGTAAGTCTTTGAGGATGTACTGAAGTGTGGATGAGCTCAGACTTTGGTGAAAATGTAGTGTTGTATAAGTACTAAAATTGCAGTGTATTGAATGGGAAGTATCTCTAAACTTTTACCTTAACTCTCTTAGCCTTTGAGACAGTTTTTTTGTTTTTGTCAGTTTAGGTCAGACCTTTAATGTAATGTCACTGATTTTGAAGCAGTTCCTTGTCTCAGATCAGTCTGTCAGTAGGGCCTCATTTTTATATGTAGAATAAGGACACTGTAGTGGAAAATTTCAGGATAAGCTGGAAAAAATAATGAGAATAAAAATGCGAATTTAAAAGACAAGCTGTTTTGGGGATTTAATTAAAGTACTTAGAAATACATACCTGTCTGCATTAATGTTTTGAATATGGCAATTTGATAAGTATGATCCAAACTGCTGTCAAACTGTTCTTGAAAATACTTTACTAGGATTACTAGAATAATAAGTATATATTTTAATTCTGTTCATATTACTGTAAAACTTTATCCGAGTATGAATTCTAAATATAAGAATTATGAAGCTTAGCAAGAAAAGGAAACCCTTTCCAGCAATGACAGATAACCTGCTTCTGTGTGTGACTTTTAGATTGTTGACTTTAGCTTTAGCTTTTTCTATTTTATGTTTATTTCTGATCGTACTTGTCAGTCCTTTTTTCAACAATTTAAGTTTGGCTATTTGAAGGAGCTTCTAGCCAAAAGCAAATAGTTTAGAAAATAATGCATAAACAGTAATTTGACAGGTCAGATTTTTTCCCTGTTTTACAAGTAGCATGAAACTCCAGATACTAGTCTTAACTGAATAAAGTAGTTTTCTCTGCTCCTCCTAAATGCTCAATTAAGAATTGCTGAAAATTATGTAAAGGGAATATGATGCAACCACAGGGGTCTATTGAAGTAAACAGCAGTTCAGCAGAATATTTTGAGCATATTCACTTTGAGAATATAAATGATCCTTCAGAAGTTCACAGGACTGTTCAAGTGCTTATCTTGGGTAAAATGCAAGTTAATTTTAACTAAGGAAATGAATTTATTAATTATTTAGGATCAACTTTTTTTTTTTTTTTTTTTTTTAAATTTGATGCTATTTGGTGGCTCCAAGTCAGAGGAGATTCTGCATCTTGATTATTGAGGAAACCTTTTGTTTGTCATTGCTTCCAATACATGTGGGATAGTAGCAGTCTAATGTTTTTCCTGACTATTGGATTTAAAATAGAGATCACCACCTTCCCCCCACCCCCATTATCAAGCATGTTCACTTGTGAGATCCAGCTACATAGGACTTGTATTGGAGATCTTCCCAGACTTAATAGGATGCTTTTTTGTTCACTCTGTAAGACTAGATGGGGCTTCTTTTAAGCCTTGGAAAACTGTTATTCTCCATTTCTTTGTGCAGAATACCAAGGGTGAAAGAAAACTATAAAGTTTCAAAATACTGATATAACTTAAAGGTGCATCTGTGAAGTGTTTCTTAAAGGCAGTTGATTATTGGTTGGTTTTACAACAGAAGTCACTGGTTTTAAAACTTTATTTTAGATTTCATTATTATTATTATGTCTAGAAATCCATTAAAATTCTTTCCATAAGCAATGCTGTGACCTTGGAACACTTACAGCCCTCTCTTGCCTGTGACATGGTGTTAGAGCTAATGCTGTGATCATTACATTTCTTCTTAAATAACTGACACTTTCAGAGTGTAAGATCTCTGCATGGTAGGCACTTGCTAAGATTTTTGGTGCTGTGGTTCTTTTGCACATGCAAGAGTTAATGAGAACTGTTATTTCTCTGTTTTGATAAAAGCTCTTTTTTTGTTTTGGAAGTACATCTAAAAAGCTTATGTGTGGCAGTAAAAAATAATTTATTTTTACCTAAGGCAAAAAATATGTTCAGTATGTTCAGTTGAGATACTCTTGACATTAGTTTTAAAATGAAAGAAAAAGAGGTCACTTGTAATAACTTGTATAAAAGTTTCTAAAAGTTGACAGTTAAGAGTAGAAAAAGACCTATTGAAGTAATCTAAGGTAATGATTTCCTCTGTAAGTATTACAGCTCACTCAAAAGCTTTTTTTACTATTTATCATGTTGGTTAAGGTTATTATAAGAACAGTCTTACTTCTTCTTTCAAATATGAACAAAGCCAAACTTCCAAATTCTTTTCATATATCAAGTCTTTTCAATTGGAAAGGATTGAGCTCTCTGTATATGGTGAGGTGAAAAATATACTCTGAAGCTTGCCTTAAGTAACCTTATCACCTTGAAGTTGTTTTTATGGTCACTGCCCGTGTTCTTTTGAATTTCAATTGATGCAATAAAAATAGAACATCTAGAAATAAGTCTTATGGGGGATTCAGGAAATGCAGTATGATGTGCTGGCAGTTTTCAGGGATGTGTGATTTTTTTAATAGTTTGAGAAACATCTGCTATATATTATATCCATAATGAGCAGGGATCAAACAGCAGATAATCTAACTTTTTTGTGAATCTCATCACTGTGGGCTTGAAGTTGCAATTTACTTCAATGTCTACATTACATAATTCACCTAGAAATAGACATTTAAAAGCTGTGCAGTGACTGTGAAGTCTTTAGAGTATTTCTGCTTGATTCAACCATCTTCTTACTAAAACATTCCCCTAGTGTAATATTTGTGTAGGGGATGTTTGCCAGTGCCTTTCTGTGGTTCTTCTAAGGAACATCATGGTGCAGGGAATAATGCAGATAAGGTAAGGAACTTTGTCTACAGCTACAGTGAGATTTTTTGGTGCCATGGCACTGCCAGTTGCTCAGGATGAAATAACACGTACAGTACAAAATTATTAATTGATTTTGCAGTCAGAGGACAATATTTTCCCAACCATTGAAGAACTTTTTGGTCCTTTCTCTGTAGGTGGTGCCAAATGTTCTTATTATAATGTCTCAAGAGAGTTGTATTTTCTAGTATAATTTATTGCACACATTGTAGGTGACTTTGGTAGCAGGTGCTGAGATTTGCAGAGCATCTGGTGGTTGTTGAGAGTAAGCTATGGTTGTGTCATGGAGGCAGATATGCAGTATCTCCATGGAACAGTAAAACAGGGAGCAGTGTTGCTCAATGACCTTGCAGTGGTGTCACTTCCCACCGTCAGACTTCTGATCAGTGATGTGTGGGAAGAGAAGCATCACTATGCACTTCCCCAAACTTTCAGCACAGATGGAAAACCTGGATTTGGTCCCATTATTCCATTTCTGAGAAAACTGCTGTTCCTCTTTTGTGCTTCTATGAAAACTCACTGTGGATAAGCTGGAGTAAGTGGTGTAATGGGACAGTCTATCCATACCGTAATAATTGAGATTTGTTGCTGAGGATTGTGGTTCGATTCCAAGACAGAGGAACTTGAAAATAAAGACATTTCACAAGGAGAGTAGTCAGAAAGTCAATATATGGAAGAAATTCAGTGGAAGCATGGTAATGGTTTGAAGCCAGACCATAAGCCTGAAAACCAAACTGTTTGCACAGGAGCAGAGTCTGGAGAAAGGAGAATTTGCCTTTGCAGAGTCTCCATGTGCTTTATTCTACAGAGTCACTAATGCAGCATCAGTTTCTCAGGATTGGTTATCATACTTGTTGACATAGAGCATATTGGAGTTCCTACACTAGTAGTTAGCAGAGTAAATTGTTAACATGGTCTTCTCTACAGTAGAGGTCTTTAAAATTTTGTGTTGACTGCCTACCATGAGTTAATGTAAACCCCTGTAAGCAGCAGGGAGAATCTGCTGTGACCTGGGTATGTTGTGGGTGGAGGATACAATGCTGAAGATGGTCTCAGCAGGTGATTAATCCCAGAAGTACTGATGTATGTGAATGCCCCAACATTTCAGTAGCAGACATGGGCATCAAAATAGTAGCTCAGTTCCTACAGCGTGTTTTTAATAAAATGCAAGGTTAGTGAATACTAGGATTGTTTTCTCAAAAAATAATAGAATTAACTTTCTCTTCCTGAAATTGAAAGTTTCTGTATATTTGATGTGAAGATTATTTTAATAAAAATTGCATTTAAAACAAAAACTGTGAAGCTTTCAGCTTGCCTATATTTTTGCTTAAGCAAGAATGTCCATTTCAACTGTGGGGACTAGAAATACTAATATAGCATCTTAGCATTCATCACCTTAATTCTGACAGAAGTGGGAATGTGCTTCAGGAGCACTGATACTTCTGTAACTTTGTATAATCTGGATTTTTGGATATAGTAGAGTCTTCCAGAAAAGTAACTGTAATTTTGTATGATGTTTGTCGTGAATCATTCTAGGTGAATGCTAGCATTTCTTAATTCTAATTTAATTTCATCTGTTCAATGTTATCTGAAAGATGATCTCCTTTGAGTTCTCTGCATATTTATCAGATATTTAGTCAGCTAGATTAAAAACTTGAACTCCATAAAAACTTATATAATGTAACACAGATCAATTTTACTTTTAAAATTACTTACTCTTTTGAATGTCATACTTTTTAATTAAATTTAGAAGAAAATTTGCTTCACCCTGCAGATGTGTTTTGTAAAATGATTTGAGACTGACTGTCATGTTTTTTTCAAGTTCAGAACAAAGCATAGAAGTTGGACAAAGAACTCACTTAAGCATGCCAATTTTCTATATCTACTTTAAATTCTAATCTTGTATTCCCTTATTTTTTAAGTGATTATGAAGAAAAGAAAAAAAAAGGGAAAAAAACCCCAAACTTTTGTGATTAGTCCAAAGTAGTGGGTTAATATGAGATGAGGCCGCCACTGGGGAAGAGCATGAGGAGGAAGGAGAAACAGAAACAAAGCGTTATGAACTGATTGCAGTCCACATAGCCCATGCCCTGCGCTCTTTGAGGGGAAGAGGTAAAAAGTTGGGGGCAGACTTTGCCTACGAAAAGCAGCTGAGGTGTTGTTAAATTTGTTCCTATTTCTCATTATCCTGCTCTAATTGGCAATTAGATTAGTTTCTTAAATTTAATCTGTTTTGCACATGATTGTGACTGCTGAGTGACTTAATCCTTATTTTGACCACAAGCCTTTTTCATCTTATTTTCTTCCCCTGTCCTACTCAGGAGGGTGACTGAGAAGTGGCTTAGTGGGCGCCTGGCAGCCATGCAAAGTTATCTCACGACACCTTTCCACAGGCTGCTCTCCTTCACTAACTGCTCTAGTGTATGTCTTTTTCATGGCCTGCAGTTCTTTAAGAACTGCTCCAATGAGATGGGATACAGTTCATAAAGAACAGATTGCTCCAAGCATGGATCCTCTACAGGTCATGATTTCTGTGATTCTTCTTTGTTACTTGTCAGTCCAGACTTCAAGTGTCTGGAAAAAAAATGGGGTATGATTCAAAACGTATCTCAGCAGTTATCCCCAGATCACTAACCTTATCAGAGTTAGTAGTCCTCTCTAGTCCTTTCAGCTTCTAGTTATGTGCCCTGAACCCACATAAAGGCTTCTGGGAACAATTTCTTCAGCATTGTTATCAAATAAATTAATTTTTACAAATGTTTGATTAGAACAGATCACGCTCATGCTGCCTGCAGACTTTAACCAATGATAAAAATCAGAATGCATTTTATATAGTTAAGTGTAACTTTCCATTTATTGAGGTTTTAGCCTGCTAATTCTACTTATCTCTAAGACTGGATAAACAGTTTTTTAGGAATCATATTCTGGTGGAAATGGATGTTATCAGAGAGAGTAAAACTTTCAAGCTCTTGTCATGATTTGCTATGCTTTTATCTTTCTTTACATACTTGAAAAATGGGTAAACTAGTCCACTGTTGTCACAGTGCTGAAGTGTATGATAAATGAAGCTCTGTAAATAGTGAAAATATGAGGAGGTTGATTAAGTCTGACAATTCTCATGTAAAAAACTCAAGATGATAAATATCTCTTGCGATTAGTTGTTAATTTAGTGCAAGGGACTAGCATCAGCCTAAACAATTTTATGAGTTGTGGCATAAAAAGAAATTCAGGAAGATAGGTATGCACTTGTTTAAACCAAAGGAGAAACTTCTTAGACTTGGTTGCTAATAATTAAAAATGGCAGATTTGACACAAAATATGGCTTGATGATTTTCTGTATGACATTCCTTACAGAAATTAAGGAAGTGCAACGTTCTCTGAAGACACAGAAATGACAGTGTGTTATAAATCTGATTCCTTAGTGCATCATGAAAACTGAAAGGTTTTGTGTATATATAATTTCTTTACAAAAATATTTGAAGTGTTATAATTTAAAGTAGTAGAGAAAAATAAAAAAATCTGACATACTAAAGCTCAGAAAAGAAGATACAGTTTTTATTGTAATTACCAGTGCATTCTGAGGTTGTAACCTATAATTCACCATGCAGTCAGAATAGACATAGTACCTGAAAAGTGAGAGAAAGAAGAATGGCTGTCTTAGTGATTTACTGCCCTGACTGTATTGTTTAGAGTCTGTCAGTATATCCATTATAAATACCATTTGAAAGGAACATAACCATGTTCTAAATTTGCTTTAGGCTGTTTCTTGCTGCATGGGTTATAAGCTCAAAATTAAACAATTTTGCAATTGTTTAGTGTTTGGGTTTTTTGTTTGTTTGTTTTGTGGGTTTGTTTTTTTGGGGGGGTTGTGTGTATTTGGTTGCTTTGGGTTTTTGTTTCTTCTGGTTTTTTTGGTGTTTTGGTTTGGGGTTTTTTTTGTGGGGATGAGCATAAGGCTCATATTACTGGTGGGATCATGCCATCATGTAAACAGGAAATGTGTCAGATGCTGCATGCTGATTGTCTTCAATTCTGATCAGGTTAACTTAGTAATCTTCACCTTCTTCTTTTGTTAAAACCAAAGAAGGCTGGTATATGCTGAATTTGTCATGATGTTAAATGTAGTTATTTTTTGTGTTGACAATTCAAGATTAACCAGTAAGTACTGACATGTAAAGGATATAGAAATTTAATGTACCTTTGAGGAGTTGTAGTCAACTTGAAGAGTAAGATGGTGCTGAAATGGAAGTTTAACTGGCAGAATGAATAATTAGGTAGTTTTGAAAGTGGCAGTAGTAATGTAATGAGGAAAATAAGCAGTAACTTGAAGTGGTGATGCCTGTAGGGTATAGTAAATGAAAAACAGGTGAGCAACACAAAATAAAAATGTTTAAAAATGCTAAATTGTGTCTTACGTTTGAAGTCTTATTGACTTCTATTCATACCCAGTGCTTGTGATATACTGTTTTTCAGAGCCATGATGAAATGGTCTGAGACTTCCCTCAGTCCATGTGTCTAGCTTTTAGTCTCATGGAGTAAGGAAGACACTCCCACCTCCATGTGCCTGAAGGAACTCAGGTGCCTTGTCCAGGTAACCTTCAGAAGGGCAGACTGTTCCAGGCCTCACAATTCTACAGACACACAGAAGACAGGAACATCCTGCCTGCTTGTTAAATAAAGCCTGAATTTTTCACTGCAAGAACTTTTATAATCTATAGTGTGTTCTCTGCCATTCTGCCACACCAGCATTGCTGTGTCCGTTTTTGGGCTCCCCAGTACAAGCAAGACATGGACATACTGGATAGAGCCTTGCAAAGAACCATAAATAAGATGAAGGCACTTGAGCAGCTGTGAGGACAGGCTGACAGAGCTGGGGCTGTTCAACCTGGAGAACAGAAGGTTCGGGGACACCTTGTCCGTGTATGTAAACACATGAAGTGAGGGTGCAAAGAGGACAGAGTCAGGCTCTTTCCTGTGGTGCCCTGTAACAGGACCAGAGGCACACACTGAAACACAGTAGGTTTTCTCTGAACATCAGGAAGTGCTTTTTCACTTTGAGGATGACCAAACTCTGGTTGCCCAGAGAGGCTGTGGAGTCTTTCCTGTGGAGTCTTTCTCCTTAGAGAAAAGGGTTCTAGGTGCTTGAGCAGGAGGTTGAATTAGATGATCTCCAACCTCATCCATTGTGTGACTGTCATACTAACACTTCATGTTAGCGATAGTTTGTGTTTTGATTGTTGAGATGAATGGAGGTAGGGTAAGTGAGCTTCAGCATAGCAGCTCCTTGCTTGCTCCTGATTTTTCAGTTTGTCATGGCATGTTTGGACAGACCATTATCTCCTGATTCTGGAAAATGTCAAGGAGGTCCTAAAGAAGGTCCTTAAAGAATGTGAGATATATTGGTATCAACATCATTGATGTTATTGCTTATAGTGAAGAGCAAGAAAAATTTAGTTTCTGCTCTCATTCTTGCCATTTCTCTCCAGTACCAATTACTTCTTCCTACTCTGTTTTATTTCTTGTCTTTGCTTTCCCTCCCCTTCGGATTTCATCTAATAAAATCTTAATTTATCTAGCCTGTGGCATTTAGCAGATGGTTGTGAGCCTGTGGTAGTGGGAGAGTTAAGAGCAATTGCAAATGTTGTGCATCGTAACAACTTTGCCAAGTTGCAGTCAATTCACTTTGTGGTCTGTAGTCTGCTCTCATATAGCTCAATTGAAAACATTGCTTCCAAAAGCAGTGATTGTTTTCTTTGTGTGTTGTCATCTCTCCTCCCCCACCCCTGCAACACTTTCCATAGTGTGAGAGAAAGCGAGAATAAACAGGACTTTATACCCTGTTTCTAGAGGATAATGTTAAAATAAAACTAATTTGCCAGCACTTGGTACTTTGTGTTTCAAATTTTCATACTTTTTTCTCAATTGCTTTAAAACATTTTTATAGGCAGTTGTTGCCATTTGTATGATCAGTCATTATTTCTAATGAAAATCCCATCTGTGTTGAACTGTTCAGTTTTACACAGGCAAAGAGCCGCCTTTGCTTTCCTAGATCTGTTTAGTTCTGTACAGTAGCACTTGTTTCCTTTTAGAAAAAGAAATTATGTTACCTAATAACATGCTGGATTTACCAAGACCTACCAGCTTGTCATTAATAAAGGCCTTCATCTTCAATGAAACGTATGAATAATAAATGAAAAGTTCTCCTAATAAAAAGTGTCTTCTGGAGGAATGACACTGCCAGTTCCTTCTTAAGTTTCCTGCAATTAGAAGGAAGGCAAGCTGCAGTGAAATATTAACCTAGTAAAATTTTTCTTCACCTTTAGGAAAAGAGTTTTCACAAGTAGAAATTACAAGTCATTAATGATTAATATTTTAATTCTGTTTCTATAGGATGAACTAATGTACTTTTAAATGAACATTCTCTAGAAATCAGTAAAATAACAAGCCATACCTGATACATCTGGCTTCACACAAAAACTGTTATAGGAGATTAGTGGAATTAAAGTTTTGGACTGTTTTTAATTTTATTTATCTTTAGTTATTTTTCCTTCAAAAATAATTTATTTTGAAGTTTATGATTTTGCTTTACTTTTTCATTTTTTTATGCAAATGCACACATATAAATATAATGTAGTGTGTATGTAGCAAAGAGAACTGTGAACATCATATGATGTGTTTTCTGGGTGCGTGCTAAGAAATTTTTGAATATGTGTAGGCATGCTAAAGGTGTTGAATAAATAACTGCTTCCTATTTAGAGAATAGTCCAGATAAGAGTTACATCTAGGTAAGTTTCTAAATCTGAGTTAATATAATTTGTTTGCTTCAGGAGTAACTTATCAGGCAGTAGTGTTTTTTTTTAGTTGAAACCACACTATGTTTCAGTCAGACTTTACCAAGGGTTAGTCCTGCTAAACTTTATGAGTCAAAACCTGAGGCTGGATGCAGCATCTAAAAAACCTAGGTGCAGGAAAGATTTAATCAATTTGCTGCTTGTGGATCCTGCCCAGTGCAGAGTAGAACAGAACTCAAAGGCTTATTTTTGTGTCCACCTGCAATTGAACAACGGGAATTAATTTATAAACTGAATTTCAAACTCAGAGATGTGTACAGTGGATTATCTGTGAATTGTTCTCCCCTTCTCTGTTTCTTTCCTGCTCCAGATTACTATTAACTAAACTTTATTAGGAGTTATGCAGTTCTGCCAAGGCATCTTGCTAAGCTCCTTGAAAGTCCTTTTCAATGCTACTGAAGTCACAGAGTTTATTTAAAGCTGGAAAATCACGCATACAAAAGGTAAAAAAAAAAATAAATCCGGCCATACTGGATTGGAAGAAGAGCTTTGATTTGCAAAATACTAACAGACAAACAGCCTTTTATGGTCCTCAGTTAAGAATATGTTTGGTATATAATAAAAAATATATTCATTCAGGCATACCTTCAGTATGTTTATAAATTATACATTAATTGACCTAGAATCTAAGAAACCTAATTTTGAATGGTTTTGATTACTGTCACTGAGAAGATACTCACTGGTTGAAGTATTTGTCTCCTTACTAGAATCAAGTCATGAAGTCTAGGTATCATTCTATTGCTTAAGTTGCTTTTCCATGCTAATCTTGGAAAGTATCTGCCAACAAGGCACAATAATATGCTTGTTATGCTTAAAAGTGTATAAAATGCTACTGAGCAACGCCTGTCAGATGGCATTCAAATATTCATGCAGTCTTCAGATACAGAAAATACTTACATACTCAGAAAAAAATAATTAAAAGCAGAAGGTCTTACCCTCAGAATCATATAGCTCTATTTTTTACAATCTGTGTATTTCTTTTGGCTGATATTTTACAGTGGCTTCTTATAAAACACATCTGTATGCAGTGGTGCTGACTTCTTTTAAAGTGATCCTGTAAATTTTGACAAATGTAGACTGTGATGAGAGAATGCCTTTCCTCAAGCGTGTTTTGTTATACTTGCATTTTAAAAGCTGCAGAAAAACTAAAAGCATTAAATAATTTTGGTTAAAAATTAAGATCATTAGTAGTGTATTAAGACTATAATTTTATGTTTACTGATGTATGACACAACTAAAAATAGGTTTTATAGATTGTGTGAATCTGTAGTCATTTAGACTCTTATATAAACACAGGTAAATTCAGTTTCTGGCTTCTAACGTTTAAAACTTTAATAGAACGGAAATGTAGTTGATCATTTAGACTTTAAAGAAAGTGTTTTTCTAAACTGTATTGCAAACTGTAGTCCCATTACTACTTTCGGAAATATCAATTAACTATTAGCCAGCAGAATTTGGCTTAGAAAATTTGTGTCATCTTTTAGCATTTCAACGGGGCAAAAAGGAAAAGTGCGTGTACAAGCTTTCATCTATTAATTGTCTTCTGGACTGGGAGGTGGTGTCTGGAATTTTAAATGATACTGAACTCTCCTGGGCAACCAGAAAAAAAGGAAAATACATTCCGCATAAGATAGTTGTGCTCACTGGTTTCCATTTGGACTGTGCTCCTGCCTGTTTCTGGTCTCTTTGTTGCTGACAGTTGCAACAGAGCTTACAATGTTTGTTGTATCTTGGAGCTGACTGTAATGAACATTCCTGATTTTACATAATGGCAACAGTAGCTCAGAAATTTCAGGTTATCTTCAGCCCTCAGTTAATCATTAAACTGCAAAAATCTGTTCTGTTTTAGAATACTGTAAACTTTGTTGGTTTGGTTTTGTTTTTAAACTTAGCATTCAGAATTTAAAAAAAGAGAATTGAAAAACAGCTAAAAACTAGGTTTTCTAGTAATATCTTACTTACATATCTCTTTACCTGTAATGATAAACAATTGTCTTAAACATGTGCTCTCAGCAAAAAAAAAAAAAGATTCCTACTATGAGGAGTTTCTTGTGTTATTCTCTTCTAAAAAAATGTGTTTGTTTATTCTGGTTACTGTATAAATGCTGCAATAAACATTGCTGTCCTTGACAGATTTCATTTTCTAATTAAAGCATTGTCTTGTTATGAAAAAATCTAACCACAGTATTGAAGGCTGTTAAGAATGTGTGTAAACACTTAAAATCTTAAAGTCAAATTTTAAAATAAGCATTTCAGGAGAATTTTCAGTAGCACATATATTTTTATTTTTGCTTGTAACGTTGTTTTGATTAATTGTTTTCCTGTGTAATACATGTAGCTCAATAGTCAATACTGTCAAATACTTGCTGAATGAAGTTTGCGAAGATGTGCCATGATTAGCTCTGATTGAAATGGTGATATAGTCATATATCTATGAATTGGAATACCGATTAGTATTAAGAAATAAGTAAGGTGAAGTGACGTGAGAACTATAGTTTTTATAAAAAACTATCCAAAAGTTGAAGTCTAAATTTTCACTGTTGTAGCCACTTTTTCCTAACATACCAATCAGAAAAGATAGAAATTGGGGGTTAATATTTATTCTTTAAGCAGTTGTGCTTCAAATACCTCAATACAATGAATGTACAAAACTGTACAGTAATGCATAGTAGTATAAAACATGTACCTTTTAGAAGTTAAAGAAGTATGTAGATTTTAAGTTGGTTTTATTTTTCCTTTTTTTTTTCATAAAATAGCTTTCTATAATTTTGCGTTATAAGTGGCTGCAAGTGAATGATGGACTTGTTAAAAAAACCTCCCTGAAGCATTTCTTGTATTGGGTGCCAAAATGGAAAATGGCAGGATAGAAGTAAGAACAGGTGTCAGGGTTTTTTCTTCACTAGATCTTACCTTAGTCTGTGGTCCTTTCATTTACAGTCTTAGTAACACATTAATATTGTTTATTCAGTTTTTACTGGCTTCAATTCAGAATTGATTGTTTACAGAATTTAGCTTTCAAGTTCTCTAAGTTTGTTCTGAATTTCTGTTTAATTCCATTTGTATAAATAACATAATGTATAGGCTTTTCGTTGGGATTTTTGGGTTTGGTTTGTTTGCTTGTCTTGGTTTGGAATTTTTTGTTTAATTTCATTTTGGTTATGTTTTTTTAAGTGCATGGATATCTTTTTGCCATCTCTAGGTCCTAATACGAGGATTCAGATAATGAGTTTACAGCTAAAAATTGTCACTGGATCTTCGATTTAATTTCAGCAAATTATTTTATCACAATTTTGTTTCAATCTTCCTTTTACATTGTTTTTTTTGAGCATTGAAAGGGTCGAAAAAATATTGCAAAGCAAAGTAAAGCTTCTTCTGAGGCTGCAAATTATTCTAGTCATTGTATCAGAAGAGACAGCCTTGTAAACACTCAGTCGTCTTCATATAGTGCCTATTGCCTGTCACAATTAGTCTTTTTCAGCCAATGTTGCAAGAATAGTGGTATTAAATAGAAAATTGCATCAAATTAACTTCTGTTACAGCAAGTCATATGGTCATATAAAGATTCATATATGTTGTTCAGTATCATCCTGAAAGGGCTACTGGAAAAACAAATCGTTAATTTTTTTAGGTGCTTTGACTGAACAACAGCTATCTGTTTGCAGGATTTTAAGATCCACTGGTGGTATAGTTTAGAAAAGTGACCCAGCTGCGTTCAAATTAAAAACCACCATTTGTGGTACCTGTAAATGTCTGGAAACAAAAGTTGCACAAAATTCCTCCACTTTTGGAAACAGAAATTATTTTAACAAATACACACAATGTTAATTACTCTCCCAGAATTCTTTCAGAATGTGAGATTTGTGTGTGAATGAAACCATTGGTTTTACTCACACCATGTAAATACAGATGATGCTTTACAGTTTTCGCTGTAGTGGTTTCATCATTTAATGTAATGCTTTAATTTTTCCCGAAATATCAAGATACTTTTTGCACTGAAATATTGAATACTGTGTAACAATCATAGATATATATGTATATACATATTTTATGTCTATGTTATTAACTTATTCGCAGTCTTGGTAAGTTGATAAAATTTTTCATTGTAATATTACTTTTTAAAACAGGATTAAAATTCTAGTAAAACACATTCTAGAAGAAATTAATTTCACTGTTTTTCCACATGTACATTTCTAATGGCTGTCCATGTCTATCTTGTGAAGTAATCCCTTCCTAAAACAAGAGACTCTGCAATTCTTCATTAACAATCATGGGCACTTTGAATAAGAGCATAGCACAAAGAGTTTTGTGATTTCTATTTTGTCATCTCATCTTTGTATTTGCAGAATAAATATCTGCAGTGGAGAGGGAGGGGCAATGAAAGATGAGGAGTCAGTTCTAATACTGACTAATTCTAATGTAAAATTCAGCTGTTAGGAATTGCTAAGTGTTCTTGATATGCACAGGTGGTTCAGACTGTCTGTGTAAAACTAGATAGTCTTTTTACTACTTACAGTACTCTAAGTGAGCCAAAGTGTAAGTGTAATTGTGAATTGTCAGGAAAAAGTATTATTATGGTAATAGTGAAGGACATAAATGTTCATTTAGGACTCAGTATTTGGGAGATTGGAGGATGGAGATTATTTCTAATGTATTTGTCACTTTTCATTGAAGTATATAATTTAAACATTTTTTTCACTCATGAAAGCAAGTGTAAACTGTTGTTCTGTTGTAACACAGCGTGAGGAGGTGACTGAGAATCTTGTACTTTTGTTTTTCTTGTTAAGTGTGCGAAATAATAGAGATGACGATTTGTCTTAATTGCTCTACTGTAGTTACAATTATAGAGAAAAGGTCAATCTAGTCACTGTCCATTAAACTGCAAAAGAAAACATGTTTTGCAGCCCTGAAGAACCATTATGTCAATTTTATGCTGTTCATCAGTGTATAACACAGTTGCTGGGATATATAAATCTTATCTTCCTTGGAATTACAGCAGACTTGCTCCATTACAGGCACTTGGTGCTGCTGAGTGGAGATAACCTTAAGTACTGTGTGTTAATTGCGTGTTCCTTTGTTGTCCCATATTTCTCAAGATCTGTGTGCAGTAAAACCTGGCTGCTTTAATGAATAGGAATGCTAGAGTGCAGTTTGACCCTTGTGTTTTCACACATTTAAGAGACGGAGAGTGACAGAAAAAAAATCTTTAGCTTGTAGGTGCTATGGTTGTGTTGGCATCAACTTTAACAAATGTGGTAATGTTAAATATTGAAATACTTAAGCTAATTTTGATATAGTAGATATGCAAAAAAAAGCAGAAGTATCTTAATCATGACTTTTTTCCGACTTTTTCTCTCCATGCTCTTTTTCTTTCACTCTTGGATACACACACAAAACAGAGGTCACTTGTAAGAATTATTCAGTATAATAAATAGAATCCTGACAGGTCTGTTAAGTGTAGTTAAGTTTCTATAGGTTGTCTTGAAAATTTATTTTGCATTAAGAAATTGTTTTTATTCAAAAAAGTTTCAAGGATGGTCAGGGTGTAAAATTTAAGTGCACATTCTGTTCATATTCAAATAATTATCAAGAATTGAAGGAGTTTTTTTATTAGTTCAAGTACCAGGAAGTACCCTAAGAGAAAAGTTGAGTCTTTCATCATACCTCTAAAAGAAAGATTCTCACTATGTCAGACCACAGGTTGTTTTCTGATGTTGCTAACACCTAATAAAGCTACATATGTCAGATTGGGACATTGAATCAATATTCATTAAAAACAAAAGCAGTCTAGAAATTGACTTAACCTGTCAATTATGCCTTTAACGTAAAGAGTTATTTTTTTAACATATGATGGGAATGTAGGAAATATGAACATAGGAAATGTACTGTTGAAAGATGAATTGCTTTTGAGATACACTCTTTAGCAATGTCATGGAGATATTCACGGGGTATTCGTAGCAGTGGAGGTATCAAAAATACCTGTAAGGCAAAACAGCAAATACCAAGGCACCATGTTTAGAAAGAGGGTATAGAAAAGTAGCAAAGGGCAGAGGCACAGACAGCTGCTGATGGCTGGGCCCAGAACAGTCAGATGACTTTTTAATTTTTTTTTTTAAATCCAGGTGCGTAGATTGGCATAATTCAAAAGAACACTGACTACAAGTCCTAACAGGCCTTCCATGTATTCTTGGACAACCTGACCGTGGTATATTTGATTAGAGCAGGCTTTGGACTTACTTCAACACCCCATCATTTGTTATATTTTGAACCAATATTTTTGCCATGCAGGGCATATTTTCGATCACTTTCTCTCTAGGGTCATGGGAAAATCTTCTTGAAAGGACAAATCAGTGGTAGATGGACTATATTCTTCTGTATCCAAACTCTTTTACCTCTAGATATCATCTTTTTTGATTGTATTTATGTCTTTGTTCTCATTTAAAAAACAAAAAGAGTTGGTGAGAAATAATAGAGCTGGTATTACTAGGAGCTGTGCCTCAGGATTGCAGGCATTGTGAATGAGAAGTGAGAGTGGAGTGAAGGTCTCATCAGACTACAGTTTCCTCCTTATTTTTTCAGTAAAGAATAATATTATAAGAGGCTAGATTCTATGTCTATAAATTCTTATTAATTTACTTTGCAAGTGAAATTGAAACTACAGCTGTTGCTTATGTCATTCATACTATGTCTGTGTTGTCATCTGGTTACAGAGTCAAAAATTTAGACAGAAAAATCTTAGTGCTTTCAGCAGACAGCTGTAGAAAAACAGATTGCAGGGAGAAGAATTGTGCCTGGGCTTGGAGGCACTGTGTCCTTTGCACTTCTCTGTTGTATGGAAAACAAGGGACAAGTTGGAAGCTGATTATCATTTCATAGCCTTTGATATGTCAGAGTATGTAGGATATTTGCTGTTTGGGGGTTTCGATTCAGCTTGTAAAATAATTTTCTTTTACTTATAAATGTGTTTCTGAGGTTCTACAAAGACGTAGAGCCTGGATACCTGCGATGCTTGTCTTGAGCACTTGGTACACAGAACAGAACACTGGACTTTTGGGGAGGGATTGATGGATTGAGATACTGAAATTCACAAACTGAAACAGTGTTGTGCATGGTACTGTGGTACCCAGTAGTGCAAGTTTGACCCATGCATTTTGCTAAATATTCTTTGTTAAATAATGTATGCTCTAAAGTTAGGAAAGAGTAGTTGAATCTTGAAATTTTAAGTTAGTTTCACACTAGATAGCAAGTGCATGAAGGAGAGAGATTTTATTTTTAGCATCGTCCTCTATTACAAACAGAATCAGTTTAATACTTAAGAAAAAGAAAACATATGTATTTGTTTGCAGATTGATTAAAAAAGATAATTTAGAAGTGCTGAGACATTTTGGAAAACTGTATGGTCCTGTGAATATGGTAACAGAGTTGAGTGCTACTATAGGCTTTACTGTTACTGTCTTGTTTAGCTTAACTAATTTAATCTCTCAATCCCTCATTTCTTCCTTTACAAAATAAGGAAGGGAAACTATCTTTTTAAGGACTACTACTGAAAAGCTCACAAATATTTATTGTTCCATGTACAAAGTGCAGATGAAGTGGAGGGAGACCATTCACTGTATAAATTGGGATTTGAATTTAAGAAAAGCAGAAATGGCTGTATTTCAATGTCTAATAATTTGAGTATCTCTCTTAATATTGAAGACTCTGATACCATACATCAGACTTGTAGTATTTGTAGCTCTGCAGGATTCTTTCCGTATATTGAAAAAAAGACTAAATGGAATAGCGGGTAGTATCACTTATTTATAAAGACAGCATTTTATAGATTAGAGAGTTATTGTATTCATTTTGTATTTTTACGATGGTTCCCAAGAAAAGGAATAAGAATCTGTTAAATACTTAAGAGATCAGAATACGTCACTTGCTTCTGTAGTGCTGGGAGTTCTCAAATACTTAACAGAAGTTGAGATTTGTAGCTGCAGTATTCTCTGGAAGGGGCCATAGCACTCGATATCTTGGGAAGTTCTTCTTCCTGGGTAGTTTTGTCACATTCATTTCTTTCACAAGCAACAGAATAAGGGCTACAAAATATTTATTTATTCATAAATTTAAAGACTACTCTGGCTCATATTTTTAAATCTAATTTTTATATCTTCAAAATGAAGTTAATATCATCTTTCTTTCACTTTAGAATCTTACTTTTATTTTTCCCGTGCATTTTGGTTCCTTAATTTGAATCTAGGCTGCTGTCGTATGCTGGAAGAGATTGGTAAGAGATCAACAGTCATTTTTTATTTGTATGTTTATCTTCTAGGTACATATAAAATTACAGCTGTTGAAATCTTTGTGTGATTCAAGAAGAAGGAAGTAGTAAATAACATTGAAGACAGACTGCTGATGCCAAGCCATCTATATTATTTTAGTGAGCTAAGCTCGTGCTGGGAAAAATGCATTTCAGTATAGCCATATATAAAATTGTATATTTAGGGAATGCAGAATATACCTACACAATGGGGAAAGAGTTACAGCTTTGAGAGCAGTGATTTTGAAACAGATTAGGGATTATGAAGAGTAAAATGAAACTCACTATCTAAACATGGCAAAACAGCTTGTTTTGAAAGGGGCTAGTGTAAAGAAACTTATTTAATCTTTGCATATACCCTTAAAAAGGATAATATCACAGTGTTACAACCAACTCCCATATTAATCTTTTTTAAAGTAAAGGAAATGGTCTTCTGACAATACAGAAAGGTTGAAAGGCAATTCACTTGCAAAAAAGGTGTAAAAGAGTTTTAAGATAAAAACTGGTGAAATTTTAAAATCTGTAAATAGGAGTGAAATAAATTGCATTTGAAAATGGACATTTAAATCTGAAATGAAAAAAATCAAATAATAATTATATCTTAGAATGAATTACAAAGGAAAGTGCCTTCTGGGGTTTTTTTCTTTTGCCTTTTCAGATTGTAAATGATGACTTTAAATTTCCAGAAACCACTGCCTTGCTACAAACAGTGTAAATTAGAATAGGATCATTCAGCCCAGACCTCAGGGAGTCTATATTCCATCACCCTGCTCACAGCAGGATCATCTGTGAGACCAGAGCAGGACAGTTAAATATCAACGTTTCCAAGGATGAGGTCTTTACAGCCCCTCTGGGCAACCTGTGCTGCTGCTGGGTAATCCTTGTGGGGAAAAAGTTCGAAGTAGACACCCAACCATCCAATTTGGAACTCTTGTTTCAACTTTCACAGTTTGTTCTCATTCTCTGAGCATACACCAATATTAAGAACCTCACTTTGTCTTGTTGATGACTTTGTAGGTACGGGAAAGCTGCTTTATGTGATCCCATCTCTCTTCCAGGCTGAAAATGCCCCTCTGTCTCTCACAGGGCCCGTGTTCCAGCCCCAGACCATTGTTGAGGGGATAGTTGACCTTTGCTGCCAGAGTGCACTGCTGACTCATTTTCATTTTGCTGCCTTCCAAGACCCCAATTCCTTTTCTGCAGAACATCTTCCCACCCAGTTGGTCTATAGCTTATCTTTCCCCTTGCAGACAAGTGCAGATGAAGATCATAACACCACAGAACAATGTGGGTTGGAAGAGACCTTCAAAGGACTTCTAGTCCAACCCCTGTGCCACAAGCACAGACACCTTCAATTAGATCAGCTTTCTCAGAGTCCCATCCAATCTGACCCTGAATGTTTACAGGGTTGGCCCATCTACCACCTCTCTGGGAAACCAGTGACAGTGTTTCACCACCTTGTAGAAAACCTCTTCCTTATATCTAATCTAAATTAACCCTTTTCTAAAACCTCTTCCTTATATCTAATCTAAATTAACCCTCTTCTAGTTGCAAACCGTTACCCCTTTTCCTATCATAACAGGTCCTGCTGAAAAGTTTATCCACATCTTTCTTATAAGCACCCTTTAAGTAACGAAAGGCTACAACGAAGTCTCCCTGGAGCCTTCTTGTCTTGTCCACTTGACATGTGGCCTTGTTACCATTGACTGTTGCCCTCTGGATGTGACCATCCAGCCAATTCCTCATCCATTCAACAGTCCATCCATCAAATCTCTTTCTCTCCAAGTTAGAGAGAAGGATGTTGTCAGACCATTTAAATTAATTGACTCATAAATTATGTGACTGTGTCAGATAGTTACTAAATTTCAAATTGATTTAGTGCAGTTATTTCATTGTTATGAACACTGCTGCTGTTTGAAAATCCTAAGAAACAGGAATTGTTTTGTAGCATCTTTTTATACATAACTGCTTTAGAATTACTTGCCATTTGTATCAGGATTTCAGTAGCTGCACAGATCTATCATGCTTCACTTCGTTGTCTAGGACGAGCTTGTTGAATGTTGGAACAAATAGTAGCAGCTAGTTCTAAAAGTCATAATACTGTCTTTTGGCAGGAAAATAATACCCACAGTTTGACTGTTAATAATGTGCCACAGGGCTCAAGAGTTCATTAATACAGACTTGTTTAGATGCTTAGAATGGCTAAAATCCCTTCACTGCTATTCCTGAAAAAGAGTCACAGTTTTTCTGTAGTTTCTATATGCATATTCTTAGCATTTGTAGCAGTATTTTATAAATAAAAATACTGTACAAAACCATTTTTTTTTTAAATTGGTAAACTCAGATCAGTTTCTACTTGTTTTCTGGCTTTTTTTTTTTTTTTTTTTTAGTATATCCTGTTGCTTTAGATTAGATTCCTGCAACTTCCCTGGGACTCTCGCATGCCTGCCAAACTTTAGCAGGAATACCTGTAAATTGTTTCATCTCTTAATATACCAAATTTTTTTTTCTTTTTTCATGTAACCAAAATAATGGCTATAGTGAATATTTATTACATAACCAACAGTAACCTTTAAAGAAAGTCTCCTGTAATGTATGCTTTAGGCAGGGATTAGCCTCATAAATTCTGGTTCACAGTACTTCTATGTAATTATTGTTAAAGCCTTAAGATATTAGTAGGATGTTAAAAAGGCCATCTTCTTTTCTTTACATATTGTTCATTGCTTCTGTAATTTCTCAGGAAAAAAATGGTATTTACATATAATTAACCTAAAGAGCTTTTAAGAGATTACAAGTTGAGCTAGGAAAAATAGCATAAGCCCTTCATGTTTTATTAAAGAGCCGCCTTGAATGGTTTGTACTGTCCTGTGGCTTTAACAACTTAAATGTGAGATTCTTCTTTTTTACTGGGTATAATCATGATTCTGTTTCATGTTTTATGCAAGCAATGTCTTATGGAATCTTTTCATTTGAGCCTTGTGTTTAACTTATTCAAATTAAAGCTTTTCTTATGGGAAAAGAGAAATTCAGGAAGAAAGTCAAGTAATTTAAGTAATTTGTGAAAACAAATTTGAAGAGGAAATATTCAACATCAAACTGACAAAGTGTAAGTGCTTACAGTAGGATTTATGGATGCATATAAAAAAGTACATCATGCTTATTGGAATACTTGAAAGGCATTGGCAAAACACTAGAGCTTATATGAACCTAAATTAAACATATTTCTTCAAGAAACACTGAGAAACACTTACTTTCAGTTTGCAACTCAAGATATTTGATATGACTATTTAGATAAGGTAGGTGTAGCACCAGCCATTTTTTCTTTTTACAGGAAGAGTTTGACATTAATAGACCAGTAACTTTATGTTTTGTGAAAAAATGGAACTTATACTCTTAATTTTAGTAGAAGTTAGCCTTTTTTAAAAAAAAGTAAGGGATTGTGAAGAACACTGATGGTTTTGCTTGAAGATTTAATTTACACGGATTTTATTATTAGTTTATTTCATGTTCTTTATTCTCTGATCTTGGAGATTGATTAATACAGATTAAAGAAATACTTTTGCACTTTTCATCTTACTGCCACTTAGTGATAAAAAAGTTTCCTGAAAAAAGCTGTCAAGGTCATTTATGTATCCTTCACTTGTATTACAGAATCACAGAATGGTTAAGGTGGAAGGGGACCACTGGAGGTCATCTAGTCCAGCCACCATGGCCAAGCAGGGTCATCTTAGACCACATTATGCAGGATGGTGTCCAGAAGGTTCATGTTTATCTCCAGTGGGGCAGACTCCACAAACTCTCTGGCCATCATGTTGCAATGGGTGGTCACTGCACAGTAAAGAAGTTCTTCATATTCAGGTGGAATTTCTTGTGCATCAGTTTCTGGCTGTTGCCTCTTGTCCTGTTGCTTGGTACCACTAAGCAGAGCTGGTCCATCCTCTGACACCTTCCCTTCAGGTACTTATAGATATTGATGAGGTCCCCTCTCAGTCATCTCTTCTCGAGGCTGAACAGGTCCAACTCTCTCAGACTGTCTTGTAAAGGAAATGCTCCAGTCCCTTAATCATCTCCATAGCCCTCCACTGGACCTGCTCCAGGAGCTCCATGTCTCTTTTCCTGAGTAGCCCAGCACTGGACGCAGCACTCCAGATATGCCTAACCAGGGCTGAGTAGAGGGGCAGGATCACCCCTCTCGACCTGCTGGCAATGCTCTTCCTAATTGCACCCCAGGATTCCTTTGGCCTTCTTGACCCCAGGGGCTGGCTCATGGACAGTCTGTTGTCCACCAGGACCCCCAGGTCGTTCCCTACAGAGCTGCTTTCCAGCAGGTCAGCCCACAGCCTGTCGTGGTACAGAGGTTATTCTTTCCCAGGTGCAGGACTCTGCATTTGCCTTTGCTGAATTTCCTCTCTGCCCATCCGTCCAACCTGTGGAGGTCCTTCTGAAGGGCTGCACAGCTCTCTGGAGTGTTGGGGTACTCCTTCATCCAAGACTTTGATGGATAAGTTAAGCAATACTGGAGCCACTATTGACCCTTGGGGGACACCACTAGTGAGTAACAGGCCTTCAACCAGACCTTGTGCCACTGATCACAACCCTTGGAGAGCTGCCACTCATACGGTTCTCAGGCCACTTCACCGTCCACTTGTGCAGCTCATGCTTCCTGAGTTGGCTGGTGAGAATATCATGGGAGACAGTGTCAACAGCCTTGCTCAAGTCCAGGTAGACAACATCCACTTCTCTCCCTTCGTCTATCCATACAATATTAAAAATAACTAATGCTGTGAATAATTGGAACTGTGAAATAGCAGTTGGTGTTGATACAGCAAGATTCTGCCACATTTTTGTAGTATTTATTTACTGTTCCTTTTATATTTGGAAATTGATATATATATATAGGGAAGTTTATATATATATATGTATATATATATATATATATATAAATTGTTTAGGGCTGCATTTACCTAAGTTGGATTTTGATTTTCCAGTAAATTGGATTTAGTCTTTAAATGTTAATTGGAGTTGCATAATAACTGAAAAAAACCACTAACAACTGAGCCCCAAAACAAAATACATGTAAATGGAGAACTGTACAAGATTTATACTGTCACCTTTCTGTGAATGTGTTATATCCTGTGATGCAGATATATATGTTGTAATGCCCAAATATAGTATCAGAGTGTTAGAAAGGGATTGTTAAAATATCTAGGAAGGAACTAAATATTTAATAAGTTGCTGCCCCATAGTTGTTATTTATCATTCGTAGCTATCACTCGGTGCTTTAACCCGTGAAATCTGTGAGCTGGCTATGTACAAACTTGTATTTCCTAGCAGTACAGAGGAGAAAATGTTCATCGTTTCAGTACTCAGTGGAGTATCGGGCAATCTTGTTTTGCTTTGGGTGTCCAAGAGCTGGCAAACGTGGTAGTGTGCTCCTTGACCAGGTAATAATTATTAACATGCTAACAGCATGCCCTGTGCACAGTCTAAATGAAAAATAATCTTTTGAACACAAAAGCTGAGGAGAGAGGTTCATCCTGAGCCCCAAAAGTGAAAGTAGTCAGTCAGGTCCGAGCATAAAGAGAACCTAATAGTTCTTCGGAAAGCAAGACAGGAAACTGCCTCCTGCTGTGCGTCTGCTCAAAATAGTGGTGCTGTGTATTGCTAAGAGGAATCCTTGGTCTACCAAAGGAAAAAAGTATACCAAAGTTTCATTGTGTTGTTTCGGGCTTTTAGTACCAGGAGAATAAATTGGTCTGTTATTTACTTTTCAAACTATCTTAAGTAAAATAGTCACATATCAATGGTTATTGTTACTGTCAGAAGATGCTGCATATGAAACATTTATATGTTCATTAGGTAACACAATGGATAGTCCCTACATGGAGTGTGAAAAAGTGAGAGCAGTGAGGGTCACTTGTTTCATGAAAAGGCAAGAGCTTTTTGGGTAGTGGAAGACTGTCATAACAGGGACATATATTCTGTTACAGACTGTAACAAACTAATACTGCTATGCCTGATAGAAGTTTAAACTCCCTCATCTGAAGTAACAATCTTGCTTGTATATGACTGTAAGTCACAAAATTGCATAAAAAGAAGTACATGAATAATCCTATGCTTCATTTGATTGCTAAAATCTTGCTAATCTCATTTGGATTTATTCCAGTGATTAACTTGAGCATATGCTGAAATACTTTGTTGAATTGACTCTTAAATTGAGAGAGTGGAAGAAAGAGTATTTTGTCTTTCAAAAATTGAATTTGAATGAACCTACTATTGTGAGGAGTATATAAAAATCAACTTTTATTTCACTGTTGAACTGATTTAAGAAAGAGAATTGCCAATGTTAGTTCAAGCACTTCACAAAGCTTCATTTAGCGTAGAACTTCTTTACAGCGACCACAAGAAAGTGGTTGTGGAATATCTGTACTAGCACTTAGAGTAGTGAAATTTATATTACTCGTGAGCCTATTAAAACCCAGTTAAACATACTGAATTTTAATTTGTGGAGACAAAGGAAGTCAGATATATGTTGGTTCAACGAGGTCCAGACATAGGGACCTAATAACATTCGTTTTATATTCAGACAAATATAAAGGGAAGGGGAGGTGCTGAAGGAGGAAAGTCTGTCTAGGGGCATTCTAGTCTTTGGTGTGTGCACACAGTGCCTAGTTGCTGACTTTTTTTGGCTCAGATTAACTTCTCCAATTAAGAATGCAAAGATAAGGCTGCAAAAGATTCTCCCACCCGCACACTTTTGTCTGTGAGAAAATATTTGCAGAGGAGAAGTCTATGCACAAGAAATGGACACCTGCTAGATGCATAATTTGATATATTTGGCCTGAAACCTGTACAGATCCATTCTGTGTTTCAGCATTTCAGTTTCTCACAGCTACCTCCAAAACCTGTGAAAACCTACGGGAACTGTCAGCAGTTACTTTGATTGTGCCCATAGAAAGCTGTGCTTTTTATTCATTTTTTTAAAATGTAAAGCAATGATAGGGCAATGCTGCCAAGTGCATGTTCTCTATTCTGATCTACTTTCTGGATCTGCAAACTGCAGACCAGCTGTGCTGGCGTGAATGATGCCAGAACTGCAGACAACTCTGCAGACAGGCTTTGTGCAGACAGCCAGCAGCAGGGGGAGCTCAGATTAATGAAATCTGTTCTTTTCTTTCCTTTTTGAAGGAGCAAAGGTAGGCAGTCTGGGCTCTGATGATAGCCTGACTTGAGATCCATGTGACAAGCCAGAAATTATACATGATTGCAGTGAGTACTGAATGAATCTGTTCTGGAGCTTCTCAAAAAAGCCAGGCAAAGTGAGTGTGTCCAGTGCTTATGTCCTGGTGTTCTAGTTGGAGTGGTGCTAGTAGCACTACTGCACCTAATATTGTATCCTATTTTGTATCTCTGCTGCTGTCTTTATGATTCCCATTGAAAAAGTTATGGTTGAAGCAGCTTAATTTTCCTTGCTTTATGATTAGGTAGGGTTTGATAAGTTTCCCTAGTTTGATTAATATTCACATACTGGAATCAACTTTGTGTTTTTACACTTTTCCATCTTCTTCCTGTTCACTTTCACAGGTGCAATTTTTCACACTTAGAATTCTTCCCTTATCTGATGTTCTCTTTATCCTTCCCAACAGCACTATTCTTCAATTTACATCCTGTAGCTTCTACAGTTAAAAAATAATACTGTTCTCTTCTCTCTGTGGAATTTATTGTTCCCCTCCATCACCTGCATCACCACAGGTTTTGTGTTTCTTACTGTATTGAAAATAAACTCATCAGAGTACCTTGATGTTGTGGATCTTCTAACCATTGTTAGCTATCCCAGTGATGCCAACTTGCTCAGTTGCATGATGAGTACATGACATAATCAGGTTGTCTGCTTAAGTTGCATTAGTAACCTGTGAATTCAACCAAACTTTTCCAGTAAACCTCAGTGGAGACATTTGGAAAAAGGATTTGTGAAATATAGTTAAAAATATTGATTTTTAGTTGGCTAGTACAACTGAAACTCTGTCAATCTCCATATAATACTGTCTGGTATTTTAGTTTATTTGTCTATTTTGGTCCATTTGTTTGTGACTTTGACTAAGCTGTATGAAAAAGTGATCATCCTTGTGTGTCAGTGCCTGATTTCTTTCACTTTCTTGCACTAATCAAACTACTTAAACAAGCTTAACAGACATTTCACTGCTTTTGAGAACGGTGGATCATTTCATAGATCTAACACTCGCTGTCTTAAAATATCTCAATAATTTGATTAACGCTATCTGGTAACATTTGATCATTTGGAAGAAGCAGTTTTGGCATCTTTCTTTTCCTTAAAAGATTCTTCAAGAGTTGTAACACCTAATTTTACTTGAATGAGTTACGTTCTTGCCAGAACAGTTATGGCATAAGCTTTTTGTAATAATTTTGCAATGTTTACATTGCCAGTACCACAGTCAGGGGACAGTCAGTCCTATTCTTTGGTTGTGGCGCTTCCAGAATGACCGAAGGGTGTGTGTTAGCTGTGCTTTTTCAGATCTGAATGCTCTCACAGTGAGGTGGCATTATTGATAGGTTTTGAAAAAATTCGGAGTTTTTCATTAATTCTTACTTTTTCAGATTTCTCACTTTTTCAGCCGAAGTCAGTAATCTTGACAAATGAGGTAAGAATTATAGAGTTTGAAAGTTTGCAGGTTGACTAAATTGTTATAAAAGCTTCTATTCTACCCATCCTTTTGAACATGTGCTAAATTAAAACATCTTCCCTAGTAGTAAAAAATAGACTACCCAAAAAATATCTTGGACAAAACTGGGGAAATCATTAAACAAAGGAGCAGTGTCTCACCGAATGCAGTGTTTCTTTTGGCACAGCTGACTGAAAAGACCAACTGGAGTATCTGAGGAAATCAAATACTCTGATTCAATGTTTCCTTCTACAGTTTAGGAATGCAAAAGTTATTCCAAAAGATATCAGCCTCTGTGATGATGTCCCAGTCTGTTTTTATTCAGAAATCTGGGTGGTGCTTCGAGTTGTGTATATTGGAAAGCAGAAGGCTTGCATGTCCGTGGTTGACAGGCAGTCTTCTAATACATGGTAGGCTTTGCTACCAGCTCTTCAAGTTCTTCCAGCTCATGATTTTTCCAGCACCAGATGGCAACACCTCTGTGGAATTTCACTGAAAACTGAAGAATTTCACATGGATTCTAGGGAATCAGTGCCTAAGTGCATCCTAGCTGGTTGCAAATATGTTTCACAGATATTTGTCAGACAACAAACATCATGTAATGGAAAAATAAGTCCTGCATTTATATTTCATTGTATCAATAAGTGTATTTTTTTCAAAATAGCTTTTAGTTTTATAATAGAGATGTAATTAATCCAGGAAAAATCTTCAGATTAATTGTTCCTATCTTATTAGATAGGAAAATTTCTTTTAAATTATATGAAATAAACGTTGGATACAGTAATTGTCATTGTGATAGCATTGCTCTAGCATTATTTGATTGTGCATTTTGTGTAAATAAAAACAAACATTTGGTATATTTTGCCCCTTAAATACCATATAATTAAAATGTATTTTTCTGAATGTATGACTTCATATTCTGAAGCCTATTGCTGCAATCATCATCAGCTACGTACTGAAGTGTCTCCCTGTTGCTTCTTTTAAAAAGTGATATAAGAGATCAACATCTTATTAAATTTTTTAACTGCATTGGAATAAAATGGTCTGTGGAGCTTACAATTTTCAGCTGTGCTGACTTTTTAGGGCTTTTTAGACGTTGGGAATTTTATGAGTGAAGTGACAACTTCCAGAAGATTTTTCTTTTATTTTCTTCAGAGCATGTTATGATAAGGTGACAAACTAAAGTCAGTGGGATGTTAACCCTTTAAATTCTCCATTTATTTTACAGTGCTTTTGATTTTATAATAAAGCATTGACAGAGCTGGTTTGGCCACAGGTGCCCAACTATTTATATATGCAGTTGTGAGAAGGAAGGTGTATCCAATACTAACTACCTGAAATTATTTTGTCATCATTACACTTCAGAGCTCTTATAAGAGCTCTAATTAGACTAACTGGCAAGTATGCTTTTGGGAAGCATCTAAAAGAATTTTTCTTTCTTTAAAAGGATTATGGCTTGGTTCTTCTTTAGGATGTTAAGATTTTTTTTCATGTAGTACTTGCATAATAAGACTTTTTGGGGGAAAAAAAAGAAAAATGAAAAAAACCAAAAAGACAAATCCCACTTTGACTGACTTCTGCTATGACGAAAGAAGAAAACTTTCTTAAAAAAAAGCCAGATTTTTCACGTAATGAGAGTTCAGTTTTGAGTGCATCAGGCTTGTTCCTCACTAATGAAAAAAGTGAAACAAATATGTACTTTGAAGACCTGACAAAAACGTTTTATATTCTTTTAACTGTCTTCAATTTGAGATTTAGCTGGTCATTTACTGTTCCGAGCAACATTCCTTCCCAGTGGCCACCTATTTCTGCTCTCTTTCCCATTTGCATCTGGTCCATGTGCAGATTCCTTTTCCACAAGAGCATGAGGCTTTCTGTTGTATGTGATAACTGTATGCTTGGTATCTGAGGATTATTGACACTCTATGATATTTCCTTTTGGAGACTCAAGTACACCTAGAGTTGCTGGCAAGGTCTTAGATCAGCAAGCCTTAGATGAAGAATGAAATTTGAGGTTTTTTATCTGGGTATTGAGATGTATCTTTGCTGACCTGTGGCAGATATTCTTCCAAATATTCTTGGTGAATCCTTGAAGATCAGACCTAAACTTGCACAAGTTAGAAGAGGATCTGGACTTGGTAGTTGAAGGCTTGTGTATTTGGAGATGGGGTTTCAGTGGTTGCATTGTGAGGACTGAAAGCAGTGGGATCCCACACCAAGGATTTTTGATTCATATTATCTTGCAAGGTTCCCTGAATTTATGTGTTTACTTATATGTAGCTACATCTCAGAAGCAGGCAGTTGTAATTACTGGAGGTGAAAAGGCGATTGTTTTCCTGGTCACCATAAAAGATCTTTAGATGGGACTGTTTAGTAGCAGTTTTGAGCTGTACATCAGCAAACCTTACTGGAAATTTTCTGCTACATGTTACCACGAACAAAAGGTTGAGAGACACAGCAGTTTTTGGTAAGGCCTATTTATTTCTATTTCTACTGTTTCAGTGTGCTACGAAACACTAAGTCCTGCTGGATTTCACTCAAACCTACATGAATTGGAAAGACTCTTTGGAAGATCTCTGTTCTGGATGTTGCAGAATGATCAACTGGAACTCCATGCATGCTTTCAACTATCTTTTCAGCACAGAAGGATTTTAAACAGATGCCATGTTTGGCAAAATAATCACGTTATAACTCTTTGCTCTGTAATCTGACTTGGTCATTACTTAAATCAACCACAGTGAAATGTGCATGCAAAGCAGAAAAGGAACATGCTTGTTTATAGCTGCAGTTTCCAATATATAATATCTTGTCGTGTCTTCCTTCTGTGTCTGATACTCTGAAAACCAGTCAAATGTGGAGTGTGAAGCTTGTTGGATAAATTTAGAATGGTGGCTGGAGAAAGTTGAGAGCCATGTGCATCTCTGCATCTTGATTTTCTTCAACTGGTCAAAAGAGGGGATTATCCCACTGTATGCAGCACTGCTGGGGCCCCACCTGGAGCACTGTATGCCATTCTGGGCACCTCAATGTAAGAACAATTTGAAGGTTTTTGAATGCATCCAGAGGTGGGGAAGAAAAGCTGATGACCTTGTTGGCCCTCATGTGCCAGCCGATTGTTTCCAGGATTAGGTGGTGCATTGCCTTCCTATGGATCAAGGTGATGCTGACCAGCCTGCAGTCCCCTGGATCATCTTTCTTGTCCTTCTTTAGACAGTGACATTTGCTTTTCCTTAGTCCTCAGGCACTTCTCACAGTTGACATGATCATTCAAAGGTTATTGAGTGTGGCTTTGCAGTGACATTTGCCAGTTCCCTGAGCACTCGTGTGCATCCTATCAACACCCATATAGTAATTTGTGTTCGGTTTGCTTAAGTACTCTTAAGTGTCTTCTACTACAGGTACACCTTCCTTGCTCCAGACTTAATCCAGGTCTTTGGGACCTAGGATTCATCAAGACCTGCTTGTAAAAACTGAGGAGAAGGAGGAATTCAGTACCTAAGCCTTTTCCATGTCCCATGTTCCCCACTTCATTCAGCAGAAGGCCCAGATCTTTTCTACCCTTCCTTTTGTCCTCTGTGTACTAACAGAAGTCCTTTCAGTTGTCTTTGTCATCTCTGGCCAGATTGAACTTCATTTTGGCTTTGACTTTCCTGTCTTCATCCCTGAATGCTTGAACAGTGTTTCTGTATTCCTTCCACTGCTTCTACTTTCTGCATGTTTTCCTTTTTGTGTCTGAGTTTTGCCAGGAGCTTCTATTTGTATTGCTCTTGTAGAGGAGACCTACAAAGAACTGCTGGTTTTCTTCTGCTTCATACAGAACATTTAAGAATTATCAGAAGATTTAAGCAAGCATATTTTATTCCATTTCTTTCCAAGAGAAAAGAATATTCCACTTGCAGGAGGAATAATGGGAACCAATACCTTTGTCTGCTACATGAAGTGTTGAATTTTCTGAGGCAGATTTATCAGAATTTTATATAAATTTTATATAAGATTTCTTTATTGTCTCTTTAGTCTTTGTTTAGACTCTTTGTTTTATGTTCTCAAATATCTCAACTTATTTATATTGATCATAGCTGTGTGGGAGCTCATTTGAAATATAGAATGGTATGAGAAAACTATGTATTTTTTCATTTGAAGACTTTTCTATTTCTCTCCATAGCGTGACAAAATCTTCAGCCTCTAAAATCAAAAACTTTCAGGGCTATGTAACTATTTTACAGAAAGTGACTATGAGGGGTAGTACTGTCTCATTTCTGAGAGCTTAACTCTCATTCATGTAGTGAGAACTCCTTTTACATTTTTTTAACCTCGTCACAGGGATTCATTTCTCTAGAGTCACGTGTGTGCGCATTTTGTTTGGATGGTTTGGGCTAGTTATTCTTTCATTGTTGTTTATGTCTTTCTCCATTCCATACAAACACTTCAGTGCACAAGAGGGTTTGGGGTTTTTGATGTTTTATTGTTTGTTTATTTTCTCCCCCGAGATATCACCAAATATAATAGACCGCTGTAGCTGAAACCATGGCTGTAGTTTCTTGAATGAGCTACATCTGTAGGAAAAGAGTATTTATGGTTTTTAAAAATTATGATCTTTTTAAAGCTCTATTGGCTAGATTTTGTGTTGTTAGCAACTGTAATATTGTTTTCAGTTCTTTGTCTTTTAAATACTGCTCAGGGGGTTAGGACAGCATAACTGATACGCACAGAAAGGTTTAGAATTTTGTATTCTTTAGTTTGCCACGCTTATGTGGAATAGATGAATGACACTAGGAAAGCTATTTTCCTTTGAGAATGGTAGAGATTATTGCCTGAGTGTTTACACCTCCTAAACCTTTTTTGCAGTATATTTTCATACTGAGCCAGTTATGTAGCCAAGATGTTGTTATAGAATAATATTTTAGGACAGAACAGACCCTTTCAGTTGTTTTTCTAATACAGTTTTATCATCATCATGGCTAGGCTTCGTGAACGAAGATTTGGGAAGGCTCTATCCACATTTGTTACAGGCACGCTGGTGGCTTATGAGGCCAATACGTGACAGACATATCCGAGTGCAAAAGGCACAGCAGAAAGACTCCTTAGATGGTGTATTCTGCAAGACACGGTTCTTTCTGCGTTGCCTTTTCTCCTCGAGGGTGATCCTGCGTGTGTTCTCAAAGGAGACAGCAGCGTTACAGATGGTGTGTCTCCAGGCCTCTCGATTTGAGACCAGAGTAGACCAGTTATGTTGATCAGTATGGCCAAGGCTGAGATGTTGTTTCAGGGAGTCCTTGTATCTTCTCTTCGGGGCTCCTTTCTTGCGGCAGCCAGTGGCAAGTTCACCATAAAGCAGGATCTTAGGAAGGTGGTGGTCCTTCATCCTTGAGACGTACCCTGCCCAGCACAGCTGTGTTCTCAACAGTTTTAACACAGTCTAGATTTATGTATGATATTTTACTCATAGTACTCTAAAGGTATTTGGGACAAAAGACATTATGCAATCATTCCTTGCCCACTGAGGGCATTGATATTTAGCATGTAAAGACCTCATAGTTTTACTAACAAGCTGTAAACCCTTACAATTGCCACACAGCTGTTCTCAGTAGATGATCTGCTTAAGGAAAATAATATATATCATGAGTGTAGGGAGCAAATGATACCTTGTCTTCATAAGGCATTTAAGTTTCATAACAAAAACCATTTCCTTATTCCATTGTCAGGAGCATGTAAAGCTTTGTCAGGGCGTGAAGAAAGAATAAAACCATGGTTACTAATTAACAGAATCCTTGCCCATGCTAAGAAAATTTTCTTAGATCCTTGAATGCATTGCATATATACATGCAAGACCGTAAGTGGATTTGTGTGTGTGTATAAAAAGTCTCTCATTCCCTTCCTAATATCATAGTATCTGAATTGCATAAGAATTTCCATGCAAATAGGTTCAGTGACTTTTATGTGTGTCAGAGTTATACACAGTTTTTGAAATTGTCATGGTTTGAGATCCCCAAAATCTAATTCCCTAGACTAAGCCCCCTCCCCCATCTCAACCTGGTATAAGATGTGGTTTTTTCCAGACAAAACACAAGACTCAGAATGGGGGAAATGAGGGAAATTACAATGACTGTACAAATAAATATTATAATACATTATACACACGATCACAACTATCTCTACCATGACATAAGTATTTACAATGGGTCAGATCTCTTCTCCCCTCCAAATAAAAGTCCAGGAGGGAAGAAGGACAGATCCCTTCTTCAGAGCAGCAATGTCTCTAAGGCAGCAGTCATCTGTCCTCTTCACAATGCAGCAGCTGATAGCTGGATTTCTTTTCAATACACACAAGGGGGTCTCCTTTCACTCCTCTTGGCTCTCCTTCGACTCTAAGTGAAGGCCTCACCTGTGGACTGCCAGCAGGGACAAAACTCGCTTCACCACAGGCATATCACGAAATGCAGGGGCATCTTCGTGAAAGTCCCTTCCTCAGGGGGGTTCACCCCTGAGTCAGAACATCTTGGGCAGCGTTCAGTTGCAAGCCTTTGCCTCAAGAGTTCTACCAGAGCTCCTGTGCTCTGTCTCAGGCTGCCACCTTGGCAGCAGTGGCAAGGGGGGGGGAAAGGCCAAGGTCACCCCCCTCTGCATTCCTCTCTGTCCTGGTCCAGCTTCAGGACGCTTTTGAGCTTCTCAGCTCCTCTCTCTCTCTAGTGCTGCATGTCCAAGACTCCTCTCTTTAATAGGAGTCCATTTCCCTCCTTTCTCGGAGATCTCAAAGGAGTTTGGGGGGTCTGGTTCAGTTCTTACCCCCAAAACTCTGTAGCTCTGCTGCTGACTCTCTTTTCTCGGCTCTCCTTCCAGGAGCCCTCTCTGCAGTGCTGCATGCCTCTGTTGCTTCGTCTTATCTCTTCTGGCCCTGTGCCACCATTTCTCCGGTCAGTGTTGGTCTGTCGCTACTCCTGCCGCTGCCCATGGTGGAGAAAACATCTCCCAGCATAACTACAGACACTTAGCTCAGTCTAACACTGTTCCAAGTGTCTGCAGTCCCCCAGCCGGGGGCTGGGGGCCAAAGCCCCCAGGGGCTCAGAGCTCCTTTCCTCATGGTGTAAGAACATGGCTACCACTTTTACCACCAAACTACAACTAACCTTCTCTTCCGTTTGCTTGTGGTATGTTTACATTTCCCAGGAGCGCAGATTGGACAAAACTTCAAAACTTCCAGGGGTTACCACCCCCTGGGGTTTTACCATTTTCTTAACCTCTGGGGGAAAACCTGGTTCAAACCATTACAGAAATGCTCCCTTCAAGGGTAATACAATCATAAAGAATTCAAAGCCTGGTGCTGTGAAGTATGGAGAATGGAGTTTTTGGTGTTAGCTTTGTTGTTTTTTAACTTTAGTTGCCTGTTGTTACATATATGTCCCATTGCAAAGGGAATCAATATGTCACCCTGGCAGGATTAAAGTATCCAGAATAGAATGTCAATACACTGAAAATGCATTTGTATAGTCTCGGAGGACTGGTACAAGGTAGAAAGGACTTAGTGGGTACCCATAGAACCCACAATATTAAATATAAACCTAAGTACTGTCACACAAACAAAGGCCTGGATCTGTACACATGCCCAATTCCCTTAAGTTTTTTTCTGACATTGAGCTGAGTTGATATAGATAAGGCACTTTGATATTAATGAAGAAGAAATGAAACAATAAACTTGGTATTTCATATACAACCCCAGAAAGAGAGGCTCTTTTTCTAGAGTAGGAGAGCATAAGTAAGCATGTTTTGTCAAGTCAGACCACACTGTGCCATATCACTAAATAATTCATCGTGGCTTTTCCATCCCCTTGTTTGAATGTTCTCACAAAGTGGAGTAGCAAATAGTAGTATACTTGAGACTGAGTTCTAGGTGTCAAATGTATTTACTATAAAATTACAGTCAGGTCAATGCACCATATACTAGCTAAGGAGTTAGGTGGTTCGAACCTAACAGAGCGAACAGAACTAGATGGAAGAATGGATGAGAGGATTGAATATACCATCAGCAAATTTGCAGATGACACCAAGCTGGGGGGGAGCATCGATCAGCTGGAAGGCAGGAGGGCTCTGCAGAGGGACCTGGGCAAGCTGGAGAGATGGTCTGATTCCAGTGGGATGAGGCTCAACAAGGCCAAATGTTGAGTCCTGCACTTTGGCCACAACAACCTCATGCAGTGCTACAGGCTGGGGACAGAGTGGCTGGAGAGCAGCCAGACAGAGAGGGACCTGGGAGTTTGGATTGACAGGAAGCTGAACATGAACCAGCAGTGTACCCAGGTGGCCAAGAAGGCCAATGGCATCCTGGCCTGCATCAGGAACAGTGTGGCCAACAGGACAAGGGGAGTGATTCTTGCCCTGTACTCAGCGCTGGTGAGGCCACACCTGGAGTGGTGTGTCCAGTTCTGGGCCCCTCAGTTCAGGAAGGATATTGAGGTGCTGGAGCAGGTCCAGAGAAGAGCAACAAAGCTGGTGAAGGAACTGGAGCACAAGTCCTATGAGGAGAGGCTGATGGAACTGGGGCTGTTCAGCCTGGAGAAGAGGAGGCTCAGGGGAGACCTCATCACTCTCCACAACTCCCTGAAAGGAAGTTGTAGCCAAGTAGGTGTTGATCTCTTCTCCCAGGCAGCTATCAGTAAGACAAGTGGGCATGGTCTTAAGCTGTGCCAGGGGAATTTTAGGTTGGATATTAGGAAGAAATTTTTTACGGAGAGAGTAATCAGACATTGGAATGGGCTGCCCAGGGAGATGGTAGATTCTCCGTCCCTGGAGGTTTTTAAGACGAGACTGGATGTGGCACTTAGTGCCATGGTCCAGTAATCACAATAGTGTTGGATCAAGGGTTGGACTTGATGATCTCAGAGGGCTTTTCCAACCTGTTTGATTCTGTGATTCTATGCATTAAAGGATGGAATGATAGAATGCACTGAATTAGGATTTTATGCTTTATAGAGAATGCTTTTCAGAGATAAAGAAGCATAATGGACTAATAGGTATGTTTTAGGTTCTCAGTAAGAGCTTTTAGTATTGCAGTAGTTAGGTGGAGTTAAAAATATAATCATTCTGCAGCAGAATCTGCTTAGCTTATAGGTGGAGGCATCACACTGTGCTTCCCAGCACTGAATTTTCAGTGCTGCTGTCCCAAGTACTGATAAGTAAGTGCCCCCAAAAAGGAATTTGTTTTCTTATACCTTTTCTACTAAGTTTAATGATGAAGATGATTGTGGATTTTTAATTTACAGGAGTTATAGTTACTTCCATTTTTCTGCACTAGACAAAGTTTTTTACCCCATACTGGAAGTGAGTTGTAAAAGACAATTATGACCAATTCACAAAGTTCCAATAATGAGATTCTCTGATCTCCTGAATGCACTGCCATGTTATATTCAAGAGATTTAAAGTAGTTTAAACTCAATTCAGTAAAATATTTCCTGATCAGCAAAACAAGCAAGCCTCAATGTAAATGCAGTAACTTGAACTCAGGTACTTAATTCAATACTCTGCTGAAAAAGAGTATGTATGCTTTCCTGATCCCCAAAGAACCGTAGATCAACATGTGACCATGTTTTGTAATTCCCCAATGCTCAGTATTCCTAGTTCTACTTTCTTCAGTGCTTGACCCAAGTTTCTTCAATTAATGCATTTATTTCTTAATTGCATTTTTGCAATGTCACCCATTCCTTAATTTATATCTTCTGATCTATTTTTAAGCTCCTTGTACTCTTCCCACATCTTTGCTTTTTTTTTTTCCTCTTGAATGGCTGTGCCTGTATGAGCAGTGTTCAGCAACTTACCAGTGATACGCTTTCAGACTGAATGAACTCAGTCAAAATCCCAGCAGATCCAAGCCTCCTAATTTCTGATTCTGTTACAGTAGTCTACTGGCTGCTTCCTAGTATTGCAGATTGGATCCATTTTTAAATTTCTTATCTTTTACAGAGAAAGTGTGTATATAAAAATCACTTTAAAATATTTCTATCTTACTTAAGCATATGGAAAAAATAATAGAGTTTTGAATATAACAGCTTTATTTCATATTATGCCCATAAAATTTTTTTCTTGCCTAATTTGCATCAATCAAACATTTAGTGATGTGTCCATCAATAACAATAAAATGCAGGTATGACAGATGATGATTTACATTTAATTTTCATTATTTGCATTCCGAATTTATAATAATTCTTAAAATCAAATAAATTATTTGGAACTTAATCCAATGGAATAACTCACTTGTTTATCACTACCAAGTGAAAAAAGCACCTTAAAAGTAAGCAAATTTTGAAAGGTTGAAATGCCACCAAATATTTAAAGGGCACAATAAACGTATAAGCAATTGTACAGTTTCTAAGAGGCAGAGATAGGCAAAAATTAATAAATTTGTAATTTCATCATGAGGTGCCAGCTCTTCTGTTAAGTTTATCACTGAGTATTTGTTACAGTAGGAACAATCAGAAAATCAATTAACTGGTCTTCTCGTTTGGCATTAGCTTATGGAAATTGCTGTATTTGCTATACAATGTAGATTCTTCGTGAAAAAGCAGAATATAACTTAAGATACTCTGATTGAAACATTAACTAATAGTCATGAGTGATAAAGTAAGAATCTCTGTGATAACAGCACAACACAAATATTTGTGTAACATAATGGCCCAAATGTAGGGTTGTTGGTTTTGTATCATTGCAGTAAAGTGTGGGAGGTTTTTAGGGTGGTTTGAGTTCATATAATCAGAATGCAGGGTTTTTTAAAGGAGCTGAGTATATCTTTGCTAAAGCTGTTTATTGGGAAGTACATAATGTATTTTAAAAAAATATATAATGCAGGTTGAATTGAAGCCTATATCTGTGCAGCTTTAAGATATCTGCAGGTATTTTTTTCTTTCTATAAACAGTTTTTGTCTTTAAAAAGAAATTGAAAGCAGAGATAGGAACAATGTTTAAGAGTAAGTCTAACATGTTAGTATAACTTTGAACAAACTTTTAAATACTTTTTAGTCAAATCTAAGAACAAATAAAGACGTGACTTTTTAATGTTTAAACTCGTATGTTAATACTTCAGATTATACAGCATTCTGAGAAAGGCATTGAATAATAAGATGATTTTGTTCTAACTTAGTACTATAATTTATTGTAGGAGGTATTATAATACTATTATATTAGCTCAAATTCTCGGTTTTTATTTTCATTGATGTGTGTAATTGCTTAAGACAAGTTATTTAAATTATTCTAAAAATCGTGTAAGATTAAATCAATAATGAAGGACATCACAATTTCTATTTTTCACTTCAGACAGTTGAAAACTAAGCTATTTTTTAATTAGGTTTTAGTCCCTTAACCCTTTTGGGCTTGTTTCTGTCTATGTCCTGAAAATCAGTGTAGTTGTTCATAAATTTACCAGTTCATTCTAGTGCAGAACAGGTAATTCTGGAACAGTGAGAAATGTTACTGAATTTCAAGCAGTTTTTGCTGCTTAGATGACTCTGTTGAAAATGGAAAGAGCTTAGATGAGCACTTGAGGTTGCTTTCATTATCAAAGCTAGAAACTTAATGCTAATATACAGGAATTGTCACCTGAGTGTATATTCACTATGAGAAAAAGCACTGTTCTAATAAAAATATTTGACTGGAATGATTTTAGAATTATTAAAATGTTATCAAGAGTTTCAAGTTTTTCATTTTCATGAGCACCTCAACTCAGCACTTCTCATTAAGCCAGAGACATAAAGAAATGTGTGACATGGTATAGAACTGTCAATAAGCTGCCCTCTAATGAAGAGCCTGCAGCCTCTCACTGCCTAACAGAGAATACTGAAAGGAGATCAGGGACTGTGATGTGAGAAAGAATGTGAGAAATTTAAAGTATTTTGAACTTTATTTTCAGATTCAGAAGCTAATCTTAGGAGAGGTGATTGGCTGTAAATCAAATAATAAGATACAAATCATGCAAGTTGTTATAAACATTTATTTTGCCAACAAATTAATTAAATGCCACTTATTCCTCATAGGACATGAAGATGCCTCCAGGAAACTTAATAGTAGCCGCATAATGCACATTCAAATACTAAATAAGGTGTACAGTATTCTGTTCTTTTTTCCATTTTCCGTTAGATGTATGAGATTCAGTTATACCACTTTGATGGCTCATTTGGCCTATGTTAATTCACCAGAATTGCTGAATAATGAAAACTATCATGATGCTTACTTGTAAATAATGGATTTGGAGATTTTTTTTTACATCTTCGAATATGATACAATAGAATAATCTGACTGCCTTTTTCCCAGAGAGTATCCTGAAAGCCTCCCAAAATTAAGCAAAGTCGTAATCAAGAACAAGTGAATAGCAACTTCCCATGTCTTTTTTTTTTACTGCAGTTACAGATTTCTTTTTCCATAATTGCATCAAATATGCTTGTTAAATAAAAAATTGTCTTTAAAGTCAAGAAGCACTTAATATCATATATGAATTTCTGCTTTAATCGATTCTCTTGTGCTTATCCTCTACTGGATGAATTTTATTACTGAAGTGAGTATTGTCCGTGTTCTGTGCAACTTAGTGCTTATTTTAAACAGTACATGACTGATACATACATTTTGTCTTTCATAGTATGCATATAATGCAAATTTAAATATATAAATTAATACATAAGTGTTGCAAACTTAATGAAACTTTTCCTTTCTGAAAGTTGAAATGGACTGTCTCGATTTTCTCAGTCATAACATTGGATTAATTGTGGAATTCTTTCATCTTTGTTTTACTGTCACATCGTTTTTGAGAGGAATGGAGGAAATGAAGAATTCAGCTGAGATGCTGTCATCTGTGTAAGCAGCTCTTATACATAGAGTACTCTCATCTTCTTTCCCAACCATTTCTGACTTAAGAGAATGTCCAGATCCGGTCTGTAAGGCAGATTACCTGTAGTTGTACTTCAGATCTGCACAAATCTGAGACCCTTTCCAGAAGTAGGATGCTGAAGAACTGTGACTTTGAATTGAGCTGAAGTGTGAGGGTTTCAGGTTGACAGATTAGATATCCCAAACTTATAGAAACCACTCAGCTTCCTCAGATTTGCCTTAGTTTTGTTCTCATTTTTCAAGTCTTACTGACGTGCATCAGCCCAATCAAATCTAAATGTTCTAATCATCTGATGAATTGATTTTTCTAAGGGCAACTTCAAATTTCACTTGAATTATATTTGTTTGATGATGTAAAAGTAATTTTTAGGTTTGGACTAAAATGAAGAATTTCCTTGAAAACCAGTGTTTGGACATTCCACATAATTGGTAAGATAGGCTGCAATTTTTAATTGAGCTGTAAGCAGACACAATTAATTTCTCATTTACCGGTGACCCTTCTTAGCTCCACTTCTAGTTTCTATCCAGTAAATGTAGGTTAGTCTGATTGCTGTGTGGGGCACTCTGTTAGATCTTTTTTATTCCATTTCTCCAGCCAGTAACCCAGAAGGGATCTTGTGTGCATTTTGAAGATAAGGTGAGAAGTTACTGGTATTATTCCAAATACCAGCAGTATGTTTTTGAAAGAAAAAGGAAGGAAATTGTCAATTTTCTCTAGATCATACAAAACTATACACTGTACTTTCTATAGTTTATGTAACTTCTATTTCTTTTCAATTTGTCCAGGTATTATGTGAGGTTTCATTTTCAATGGCACATTCTGTACTGCAGGGCAAGTTAAAAGTTAATTTATTTTCTAATTCAGTAATTAAATATTTCTGCCTTTGCTGCTGGGTGAGACTGAATTTCAAGAGAAAATTAACTTGATGTAGTTCAAAAGTTGCTTTGTAAATCAGAATTATTAAGTAGGAACAATACATTAGCACATTATCCAGCAGATGAACTCTGCATACAGCGCACTCTCTCATGTTCTCCTTGAGCTACTCCGATTGGACCTGGCATTCAACTTGCAATGAATGAGCTCTGGCTGAAGCTTGGCAGGAGCTGAGGAGTGTTGGTGTGTATTATAATGAATAGTGGAACACGGAAAGGTTGAAGTGTGTTGGCACAGCCCATAACTCAGTATGATGTGCTAAACCTAATTATTGTTCACAATGAAGTCTCTGTGTCTTCTGGAAATTAAGACTTGACCAGTGAACACGTACTGGATTTATTTCTCTTTACACTGTGGTACTTCCTTTATAACTAAATGTTTAAAGAAAAGTTCTAAAGAGGCTCTTGAATACATTGTCCTTCAGCTATGCCCTGAAACAGTTTGTTGATGTAGGAATGACATAGTCTTCTCCCTTTATTTGGTAGCATTCTTCGGTAGCATTCAATTAAATTTAGTTCAAAAGCTTTAAGAACAAACTTAACTATGCTGTCTACATTTGCTGACAAACTAATATAGAAATTTATGGTGTTGGTATTATAGTGGATTAAATTCTGTAGTAAAAATGAAATTTGCAATTAAAAATGTAATCTACACTACATTTATATGCTGAATAGCCCTGAATTTGCAGTCACACTTCCAAACCCACCTCAGAATAAATTTAAAGAACGCATCTTCTCATAGAATTCTGCTGTATGAGTGCAGCAGCATATGAAAGAGAAATTATGGTCTGAAGTTGTGAAAACTGATCTGAGTATCATTTCTAAAACTCCTCTTGTACATTTTCTGCACTGCTTCTGTTGTCCCCTGAAGTATAAGAGATAATTGAGAAAAAGTCAGGTAATGAATACAGGCCTTTTACTGAGCATTTCTAATATGACTCACTATGGTGTTAAGTGGTTCTGCAGTCATGTAATTGTGGAAAGTGTCAGTCTTTCCTGCATCATGCAAAACTCTCTAGATCGTAGAAAGAGTACTAAAATATCTAAAGAAACATAAATCATTGCTATGCATAACTGTTGAAATCAGAACTTAAATTCATGGTGGGGAGGAATTTGAATGTTTAGCAACTCTTCTTACAAGAAACAAAACAGTAATGCTTCTCATGAAATAAATACATGTTTATGAAATGTGTCAAATCTGTATTCTCCAGAGCCTTACTGAGTAAGTGGCTGAGGCAGGGAAGTCATACAGATACATTTATTTTGCTACATGCCTCAAGACTGTTTTTCAGTTGTGTGGGAAATGTTGCTGGACTTAGTTGCTTTGAGCAAAAGTATAATTGCCTTGTGGTACTTGCTGTGTAAATTCTTACCGTTGAATAATTATCCAGACAAGTTAATAATTTATGCTTATAGGGTTTTTTTTTACACACTGGAAAATACTGATCAAACTTAGAGATCTTCCCTTAATTTAACATCTCACAACTGCCTTCTAAAGTCCTCCTTGCAGATCTCAAATTTTCTGAATTCTTGCCCTGAATGTCTTTTCACTCAATAAACTTGAGAAGATTGTGACTCAGTTATGATGCTCATGTTTTGTAACAGATTAAGTACTTAATAAGAGAGAACTGTGATTATTTAAAATTATTTAAATTTGAAATTTATATTTAAATTTAAAATTTATATTTAAAATTATTTTAAAAGTGTACCAAAAATTGTTCTGACATATTTATTTAATTGCAGTCAAGCAAAATTAGCAATGTTGGACCAGTGCAATGAATATTACGGTTTGAGGGGGAGCGGGAGAATTTAAACTAAGAACATTCTTCTTGGTCGTTCTTTGTAGGCTTTGAATATTATGTTATTTACTTATTTGTGAACAAAAAATTTACTGTAAAAAAAAATTCTATGGGGAGTTTCTTTTAATTTTGAAAGCAAAGTTTGTTTTTCTAAAAGTGAATGGAAAACTGATTTTTTACAGTGTTTTCAAGTGATAAATTTATAAATGGCATTTGCACAGTTTAAAATGATAGTTTAAAGTATTGTGGAGTTCAAAAAAGATAGCTGAGTCACTGTAATAAAAGTAGTGTCAATGTTGGCAATCATTCCACATGTATGATGGAAAAATGCCTACCATCTTCAACTAGGAATGAAGAACAATCATATATGTGAATATTTCTGTTCTCATAAAATCATTTTACAAGTAGTACAGGTATCAGTGCATTTTGCTTATATTTTCCCTAAATATCTACTAAGTTTTTAGTTTCTCAGGCTTTGTAGAAGATTAAAACTAACATCAGTGAGTATATAATTCATTTTGTGCTTAAAAATATTTAGAGGTACTTTTAACTTGTTTATGCAGAGTAGATTGCTGCTGGATAGTTCCACATTGACAATACAATACTGTAAATTGCTTACAAAACCATGAAATATTTCTTCTCTTTTACTCACCCTTTCTGTTAAATGGGCTGCCACTATGATTGGTAAAAAGTAATGCTAGTATACTGAGTCTTTTGTGCCTTCCACTTGACATACAGGACACTAAAATTAGTATTTACATTTCCGTTTGTGCTCCATAACAAAACACAGTTTATTACATAGTGGCAGCCCATTTAACAGAAAGGGTGAGTAAAATAGAAATATTTCATGGACTGCTGCCTCCCTAAGATCTTGCTCTATGGTGAACTTGCCACTGGCTGCTGCATGAGAGGAGCCCCAAAGAGGAGATACAAGGACTCCCTGAAACAACATCTCAACCTTGGCCATATTGATCATCATAACTGGTCTACTCTGGCCTCAAATCGGGAGGTCTGGAGACACACCATCTATAACGCTGTGGATGCTTTTGAGAATGCATGCAGGATCACTCTTGAGGAGAAAAGACAATGCAGAAAGAATTGTGTCTTGCAGAGTATACCACCTGAGGAGTCTTTCTGCTGTGCCTTTTGCAACTGGACTTGTCTGTCTCGTATTGGTCTTTTTAGCCACCAGCGTGCTTCTAACAAATGTGGGTAGAGCCCTTCCCAAATCTTCGTTCGCGAAGGCTAGCCATGTTGATGATGATGATGGTATGTCTCCTATTAAGTTAGCTAGTGATTCTGATTTCATGTTTATTTAAATTGTAGCAAACAATTCAACTGGGTTACCTCATTGAGCATTTCGGTTAAATATAAAATAAAATTAAGTATAAGAGGGTGCACTGCTTTATCCACGCTACCTGCTCTTCTACAATATGACTTCTCTATGCCCTGAGATGTTCAAAATAGAGACGTACTCAGAGTTTAGGATTTGAGAGCTTGTTGAACATTATTACAGTTAAATATATTTGTTCTTTTGGGTTACAGCTCTCTCTATATGGTCTCTTAATAATTAAAATGCAGCAAGAACGCTAATTTGGAAGATGTTTTAAGTTGTCAATACAGCCCTTGTGGAAAGTTGTGAAAGTAATCCTGCAAGAAGTTTGAAGTTGTTAGATTTACTCTTAATAATTAAGGGCTAGTATGTGAAGAGAGTTACACTCAGTGTACTGAGAATTATTTATTTAAGAGTATGTAGCAGTGCAAATTGTGTTTGTGGCTTTTAGATAAGTTGGAAGATGAGTTTGAAGCAAATATTTTTTACCACCTTACGTCAGTGTGTTCTATTTGCTTCTTTCTTACTGTGTCAGATATTTAAAAAAGAACAGCTGGTATGCTTTTTTGCTTTGTTCTAGAACAGGACAGCAGTTCTGAGAAACAAGACAAACTTTTTACACTTGCATTATTCAGATTGTATTAAAGCGTAAGAGTAACAAATTACAATAAAGACACAAGATGAATGGAAAAATAGGTGGAAGTTTTTTACTTGTTTCAACTGTTCATGATTTTGGTCAAAGTCAAAGGTGGGTTTTAGCTACCTATATTTCTTTATTCTTTTAAAGCACATTCTTAAATATATTCCAGTCCATTATTAATGGAATCATAAGATCACTTAGGTTGGAAACGACCTTCAATATCACTGAGTCCAGCTGTTAATTTAATACTGTGAAGTCCACCACTAAATTATGCCCCTAAGTGCCACATCTACATGTCTTTCGAGCACCTCCAGGGATGGTGACTCTACCACTGCCCTGGGCAGCCTGTTCCAAAGCCTGACCAACCTTTCTGTGAAGACATTTTTCCTAATAAACAATCTAAACCTTCTCTGCCTCAGCTTGAGTCCATTTCCTCTCCTCTGTCGCTTGTTACCTGCGAGAAGAGCCCAATCCCCACCTGGCTACAGCCCACTTCCAGGGAGTTGTAGAGACTGAGAAGGTCCCCCTGAGCCTCCTTTACTCCAGCCGAAACACCCCCAAGCTCCCTCAGCTGCTCCTCATCAGACTTGTGCTCCAGACCCTTTCCCAGCTCTGTTGTCCTTCTCTGGACACACTCCAGCACCTCAGTTTCGTTCTTGTAGTGAGGAGCCCAGAACTGGACACAGCACTCAAGATGTGGCCTCACCAGTGCCCAGTATGGGGTGACAGTCACTGTCCTGGTCCTGCTCCCACATCATTGCTGATCCAAGCAGGATACCATTGGCCTTCTTGGCCACCCTGGCGCTGCTGACTCATTCATCTGGTGTTGACCAGCACCCTCAGGTCCTTTTCCCCCAAGCAGCTTTCCAACTGTCTGTCTCCAGCTTGTAGCACTGCATGGGGTTGTTGTAACCATGCATTATCATTCTTATCCCAATGTAATACTGCAAGATAAGAATTACTCTTCTGGGGTGGGGTGGGGGCGGAATCAGATTTTTAAAGACTCAGTTTGTCAATACACTTCAAAACTGGAAAATAGCTTTGAATGTAACCTAAACTTTTCAGGATTTCTTTTTAGGAAACATTTTTTCCTTCAAATGTCAGTGCAATTTATTTAAAATCACTAAATATGCTCTTCTGTTTTATTCTACTTTCTGCAAAAAGATTAAATCATCCATCTATATGAGTCCTGAAAACACAGTTAAGGACTCCTAAAATCATACTTCAAGTTCAACGTAAAGCAAGGGAATTCCCATTTTCTTTTCATGAAATAGACAATGTATCATAATTGAGCCTCAATATGTGATGCAGAAGAATAATTTGAAGTTTTGGAAAAAAAGCTGAAGTAGAAAGGGCCGTATTCCATCACTATATTCCGGTAGAGAAATTATAGAATATAGAGATAACCCATGTATGGATAAGTCCTATTTTGTAATTATTTTTACTGATTCTGTCTATTTTGTGTATTTTGATTATATATCAGTACAGATGAATGACAGGAGTTTTACAATATGATGAGAAGAAATACTATCATATGCAGTGTTTTAAGGAGTAGTGGTAATGAGTGACCACAAGTTAAGAAGGTTTTAATACCAGTACTTACTGAGTTGATTGAAAATATGTAAAGGGACATGTAAGAGTATAGTTCATTGTAACATGGTATAATGATACTTAAAAATATAATCTCATTTCTCTGTTAAAAAGTTGTCATAGCAAGTGGTGAGATTGCAAGCCTAGTCACACTTATTAATTATGCTAAATTTTTATTTTTAATTAGAATAGCTCTTTTGAGACTAAACCTTTTACCATTAGGCCATTTGAAACCTGTGAGATAAAAGGGGAGAGTTCTTTCAGAATATTATTTACATGATTTTAATTAATGATTATAATCTCCATGGTCATTTTTGAAAAAGACCACTTAATCCCTTACCCAGTTTTACTGATTTGCATTTTGCAAAAACATGTAAGCCCCGTAGGTTTATTATCTCTGATTTTTTTTCCAGAACCAAACGTATTCTAAGAGAAATTTTATTTTGTTCCTGCTCCAAGTCCCATTTCCTATCATAACACCTGTTTCTCATGCAGGGGGAACTGATTGGTAGAAAAGTAAAAGTTTGCTTCCTTTTGCCAAAAGAGAACATAGCCCTTGGCAAGGTTACCTTTGAAAGCAGTTTTTCATGCAGAGGCTGTGTATAAGCACTATTGCTGTTGCCAAGATCCTCTGACTAATGAAGGGTCGGAGCAATAGTGTATTCTTTCTCATTGCTGGCAGCACGTAGATGTAGCATTTCTTCTGAGGAAAGGCACTCCAGCGTTTCAAACAGAAGCTAGAAGTTTAACCTTCTAGGAGGAAGGTCAGTGTTAGTTTTTATTGATAGCGCAGAAGAAAGCAGCTGTATAGGAATATGAAACATAAATTCTGTGGCAATCTGAAACTCTTTAAAGTATAGACATTTCAAATATTTGGTTTTTGTTCTTTTTTTTTTCTCAAACAAAAATTAATTTGAAAAGTTTCATGTTTACCGAGTTTTTTCTTTGAATCTCAGAGCAGGATTATGCTCAGTGTTCCATACTGATGATTTGGGGAACCGATTCCTAGCTAGGAGGGATTAGCATATAGACTGAATCTAAAGGTCAGAACTTCAGGCGTTTACTTACAGATTAATTTCTTTCTGTTTTCCACTTAATGGAAAAATGTGTAGCAAAAAAGATCAAATATTGCTCTTAGTATCAATTGTATTTAGAAACCCATTAAAATTCCATTTTTTTTCGAAAGTGTGTAGCAAATAATCTTTTTTGTGACATAGAATGAATGCTCAGGTATCTTCAATCAGATTTTTAAATAAAAGCTTCTGGTAAAACTTATTTTAAATGGATAGGCTTTAACTTACTTAGAAGCCAGGAATTTCTAAAGTAAAATTTTAATTAAAATATGAAGCGTCTCACAGCTATAGAAATACAGGGTATATGTTCTGGCAACAAGTGAGCAAAAGAAAACAAGGTGAAGGAAGTAACTTCACATAACTGAATTAATAGCTACTCTGTGGTTATCCTCAGTTAATGAAAGATCCTAACTCCCAGAAAATTCTTAGAAAACTTACTTTATATTGCAGTTCTTAAGAAACCATAGTAGTCTGTTATATGCATCTCCCTTCAAGTGAGGTCATTAGTGAACTTAACAGCAATACCCGTGGTGATTAGAATTGGCTGCATATTAACAGTAACTAAACTCTTCTTTTGTAACTGTCTATTCCCAGACTGCTAACTAATTTCTGGGAAAAAAATGTCTCGATTCTCAGATTACACTGGACTGGTTGCAGAAGACTTTTTACTTTTTACGTGATAGCATTGTATGTCAGATACAAGATTATTTGTTCATTTTCACTGTCCCAAGTATGCATTTCTGTACTTCAGCTTGATAGAATTTATTTTTATTGCAATAATGTCTAATTTTTTTCATAGCAAACACATTTGTTTAATGAATCAAAATATTCCTGTCATGTATTTTAGACTTAAATAATGTTTTGAGATTTAGTTTCAAAATAGAATTTTTCTAAGGAATCTTTGGAGGTTTTAAATTGGTATTTCAATTTTTAATTAAATAACAGCACTGTGTATGTAAACTTACAAGGTCCTATGACATGTAATTTTGATATGGCAAATCTTCAAGTTATTACAGATATTGTCGTTTCTACTTTCAAAGATTCGCTCACACTCTTTGACTTGTTGCACAGAAGCGGCGCAATGGGCAGAGAAGCTCAATTTTTTTACCTTCTTTTAAATTACCTACAGAGTGAAAGTGTAAACATCCCAACATACCCAGCTTGCATGTGTAGACACACAGTAAAATTAACTGAAGTTACCATCTTTGAACAACGATAACCACCACTCAGTATTCCTGTGGCAATATCCTTTAGGAAATGTTAGGGGACAAAAAGGCAAGAGAGGAAGTTTTGCAGAGAGAACTCAAAGCTACTAATTAGCTTGGATAGTTTCTCTCTCTCTCTTACCTCTTAGTGATTTAAAGAGAGCCCAGGCAGCTTGGCCTTGCTGAAGTTGTGAATATCCCTTGCGATACTCATATTCTTTCAGGACCAATATTCAAAATGCATTTTTTTTTTTAATCTAAATCTTAAGGTGAAGATTTCAAGATTCATAAAATTTCTTACATACTCATTTTATGTAACTAGTCACTTTGTGGAAGAAATGGTAAGATTTGCCCATGCAATAGAAGTTAAACCCCAGTTTTTAGATTCAAAGTAAAAGGAACCTTTACTAAGAAGCTGTTTTTCTCTCTTCTGGCTTGTCATTTGTTCTTTCAAAAGAAGAAACATCTCTTTTTCTCATTAAAAAAACTGTTTAAAACTGTTAAATAACAAGGTCATGGGCTGTTGTATTTAATACTTCATTGAACTATGGGCCATTACTTTGAAACTGTTCTATATTAACTTGATATATACATGTCACTGTGCTGGTTTTGACTGGGATAGAGTTCATTTTCTTCACAGTAGCTACCATGGAGCTTTTATGGATAATATTCCCTGATTCTATGATTTGGATTTGTGGTGAAGATAATGTCAATATTAAAGGGATGAGTATTTTAGTTATTGCTGAGCAGTGCTTATACAGAGTCAAGGCCTTTTTTGCTTCTCATATTTTCTGCACAAATCGAAATCATAACCTACTAGCTACTATGCAGGAAATTAACTCTCTTGGAGCCAAAACAGCAACCGCAGAGTTAAGTGTGTCTAAAATACTTTTGAAGATTCCTTTGTGTGATAGTAACGATCTTTCTAATTAAATTGACTTGGCTTTTGACTAGCAGGATAATTAGTTCATCCTTTCAGTTTTTTTCGTATAGGATTTACTATGTATTTTCAAAATCAGTACATTTTTTTGCTTTCTCATCAGTGGTGCAGTAGACATGAAGTGCTTGCTTGCAGTGAGGCATATATAGCCCATTATATGTATAAAAAATGTACTGTAGAATCTTGAGCTCAATATCAGTATCTTTGCTTCAGATTTTAATTGGATGTTTACTCCTGGGGCATAAGGCTAAAAAGATCAACACCATAGTAACAACACTGTTTCTTGAGCGAAGTTAATTAGTCTTTCTTGAGTTCTCTTAAGTCACTTCAGAGTAATTGTTGTGCGAATCAGACCCATTGTTACAGCTGTGTGATAAATGAGGTACCATCCACTATTGTAAAGCATAATACCTACCACATACTTAAAAATTCTCAACCTATAACCAGTAAAATCTCTACATTTATGCGGTGAGGGGTTGATTTTGTAGTTCCAGTCATTGAATTAGTTATTAAATGCTGCCACTAAATGTTTATGGTAGTAATTTTGTATTTTCAGTAAGTTCCTCATATTGAGGAACTACACAGGTTTTTGTCAATCTGGCATGCCAATAACTTCTGAAAGATATTTCCCCTCAACCCTATATAACAAACATAAATATGTGCAATCCTAACAGAGGAATGGCAGGCAGAGGAAATCTTTTGGAAACTGGATTTTCTGTTGCTTTGGTATTATGCAGAAATAACTTATCTTCATGACTTTGTCATTTCCACACTAGCAACTTGAGGTATGAACATCTCAGGTTCAAACGGCAGCTGATTTGTCAATGATTTAGCAAAACTTTAGAGAGATTTGGACTACAACCACTGAAACCACACAGGTAATTAGTCAGCTGATGAGGAATTCCTTATGTAAGATTGGTCCTTGAAAATCAGAAGTTCTTTTTTTTTTAATAAATCCCTTCTTGATGCTCCTCTGACAAATTCAAAACTTTTAGCTTTTGCAGTTTCATTGTGTTGTAGTATAGAAGTGTACATGAGCTCATAATCTTTCAGCTATCCACTTGCTTGTCTAGTGACCTTACTTACCCTAACACAACTGAAAAATCCCAGCAGCAGAAAAAAAAAGTAATTATTTGGTTCCTTATTTCACACTTTAACATACAGAAGCAACGCTTGTAGCACTTTCTTCTTTTATATATTTTAGCATTTTCTGCATGCTTGTTTTCCATAATACATTTGATAAGCAAGGCAGATGGTTAAAGTGAGGCTTGCAGTGGTAAGGTTCTTGGATCACAGAAAAGTCTCATGTCACAGGTGTCTGTGAGAATCACCTGGTCCTACCTGTTTCTGAAAGCAGGGCCTTAGTCAGGTTATCAAGAGCCCTGTCAAGCCAAGTATTTGCAATAGGGCAACTGATTTATTTGCAACTGATGTACCTTATTGTGTTGCTTCCTCGAATAAAATCTATTGAGAACAGTCATCAGTGTTTTCTCTCTATTTTTAGCCTGGATTTATGTATAAATCTGAGGGACAGGCTCAGGGACAATAACTACAGTAGTCAGAAGACAGCAGTTGAGCCCAGTGGGCAGCAGGAACTTGGGACGTACAGGTGCAGTGTATGAGCAGGCAAAAATAAGTGTGAAGGTAAAACAAATACTGGATATTTTACCAGGACGAATGAAGACCGGAGTCACTTAGTTGGGCTGTACACGTTTTGTCTCTACCTTAACTGCAGCTGGGCATTCTCGTCTGTTAACATTCATGAAAGCTTTCCCTACCTGTTGTTTTTAACTTGTGATGTGGAATAGCTCTCAAATAATTCTTAATCTAAATGTTGATTCAACATAATCTCATACAGTACGTAAAAGATCAGTGCCATTTGAATTTCTGTTATAGGAAAAGGAAGTAACTACTTGCCTTGTTTTTTCTGCCATTTTGTACCTTACTATATTACTTGCCTCACATTTTTCTGTTAAATTCTCTCATCCCTTCCTCCTCTCCTTCCTAAATCTTGTGCTAACATAATTAGTTAAAAAACCCAAAAAACCAGCCCAGCACCAAAAAACAGAAACATAGGGGTGCATCTACATGGTTTATGATTTTCTCAGCACATTGCAGTGGTTATGGAAGTCTTTTACAAATATAAGGTGATGGAGGTCAAACTGCTGAAACCCCTTCGAAAGCAGCATAATGTTCTATGCCCTGTGACATGCTCCAGATTATGGCAGTGGTCACTGTTCAGTGGTTTTCAGAGTCATTTGTGTGCAAACTGCCTCAGAGACATAGAAGACGAGGCTTGAAATTCATCTCTGCTAGAAAGTAGTCTGTTGTATCTGGTTCTGTCTTGTTCTTAAAAAATCCTTTTCTGGAGATTTCACATTATTTTCAGACAATCTATTGCAATGTCTTATTTTCTAACCAGTGGAAAGCATATGTTAACATATGAACTGAATATTTCTTACTGCAACTGAAGACAACCTCACTACTGATCAGAAGCAAGATTGCTTTTTGATTTAAAGAACACACATTTTAGTCCATAATCCAGGTTAGTTTGAGGCTTTCTTATTGTTGTAATTGAGTTAGCCATCTGCTCACAGGTGATCCCTTCAGTGAAGTCTCTAATAAAAAGGGTATTTATTTCTGGTCTTTCAGCGTCTCGTGTTGACAGATTTCTTGTGCAATAGAATGATCTAACAATCTTTTCCCAGGTCTTCCTGTAATTACTGAGCATACTTTTGACATATTTTATGTTATTCTTCGTCCCTTGCTAGTTTTCTTTCAGTTTGTGCCTAGTTATTTCTCATTTTGTCCCTAAATTGTCAGCCTGTTATTCTTAAACATTTGACACAGTATCCATTTCTTTTAAATCACTTCTGAGTTGAAGAGCCCTGAAGAGTTTTGCTTTATCCGCAATGGTTTTTTCTTGATTTTCTTCCTCAATTCTGATAAACTCTGCTTATTTCACCACTAATTTTGTTTTCCTAATGACTGGAAAAAAAGAAGGAAAAAGAGAAAGAACACAGAGACTTGAAATATTTGGAATCTAACCGGTTCATAGTGACTTTGCTTTGAACCCTTATTTCAAGATAACTTCCATTAAGTTGTCTTCAACTTTATATTCTCAGCCCTCCAGTTAAAATGTATCTTAAAAAGTCTCAGTTCTAGTCATCTCCTTTGTCAAAAATTACCACAAGCACATTGCAAACTATTTGGGAATTGCCCATTGTCTTCTGCAGTTGACTGAAGTCTCAGGTCACTTAATTCAAATCATCCTTTTCACAAAGAACCTGGTTTCTGATATTGTTCTTGCAAGTTCTTGCCATGAAAATGCAAAGTCCTAGCCCAGTCTGATTCAGTACTTCAGAAGGTTTCAATTGAGTAGTACTCATTATAACTAGTGTTGACTTTGTTGTTGTTTGTTGTTTTGTTTGGTTGGGTTTTTTTTCAGTAATGCTAAGTATGTTTAGAATTGGCAAATTACTTTGTTACTCATAATTCAGAAAGTTGTATTTGAGGAAAAAATAGCGTGTATGTCCTCAGTTACTATCATAACTTATGTAATGGCCAGTCTTCGCGAGCGAAGATTTGGGAAAGGTCATTAACCCTTCCAGCCTGCGCAGTGGATTTTTAGGTGAGACACAGCGTGCGCTGAACTGAGCCCACCCTTTAGTCCTGAGGTTCATCTGCCGGGGCCGAGCAAAGCTTGGACAGAGGCAGTGAGGTCCCCAGGATGTAGGTTTGTTTAGAGTGACCTTCTCTTAGGTGGATTGCCTTCCACGGCTGACGAGCTCCACCTGCCCAGGGGGCCGGGAATCGAACCCGGGTCGCAGCGGTGAGAGTCAGACACTCTAACCACTAGACCACCAGAGGCCATAACTTATACATAACTTTTAAACCCACTTGAGATACAGCGTAAGATAATACCATAACTTACTGCAGATATACCTGTAATTACTGCTCTCTGTCCTGGGCACTGGTGAGGCCACATCTCAAGTACTGTGTCCAGTTCTGGACTCCTCACTACAAGAAAGAAACTGAGGTGCTGGAGCATGTCCAGAGAAGCACAACAGAGCTGGGAAAGGGTCTGGAGCACAAGTCTGATGAGGAGCAGCTGAGGGAGCTGAAGATGAGTTGTTCAGCCTGGAGAAAAAGAGTCTCAGGGGAGCTCTACAACTCCCAGAAAGGAGATTGTAGTGAGATGGGGGTCAGGCTCTTCTTCCAGGTAACACAGACGAGGGGAAGTGGCCTCAAGCTGAGGCAGAATAGGTTTAGATTGTTTATTAGGAAAAATTTCTCCATGGGGGAAGGTTGTTAGGCTGTTAGGCTTTGGAACAGGCTGCCCAGGGCAGTGGTAGAGTCACCATCCCTGAAGGTGTTTAAAAAATGTGTAGATGTGGCAATTAGAGACATGGTTTAGTGTGGACTTCACAGTGTTAGGTTGATGGTTGACCTTGATGATCTTGAAGGATTTTTTCCAACCTAAGTGATTCTGTCATTCTATATTCTTTATAACCAGTGAATAGTCAGCAACCAATAGACTAACTTAAGTAACTGAGAATGTGGCATTTTACTCAAGTTAGCAGAGAGTTGTTGATGGGGCTCACTAATGGAATCTATATAAAACAAATATTAAAATAACCATGTGAGATGGCCCTAATACCATGAAAATAGCTAAAAAGCTCCCTTGATCCCAGCATTAGTGAAGTGTCATAATTTCACATTTCCCTAAGAAAACCACTATTCATCTTTAATATAGTATGTGCGTTAATGCATTTTATTTTTCATGTAGCAGTAAATATAATACTTCTAAATAATAAAAGAAGTCTTTTTTCAGCCAAGAGATTGTGGATAATGGTGTTTTTTCCCCACAGTTGATTCATAGCAAACTTTCTATTGGCATTTCTGAACCTAACATAGTGCACTCAGTGTTTGTTTTTCCAGGGTTCTGTGAGAGCAGCAAAACTTAAATTCTTCTAATAGATAATCTATATTTAATTGCTTTGAGAAGCAAACTTATCAGGTATTTATGAAACAATGTCCTGGAGTAAAATACTGTTCAGATTTTAATTTTAAAATACCTATATAGAAGAATATTCTACCTCAGTCTTATAATACCGTGCTTTTTTTGATACCCTTAGTTACAGGAGTTTTTCTTCTCTTACATATCCAGATACAAACCAGTTGTTTCTAAGTGGAAATTGTTAATTATTGAAAAGTTTCTGCCATTAGATAATACAGTATTGTAACAATTGTGTGTCATTCTGCTTGAATTTAGAGGCTCTTAATGCTATGAAAAGGGTATCCTCAGGATGTTTTATGTATATGAAAACATAGAATTAAATTATAAATCAAATAAAACCATTATCTGTGTCTCAGTCACACAGTAAAACTGTCTGTCCAACAAACCAGTCAGTATGACTGAACACTGGTACAGTAAGTGGTTTTAAACTAAGTTATACATATGTTTTGAATAGTAACTCAGTTACTATTTTTTTATTTTTCTTTGCTGTTATTTAAGATAATGCAAATTCCAGGTTATTATACTTTGTGAAATTAGGAATTAGAGATTACAGAGATTAGGTTTTAAAAGTACATTTAATGGAGAATTTGGAGTGTTTTACAGTTTGAAGACACTGTGAGGGATTGAAAATGTGTATTGTGTATTCTTGTATGTTTGTATAAAATCAGAAATTGAAAATAGTGACCAGTAGACTGCCAGTGGTTCAACATATTTCTGCTAACCTGCTTTCTGAAGGAACATTTAGTCTGTTGATGACAGCATCCCTCTCAGAGAAATTCCCAGATAGACAGCTTGGCATGATATCTAGTGAGGCAGGAGGGAATGTTACAGAGCTGTACAGCAGTGCTGCAGCCTGCGTGAACAGGGCTCCATCCTGCACCACTACCTGCAGCAGTCATGATGCAGCACCCTGGGACCTTCATTAGGTGCCTTTGGCAGAGTGAGGGACACTGTGCCACAGGGTGGGTGTCACAGTGACACTGCTGCCATGCTCATGGTGAGGGTGCAGGACAGAGGCTGATGGGAATGAACTGCTACACTTGTGCCAGTTTAGATTTTCACACTACACTCACCAAGGATAGTGAGTTTTACCTGGAGATGTGAATGTGTCATCACTGTCTTTTTCTTTTCAGAAACATTTTAGCTTATTTTCAAAGGAAATACAGTCTTTTCATACTGTTACTTTATAGTGCTTTTACATTTATTGTTAGCCTTAAACATCATGTAGAGGTTGGGTATTTGACCTAGGGAGCATAAAATTTGAATGGTTAATCTGATAGATAGGTTGGAATAAAATGTACAAAACAGCTAGGCACAGGATAATTCAAGTAACTTCAGTGTACCAAATAATTCTGGCATCATGAAGAGGGAAAACCTGTTTCAGTCAGGCTGTAAGAATTTATATTGAGCTTGTAATGGAGAACATCAAGCTCAATGCTGTTGTTAGTGAAGGAACACAGGTATCCCAAGGTGCTGTGAGTGGAGGCAGGGAGGTTGATCCTGCTAGTCACAGGTGTACCAGCCTCTCTCTTTCCTCCACTTTGTAATGAGTTTTCCCTAAAAGCTCCTGCCTGTGAGAGAACCACCCCAGGTCAACGTGGTCACTTTTTCCTTCTTTAAAGCTTCAAGAGCTAAAGGTTTGACTCAAAGGGGATCCACACTGAATCTGTAACTGGGTTGTGGTGTTCATGCAACAGAACTACCAAGAAACAGAGAGGGGAAAAAAACTTCTAAAAATTATTTAAATTATAGTAAATGGAGGGGGTAATCAGACACTGGAATGGGCTGCCCAGGGAAGTGGTGGATTCTCCGTCCCTGGAGGTTTTTAAGACAAGACTGGATGTGGGACTTAGTGCCATGATCTGGTAACCACGGTGGTAGTGGATCCAGGGTTGGACTTGATGATCTCAGAGGTCCTTTCCAATCCAGCTGATTCTATGATTCTATGAATAAAAAATAAAAATAATTTAATATCATTTGCTCTGATTGAAGGCAATATTACCATGAAGAGGATCTACCCCAAAGGTTGTGCACCTTTCTTAGATATGCTATGTGAGTTACTGTTACATTTTGTGTTGAACATGTTTCTGTAGAACAGTAAAATATTGGTTTTTCCTCTGGCTTCCCTCAGATTGACTTTTCATCTCCAGACTGGACTTAATGTTAAAAATAATATTGCTTAAAGGCCACCTCATGGTCTCTTTTCTTAACTGTACATCTGGATGCACCAAATTACTCTTCTAACATGTAAGTTGCGGTATGGTTACCTCTGTCTAAATATTAACCAGATAAGTCACTTCTAACCCTCTACTAGCAGCACAATGGTCTGTCTCATTTGATGAAATATAAAATTAAAACCATTACTCAGGACAAAGCTGTAATAACACCATGTATCATTTAACATAAAGTGCCCAAACTTTGTGAAGTGCAGAAGTAATATCCCTCCCTCTTTGGTCTTCATTTAGCAATTGTGTGCTTTCACAGGCTTTTCAAGAGAACATTTTAGACAGTGCAAGTGCCTGGAAATCAAATCTTTATTAAATATTTATGGGGAGGACACCTAATGACTTCTAGGGGACCCTACAAAGAGATTCAGTATCCACAGACTGCACTTATCATTGTTGTTATTGTTGATATTAATTATTTAAGTGCTGGCAAACTGCTCAAAGCTGTACAAGACAGAAAAAAACATTATTGCAGCCTTTAAAAACTTTGTCTCAATCAAACAAATGCATGAAGTACACTAACTTACTGTGGGACACACTTCTGGAAGGCAGACCTGGTTACTGAGAAGAGCAACTTTTCACTTTGCCTCTTCTTTCCCTCTTGTCAATCTTCACTTACCCATCTTGCAGCCACAGGAGTTGCTGCAGGAGGAAGATGCTTGGTGTTGGAGAAGAAGGAATTGAAGGCACCTTTTTGCTTCTGCACATTTACAGTAACTGCAGAGCAGCTCTTTGGCTTTTTTCATTTCCCCTGTAACTTCTTGCTAGAGAAGATGGGAAAGGATACTGTTACCGTCTCCTAAAGAGGAGCCCTATGTACCCAAAGGCTTTACTGATCCAGGACAGGACAGGACAAAAGAAGTTGGGGCCAGAGATCTTGGTGCACTGGGTGAAAATAAGAGAGATACTGCTGCTTGGCAAACTGGTCATCCCATACATACAGGAAGGTGCAGGAAAGTGTGATGGGAACTGAAGGTAAGAGATTAAAAAAAGGCATAATACCCAATACTGCTGGTGAAAAAAAGGGGATGTTATTTTTCAGAGCTATTCAACATCTATGCTAAGTAGATCCTTACAAGATTTTTAAAAGACACAGCAGACAAAAATTATGAAGAGGAGGCTTGTTTGGAAGGACAACACAATTTGACAGAAGGTGGCACATTGTAGCACGGAGTCATACCGTGACTCCGTGACTCCATGTGTCAGGAGTCATACCATACAAACAACCAGACATTTTAACAGATTGTGTGGATAGAGACAGGGGGGAGATAACACTGAATTGAAACCTCTGACCTTAAATAATGAAGAAATTATGCAGAATAAAATATCACCATCTCCCTTGAATAGCATTTGTGTAGATTCAGACTTCTCTTTTGCAAAACTAACATAGGAGAAAGAAAAAGACTGCAGAAGGAAGCTGGAGAATCAGCAGTTACACATGAACAGAGGATGAAATGGCATGTAATTAGAAATGGGAGCTACCATTAAAATAAAATCAGAAGGAAGAGTAGGCATGAAAAAATACAAACACTGAAATCCCAAAGCCAACAAAGGTTTCTCGAGACCTTTGGAGAAAAAAATTGCTGAGAACAAAGTGGTCTCAAGGCTTTTCTAGGATGGGGAAACAGGAGCCTGTGAGGGCACTTCATTTGTACTAAGCTGGAAACCAGGCATACTAAATTGGATTGTAAGCAGTAGCCGACAAGAAGGTGGATATGTGTGCATTAGTTCTTGCATGTGGCTCCTCCAAGCTGTGGTCATTTTAAGTAATGATCAACTCAAACTGTTGTGTATATAACGTGTTTTATGTTAATTAGGAATTGATTATGGTTTACTAGCACAGTCCTGGTTTGTGACGCAGGTCCAGTAGATCTGTGTGTGTTGTCTGATGTATATCTGTCAGTTGACAAAAGAAAGACTTCAACTAAATCAGCAAAACATTTTCAGTTTGATGCATAGTTAGTTTGGTTTTGACCATTATCTGATTTCAAATACTATTTAAAATGGAAAGTTTTCAGTTTTTAGCACTAATGTATTCCTGTTTCAGTTTATTTGACATTTCCACATAGTTCAATGTTGAAGAATGTTTGCTTCTTTAAAAACAATTACATTGATTTTTAATGTTCCTTTAGTTATAAGGAGAACACCATCCACACTGTCTGGTGAATTTGAACTGTCTGGTGAATTTAAAAACATATAAGGTTTTTTAGATGTTAAATGCTTTTAAAAATCAGCTCCTAAAATCATACAGGTAAAGAATGATAATTTCTAAAATTAAATATTGAAAATCTTAGTTTATTGCAGTTTTCCACTGCAAGTAAAACAGAAGCATCAAAAAATTAGTTATAATCTTTTGCCTTTAAGTCAGAAAGGTGCAATATGTCGTGCTAGTTATGTGATATGAATTTGTACCATTATGTGCATGGAGTAAGCTTTGGAATACAGTGGAAATAATGCTAATTTTAATTTGATTTAGATAATTGGTATGATAACTAATGGAAGATGAGGAACTCTTCATTTTGCTACCTGTACTTTATTTGGACGTGAATATGTTGCACTTTAGTAAAGTTTACTAAGCTGCTTTTGTTCCCAAGTATCATTTTGGATAATAAGGAAAGGAAGGCAGAAAGCAGTTATCGAGTTTACAGGTTAAATTAGAAGTCTTCATGAAAATTATAGGATCATAAAAATGTAAACCTAAAAGACTAATAATTTATTTTAAATTCATTCTCTGTTCTGAGGCAATGATTAGGTGTACCAGGAGTATTCAACACAAAACTATGTCTTTCCTCTTATACCATGCTGCTTCCTAGGAAACCTGTTCTAGCACTGAAGTGTTGTGACATTAAGGTGGGAGAACACAAGGAAAGAAGTCTTTGTGACAAGTGATTTCTTTTTCTTCCAAAAATCATGGAGAACAATATATCAGTTTCATTTTTAATAGCTCCATTTGACACACAGGGAATATGTTCTATGTTTTCATCTTAGCCTTGGTATCAGACCACCTAATGCCAGTACCTGCAACCTGTTGTTTAGTTACTAAAAACCTATCTAGAGCTGATTTTGTCCGTTTTGGAAATGAGTCTCCTAAGCTGCAAGCAGAAGGTTAAACCTCTCAACAGCAGAAATCCTGATGTGCCTTGCACATCTTACTTTTATTAATACAATACTGAATGAGGTTCACTTGCATCATGCTGTTGGCTCTTAGGTAGTCTGTAATAAATTGAAATATTTTACCAGTCTTTGTTCTCTTTGCTTTTATCTTTACCAAAGCGGGAACAAAAATCTCTGTCCATTTTCTCTACTTTAGTCTGAAGAGGAATCTAAATTTGTGTATATTTAGAAAGAAACAGATGGGGAAACCATAATTTGGTTTTATCTGGTAGTTTCACAAATTATTTGTCATTTTTGAAGGTTTGCCACTGAACTCCTAAGTACTTCTGAGCATATTCTGAGTTATAGGAGAAGTGGGAAAATAATATGTTGAGGTTTTTGTCATGTGTAAAATAAAAAGTTTACCTCCATAACCAGAAAGGAGAAAGGTATGATTAATACAAGTTTTGTTTTCAGTTACTTGTGTGGGGGTCTGTAGGAGTAATTTTTCGAAAACCAATGTAGTGGAGCAGGACAATTGTCTAAGTAGCTTTTTGTCAGAAATCTTGAGTCACGTAGCTGTTAATGGTATATTAAATCTATTAAATATATACTGCTACTATAGCTGCCAACTCTTCCCTTTCCATTTTCCTATCACACGCACTCTCTCCCTCCATTGCTTCTCACTCTCTCTCACTCTCGTCCCCATCCCCTGACTTCACCTTCCTCTTTTCTTCCCTTTTCTCTCCCTTCTGCTCTGTTTTTCCCTGTGTGAAGCTTTTGCTACACACTAAGCAGTACAGCAGGGATTTTCAGCACCCTGGCTATGAGAAAGTGTAAAGAAGCTGAAAGAAACTGTTGTTTTTTAGTATTTGCAATATAAAATACAAATAGCTCTCCTTAGAAATAAATTACCAGGAGAAACAAAAAGAGGTGAAAAACTATTCTCGCTTTTAAATTACTGCATTTAAATAGAAAAGAGTTGATATCAATTTTACGATGGGAAAATTGAAAAAACAGTTTGATTGTCCAACTTTAGTAAGAACTGAGAGTTCTACTGAGGCAAAGTCATCATGTCCAAGATCATCAGCAGAACAGGGAACAAGGTACACTTTGTCATCAGATAGCACTGGTTCAGGCTTATTGAAATTAAATTAGCAAGCAGGAAGCCAAGATTCAAACGCTGCTGGTTTCATTTGTACTTTTAGTTCCTCACCTGATTTTTTTTTTTTTTTGCATACTAGTCATGAAAGCATGACAATTGGTAACTAAATGCTTGAGAAGTTTGTATTTATATGACACAGTGCAGCACTTCAGGTAACCTGAGGCTTATCCTACATTAGTGCATCCCTCTGCCATGGCTCACTGTTCTCCTGAGGAGTGTTAACTACATCTGCACAACACTTCATTGTGCTATGCAGAGGGTACCTTAATTTCATTTTTTTTTTCTTTATGAGTTAGGAAGATGTATCTGTACATAACAAAGTATTTACAAAACTCAATATACATCTAATTGAATTCTTACCGTTTACATTTTATTAGAAAATGACTAGGCTAAAGCTTGAGGGCTTTTTTATTTACTGGCAGTGTATGGGAAGCTATGTTTGTATGAGCACTGGATTTAGTTAAAATGTGCAAAACAACATTTTCTGATGTTTTTTAATGTGCTTAATAGTTTATAGCAATTTTTGCCCTTGATTTATATCACATATCAGCAGTCAATTTTAAATGCTTTATTTCTAATGCAAAGATGTATAGAATTACATTTTAAATAAATCAGAAAAAATAATTTTAGGTGTGTGTTTAAATGTGATTGTATATCTACGTATGTCCTTAAATGCATTTTAACATTTAAACAGAATCTCCTCTTCCCCAGGCTGAAAAATGCAATCAATAGAATTGTTTAACCCAAATTGAGTAACATCATGTAATAACAAGTTGCGCGATGCACTGAGATTAGTTTCTCTTAACAGAGTCACTTAAAATGAATTATGAATATTATGAATGAACTTTAAAAAAAAATAATGTATGAATTGAAAATTACTTAGATTTCTTAGAAAAGATGTGTTCTGCAAATAGGAAGGGAACAAAACTTGAACAAAAATCAAAACTTGAACCAGTTGGCTCATGTATTATTTTTTACCATCAGAAGTACTGTGTTCTCTGGGTGCTCATGGTGTATGAAAGAAATACAGACAAGAGATGGAATTGTTTTATGAAGAGATGTGAAATCTGAGATAGTTTATGGTTAACATTTTAAGGATGGAAGTTGCAGAACTAGTTATTCAGTAGTTCTGTAGTCCTTCCCATGTTATGAGAACGCATGTAGTTCCTTGGAGAAAATCACATTTAAGAAACAAGTTCTTTCAGTATCATCTTGAGGCGTGTCATATTTACTTTTTATAAAAATTTTTCTGTATTATTGGTGCTTCATTTCCTGTCACTTGATATTGACACCATGGCACGTTATTGCCTTGGGTTCTGTTTCTGTTTCTGATTTGCAGTATTGGAAAGGCTGTAGTGAGGCAATTCTTGCTGTCTGTCACTGCCCGTAAGTGTTTTTGATAATCATCAATTTAAACACTGTGAAAGGACAGGGAACAACTTGGATGTGTTTTTATCTCTCTAAATCTTGTTTTGGAAACTAATGGGAAAGTGCTCATGATCCCTAGAAAAGTTGTGCTTTTCTCTGTCTTGTGATGGATGCTTTTCAATATTAAGCATTTCATGAATAAATAACCAAACATGGACTATGGTGATTTCAGTATGAATGATTTTACTGTGGTTTAAATGAAATGAAAGCACAAATGACTATTAACTACAGAGATTTAGTCTGTGCAAAAGGGAAGCTAGATACAGAAGCAAGAACAAGGCAAATCAGGACTTAATATTTTTCAGGTATGTTGCTGCCACCATTGATCAGTTCAAACTAATTTACTACAGAAATCAGTAGGTGCCAAGCTGATAACTGGGAAGGCTGTAATTTCTCAACTACTCTCAACTAGTCTATAACAGTAAAAATATGCTATTTTATTCTATTTTAAAATAGGGGGTTAGGTTTTTTATTTACACAGTATTTATAAAGCTGTCAGCAATGAAAATAGTAGAGCTTCTTAATTTTCCTGTATTCATTTTTTTTTTTTGAGTGACGGGGCAGTACCTTTGTGATGCTGAGTGCAGCTCTCCTTCCTCTGCTTACTTTATCTTGGAAAAATCGGGGGGGGTTTTGAAACAAAAATAAAGTGATATAAATAGTGATGTACAAAAAAACCCACCACAATTGCAGGCCTTTGTTTGCATATTTATTATAGATATTTTCTTCATGCTTGGTGTTTTGGTAGCCAGTACTTTCTAGTTAATTCACACCATTTTTTGTAGTTTCTTCAGGGTTCAGTGTTGTTTTTTTTCTTTAAATTAAATGCTTTAACTCTTTCTAAATGTAAGCATAAATAACACTGATTATACCATTTAGCTTTTGTGGGCTTTCAGTGACTAAAAACTGAATTTTTTTATTAATTGCTTGATAATCAAGTCATTATTAACAATTTACTCAAAATGGAGAAAATTAAGGTAGATATATGAAATTACGCTTTCTGTTTTTCAGACAATGTTTCAGAAAGTTCAAGAAATTTAGTCTTTTTTCTGAAAGTAAAAGTTGTTGTTTTAAGAGCAGCTGCTATTTTATTCACCAAAAAGAGATTTTTTTGTTTGGTTGTTTTTTTGTTGGTTTTGGTTGGTTGGTTTTTTCCCTATAGCCCTTTTGTACTGATAAGCAGATTATCTCTCTCAGGTAATCACTTGGACCGCAAGAGTCATGTACCCTGTTTTTGTTGATTTTTATACTTGATTTCTCTCTATTGACATTACAGTATCTGTAAATTATTAAGAACATTTTAAGATTTGAGTCATCTTTTAACACAGGATAAAACCTTAGTGACAGAAAGTGACGCATCAAAATTGTGGGTTTTTTAGTGTATCTAATTTTCTTCCCCACATGATCTTCAACTGGTTTTTTTGCCTTTCCCCCAGTAACTCACCCCAATATTCAGAGGGGCAGTTACTGAATGCTCTTACTAGTCCAGCAGTGTATGAGAGTTATAGCTGAAGTGGAGGATTGCAGGTTTTCTGTTGTTGTGCCAGAAATTTGTAATGTGTTTCAAGACAGGGTTCTAAATAACTTTTTATTTTCTGAGAATTGAGATCTGAACTGTATTAAAAATTTTCATTTTGTTGTCTGTTGTACAAACATAGGATCTCAGCGAGATTGGCACATGTTCTTGAACTTCCAGTGGCACTGTTAGCTTATATAAACTCTGATTTACAAGAGCGTGTCGCTTAAAATCCAAGCTTTTAGTATCTATTCATAATCTGAGTATGCAGGCGTCGTTTGGATATCTACCTATGACTGATGTTATTCATGGGTGAGCTTGTTCTGCTATTTTTTTATAATGCAGGGGGTGAGTAGTTGGCTCACAGGTGTGTCTCAGTTTAAGAGACTGGAGTGTTTTGCTAAAGAGGATGAGTTATGCGGTAGACCAAACTCCTCTTTCTCAGCAATTGTAAATCCAAAATTAAGAGGTTCCAAACAAGGAAGCGTGGAAAAAGGAAGAAATAACAACCCTTTATTAAAGGATATATGTGTATTGGCAAAACCAGCAACAGAACACAAAAACAACTGCAATAATCCTGTACCCAGAAGTCTCTTCAAAAAGGAAACAGTTCGATACTTGTCTGTCCTCTGGCGCGATTCTAATCACGGTGGGCAGGATCTGTTGGATCACGGGAGGAGCAGAGCCTGCAGTGCTCGGTGTCGGTCGGCAGGGGGCGCTGTTGGGCTCTGGCAGACACTGTGTGGGGGCCCTGGATCACGGGAGAAGCCGAAATGGAGATCACCCCCCCACTGAGGAGGGGAAGGGGAGAAGGGGAGAGAAGGGTGGTTTCTTTCCCACGAAACTCACGTTGTCTGTGGTCGGGACTCCCCCCTTTCCTCGACGAGCACAAACTCTACAATGAAATCTGAGCAGATTTGGGCTGGAGACAGGGCAGCGTGCAGGCAAGCTGAGGCCAGAGAGCAGCCAGATGACCAGGTTGAGAGCAAAACGGCCTCAAAGCTTTTCCAACACACCCCCCCCCTTGCCTCTGTTAAGGCAAAAAGTGAAGTGTCCCCATTTTGCAAGGAGAGGAGGAGAAAAAGCTTCTCTCCCCTCCCTGCAGTTTTGGATGGGCCATTACACTGGAATGCAGCTTGGCCAGCTAGTTCTTTTGTATAGTCAATTCCCTTCCCCCTCCTCGCTCAACCTCCTTCTCTTACAGCGGGACAGGGGAAAGGAAAATTTCTGCTTGGATTTTTAGAACAAGTAAACCTATGACAAGGTCAAACACAGAGGGTAATAGTGGATGGGGTAACATCAGACTGGCAACCTGTCACTAGCGGGGTTCCACAGGGCTCCATTTTGGGCCCTGTGCTCTTCAGCATCTTCATAAATAACTTGAATGCAGGAGTGGAAGTGATACTGAGCAAGTTTGCAGATGACACAAAACTGGGAGAAACTGTTGACTCCCTCAAAGGCTGGAAGGCCCTGCAGAGAGACCTCGAAAACTTAGAGAGATGGGCAATCACCAACCACGTAAAGTTCAGCAAGGCAACATGCCAGATTCTGCACCTCAGATGGGGCAACCCTGGATGTACGGACAGACTGGGAGTGAGAGGCTGGGAGGCAGTGCTGGGAAAGGGTCCTGGGGCTCCTGGTTGATGGCAAGTTGAATATGAGTCAGCAGTGCCCTGGCAGCCAGGAGGGCCAACCGTGTCCTAGGGGGCATCAGGCAAAGCGTTGCCAGCTGGTTGAGGGAGGGGATTGTCCCGCTCTGCTCTGCACTGGGGTGGCCACACCTTGAATGTTGTGGCAGTTTTGGGCACCACAATGTAAGAAAGATATTAAACTATTAGAGAGTGTCCAAAGGAGGCCTACAAAGGTGAAGGGCCTTGCAGGGAAACCGTGTGAGGACCAGCTGAGATCACTAGGTCTGTTCAACTGGAAGAGACTGAGGGGAAACCTCATTGCAGTTACAACTTCCTCACGAGGGGAAAAGGAGGGGCAGGTGCTGATCTCTTCTTTCTGGTGACCAGTGATATGACCCAAGGGAATGGCCTGAAGCTGAGTCACGGGAGGTTTAGGTTGGATATTAGAAAAAGGTTCTTCACCCAGAGGGTGGTTGGGCACTGGAACAGGTTCTCCAGGGAAGTGGTCACATCAACACAGCCTGTCAGAATTCAAGAAGCGTTTGGATGATACTCTCAGGCACATGGTGTGACCTTTGGGTATGATCCTGTGCAGGGACAGGAGTTCGACTCGATGATCCTTGTGGGTCCCTTCCAACTTGGCACATTCTTTGATTCTGTCATATTCTGTATATACTAGTATTATTTCTTAGATTTCTCTAGTTTGATCACACTTCAGTGTTATTTTCTTTTAATATGTTCTGTAGTGGCCTTATAGTCATTCATAGCTGTTTTGTAATTGTCTAGCAACAAAAAAAAGTTATAATGTGACTTATTTTCCTTATGATTAATGTATAAACCAGTATTAACCTGTATAGTCTGTATTAACCAGTACAGTGTTTATGGCAAGATTGGTCCTTTGTAACCTGTCCTCTGTCTGGGTCAGGAAGTGATTGCATTGTCCTTGACCAGAAATGAGAATATGTCACATTTAAACCTGGTTACCCTTCCTCTTCTTCATGCTTTGTGGTTGCATGTTTAACAGCCAAGAAAGCTGAATAGGACTGCTATTTTACTTCAAAATTTTGTTTCCCAGTTTCCTGTCAAGCTATTTGATGATGCTGATGGTAAAGATAATTGAGACATACATGAAAAGGTCTCAGGTCACAGAAATTAGTGGAAGCACATGCACATTTGAGTTTTACTTTAATGTTACCATGTGTCATATATCCTGCTAGAAATTATTTTTGCTTTGGTTTGTGAAGCAGATACTATATTACAAAATGTCTTTATGTTTTGAGGGGTTGAGTTTACACACTTAAATGAGCTACAGCAGCTTTCACAGATGCATTAATTTAAAAAATGCATTTGTAGTTAACTGCTCCCTTGACAATAAAGGGAATTGAATCACCAAAGCCAAGAGCTGAAAACCTCTCCAGATTAGCCAAACAGCCATGCTGCAGAGGTGAGGGAAGAACGACTGCCTTAGTAGCATAGTGATCGTCATAGTGTGCCCAGAGTAATACAGTGGGCCTTTTAGTGACAGTGTTTGTCAGTGGAGGTTTAAACTCACTCATGGATGGAGCTGTCCTGCACACTAGGTAGCAGCTGAGTACAGTGTTCGGGATACTCCTTAGAGAGCCTTTCAAATCAGCCAGGATGTTACATTCAGGTGTCTTGAAGTACTGCCTGGCGTGTCATCTTCACCTGGTAAGGACTTCTGTGCATATTACTTGCAGCAGTTATTGAAATATCAAGAGAAGCACTACTGTTTTGGGATAACTCAGTGAATGCAGAATTACTGGCAGGCTAGGATATTTTTTGGTAAGCATTTTTGTGGTAAGTTTGCCATGCTAAGCTGGATTGCTTCTCTGCAGAGAAAATTTCTATTTTTTAAAAAAAAAACAGATTTAATTGATACCTATGGTCTTCAGGGAGCACAAGGAACTTGGTTGCAAGTAAGTGGAGATAGCTTTCATATCCAAAGACTCACTTGTATAGCTGGCATTTTAGACGAGTTACTAAAGGGTAAGAACCTGTAAACTGATTGTTTCTCTGTTCCTTTAGTGGGGAATATCATGTGTTTTGCATAAAGAATGTTACATCTGGACTGTGAGCATTTTGTTCTGATTCCTTTGTTGCATTTCTCTGTTGAGAGGGTTAAGGAGTTTTTGCTGGTTGATACTTCAAGGCTTTTTATTATTATTATTTTGGCTTGGATAATTGCAGTTGTAATTTGGACGAGTTCAAAATTTCTTTGTAAGTGCTCTTGCTAGTCTCCTGACAAGCTGTATTCTTCAGACTTTCAAGGCAAGGTGGTTGACTGACCTGGACTTTTGGACTTCATTGTTAAGGATTTCTATAGGTTGTCCAAGACTCATAAAAACGAGAAAACAGTTTTACTCCTCATATAGGATCTGGACAGTTGATGGCTTTTGTCTGAGGTATTAATGGATCATTTAACATAACTTGTTTGTCATTCATCATGAATCTGAACCAGCAACAAAGTAAATCCATGAGGCCTGGAGGTCAAATTGTGGAATTCGTTTTTTATATGTCTGTCAGGAAGACTTGTCAGCGGTTATCTTCCTCGTCTTTCTACTCCAACCCACTTTGTATCATAGAATCACAGAACTGAATAGCTTCTTCCAGAGCTTGTTTAAGGAGGGGCAAACTGGCAGGGAGTAAGGTGAGAAGAAAATAATACAGCAGGCTCTGTATTATTCTGCAAGCTGAAAAGAGGCACTGGGTTTTTTTGGATGGTTTTGACTCGTTGGCATGGCCAAATGGTTAAAAAAAGTAAAAGGGTGGCATTCAACATTTTTATAGATTGGGGAACCTTTAGCCCTGATGGAAGGAGCTATTAATCCAAGATCTTCCTTTTTCTAGCATGATTCTTAAGCAGATTGAGATCTCTAGGTGCAGGTCAAGGATCCTTTATTTGCAGCGTAGATGCTGATTGTGTTTGAATGTATTTTGTATTGGTTGATTACAGTGTGTCTTCAATGACCTTCAGTGTGTTCCATATTTCTGTGTAGGTGTTACCATTTTGTATGGTGCCAAAGTTAAAGGGTGGTGGTACATAGAATACCTTGGTACATACTGTACCTGGCTTGGTACCCTATAGATTGTTGTACCCTGGATTTTTAGGTTGATAACTGCAATCCTTACACTTTCTGAGCTGACTCTGAAGGCACTGTTGTCCTTTCTGGTAATGAAAAGTAAGAAATGTTAGGAATCAAACTAAAAAAGCCACTTAAACAAAGGAAGAAAAGAGAGAGGGAAGGTGGTGTGCATGTGATATACTCCGTGCCCTGAATCATATGCCAAAGGATCTTTGCATCACAATGTGCAACACAAGAGTTGAGTGTGGGAGTCAAAGTGAGAGTCATGTCCATTTTTTCTGTGATGTTAGAAAAAAAGATTTAGATGGTTAGATCCAGAGCACTTGCATAATAGATGGATGAAGGGGAAAATTTATTTCTTGCTGAAAATCTGTGACAAAATACTACTGCAAATATTTTTTACGAGATGTCAGGAGTAATTTTTAGTTTTATGGGAGTGTTCTAACTCGAGTAAAATGTCTTATTTGAAACCCAAATCTCAGTATAGCTGTAAATCTTAAACAGCACTTACAGAAAACTACTTAAAACTATATCTTTATAGATGGTGTGGTGGGTTACCCTTGGCTGGATGCTGGGTGCCCACCCAACCACTCTATCACTCCCCTTCCCAGCCAGACAGGGGAGAGAGAGTAAGGTGGAAAAACAACTCATGGGTTGGGATAAGGCACTTTATTTAAAGCAAAAAGCAAAGGGGAAGCGTGTGCACATAAAAGTGAAGCGAAGCAAAAGATATCAGGGTTTATTCTCTACTTCCCATAAGCAATGACGTCCGGCCACTCCTGAGACACAGGGCTTCAACACGCGTAAGGGTTCCTCAGCAGGCAGCCATTAGACAATGAATGTCTGCCTTCCTGCTCTGTGCCTTAGCTTTTATATCTGAGCTGATGTCATATGGTATGGAATATCCCTTTGGTCAGTTTGGGTCAGCTGACCTACTTGGGTCCCCTCCCAGGATCTTGCCCTCAACTAAGGAAGGAATGTTACAGTGCTGGTGCTGTGCTCAGCAGTAGCCAAAACACTGGTGTGTTATTGACACCCTTCTAGCTGCCAACACAAAGCACAGCACTGTGAGGGCTACTGTGGGGAAATGAACTCCAGCTCAGCCAGACCCAATACAGATAGATAACCCACTTTCTTCAGGTAGTGCTTCCCCATGTACCCTGAACCGTTTGAAATGTATGATGTTTGTGTAGGTTTACCGTGAAACACTAAAAACATGTTTTCAATACCCAGCTTCAGGCAAAATGGATCTCCATAGAATAATAGAATTCTCCAATAGTTCTTGATTCCTGTTATATGGCTTCCTCTAATGAAAGCCAGTTGCCAATTCTAGTTCGAGACAGTTAGTGCTTATAGGAGGTTTTATTAATTCTTCTTTGCACTACAAAAGAGCATTCCTGACTTATGGCAGTAGCCACTATACTGTTAAAATAAGGGTATTTTTACAATTTCAAAAATTCATGAAAAGTGGCTCAAGAGTGTTCTCCTATTTGGCACTGTAAGTTTAATTATCCTTGATTTTGTTTTCTTAAACTGCTGCTGTCAAGAGGCTTTCTACTGAGTTCAACTGGCAAATAACCATACCATTAGAAATATTCGTATTTTTATACATAAGGCAACATATTATTTTGTCTTAGTTATAAAAACCAGACAGCTGAAGCATCTGTGTTCAATGCACTTAAAAAGTAATTGCATTGATGTTTTTGTTGCAGAAAGAGCAAAGAGTACGTATTTTTCATATCTGAAATAAATGTTAAGAGACTTAACATCAGTTAATTTTTAAAAAGGCATATGTAGAAGGCAAATCATATTTGCTGTATTTATTTCTGCAGTAAAGTGTTATTGGCTCTGACACATGTCTAAATGTATGATACACAATGTGCTGAGCTTCATTTAAAATCTTGATTTTTGCTGACTTTTTCTGAGGATGTTAAAGGGTGCTCAGCCTGCCATGTGAGGGTTATCTGTGTGGAGCAGGCAACCTCTAATTCACGGCTTGAATCCCTTTGATCTGCTGCTGATAGCAGCCTCTATCATTTATTTTGAACTTCCCACCTATTTTGGAAAGCTGGACTGATTTTCTTCTGTCTCATGCATTCCTGCTAGATGTGTTAAGATTCAGAATTTCAGCTGTTTTCTTGACTACTGATTGCTGCTACAGTTTTCTGAAATCAGTATCAGCATGAAACACTTGAGGAAATGTTGAGACATTTTTCTGGAGGACCAGGAGGAAATCTTTCTCACTCTTGAATGACAGAACAATAAAAACCCACTCAGGGTGCTGTTACGTGACAGTTTTCTGCAATTTTCGAAGTTTCAAACTGGAGTGTAAAGTCTGTCTGCCTGCCCCTCACTTGTAGATAAATGTCAAAGGAAGGCAAGGTCATGTAAAATTCTTCAGATAAATTTAGTTCTGCTTCTCACTTGTGCACGTGTGCCTTTTTTGGCTCCTGGTCACATTTGACAAGTTCTTCCATTTGACTATGTAGCAACCAACATTTTCAATTTAAAAAATTCAGTATTTAGTTTACATGCATTGTCATACTTATTTATCTGGCCTTTATTTATAGAGTTGCTGTGTATGTGTTTGCAACTGTAGTCTCATGTGTACAAACACAGATGTTAAAGTTAATGCTCAGCTCAAACTGCTGTCCAAAAACATAGACTGTTAGTGTATTAAGATCACTGTAATACTTATGTAGCATATTTAATTTCTGTTAATTATTTTTATTTGTTTTTTTTCCATGATTTTCTGTAATTGCACAGAAAATGATAAAAACTATGTTGAACTTCATTCAACATTAAAAAAAGTCTTTGTTTTTAATTTTCAAGGTATCTAACTTGTAACAATTTCTTTGTGAGAACTGTAAATCCATTTTCATTATTCCCTTAAGGTAGAATATTTTTTTTTCTTCCTGGAATTATATATAGTGCCTTTGGGGGTGCTTTACTTTGTTATATTTTTTTAATTTGTATTTATACTTAATATAACAAGTTGAAGCAGAACTGTGAGCAGCTAATTTTTGCCCTCTATAAGGTCTTTAAAATAACCCTGAAACTTTTATTAAGGCCTCAAAGTATGTTTGGGAAGTACATGGAAATGCTAAGTAATTGCAGGTGGATATCTACACTGACAATACTTTTATGCCCTTGCATTTTTTAAGCAGCTGTAAGATACAGTATCACCATCTGGGTTGTTGACTGCTAGATTCAACACATAAGTTAAAACAGTCAATTTTATGTTTGATTTTTCATACTACTGTTTCCAAAGGTGTTCTTTTAAAAGATTTTCTTCAAATGTTTTTGAACATGAAAAATTCCTTTTCCTATGTGAAACCTTATCTAGCTCATTTATTTTTATACTAGAAAATGCACTTTTTCCTGAAGTCTTTCTTCAGTAGTTTTTGTTTGTTTTTCTTGTCACTTGATTAATATATTACACTGTGTTATTTTCCTAAGTCTCCAGTTTTGGAAGCTTTTCATGGATTATGTCTCTTCTCCTACCCTCTTTCTTTTTTCTATGAAAGAGGAAAACAAATAATTTTTTTCTTCCATTTTTTTTCCTTTCAGATGCCAATATTTGTGTTTGTTTGTAGGGGATTACAGAGTATGATAATAAGTTGTTAATTGCATTATTGTGATTGTCCTTAAAGACCACTGCTGAAGTATTTGAAAATCCTTAAGAAAGCTTATTAAGAACCTTTGTGTGCCTTTAAATTGAGTGCTTTTAAAGATTAGTGGCCACTTCTATCTTCCTTGATCTTGTTGGGTTGAGAGGCCTACAAAGAGTAACTTGAATGAGTGGGATTTTGCTGGTTTACACAAATCACTGAGAACATGGCTGAATCATTTTATTTGAGGCATAAAAAATTCAGAAACTGGGGGAGTTCTTTTTCTTTGTTCCTCTTATCCTGTATTTTATTATGATAAGAGGAAAAACATTCTTTAGTAGTTCTTGGATGTTTGCAAAGCACCATTTTTTTTCAGCCACGACTTCAATACTTGCGGAGTTTTTTGGGAAAAGCTTTAATTCTTGAAGTGTTACCCATCTGCCTAGATGTGATGGTAGGCATAAATGCTTATTTTATTACTCTTTTTATAATAGATCTACCTGGCTAAAGAAGTTTTCTGAATTGTATAGGGAGTGAAATACTCCCACTGTATGAACATAACCTGAAAATTCTTTTTCACTGTATTGGACAAATCACCATTTTCACCCTTAGTAACCTTAAATCCTGACCTGTTACCTTGTCATCTCATACATCAAGCAAAGTTAGTCTGGACGAGTATAAATGAAAATAATTCTGAGGTTAAGTTTACATAGTGGACCCTGGAGGTGAGATCATGGTTAAGAAGGTGAGAAGGTCTAGTTTCCTATTCCAGCTCTTCAGTCAGTTGGAGCTCCTATCTGCCAACCCTTCCTAAACATTTCAAACTATAGCCAATGTTTGTAGTGATCTAATTGCCTTCCTTGTTGTCAAGGAGTATGCTGCAGCATACAATAATCATCTAAGACAACAGAAGGAAATGAACATAGGTGCTGAGTTCCATATCAAGAGCTATTCCTGTGCTGCAGCCCAAGTCTATGTCAGCTCCTTTTTACCACTCTCACTTCGTTTTTATGTTAAAAAAAACACCACCAACAACAACAAAAGAAACCCCAAACAAACAACAAAAACAAAACAACAAAAAAAGAACAAATAAACTTCTCAGATGTTTGACAAACATAAGCATATATTTAATATAGGAACCTGTGGTGTTGAAACTGTGTAAGTAGGTAAAATAGAAATGGACCTGGAGGACTTTGGATTTTCAGTGAGGTTTTTTTACTTGCAAGTGAAATAAGAATATAAATGGTAAGCTTTTAGCAGTAGGATATGTCCTCATGTTCAGTCACAAATCAGTTGCGAAATTATATATTATGTAATTATTATATAATAGTGTAGGCTTATCTTTATTTCCAGGATTAAAATGATTCTGACTGCTCTTGGTTTTAAATTAGTGCTGCGATGTAATGAACAGATCTGTAAAGCTCTTTGACAGAGATCTCTTTAGAGTAGAAAGGTGCTGTATAAATAGGAACTACTGTTAATAAGTATGTGCAAGACAGTTATGTGTCAAGGCATCCTGAAATCTCTATGCCACAGCTTGGTCTTAGTTTTGAAGTAAGGAGCCCAGAGGGTGGCAGTGAAGGCAAAGTTATCGGGCTTTGTCCAAGCATTTTTCACAAAGACAAGCCATGCTGAAAAGTAGAGACATTTTAGAAATCACCAGGTTACCACTGGCAGGAAGAAACTGGCTAAGGGGAAAAGGGAGTCTTTTTTCCGTGTCCAGCAGCCTGAGAAAAGAGAGACACACAGGAAACCAAAACCTGAGATTACAATAGTCGCTGTGGTATTTTTTGCAGGGACAGTTCTTATTTTCATAATTTCTTATACTGAGAGTGAACGTGGTTCAGAATAATGTATTGAGAGTTGATTGTAGTTATGATAGCTGATGTCAGCTGATGGGCAAGAATTATGGCTATTTCGTGATTCCTACACTTATGAAGTTATTAAAGGACAGAAAAGTCTTCAAATCTGGATTCAGTTGAAGAGGTATCTGGATTTCAGTTAGATCTTTCTCTCATGCTTGACATGATCTTGGTTTCTTATATCATGATGTTAAAGATTGTGATTATTATTCTATCATCATATTACAGTAACAAAGTCTTATGGGTTATTTTATGTTGCATCCAATTTTTAATGTTGTCTTTTGTGTTGCATCCATTTCACTGAAACACTATTCTTCTAATTTATCAATTAACAACTGTTGTTTATATGAAAATAAGATTAATTAGAATTCATTTTAAGGGAGGGTCTACCTTATTTTAAACACTAACTGTTAACTAATTGATATTAGCTAATTATCTGGATTTGAAATCAAGGTGATCTGTGGACAGAAGATTCACACTGACTCTAATAATTGCAAAATCCTGTAGAATGTCTGAGTCAGAGTTACTGAAAGCTATGTACATTTGGAGTTAATTATTTCTGATGAATACTAAGAGGAATGCTCTAAAAAGCATTTCTTGTCAAATTTTATATTGGTTTCAGCTCCTTGAGCTGTAGTCAGAGTGTGACTGCAGCCATATCCATCTGTGACATGAAAAAAAAATATTTTATTCACACTTTTGGGATTTCTCCTTGGGAGAAAACTAGAATTGTTTTATGGACTGGCTTAGATTCACATTATATTTGTCCAATTTATATATACAAACTGGCAGTACTTTGTTTGCAGGTGATAGTAAGGGGTGGAATTATGTCCTGTAAAACCTTTTCCTCTCTCCAATATATCTGCACACAATATGTTACTGTTTTTATATCCTTAGACCAAAAAACTGGGGAAAACCTATGTTGACAGAAGTGTAAGAATATGCAGATACTGTATTTCTGGTGTGTTTCCATCAGTGTTATTATTTAGATATATTAAGCATTAAAATAAATACATCTCTGAAGGCCTAACATTTCAACATTGCAATTTTTACAGTACATACAAAAATCTTTATCTGAAAAACTTAGCATTAAAGAAGATCATAAAGACAGCAAACTGTGACAATTATTATCATTTCAGTCTCAACTGATGCCTGCTTATTATTTGCTTAGTACTCTATTTAAATGTACAGTTCAGTGATCCCAGTGTTGCAGTGATCATAGCTGACTCTTTGATGTTATCGGAAGTATCTAAATCTTCAGTTAAACAAGTTAACCCTCATCTAGAGGCCATTCAAGTGAAATATAAATACCTTATTCAAAAATGTTTTCCTTCTTGCTGACCCAGTGTTCCTAACATAAGCTTGTCTGCTTGTAACTGTAGCATACAATGGGAGGGAATCTTTGCCAGCCCAGATCCATCAATTACAGTTTTTTAAGTGAAAATACAAACTGTAACCAAGAAAATATGTGAAGAAAACTGCAATGGGAAAATTCAATTAGGAAACATTCTGCACTATTTGCAATTATGAAAGGTTAAGAAGATCTTACTTTGTAAAATTCATATATGTAAGCAAAAGATTTGTAAGAAGCAAATACTTCAAAAACTTCTTTACAAGGTGCAGGTATAAAATTAATTTAGTGGTGGCTGAATTAAAAATTAAAGGTATGGATCCAAATGCATTACCTGTTTCTGTACCTATGATGGTCACCATCTTGTTTGACTACACTGAGCACCTGCTGAACTGCAAAATATGACTGATGACAAGAGTTAGTCTGTAGTTGGTTTCGTAATAGATTTATGTGATCTCAGTAAAGGATGTCATGTTGGGTTTCCTGTGACATGTAGCTTGTATTCTTCACAATCTGGTACTTCAGCTGATGGCTCCACCTAGCACAGAAACATTATTTCACTCTGATCTAGTCTCATTGCTGTCCCAATCTCCATCACAGGGGTGGTGGATTTTATTCAGTAGATTAGCAGAGATGGAGTTAGCCTGAAGATGCTCAGACTTTTTTTCATCATGGCGATGAATAAAATCGTACCTTGAGGTGCCTAGGGTACAGTGAATAATTCTGCCAGAGCCACACAAACAAGTCAAACAGGAAATGAGGATCACATTAAAATCAATGGAGGAGAAAAACTCAAGGCCTATGAGCTCTGCTTATTACTGATACTCCCCTTGGTTTTGTTATGACAGAAATAAGCAGAACTACTGTCATCATTTTCTCAACAAAAAGCAGCAGATACTAAGAAGAATTTCAGCCATATAGGTGAAGAATTCATCCTGATGCCAGATGGACAAACAAAGTGAAGTCTTTTCTAAGACTAGGATTAAACTCGAAGTCACTGAAATCAAAAAAGGCATTAGGATTCCACTTATTAATGGAGTGTCTTTCTGAAAACTGCATGCATTGCATAACAACTGGCTAGAATGTGACTAGGCCAGGTGGCTCAAAGCCCCATTCAACTTCGCCTTGAACACTTCCGGGGATTGAGCAGTCACGGCTTCTCTGGGCAACCTGTGCCTCACTACCTAATATATAGTCTAAACTTACTCTCAGTTTGGAACCATTCCCTCTTGTCCTGTCCCTGTATGCCTTTGTGAAAAGTCCATCTTTCTTGTGGTCTTCCTTCAGGTACTGGAGGACTGCAATTAGGTCACCCCAAAGCCTTCTCTTCTCCAGGCTGAACAATCCCAATTCTCTCAGCCTTTCCTCATAGGAGAGGTGCTCCATCTCTCTAACCATCTTGGTGGCCTCCTCTGGATTCTCTCCAACAGGTCCATATCCTTCCTGTGCTGGGGACCCCAGAGCTGGATGCAACACTGCAGGTGGGTCTCAGCAGAGCAGAGGGGCAGAATTCTCTCCCTCACCTGCTGCCCGCACTGCTTTGGATGCAGCCCAGGACACACGTGGCTTTCTGGGCTGTGAGTGCACATTGCTGGTTCATGTCCAGCCTCTCATCCACCTGCTCCCCCAGGTCCTTCTCAGCAGGGCTGCTCTTGGTCTGTTCATCCCCCAGCCTGTGTTGATACCGGGGGTTGCCCCAATCCAGGTGCAGCTCCTTGCACTTGATCTTGTTAAACCTCATGAGATTCCTGTGAGCCCACTTCTAGAGCGCTTCCAGGTCCCTCTGGATGACATTCTTTCCTTTAAGTCTGTCAACAGCACCACTCAGCTTGGTGTCATCTGCAAATTTGCTGAGGGTGCACTCGCTCCCTTCATCTCTGTCGTTAATGAAGATAGTAGGTAACACTGGTTGCAATATGGACACCTGAGGGACACCGCTTGTCACTGATGTGCTTTGGGAGTCTAAGCCATTGGCCACTCATAGCAGAGTAATTCAGCAGTATCATACCAGGAATGCAAATGTTTTGCTAGCAGAAGAGCACCACTGAAACAGTTCAGGAAGGAAGCTACTGTTTGGTTTTGTAATACAAAACAATCCTTGCTAAGAAATATACATTGTCTTGCTGGTAGTTAACAGTTCCTTGGTTTTGCTTATGACAGTAGACAGGTTGCCACAATGGATGTAGGAAACTGTATTTGAAATGCCGTATCAGATCTTTTCATCTCAATTGTGAATTCCAAAATACTACAGAGTTCTTAAAAAATAAAGAGATATCATTTAATTGTCTTCCAGACTTTAGCATAATTAGCTGTAGAAAATCAGATTTATGAGGGGTTTAGAATAAGATTAATTTTCCTAGTTGTTTATTTCTGTTAAATCCGTTATGGTACCGACTTCCTCCAAGCCAGAAAGGGACCAAAGGCCACCTGGAATACTACTACATGTAAAAGTCAGATAGTGGAATTAAACAATTTGCTAAATCTCTCCTTTCTTGGCTTAATTGCTTGCTGGATTTACATGCAGTGAGGGTAACAGGAGGCATTTCATTTTAGATAAGACTACTAATAAATATTTGAAAATAGATATTTATTGCTGAAAGACAGGGCATAATAGCTTAAGCACAGAGCTGATTCATTTATCTGTATGGCTCTCTGACTGGAGCTTGCGTGCATCTGACTAGCTCAGAGCGCTAGCAGACACTGTGGGACTTGTCTGCCCTCACCTCTGTTATTTGTGAGTTCCAATATAAAAAAAAAGCTAATCTGTTTTCCTGTGCTGTAAGTGGCAAAACTGTTTGGCAAACCTAATTTTAATTATATTGATTTTCTTAAGAATACCTCCCTGCTAATCACATTGACTGCTTTAAGATAGTTGCTGTTAACTTGTATAACTAATGACACTTTGCATATTGGCTCCAGACAAAAAGTACTCTTCAGATTCTGTTTGTGTTTTTGCTTAAAAGTCTTACTCTGTTTTGCTAGCTCTGTGGTTAATACTGTTTCTTATAGATGCAGTTCTTGGTGTTGACATTCAAAGCCATTTAAATATATATTTTGAATGTGATTCTAATGTTAAAATGGCAGTAAAAACCGTGTTCTAGGCTAACTGAAAGACAAGTATAAATCATACCTCTTATTAGTATAAAGTAACAGTAAACAAATGTATTGAAAGAGATATATTGGTCATAATGCAAATAAAATGATCAGTGAAAGAGAATTCTGAACCAAGAATATGTATCCATCAGTCTGTGAAGTTCATCATTTATTGTTATGAGGTTTTACAAAGGTTTAGATCTCTCAGTAAAATGTTAGTATTTCATTATGTTAGCCCTCAAATGATTCCTTCTGAGTGCAGAAGGCCTCAGAATACATACATTTTTTAAGACTGTATATGCTTCTGTAGTATGAGGTTTGGTTTTGTTATGGGAGAGACTTGGTTATTATATTGCAATATTGCCTTCCATTGGAATATTTAAGTCATCAAACCAATGACTGTATTATTTTATGTACAGCTACTGTCTTCTGCCTGAATTTAACCATTGAAACTATAATTTTTGAGGAGCACTATATATTTCTTTGTGAAAGGTTTCTGATTTCTAAGGCATATTTTTGTGTTCCTGTTCTTCCCAAGCTCTCTCTGGCTTCCTAATAGTGCTCTTGGTTATGTTTCGAAAGGATAGTAAGGTGTGTTCATTTCACTGCTTAAAAGACAAATGCATGGCAGTCAAATGCAAAGCAGACATGTAAATAGTCTGATGTTCACTTTGAATCTTAGGTAGTATGTTAGTGTTTTGCATTTTTTACACCTCTGTGGTGAGGGAAACTCACTCCCTCAAACTGTAAACTCATCAACAGTATATGGCAACTCCTGTTAGCTTCACTCAGGGCTGAAGAGCGTCTCAGACTGTAACAAGGTCTCCCAGGACCAGTTACACCACAAATACTGTACTCATATTTTCTCATTAGGTCCTTTCAGTTGCCACAAGTACAATTTTCCAATGTTTTAGATTTAGATGAAAAACATAAAAAGCTCTGTGTACATATATATGTATAATACAATTGTTTTCTGTAACTCGAGGATCTTTGTTATCTTTTCTTACAGGTAGAAGCTTGCAGTTTACTTTATTTGAGTCAAAAAATGTAGGCTTCTGTTGACTAAGAGAAGAAAATTAAAAGGTTTTGAAATACTGATTTTTTTTTTAGTTTGTTGGAATTTAATTTTAAGCTTTACATTTTGCAGTACATCGTGGAAAGTCATAAACATTGACTATGACAAATCATTGCATAAATTTATTTGTGGGAAGTTATCAAGAAGATGGGCCTAAACTTGAAGTTATCTGTGTTTCAGTCGTGCAGTTCTGTTAAAGAGACATGTTGTCAGAGAAGCTCTATGCCACTAAATCTTTGTACATTTTGGTAATTTTTCTGGTCTTGTACACAGAGCAGGTGGGAAGAGCAGTACACACAAGTACATGTTAGTGGACAAATTTCTGTAACACAGAGAGTTTTATTTATGTATATACATTTTATATATATATATACACACACTTATACATTATAGCTATATCATTTTCATCTTGTGATTTTTTTTTTAGCTTTTCAAGTAGAAAGACATCTTTAGAAATTACAACAGTAAGAGGCAATCAGGTTTTTGTTAGTCTCTGAACATAATGAATTTTGGGATGCTGGTATGTTGGTACGTTCAGCATCACAGTGCTCAGCAAGCTCTAGTTATCTTACAAACTTCTGTGGTCTTGTGACTATTTTGAATTAACAGTATGTAGGTATGTTTTTAGTTATATTCTTGGTTTCTTAAATATTGTTTGATTGGCTTTGTTTATGTGAAATCAGTTTGTGCTCTTTGCCTTTTCCTTGCTCCCGATTGCACTATAAATTTCACAGTGCATGATATTATTTCCTTACTTTTAGAATCAAATGCAATAAAACTGAATTGCTTATCAGTCTATCAGAGAACAGCATTCATAAAATATTGAGTAGGTCTAGGGAAAGCTTGACATAAGCATTTGTTAGATAATATTTTCAGGTTTAATGAATAAGCAGTTTCTTCCTAAAATATTTCATGTTCTCTGTTTTGATGTTTTAATGTGTTATATGGTTCTAAATGATACTCATTTACAAAGAAGGAAGTGAAGAAATTTTAACTTTGGCCATCTCTGATCCAGGCGTGTATATTATCAAAGTTCTAATTATAGTTTTATTTCTTTATTCCTTGGCTAGTGAACCCTTGTCTATTTTTTGGTAATAAGTTATTTCGAGTGTGAAAGTCTCTTTTCTTTTTGGAAGATTGTTTATATTTTAATACATTTTGTACAGCTGTTAAAAGCCTGTTCAGTAATCTTGAGTGAAGAGATTTAAAAAATTCTTTTAGCCTTGGTACACAGCTTTTGCCACCATGTCCATGTTAGTCTCCAGCTTTCGTGGGGTTCAATTTTCTGGTTTGCTCACTTCCGTAACTTGCCACTGCTTTAAATAATAACTTTGCCTCTTTTGGTTACCAGTATAATGCTGATTTTTTTATTTTTTTTTTAGGTTAGGCTTCTTTGTTGTCTAATTGAGCAACATTGTAAATATAAATACTTCCAATGATAGCTATGACAATAATCTGACATCATTTTGATGGATTATTACAACAGAATTAAGATTGTCCTTGTTTTCTAGAAAAGGTTAATTTCATTTTGTTCTTTTAACCTTTTTCTTTGCTGTCATATTTAACAAAGGTTAAAAGGTAAAAGTAATAAATACACAACTACTCTTACTTTTCCTTAGGTTGTAAAGAAGTCAGTTGTTAGTAGCAATTATGTATTGTGTGACCCTCTACAAAGCAGAGACTGATAAGGCCATGTAAACTGTTTCTTCTGTCTCTGCAGGTTGATATACATGGGGATGATCTATAGAAAGGATAATAGAAATTAAAACTGGAATTAGATTGACTGATGCAAGGTATAGAAAGCACACAAAAAACTCCATAGATTCAGTCATCATCGTGGCTAGGCTTTGCAAACAAAGATTTGGGAAGGGCACTACCTGCGTTTGTTGCAAGCCCGTTGGTGGCTAAAAAGGCCAATATGAGATAGACACGTCCGGTTGCAAAAGGCACATAGTTAATTAGGTACACCTTTGGAGACAGGTACATGCCTTTGTTTTTTGATCTTTGTGCGACCGCATTGGAGGAAGATGCCCGTTGGCCTGCGGTTAACCAACCGGGTGAAGGTGGAGATGAGCTTTGTTTAGGCCACCTTTTCTAGGCCCCTCTCCGAGTGGAGCAAGCAGTGCTGTCCTTGGAAAGGCTGCTTGGTCGTTCAGGGTGCTGCCTCAAGAGACTGTCATCTCCGGTCAGTCTCAAATGACCAATATCCTGAACCGCCTGCATGCAGGGTTGGGTCTGCGGCTCCCAGTGCACCTTTCACCTGCCGTTTCGACCCTCACCCGTCACTACAGGACTTTTTGCATGTGGGTAAAGCCTTCAAGCCTGCGCAATGGAGTTTTTAGGTGAGGTGCAGTATGCGTGGAACTGAACCCACCCTTTAATCCTAAGGTTCATCTGCCAGGGCTGAGCAAGCTTGGATGGTGGCAGTGAGGTCCTCAGGACGTAGGTTTAATTAGAGTGACCTTCTCTTAGATGGATGGCCTTACAGGGCTAAGCAAGCTCCATCTGCCCAGCTTTGGGATTAGAGTTGTCCTTCTCCTAGGATGACTGCCAGAAGGCTAACGAGCTCATCCTGCCCAAGAATGTAGTGTATCTGGTCCTACGGTTTTGACCTGTCTGGCATGGGCGACCCTACCGAAGGCATGTACCATCGCCAGTGTAGCTCGCAACCACGTGGGGTACACAGGCTTCATTCCTATTAGAACGATTCGGGCATATCTTACATTTCCTACTTTGCTATCACCTATCTATATACAGTCTCAGTGAAATACCCAGGAACAACCCTTTGTCCTGCCCACCCTTTCAGGATGTAACAAAGCAAAGCAAATATATCCAGAACATGCCGAACCTGGGCAGTAGCCGCAGGTGAACCAAAACCTAACAAACAGACAAACCGTTCTGGCCCCCGTACCCATCCAAGGCTGGGGTGCCTTTCAAGGCCCCAGCCCGTCCGGGACCCCCAACATTCTAAAAGAACCCATTATCCACCCTGACCTTATCCTTACCCCACTGTGTTGCCGCATATCTACAGGTGCACTGCTCACCTGCAACATTTCATACAGGATTGCCCCGCTCGCATTCCCACCAGTCTGAGAACCCCCATGGCCCGCTCGACACCCTTCCCCTCCCTTAAACCTGGAACAGCAAACCTCTGTGTGCTCCAAAGCTCCCCTCTCCTCTTCCACAGGGGCGCAGTACCCTCCAGCGAGGCTCCCCTCTCCCTCCTTTCTCCTGCCAGGGCCAGGGCGGGGGCCAACCATGGCCGGACCCAGGGGTTGGGGTCCCTGGAGCTCTGCAGGCACGCTGTGGGGGCCATAGATTCAGTATTTCAGCTATATATATTTTTCTTTTTTCTCCAAACTAGATGTGTCATTACCTCATCCTTTTAGATGTTAGGTGATTTTAATATTTTCAAGAAACAAAAGGAAATGAGGCTGTCAAAGGTCTGTTTTTGCCTTTTTTCTCTTTCTTCTTTTTTTTTTCCTGTTTAATGAAGATAGCTGAAGATTCTGAAGATTTTCTTTTCCCAGTAGCAGAAAGTGAACTGTACTTCATTTAGACTTGAGGATGTCACTGAGAACAGGATTGGAGTCACTCAAGCCACTTGAAAAAACTTTAACCCTTAGAGCTGGTTGTACTTGGAAGGATTAAAGAATACAATTATAAAGGCCACACAGTCAAATACTTTTGCATTTGCACAGGCAATACAACTTTGACCCTGACTGATTGAAAAGGTGTGTAACTGAGCTTGTAGAGAAAATTAGGTAGTCTTTTATGTCATCTTGACTGTCTTGTGGTTGTATTTTTAGATACTGACTGCTATACTGCAATATAATTTTTGTTAAATTAATGGTCTCTCAGTAAGTAAAAATTATCAAAAATAATTTGAAAACTTTTAAAGCCACTAGAAAAAAATTTCAAAAAATTTTTCTATGTTCAGAATTTTTATCCAAAGTGTTTCATAGCATCATTACTCTGCTAAATGATTTATATGATAAGAATTAATAAAAGCTTCTTTTAACCTCAATATTGACTTTTCAAATTATATTTGCTGAAATGTCTAATGAAAATACTCCTAGTAAAATACATTATAATGATTTTCTATTTATTTATATTACTAATATTAGCAATAAAATCTCATTATTAGGAAGTATTTTTCTGGAATAAATAATTAAAAAAAAATTCCTCATGGTCTAGTTATCTCAATAAACCAGTTAACAAAGATGAGTGTGTTCTTCAAAATTATGTCTTACGGGAACAGAAGTTTTTCATGTACACAGAATGTGTTAAATGCTCTAAATCTTGGTCAGTTTTTTAGGAAAATAACCTGATGGAACATATAGTTCTGAGTTACTTTGTATTTAAAAGCATAGTCCTGGTGTAGTTTCTAAAAGAAAAGTGTCATGCTTGCTAATTTTCTTAGCAGAAAAGTTATGGATTTAAACAAGTATAGAATCTGGAGGTTCACCCTGTTTTACTTCCCTGTCAGAAGTTATTGTGCTAAATATTACTTTCCTTTCTTTGTGTATTTGTAAAGAAAGGGAACCTTTTCCCAACGACAAGCATTGCAAAAAGTTGCTAAATATTAGGCCCTCACAGTTGTCAAGGGTTGAAAATTTATAATAGTGTTACAGGAACTATGATTAAGGTACTCTGTCAGAGGTGTGCTGTTTTATTATTATTAGTGAATTTTCATTGTATATTTTAGAAAAAGGAAGCAGAGTGTGGACGAATAGATGTGAAGGACTGTTGTTCAGTTATTTCCTATTGTAAACTGTCAGAATTAGGTGGTTGCTTTTAAAACCTAAAATTGGCAGCATGAACAGTTAAATCAGATTGGGAGATAATCTGTTGGTGGTGTTAAATGAAAGGAAAAGGTCCCTGAGGATGTAGGTGTATTTTTCAAACTATGACACATTCAGCAATACCTGTTTTCTTAGAAATTGACAAGTAATTTAATTTCGTGTACTGTACCAGGGTTGATTTAAGAGTCAGAGTAGGTGATTGGGTAATTGACCTGAAAATTAAAGTTGAATATATTGGATCAGAAGAAATACAGACAATTTATCCAGTAAAATACACTTTTAAAAATGTCTATGTAGAAAATAGCACAGTAGTCATGCTATTTGATCTAATGAACAGCTGGTCAATGTTATTGGGACTGAAAATATATGTTATGAATCTATGATTTTTGAGTGATGTGCTATAAACAATGCAGTTGGAAACACAGCATTAGGCTTGGCCACAAGTACGTAATAAGCTCATATTTCATTTCATTAATTAATTAATAATAATTTTCTTGCTTACAAGAAATCAAAAAACAAGATTAACATAAACTCTGTGTTTCATTGCATATTCATCACAGCTGTGATAACGTAAATAAATGAGCTTCTCATAGTCTTCTCATCTATACAAACTTCTCTAGCAATATATTGGAACACCAAGCGCATTTCAGGCCCTGGTGAACGCTGACTCATGCAGTAATCACTGAAGAAATACAAACATGAATTTAGCATTACATTTTCTTACATTTTGTGCTCATTACAGTGCATTTACAGTTCTTCCCTAGAAGAAAACTCTTAAAGTTTGAAATTTGCAATAGAAACTTTCTGAAGTTATACAGTAATAAAGAAATGGAAAATCACATTTTCGTAATTTTCCAAAAGACTTGTCTGTATATATTTCAAGCAAGTCACTATTCATAGATTTATGAAAATATTCATATAAAGGTGTTCAGTTTAAAATACTGCACTGTTTTTCTGCAGTGTATACCCGTAGCCATATGCATTTTCAGCAATTTAGAAAATAATTTAGAAAATTCGGAGCAATTTACAAAATAAAGAAATTGAGATACAGTACATTACACCTGTGGATTGTGCTCTTGCTATTTAAAAATTATTTACTGTCTTTTAACAGTAGTTTTATGCCGTGTGTCTTCCAGATGTGTGGAGGTCATTGCCAGAGAAGGACGGAACCTGAAAGAACTGTATTTAGTATCCTGTAAGATCACTGACTATGGTATGTAATATACCTATATCTTTTTTTTTGGGAATATTGAACGGGAGTTCACAGGGACTCTTATAGAAAGTGTTGGAAATGTAGAGATAAAAAATTTCTAACCTTTATCCATAAAAACAGGAAATGTACAAAAAGTGGTTGACATGCTTAAAAATACATGTGATTAGAAGTGTGAAAGTCAATGTATGTATTTGCTGCAAAATATCCTTATCAAATTGGCAGTTACTGGGTAGTCTGGGTACAGTCCCCTTGGAATTATCCTGGAGACCAGGAGAGCATTTGGTAGAAAATCCAAAAATAGGCATTTCTAGATGCTGTAAAAGCATAACTAAGCAAATAAGAATGGAGATTGATTGACTATTGTAGGCCATGAAATTTGAATGAACTTGATGATCCCTTAAAAATGCTGTTGTGATAAAATAGAGAGGAGCACCTGAGGAATTAAATATCCTATCTGACAGGCCATAGAGAGAGACATATTTTGTATTTAGAATAGGAAAAATTCTTAGCACTTGCTTGTGTTTACAAAGGCTGCTTTGTTTTATCTTATTTGTTTTTTTTTTCAAGTAAGATATTGACTTCAAAATAAGACCACAATCTGAAATGTCTGTCTCCCACCTGCATACCTGAATTTCACTAGGATATATTTCACTGTATATTTGAGATGGTCACATCAGGTTTTCAGATTTTGTTTCTCATTCACTTTTTTTTAATTATTATTAATATTTTAACTTTATGCTCTATAGCTTTTAATAACGAATTACTATGTCAAAGTAATAAATTACTTTGATGTAGTTTGTGGCCACAAACTCATTCTTTTATTCTCCTCTTCAAATTTTGCAAGTCACTGATTTTGCATTGTGCATAACGAAGGTGCTTATTGCCACTGCTGTAGCATGAGAGAGACTTGTCTATTCTGTCTGTGTATTAGAAATCTACCAGCCTTACTCTTATCCCTTCTGACTTCAACAGCCCATGTAGAAAGAATTATCATGGGAATAATGGGATCCACATCTTGAGGATCAATAATTTCTCAGATAGATTTCGCTCTTCATTCGCTGCAGTTACTGAGAGGAAAACAGGATTTCTCCCAAAAGTAGGGAAAAAACTGAGAAGCTGAAGCAAAGAAACTGAGGATAAGGAAACCTTTACTTGTGAAAGAATGGAGAGAGAGAAAAGGAAGTGTCCATGGCTGGATGAAAAGTAGGCAGTGTGTTTCACAGAATGAATGAGTGGAGAATATATATAGCATTTGGCCGATCAGCTTTGTCCAACCTAAGATTCTGTTGATTTCTGTGTACTGAGATTCACCTGTCACAAATATTTTGGTTCCTGCAGTCACTCAGCATCACTGGGACTTTGAGAACATTTTCTATTGATAGAGTTGGTACTAGTTTTTACAGTTCACTTAAAGATGTTACTCTTTTTGCTGTTAAGGATCAGTAAGACATCCAGCAAGGTAGCTATGATACCACCTGATTTTTGATACATTATTGACTAATTGATTAGCACTGTAATCTTCAGCATATCTGAGCGTGACAAATAAATTCTGCTTTTGATATCTGAGCTGAAAATGCAAAACAAACTGTAACAAAGTAGAATTTTTAAGCATAATTTATGGTTTCTTAGAAAGCCAAAACTTTGCCCTAGATTAAAAATGTGATAGGAAGTTAATATTAATTAGTTTAACAAGAGTGTTGCAGGGTGGAGCCCTTTTCCTTTCTTCCTTTTTCATTAATTTGCTGGTACTTCAGTTGAAGACTTTCCCACATTTGTTTGTGGTGCTGTTAAGTTAAAAAAGTGAACCCCCCTTACTGTGCTGTGAGCTCAGTTTGTTGCTGAACTTCCTTTATCAAAGAACCTACCTCTCTTCTCAGAGGGAGAAGAGTAGCCATTCTCCTCCTCAGAGGCTTTTTAAGCCCTTATGTACTCTGCACCTTTGTATTTGGTCAAGTAGAGGAAATCAGCTGAGAAGCACATGCCTGACTTCTTGCGGGACCTTGTAGGTGTGTCCCATGGTCTTACAAAGACTTACATCTCCACATGCACAGTTGTTCAGGCTCCACAAAGAACTGAAGCTCTGTGACAGCTATGCTTTTTTTCTTTGGTAATCCCGAGGGTGAAACACATAGTTGTCCTTGCTTTGACAATTAAAATCTTGATGCCAGGTTTGTAAGTCTGATGAAGTACAGATGCAGGATTTTGAAAGCCCTCTTTGAAGCAGATGAACAGCAGTTTTTGATGCTACAAAAGTTAGCAGAATTTTGACGTCTGGGAAAAGATCATGATTGCTTAGTAACTCAATTGGAAAAATGTTATTTCCTACAAAATTTGTAATAATTTGAGACATTAAAAATAATAATTGCAATAAATAAAGAAAATAATTGCAGCAAAGACTGTTATTAGTAACAGTTAATTGCAGTAAGGTATTATTGCTGCAATAACGCAATAAAGTATGTATGCATGAGGTAATTTCATGTCCTCTGGAGAAGACTGTGAAGTGCGATCTCAGTCATTTTATTCATATCATTCTTCTGTTTTTCTGATTTCTACATAAGACAGCATGCAAAACTACCAGGCAGACGTGTCTGTATCTAATTAGTATTTCTAAAGCATGCTAAAATACTAAATTTTATTTTGGAGCCTAAAAGATTAATTAAAAAACCTACATCCTAATAATGCGGCCATAGGCTGCATTCCTTTCTCTGACATTTTTCTGATCAAGCAAATGTTTTTTATAGTGTGCAAAAAACCAGACAGATTAGGATTCAAAGAGGAATTGAACATACTGAGAGTTTTTAACTTGTGAGAAAAATATATATATTGCTCTATTTCATGTTGCATTAGAAAATGAATAATTTTTGTTTACAAAAAATGTTTTGTTTATTTCTGAAAGAAATTATGTTATTATGTCTTTATGTTTGTCTAGCATGATTTTCTCAAAATGTATTTTTAATCAGTGATGTTTGTTAGAGTCTAACATGCTAGGATGCTGACAATTAGTTTAACAGTTTCTTTACATCCAACACATTGTTAAATGCTAAATAATAGCTAGAATTTGTCTGAACTGTTGGACTGAATTAGTATAATCTTTGAGATAAACACCTGTTCACCCAAGAACATAGTGAAGTTAAAGCTAAACATTAGTTCCTCATAGCATTTTGCCCTTTTGTTAAGCAATCATGAATTAAGCATGGATTGTCAGTACTGTCCTTGAATTTCCTGCCTTTTGTTGATTTTTGTCACAATCTTAACTTTACTTAAGCATAGTGGGGTTTGTATTTAAGCTTTTACTAAGAACTAGTAAGGAAGCTGGGCTTTCTCAGCTGTGGGGAGACTGTGTGTCAAATGAATTAGGTTGATGTGAAGATGTATAGCAGTGAGCTGGGGCAGCAAGCACACACAGAATTGTGTAACTGTCTTTTCAATTTTATGCTCTAGTTCTGGGTTTTATTGATATCCTTAGTGCTGGGAATTCTTTTTAAGTAAATTATTACTGACGAAGTTTGTAATGGTGCGGAGTGCTGTGCATTCTGAAACACAAAAGTGAGATTTGGTGTTCAAAGATGAGAAGATTTGATGAAACCAGCCTGTGAAACAGGACTAGATGTTTTAAGGGTCTGACCTTGCAGTAATGTGTTTTTACTAAGAATTACTTTAAAATTTCATTCTTACCAGTAGTAAAACATAAAAGTCTGTAATGCTTTACTTCCGCTTCAGAAAAATAGTCAGACCAGTGTTTTCCTCTGTATGTGCAGAAAACAATTTTCAAGACAAGCTTTGAATTAAAGGCTTCCACTAACAGAACACAGGAAAAAATAAAAAAGCGAACAAACACCACCACAACCACCCCCCAAAAAATAAACCCCAAAAGAAAACACCTTTGAAAAATGTTTGAAAGGAAGTGTTCAAATTCAGCACTTGATGTAGCTGTGCCTTGAGAAATTGCGTAAGATATTTCTGAAAAAAAACTAAATACCCAAGCGGTCGTTATTAGGAGTGTGGTTTGCACAGCTTGGGGAATATATTTATCTCATAATGTTTCCTGTAGTAACCTGCATAATAACAGTTGTCTTGATAGTTGTCCTGTAGAATTTGCATTACCTAGTAGTTTTGGATTTTGCCTAACTTTAAAAATCCCTGTTTCTAGCTGTACAGTAATTGCACAAAGCTTTTCAGATTGAATGCTTGGCACAAGGACTTGAGATGAACCGCAGTCCTTTTCTAGTACCTTTAAGGTTCTGAGTACTGAAAAAGAGCTCTCTAGATATGTAGCCTTTTTCTTTTCAAAAATTTTGATTACCCCTTTTTCATATTGCCTGTTTCCATCTTTTACTGATATATTTACTGTTTCTGAGAACACATGATTTTTTTAAAAGGCTTTTCTTCTATAAGGGTGTTTGCTGAAGCAAAAACATTAGTTTCAACAAACTATAATTGAATTATATAGTTTCTATTTTAAAATGTTATAGCTGGGGCATAGCTGTTACAAGTAGAAGTCTGGAGGAATAAGATAGCGTTTACACCGAATCACATCCAGTTGTCACAAGAAAAAACATAACTGTAACTTACTTTTTTTTTCATAACTGGATTATGGATTCTTTTCTGAAAAGTGAGATACAGCTAACAATGTTCAAATAATTTCTCAAGATGCTGTTAAATTCTAATGTTTTAATATTTAGGATACATATGCTTTCTATTTTAAAATAGAATATTTTAATTATCAAGGAGTCACGTCTTCCTACTGAGCATTGCTTGAGTTTTCTCTCCAGTATTTGGCATTTGTCATGTAAATCATAAAGAATAAGCATACCATGGTATTTTCTCAAAAAACAATGTTTAGTTTCTGCTTCTCACTTGGATTAGCAAATCTCTCTAATGCTTCATCTTGCTAGAACTATTTCTTTCATAATGTTACCCTTTTAAAATCTATTTTTAAAGCACCACGTCTTCAGTACAGTATTACACACAAGGGAAATACATTTTTGGGGGGATAAGTGCAGCAGTTATGGATAGACAGAATGGAACAGGTAGTAAATATATTTTTGAGTTTAAAATATTTCATCCTCACCCATTACTGGTTTGCAATCTCTTCCTCAGTGTATATAATTTAAATAAATGCAGCTTTTTTTGTTCTTTCAAAATGATTTTGTACTGCTGCTATATTGAGTTCCAAGTTTCTCTTTTCCTCAGAATCAATCTTTCTCCTATTATGTTTTCCTATCCTGCACATAGGTTTTTCTCTTTTGTACTCTTCTAATAACACAGTGCACACAAACAGTAATCACACTGACAACTATATTTATGCTTGTAGATAGATTACAGAGAATCTTTGAAGGGCTAGGGCCTCTTTTATATTCTTTAGTGGTTATGTATATATGTATGTTTGTGTGTGTATAAAGAGGTAGTATAGCTTCATGTATTAGTTGTTACATATGTATGAAAGAAATAGAATATATATATTGCTTTCTTATAAACTTTTTATCTTCCTTTTCGCAATGGCATTGTCTCCCAGGTTTTTCTTCTATTACTTAGTTTTTCAGAAACCTGAATTCACAGAAGTAAATCGGTAGGATTGTTGATGCTTAGTGCCAAATTTTGAGGTTCTTTGCTGAGTTTTAGTGTTGTGCATAGGCTGCAACTTTAACTCCAGTAGACTGTAAGAACTAATTACCTAGAGTAAGTAGATGGCAAGCAATCTGTACCCTGTTGTATGCATTAATGATACTTACTTCCTCTGACAAAATCTCTAGCAGCTAGTAAAGTGTTTTTGTTTGCTTTTTATTAAAATGTTCATTCTTTCTGGATTCTGAAGCAGATATTTCTGTAGAAACCCTGGTAACTATAAGGGTCAGTGAAAGTTTATTCTAGCAATAGAGCTGAGTTGCAGAGTTTTATATAGTTTAACAAAGCAGCAGCACTCACTATAACTTACTATCTCTTCCTCCTTATTAATGGAGGTTAATTATGCTACAATAACAATGGAGGTTATTTATGCTACAATACGCAGGGTGAAGATTTGGAGTCTTTTCATGTATTTCAGAACCTCTGCAGATTTCCTTCTAACTAGGAGAGAAAATAACAGAGAACAGCTTTTGTAAGGACATTTTTCAAGTTGTTTGGTTTTATGTTTTGTATCGTTGTTTTAGTTTGGAGTAGTTGCTCATATAGAGTCTTGCAGGTATTGACACCTAATTTTGTCTCCATAAGGGATCCCATTGACATTGAAACCAAGAGGTTTGTTAATGTGAGGACAAAGATAGCTGTATATTCATTTATTTTGGGATTGGAATCCTATCAGAAGACATCTTTAGTTCTTTTATGAACTTTTAAGAGTGTTCAAGGAGCGAATAGATCACTTTAGTCACCTGTTTGTGGAGGTTTCAGTAGAAATCAGCAGACTAAAATTTTTATCAAAAGTTATCTCTGAAGCAGAAAAGAGCCCTTGAACAATTTGTCAGCACCGTATGTAATTCAAAACTATCAAAAAAACAAATTTTCTTTTTGTGTAAGTTTTATCAGTATTTCCAATGGCACAAAAATGGCATGTGATTTTCTTTAAAAGTTGATTTGAGGTACCACCGTGCATCTTCAAGACCCATACAGTGAGATAAATTACTGCAATAGCATATTTCTCAAATAACAGACAGTTGCAAATCCTTTGTCCTGCGGTACATAATAAAGGCTTTTCTCTTTGAGCAATGAGATGAGACAAAGTTTTAAACTATTTTTTGTCATACTAGAAGGTGGATTGTCCCCCTTAACCTGTACGCTTAAAAATAATGTAGTATAATAGCCAGTTGGAGGAAGCTGGATGTAGATGTACTTTTGAATCATCAGGATGAACAGAGCAGAAACCTATGATTTATACACAGTTTGTTTCCAGTTGCTTGTTCTAGATGTGGAAAACAGAGATGTGTTGTACCTCAGGGTTAATTTGTCTTGTAGAGAGATCCACAGGTACTGTTATTTTAATTTAAGTTTTTCTGTTGGAAACATAGTGCTTTGAGTTGTTATTTTGATTCATCAGTGACAAATTTATCAGTCATAATACAAAGTTTAATTTTGTGCTCTTTTATCTCTAGAGAGAAGTGCTTAAGTTAATCTTCAGAAAAATGCACCTAATTTCTGAGTACCAAAACACAATATATATTTCTGATACAACAAAAATGGAAATGGCCACAACCTCTGCCTGTATTGCCTGAAATAAATTTTCAGGATCTTGTTTATTCATTTGCTTTATTTACAGTTTTAGGAAATTATAATATAATCCTGAATTTTCATTTGACCCAGGATCGAGCCTCTGTTCTCTTGTGATAGTTGTATTTTCTTTTTTGTATGACCTAAAAAAAAAGAAACATAAAGCTTTATTCATTCAGTGCACATGTTAAACCCTGTATTAAAACCAGTGTGCTAGGTGCCTTTCCAGTGAGCTACTACACATCAGAAATATTATATCTAAAATGATTTAATGTCCAAATAAATTATTACATGTAAACTGTGTAATTATGATCATATTGTGAATATTACTGTCAGTGTGATTTATTTTTTTAGTTTGATACCCCCAAAACTACCACCAAGATGTATTGTCATTTTATATTCTTGTCTTATCTTTCATTTCAAACAGTATCTGTTAATGTCACACTGCAATGAAGAATACCATTCCTAACAGAACATTTGATCTGTGGTTAGAGGTAGATTTATTTAGCAAAAACAACTGTGAAACTGTATTTAACATGAATCTATTCCTGACTTGGATAGAATAATTTAAGGTAAACATTTAAAACATTTAGTATTTTCTGATAAACGCCAGTAGTGACTCACATTAACGCACTGTTACTACTGTCCAGTTTTATATTTAATTTTTTGGACTTCTGACTTTGTTTAAAATTTTCCCCTAAACCACTTTATTTGTTACGTAGCACTTAGCAATATACTTCAAAAAATCCATAATTTACTATATTTAAAATTATTCTTATAAATCTGGTATTAAGTTTAGGCTCAGAAGGGATTATTTAGGGTTCCTTTACATAATTCTAAATTTTAAAGCAGCATTTTTATTTTTCTGAAGTGAGAGAACACAGAACTCAAAAGGAAAAACAAGGAATTTACTGAGTTCTTTTTCCACTTAATCAGATACAAAAGTCTTGTTGAAATACATAGTCATATAAGTAAAGGGTTGCGTCATATTTTAAAGTGACTTGCTAGTTTGCTGTTGCATTTTATTTCTCCTAAATTCTAGGAGCCAGTTTTATGATCCCCCTTTTTACTACACTATAAAACATATTTTAACAAATTATATTTTAAAGTTAGTATATTTCTACAGTGTTGCCTAAATAAAAGTGAATGTTTTCTTCAGACATCCAAAAGGGAGGTACTCATTCTGAGTGATTGAATATGAAAACTTGTTGTTTAAAATTCTTAACGAGCAATAGAGCTGTTTCATCATAATTGCTAAAACTAAGTTAAGTCTTTACAAACATTTATTTTTTGGTGGAAGGTTTGCATTTCAATATTCTATTTTGTAGTTTCTCTTGGCTTCTTGTTGAATTCCAGTAATACTCAAATTACTCAAAAAAAGTCTCATTTTGACCACAATTTCACTGCCTGCCTTAAGAAAAAAGTATAGATATAAATAGTGCAATTATTTTGAATGCCTAAGTTTAAGAAAAATAATATTTTTTAGTGATTTCTGTAGTACTAAGGGACTGAATACCTAGAAACAAGTTTTTCTTTAAATGGATGAAAAAATACTAATTAAGATATTGATGTAGCTCATTAGAATAAAATGAACCTAAATTGCTAATATCACAACAGTATAATGATTATTGGTTTCGAGCCTTCTTTTTCTAATAAAAAAACTGAAGTATTTAACAAAAAGAGGTCAAAAGTGGTTTAATGTTTTTAACAATTGAAAGGAGAACAGGAAGACAAATTCTAACTCTATTATCTCACTCCTTTTGACATATTACCTAGGTCTCATTATGAATATACATTAATAGATCTATTGCGTTTAAGTATCTGTGCCCCACTATTTAAATATCAAGCAGTAGAGACTGTATCATTTTTAATTCATATTAGTTTGAAACATGAACTGTGAGTCAAGAGAAAAAAGCAAAAAAATTCAAAGCATGGGTTTTTACCAACTTGTCTAGGAACAGAGGATGCATCCAAAGTATATTTAATTTAAGTAGTGAAATGGAATGAGTATTACTTCCCCTCTGCGTTCCTTAAATTGTGATTCTGGGTTGGCTTTGCTGTGACAAAAGCATTTGATTTTTACATCTGTAATGAATTATACAAGAAGTTCATGTTGTATTTGTCGACTGTAAACTCTGCACCATAGTACACCAGAGTGTAGAAACTGTTCTGCTACTGATTGAGGGGATGCGATTCACTTCATAAATAAACCAGTAATCATTGTGCTTTCAAAAATTAATAAATTGACATCAAAATTTTGTTTTGGTCAATTTCAAATATTTCAAGAGTTTTCTATAAAAAATTAGCCTCAAAGTCGCTTCTAAATTATGTATTTTAGTTCCTCATAAGTCAAGTGGGATCATTTTAGCTTTTGAAATGTCAAATATCTTTCCAGAACACTCAGACAACAAGATTTCTTTATTTCCAGTTCTCTTTGGCTTGGTGCCATCACCCCTTAATTTTTAGCTATACATACTAAACCACAGTATTTCTAATTGCACGAGCCTACATCCTGGGGACCTCACTGCCACTGTCCAAGCTTTGCTCGGCCCCGGCAGATGAACCTCAGGACTAAAGGGTGGGCTCAGTTCAGCGCACGCTGTGTCTCACCTAAAAATCCACTGCGCAGGCTGGAAGGGTTAATGACCTTTCCCAAATCTTCGCTCGCGAAGACTGGCCATTATTATTAATACAGAAGCGTAGTAAAGTATGTCCAAAAATATATAGAAGATTGTTAGTACAAAGTGAAAAGAATAAAAATGGTTACATGGAATTCTTGAATAGTGTAAGAAAGCAAATTTAATATATATGAAATTTTTAAAAATACACAGGTTGGGTTCTTCTGTTCATTTTTGCTTATTTTGTAATAGATAAATGGAATATCTTCCATAATGTCAACCTGTCCAGATACATTTAAAAATAATTAAAACATTGGAATATTTAAGTGTTATTATCTAGATATAATGAACCACTTTTACTTTTCAGCAATCTGAAAACATCAATACTTTTTGGGGATGGGGTGGTGGGAAGGGGGTGGTAGTGTCCAGGTCAGTGTTTTGTTGGAGTTTTTTAAACTTTTTAATAGAATTTATTGTATATGTAAAGCAACTACATAACCTCTTAGTAACTCAGGAGCATTAGGAATGTGGTGCTTCTGCTATGTATGTATATTAGAATAAAGACGCAATGTAAAAGACTTTTTTCTTACTACCAAAATTTGAAAGCACTGAAATTAGAGGTTGTGTTTTGTGTAAATCATTTTAATTTGAAGCATGAAAGCATGTATGTTCTAGTCTCAAATTTATGTTTAAATATGTGCATCCTCTTAAATAACTAATTGGCTCATGCATCTTCTTTTACAAGTGTGTGAGTTAATGCAGCTTAAATGGGAGTATTTTCTCAGTTCAAGTATCTGTCATGTATCTTTAAATTGGCTCCTCGCTCACATACAAAGAAACCATCCTTGAGTGACTACTTGCTTTTTAACAAATTAGTCTTATGAAGTTTAGCGAGCAGCCAGTAAACAAAAATGTCAAGTATGAAATCAGAGTTGTTCATCACTGTTTATGGTTTATAAGGGTTTCTCAAAGATTGAACTAGACCTCTGTGAGTCATTCAGTCCAGCGTGCACCCAGGGTGGGGTTGTCCCCAGCCCTGGATCGGGTCCACTGTGGACTTGAGTTGGTCCTGAGTATTCTTGAAGACCTCCAGGGTTAGAGGTTCCACCATGGCTCTGGACAGTGTATCAGTGCTGCATTTACACTGCTAAAGACTTTTTTCCTTTTTTTTCCTGATGCCCAACCTAAATCTCACATACCACACTGTGGTCATTGACCTTGCTACATCTTTTGGTGAACTTGTGGGTCAGCTCCATTCTCTTAATAACTCCCAACACAACTCAGATCTTACCACAGTAGTGTATTTGTGTGAAGAAGAAATATGTGTTATTTTTGCATTTGAAATGGACATGAAACTTAAAAAAAATTGGTAATAAACAAATGTTAACAAACATTCAAAAATAACTTTCTATTTCTTAGCCAGCCGATGGCTTTTCCTCTCAGGAACTTTTTATGCTGCATATTTGTCACATTGAATTTTTCCTTAGGCCACAAGCACTTTTTTCACTATTGCAATTTAGCTTATTAACTTTTTATTCAGAGAAAAAACTAATGCTTTGTGAATTAATTATATTTGTTTTCTTTTTCAAATTGACATTGAAATGTCATTAAAAGTCAGTGACACTGTTGCTAAGCTTTGTTGTAAACCAATGGGGATATTGGGGAAAAAAAGTAAAGGGGTTTTTTTGGCTATTTGGATATTGCTAAATTTTCATGTTTATAAAGCACAATTTCTTTAACTTTCATTTTGTTTTGAAAGCAAACATGACAAAGAAAACTTCTTATATTTGAGCAGCAATACAGCTGAAAGTTCTCTAACATTCTGACCTGCCATCTCTGCTCATATCCTCTCTGTTATGAAAAGTGAAAGTGAGGAGATCACAGTATTTAAAGGTGCTGCCTAGTAACAGGATGCGTAACATAATTGACTATAACCAGTTGCTGGTCTGGTACGGCAAATCCCAAATTATATGTATTGTACATCTACTGTGCTCCTCTAACTTCATCTGAATCCCTCGTGTTTATATCTCTGGAAGCGTAGGTTGGCTCCTTCTTCCGCCATCATAAAACTTTGTTGTCTGACTTAGCGTACCAGTTTTTCTTGTTTGCTTTTAAGGAGGTACAAAAGGAGTGTAAGAGTTTGGAAGTTATTTCCAGACCCTTGAGGGGTTGTGTTCATAACTAATGATGTCCTAAAGTTTCCCTGCTGTACCTACATTTTAGTAACTCAGTCATATAGAAGAACACAGAACTGCTGAGTGGAAACATAGTATCCTTCAGGTTTTGGGTATTTCAGGTGGCCAGGCAGAATGATGATACTAAAATGGGAAAGGTATTTGGAGCTATGTTTTACAGGAGAAACAAACTCAGTAACATATTTAAAATTTCACTCCCTTTTATTTGTGCGTTTGAGTTGCATCACATTCATCAGACAGAGTGATGGTATCTCGTGTGTCTTGTGTTAAATTTGGTGACACTGGCATATATGAATAGTTCTTTGAGGCCCTCTAATGACTCAGTGGAAGACTTTGTTCTTTCTGAGCCCACTTGGGACTGTTCCTTGTATATGCTAAGAAAGTGGAAAAACATGTTGATATGGAATTTTCAGTGAAAAAGACCTTCTCTATTTAGGGGATACTTTAGGTAGCTATGAACCAGTACTTACGTGATTAAAATCTTGAAGTATCCATTTTTTACCTGTAAATCCCTGAAGTGAGACTTGTGTATGTCACTGAAAGAAAATATTATACTCAAGATTTCACTTCGTCTACTTAAATTATCTCTTTTGTTTCTCTTTTGTAGTTTCGGGGCAAATCAGTTCTCTATTTTCCCTAGATGTAGTTCAACAATTTTATATAAACAGAACTCGTTTTCCCTACTATGCAGTGTTCTTGTCATACAACTAAAGGAGGAGGATTAAGAAACCATTCTGATCAAATGTAATTGCTAAAAAAAAGAAGGAAAGAAGAAATCTATTTTGTCCTTTAATCTATAAATATACAAGTACACTTTAATAGAAACTGCAAACTGAAAAAAACTTAATTCAACCAGTCTGTATTCCTCCTGCAATCCATATTTTCTTATAAGCTATGATTTATGACCAGCAAGGTTTTGCACAGGTTTTGTAAAAGAGATTGAAGATACAGTGCCTTTGTATCTGCACAAAATCTTTTTGTGATCTTATGTAGAAGGATATGCCACTAGCCATGTGTTTGCATGTGTGTGCTTATCTATAACTGCACATGCAGGTACAAAGTTGCTCACAGGAAAAATACCTGGGATTATATTTCTATTTTACATAGTCATAATTGAAAACTTGCCTTTAGAGTACAGACATTGCACACTTCTTACAGGGATGTCTTTAAGGGAATAGAAAGAAGATTTAACAGTGGTTTAAATAATTTTTTACATATTTGACTTACAATACAGTTGAACATTTCGTAAGTCAAATACATTACTGATGAATTTCACATGCATTCCTGTTACTTTTTAATCAAAATAAAAAGGTCAACAGTGTAGTCTTTCTGCTAAAATAAAGTACAATTTGATTACTTTCTGCTAATGCATAATACCATTTAATTTGATTTTGGGAAGAGGAAGGTCTCTAATGGAAAGGAAATGGACTGTATAAATTAGGTGCACCCTCTTACATTTACCTCTGTTCATGCAATTGTAAATATTGCTGCTTGTGCCAAACAAAGAAATAACAATATTTGTTTTGTAAACAATTTTGAGGACATATATATGAAATGTGAAGGCACAAAACCTCAAATTTACGAAGTGCCTGGTTCCCACTGAAGTATCTAACCATGCTGTGGTATTTTAGTAAACAAATAAAAATTAAAGGTAATTCTGAAAGCTGTGGGGACTGTAGATACAACCGATCCCACAAGAACCCAGTTCCTCAGTTCTTGGTGATTTATTAGCTATGGATCTTGTGGAAAGATGGATTGGTTCAGATAACATACAAAAGCTGTGTAATACTATTTTAGCATATGTACACATAGCTTTTTCTTTAGATGGGTGAATTTGCCTATCCACACATCTCTGCTCTGTTCCTCCTGTAAGATGGTCATGATTCTCTAATCATCATAATTGCAACCTTGTGTATTGTCACTCATTTGATTACCAAAGATGCCAGTACTAGAGATTTTGAAGCACCTCGCACTTTGCAGATAAAAAGCCCAGGATTTAACAGAGAAGCATTTATGTAGTTCCTATGGGAAGTGGCTTAGAACTGCACACAGAAGTTAAGCTTATTACTGTACTTGATAATGGAGCTACTGACAAGTCTTTTGTTGAATGAGGATTGGTGCACATCAGATTGTGAAAGATGGAAAGCCTTGGTTTTTTTTGCTGACATAGACTTTAAATCTTAAAGATCTGATGATATCACATGGGGAATAAAAGCAGCTTTAGATGTATGGGAATAAAAGCAAAAGAATTCAAAATAAAACCAATCAGTCACAGCAATAACATGTGCAGCTATGGTGTAGGGGAAGAAAAATCCCTAGATTTTTTGCTGTCAGCTGGAACCTTGATCTGTTTTGGAACTCAGAAAATGTTTTCTCTCTTCTTTTCAAAATTTTAATTGATTATGTAAAACATTTTCAAATTCTGCTACACTGAATACAGAGTTTATGGTAGCTTTCAACTCTGCTGATAGTCTCGAGGCAACCTTGATCTCTTTTAGAGACAGCAGCCTTGACTGTTAATTTTCAGAATGTTTGGAGGAAAAAAGGGAAAATTCAAGTGTTAACTTTGGCCTTTGCAAATTTTGACTACGTGTTGCTGAATTTCAGTCACGTTGTATGAGGGATGCTTCTCTTTTTGTGCCCTCTTACCTACACCTGACCTCTTCTCACTTTCCTGATGTTTTCATGAGTGCAGTACAGGTATTACCAATCTCTTCCAAAGTTAACAGCCAAACCACCTTTTCTCTGAGGGCCCAAACAAGACAGCAGGATCACCTAGGAGCTAGTAATTGGTGCTGATGGCCCTTGGGAATAAAGGAGAAGGAGAGTGGTCCAAGGGTTTGTTCGCTCCACAGTTTGACTGGCTCACATGGAGTTAGGATGTAGTTTCAACCAGAGGAATGGGGGCTGTGACACAGGGAGAGGGGCAGCTCTGAGGTGAGATGCTCAAAAAAGCTCCAGAACAGGAGATTCCTGGGCTGGAAAGTGCTCATGGATTAAAGCACAGATAATTTTATCTCAGGAAAGGAGAAATAGTGGGTAGGGATTTTAGAGTGGAAGGAGTATGATTCTGTGAGTAGGAAGAGGGTCTTCAGAGAGGTTAGGAGTTGCCCAGAGCACCCTTTTGCTTTACACAGGCATGTACCATTATCCTTTCTGTTCCCAGTGCAGGAACGTTAATTCCCAACCCATGCAGCTTCTCTGTTCCTACCAGAAATGTAGTATGCGAGAGTGCTTTTCTAAATGCACCCTCTTTACCCCCAAGTTTAAACATTTAAATGAACTTTATCTCTTTTATGATTAAACTCTTTCTTTTCCAGATATGACTGACTACTAGAAAATCAGTTTGTGACAATGGCACATATGCATCATATATTCCAAAGCTTTTCTTTGAATTATATGCTTTATATGATAGGTGTTTCTAGAGGGTTAGAAGGAAAGTTTCAGAGAGTCAGATCTGTGTTATGAAGCCCTGGAACCTCTTGTCTGTTGCATTGTAGAGCCAGTATTCATTTGGTTTTGAAACTCTGTGTAACAACTAAGTATTTTTTCTTAAGAAAAAAAATCGTATTTTGAAAAAAAGTATTCTAGACTATATGGGACAAATATTGTCAGGAGAAAAATCGTCATGCAGTGGTGGGATATTGAGTCAGAAATTTACAGAAAGACACATTTCTTTGATATTTTTTATTCTGTAAATTCAACCATTTACATTCATACTGTCTTTAGCTACTTTACATCTGCTCAGTATTAGGACCACTCCTGTTTAATATCTTTACCAATGATCTGGAGAAGGGAATTGAGCGCCCTCTCAGTCAGGGAGTGTTGATCTGCTGGAGGATAGGAAGGCTCTGCAGAGGGATTTGGACAGGCTGGGCTGATGGTCCAAGGCCAGTTGTATGAGGTTCAACAGGATCAAGTTCTGGGTCCTGCCCTTGGGTCACAACAACCCCCTGCAGTGCTATGGGCTGGGAGCAGATTGGCTGGAAAGCAGCCCAGTGGAAAAGGACCTGAGTGTGCTGGTTGACAGCAGCTGAACGTGAGCCAGTGTGCGCTCACATAGCTAAAAAGGCCAATGGCATCCTGGCCTGTATCAGGAACAGTGTGGCCAGCAGGACCAGGGAAGTGATTGTACCCCATATTGAGCACTGGTGAGGCCACACCTCAAATCCTGTGTTCAGCTGTGGGTTTCTCAGTACAAGAAAGACGTTGAGGTGCTGGAGCAAGTCCAAAGAAGGGAATGGAGCTGGTGAAGGTTCTGGAGCATAAGTCTTATGAGGAGCAGCTGAGGGAGCTGGGGTTGCTTAGTCTGCAGAAAAGGAGGCTCAGGGGAGACCAAATCATTCTCTGCAACTACCTGAGAGGAGGCTGTAGCCAGGTGGAGGTCAGTCTCATCTCCTGGGTAACAAGCAATAGAACAGCAGGAAACAGCTTCAGGTTGAGCCACGAGAGGTTTAGATTTGATACTAGGAAAAAGTTTCTTCACCAAAAATGTTGTCAGGCACTGGAACAGGCTGTCCCAGGAAGTGATTGGGTCACAGTCCCTGGAGTTTTTAAAAGACATGTACATGTGGCACTTAGAGACATGGATTAGTGATGGACTTAGCAGTGCTGGGTTAATTGCTGGCCTCAGTAATCTTAGAGGTCCCTTCCAACCTAGATGATTCTGTGATCTTAGTAAGTAATTTTGTGTGGCTGGATGTGAAGAATTTCTGATGTCTTAATATCCTTAGATTGGGAGTTAAATAGATGTCCATCTTTATTTTCAGTTTACAGTGGCATTACAAACATCAGCTTTAACACACATTCTTATTTAGCAAGTATATAGAAGAGTAGGCATTTCTGCTGCCTCTGTTGGTTTCATTGTCGATTCCACATGACAGTTTCTCTAGTTTGCCATTGTTAGCTGCATATTTGCAGTAAATTGCCTTAGCTTTTGTAGATTTAATCCTCTTGTTCTTCAGGTATGCCCTGTGCCCTCAGTTTTAATTTATTCTTGAAGCAGAAAAAATCCCTATTCAAAAGTGGCTTCTTTATGATAAGAAAGAAACTTAAAAAATGAAGTTGTTCTTTGTAACTCCATGTACATGTCTAATGTATTTGGCACTTACATTTATCTTTTCCAAGTATTTGTTTTGCATCCTACCTCTTAGTGCAGAAGCAAGCAAAGTATTTTGGCTGTGATAATGAGGACAGAATGTGTCTGAAGTTGGGGGTTGTTTCTGTTTGCAAAAAGCAAAAGAATAAAAGGTGAAGAGTTCTGGCACAAGTATTTACATGTGAATTTAGTGACTAGAAAATCAGTAATCTAATTAAAATTAAATACAGTACTTATGGGTTCTGTACAAACTCTCGTGCATACAACTTTTAAGCAGATTGCAGAAATACGGTTTGTGTAATACAGCATTTGAAAGCTGTTTCGTGAGTATCAGGGTTGTCAGCTTAGAAGTGGAATTAGCTAAAAGACATTTTAAAACACTTCTGTCTATCCAAATAGCATCTGAGTACCAAGAGAGCAATATTGATTGACAAAATATTTGTTGCTCTGTCTAGAATCTTTGGCACCAATTCATTATTTGTACTGAAGAAGGCCTAGGCTAAAATTACATAAAACTAAGTTAGGTGGGAAAAATAACTGCATTTGTGGTAGGGACACATAATATACTTGGAGCTGTTTTATGTAATTATGAAAGTATGGATTGCTCTTATGTAGTATAAGTAGTCAGAGTGACATTTTAAAGGAAAAAAAAGGAGGTTGAAAATAAAACATGAGTATAAAAGTGATGTGATCTAGAAAGCTCACAAATTGATCTGTTACTCTAATGCTTTAAATAGAGAAACTAAGGCTTCTTTCTAGTTTGATTCATGAACAAAGGAAAACTCAGTATAGGAAGATGTGAAATATTAGGAAAAGCTCTCTACGTTAGAAGGACCATGGGAAATAATTCTCTGGCTATCAAGGTCCAGTAGACATCTTTTCTGTCCTGGAGGAACAGGTAAGCCTCAAACTGTCTGGCAGCAAATAAACAAGGAAAATTATGCACCAAATATATGTCTACTTTAGACTTCAAATTAGGCAAGCTGACTTGCAGAGTCACCACTTCAGAAAGAAAAATGGACACAGCCTAATGTAAGAAGATTTGCAAATGCATTAGTCAGAGAGAAGTCACTAGGAAAGGACTGGAAAATAGGAGCAGCAGAGAGAGGGATTTATTTTTTCTGCTTTGTAGAAATTGGCTGCCTGAAGTTTTGGTTTTGGATATCATAGATGACTAGAATTATTTGAATCTTATCAAATCCCTCTCAGCCAGCAAAATAAGTAAGCATTAGGACATATGATAAAAAGAAGCAGACCTTTTATATGAGCAAGACCATGATATTTTGTACCTGAAAATACTATTTTCATAGTCACAGATGTCGACTCCACTGTAACAGGCACAGTCATTCATCCTGCCTAAGTGTTTCTCTATTGTCTTGAAAACTGACATCTGTTATTTCATGCAAAGTTCTGCATTAATCATCAGGCTAAGATGCCTTCTTTTTGTGACTTTTTGGCTTCCTGCAGAACTGTAACAAAATCAGTGATGAAGTGAATCCTTGCAATAGTTACACTTAAAAAGTAAGATTGCTTTAATGATGGGATTGGAAGAACCTCAAAGTTTTTCTTCTTCAGATCTTTGTATCTTCTCTATTGCAGTGGTAGCACAGTTCTAAAGTCCCTCTGCCTTGGAATAAAAATACAAGCCTGCCTGCCATGATTTCATAATTGTCTGGGCAAAGTAGAACATTTTTCTCAGTTTCTTCTCTTTTATTCTTGTACTGAGGTTGTTTGTTGCTGCTCACTATTGCTGCATGTTTGACTCCTAGAAGCTCAACCTCTCTTCATGTAGGTGATACCATTTCCTAGATTTCCCTTTTATTGCCTCTTGTAGGAAGGACAATTTTTGCATCTTTTGAGATGCAGAATAACTGTCTACTCAAGGTGTTTGTGAAAAATAAGGTTGCGTTTGCTCTCTCTGTTGAGAGTAATTTTTGGCTTTATATACCAGGGTAGGTTAGAGGGAGTGAGGGATCAAGTCCTATGGAGAAATAAAGGCAGAGATTGAGAGTGTTGCAGTCAACAGGCTGTAGGGAAGGGATGTCATCCAGAGGGACCTGGACAGGCCTGAGAGAGGACCTGTGTGAACCTCACGAAGTTCAGTAAGGCCACATGCAAGATCCTGCACCTGGGTTGGGCAATCCCAAACACAAATACAGGCTGGGCAGGGAACGTGGATTGAGGGTGGCCCTGGGGAGAAGGAATTGGGGGTGTTGGTTGACAAGAAGCTCAACATGAGCCAGCAATGTGTGCTTGCAGCCCAACTGGACTACATCCCCAGTGGTGTGGGCAGCAGGTCGAGGGATGTGATTCTGCTGCTCTAATCCACTCCCGTGAGACCCCACCTGGAGTGCTGCATCCAGCTCTGAGACCCCCAAACTGAGAAGGATGGGGACCTATTGGAGTAAATATAGAAAAGGCCATGAAGATGATCAGTCTGAACACCTCTTCTATGGAGAGAGACTGAGACAGTTAGGGTTGTTCATCCTTATATGTCCTTATGACCTTATAGAAGCCTTTCAGTACCTAAAGGCTACAAGAGAGATAGAGAGTGACTTTTTGCAAGGGCATGTAGTGACAGGGCAAGGGGGAATGGCCTTAAACTGAATGAGAGTAGGTCTAAGATCAGATATTAGGAAGAAATTCTTTACTCTGTGGGTGCTGAGACACTGAAACAGGCTGCCCAAAGAGGTTATGGATGCACCATCCCTGGAGATGTTCAGGGCCCTGGCCTTGAACCACCTGGTCTAGTGGAAGGTGTCCCTGCCCATGGCAGGGGCCTTGGAATAAGGTGATCTTAAAAGTCCCTTCCAACCCAAGACATTCTATGATTGTATGATCTACCTTACTTTTCTGCTTTTGAATTGTCTTTGCAGTCTTGTTACCTGCTAGGAAAAGCAGATTCAAAAATTGACAGGTGTCACTTTTCCTTTTATTCTACTTCTTCCTAGCAGAAAAAAAGGCAGTAAATGTTTGATGTTTGGTCTTACTTATATCTCTTGTAACTTAAGTAATAGAAAGAATATGTCCTCTGGTGTTACCAGTACTTTTCATGTGCTATTCAAGGAGCTTTAAATGCTTTATGTTCTCTGTGTGTGGAACAAGACTGGTTATGCATACTTGGAGATGCAAGATAATTGTCTACTCAAGGAGTTAATGAAGTATAAAGTACAATTGCTAAATTCTTACCTTCAATTATTTTGCTATAGCTTTCCTAGGTAGGCAAACCAGAAGAATTGTAGAGCTATCCTGCACCTTCAGAAGCAGTACTATATCATGGATTATGTGCAAAGAAGCAGTGTGACCTTCTTTGTATGTACTGAAATGATTCAGTATCATCTCTTAGTCCTAGCACATAATGAGTCAAGTCTTCTGTAGGTTGGAATCAGAATGTTTTTTAAAGGAATGTTTCTGGTTTATGTTTTTGGTTTACATGAAAATTGGAAGAGAAGATACAAAAGGATAGAGTTAATCAAATATGAAATGTTTTTCTAACCTTATTTTAAGTGTCTGAAAGGTTTTTATGAAGCATTTTTATTTTGTCATTGATGGTCTTTTCTTTTACAGTCAGCTTTCACAGCATATGTTAGGGTAAAGCCTAAACAAAGCTCAAAGCTTTAAAATGAAATTGTGACTTAACTGGTCAACAGTGTTTTGATTTCAGCACTTTAATATCTCATAGTCTATAGGAAATACAGAGGTATTAAATTGAAAAATGGGGTGATGCTTATTTTTATCAAATAAACAGTCTGGTAATTGTGATGAGATACTTCCATGAATTGAGTGGTTTTACAGACTTGCAGTGATTCTTCAGCAGATTTCTGCATTATGACTTAGAGAAGTAGAAATGTGTTTGTTGAACTAACAAGGAAAAAGACCAATTTCTAGTATCGTAGGAAACATTTTTCTTAGAAATAAATGATTTATACTGAGGTAACAATTTATCTGGCATTGAAGAAGACAATCTGTTTTCAGGACTTTTTAGCAGTTGGAAAAAAAAAAAAAAGCTAAATGCCTTCATGCACTGATTTCCCAAACCAGCATCAACAGTCCTACTTTTGTTTACTGCAAACAAAGTTCAGGAGAGCATCCCTGTTCAGGAAAATATTGAAGTAGCAGCTGCTATGAACAGAGATGGGTTGAAATGCAATTTAACTACAATCTGAAAGTAAAGGCTTATATTTGCTACATGTAAGATTATTACTAGTTCTGTGTGGTGCTTCTTTATTTATTGGTGGTGTTTTTTAAAAGCCTTAAAATAACTATATCAGAACAAGTTATGTTCAAAGCTCCAGATGATTTGTTTCCTTCTGACCTTTTTTCACATTATAAATGTAGTTATTATGAAATGCAGTCCAAGCACTGGGCAGGTAATAGAAACCTAGGTCAGAAAGCAGAGAAACATGATGTGTGAACTGGAGCAGTTACTGACTTGCATGTTTTCATAATGATATAATCTGAGGTACAAGGAAACTGAAAGAGTTAATAACCAAAGATAAAAACATAGATGCCGGTGGTTAGAGATCTTGAATTTAGTAGAAGACACATTAATTTTATATCTTGATTTTTGTTTTCATTGAATATTGGTTTTGTTGTGTGATAACTTGGGGTTTTTTATAGTGGAGAATATTTTCAACAACTGATAGTTTCCAGTGCAGATCTTGCCAAATATTCTCTGTATGTGTACTCTGTTAATAACTTACATATATTTATAGGTATTTTATTATGGCAGCCATAACTGGAATACAGCTTTGCAAAATTGTCAAGATAACATCATCCTTTACAAATAATGCCTAACAACATTGATAGAATAAAAATATCTGTAGGCTAGGTAATCCTTTCCCCTACTACCCAAGGATACATCCACACTGATTGCAGTCACCCCATGGCTTTCTTTCGGTAGCATCTTGACTCTTGTTTGTACAGCTCTGTCCTTGGATATTTTATTCTATGTGCGCATGCATACATACATAACTACCTAACCTACCTCTACCCACGCTTTCTTAGGCAAGCTACAGTTCTCCTTTTTGCCCTTATATATCATGTCTGACCAAGAAAACCAACCCATCCCACCCATCATTTCATTTTATTCTGATTGTCTCTCTAAGTTGCTGCTTGTATTTCTCCATTTGAGAGATTATTTTTTTTATTTTATCCTGTAGGATATACTGGGAAATATAAAAATAATTTTTATGAATACTTCTTATGTTGGTTTCTTGCTATGGGGAAAGATTATGAGAATCTGCTGAAAGAACTAGAAAGCAAGACAAATACTTGAATAAACAGCTTATCAGCAAAAAAGTACAATACACAAGTTAGCTGTACGCAAGTTAGCTGCTTGGCACCAGCAGCTATTTTAAAAGTGTATCTAGAGGTTCTGTAGGGAGCCTCCTGTCTGTTTTGATTCTGGTAGATTTTGCATCAAGTAGTTTTGCATTTTGATGTATATATTTGACCAGCTTCTACCAGTAGCTTTGCATGTACTGCTGATATCATTGCTGTCAGTGGTATAAGTTGTGGTGTTACAGGCTGCCCATACTTACTTATCCTCAGTGTACTAGCAGCTCATTTTGTTCAGGGCATCTTTTATGGAAATATGAGCCATGGGCACATGCAATGTAGGTTTTTCAGTAATACCTTAAAAGCTGCAGAAATAACTTTTCACTTTAACCTTGGTAGGATTACTTTTTTGAAGCAAAACATAATGTATCATACCAGTTGATTGTCTGTAAACCTGAAAAGGTTGATAGTATGTCAGTAAAAACATAGCACGCTAAGTAGTGCTGTTTACTACATTAGGATGTTATTGGTAATGTAAAAAGAGAAAAAACTCGGGAGACCAAACTGTGATGCTTGCTAGGACAGTCTCAAACTTGTCAAGGAATGATATGGCTTCAGAGGAGTCAGACTGTTCTCCAAGATAACACAAGAATAGCTACACTGTCTGTACCTCATGTACTGGATTTTTAGTTTTCTCTTGAGACAGCTGGCAATGTGCCATTGCAGCCTGATGCCAAAAGTAAATGGCTCGTCGTCCCTAAGCACCCTTACACGTCACCTACAGAAGTGTGTAGCAATCTTTCAAAAACAGAAATATAATCACAAGACATCTTTTTTCAATTAGTTTTTTTCACTGAAGTTTATCAGTCATCTTTATCCTGTCACAAGAATTTGTGGTAAACCTGTTTCGCATGGATAGACCTAGTTTTGTGTGAAACTGAAGTGGTTTATTTTTTAGTCATTTCCTTTTTGACACTTTTGATTTAAAATTGTCCATGTGATTAACAAGAAACCTGACATTTGCAAAACTGCTTGGGAAGGAATTGGTTTGTACCTCTGCTGTAATGGCACAGTGAGTTATAATATTCTTCATGTTCATTTGTTCTGGTTCCATAATAAAGTTAATTTGTTCTAGTTCCATGGTTGATTATCTTTCTAGGATGAAGGAGGAAGGGCAATATGGAGAGAGAGAAGTTATAGCTCTTCATGTCCTGGTTTAAACCCTCTATGTCTTAAATACTGTCATTTATTGTCTCGCAAAAAATCTAACAGTAGTTGTATGATCTTCAATATATCACACTGGATATTTAAGATTAATTTACCAGTGCATACCACGTATCTGCTTTGACTGTGACTGTTTCTGTGACAGAACAGTCTGTAATGGATATGGACCTAAACTGAAGTAGGACATATTGCTTTAATTTTTTAATATGTTAGCATCCTAGTACTTTTTTCCAGCATCTTGGTCTGTAAAACTGCAGCAGTCTCATATGACTGCAACTGTTGCATGTAGAACCTGTTTTGCAAGAGATGTGTGCTAACCAGGCCAGCTGAGGCACAAATGTTAACATGACCTTTTTATTGTGTATTAATTAACCAAGATTTGAGTTTCAAATAGAGAACCCTCAGTTGACTTAATCCCATGATACGTAAACGACTGGATTCAAGACAAATTCTTACATGTCCTAAGGCTAAGTCTATGATAGTAAGCTATAGCAGTAGTCCTTTTGTTTGGATTATTTCAGTTTGTCTCCCTTTTGATTCTTTCTCACTAAAATTTAATGTTATAAGTTAATGGGATTTTTTGTAAACCTTAATTTTCTTTCCCATGAATATGCTTACAATGAGGTAAGTATGTATGACGCCAGCTATTTCAAGCAATATCTATATCCAAAAATGTCAAAAATGGCAGATGCTTTAGCAATAATGGGACTTCTATGTGATGATGTTACTCGATTTTTGTAGAATTCCCCTTTCAATGTGGAACTTCACTACAGCTTAGCTTCAGTCCTGTATTTGTGTGCATCAATCTCCTTACATCAAAAACAGGAAGAAAATTGTTATGCAAGGAAGATGGAAAGATAGTTAGTGAATCTAAAGAATGTCAGCAACAAGATGGAGATAGTTCTTGGAAAATACATGCTCCTGTGTGCCTAACAGCTTAATAATTAGGTCAGAAGCTAGTAGTTCTTTTGGGGAGTTTTAAAATCCATCCTTCTCACATTAATACTGCTTGTTACTATATATCATGTTGTTCTGGGTGCTTATTATTTAAAAGCTAATCTTCACAAATTACACATATAATAATTTATGCATGATGCAGGTAGAAAGTAAAGACATTATATAATGGAAATATGACAGAACTTTAACCGGAAGGCTGTGCAGGGCATTAGTATAATTCATCACCTGTTCTGTACATCTAGGCTGTTTTCTAGAAATCTGTTAAATATGATAGGAAGATGGATTCTGATCTATTTCTGAATGACATTATAATCAGTACATATGGTAATTAAGATTAGTTTATAGAAATTTTGTCTGCAGAGTCCATCAGTTGGCTGGAAATCTTGAATAAACAGAGGTGGATGGAACCTAGTAATTTTGAAAGACCTTCTGTTGTAGAAATACATAAGTAAATATTTCTCTGAACTTTAGATTTCTGTCAATAAATTTATCATTTCATCAGAACATGTTCATAGCAATGTTTCTGAAGCTTAAATGTAAACCGAGGGGCTTTAGAGCTGTGAAATCAAACATACATTTACAAAAGCATAAAGAACAAGACTGCTGTTTAACTAATGATACCTGTGGGATCTTTGTATTATTGTATCTCAAGTGGATATCAAATGACATAAAATTAATGTCATCATCATCTGCTTTCTTTAAGCAGACCATAATCCAAACAAAACACAGAAATATGTAGTATTTGAAAAGGGGGTATGAATTCTAATTATGGATTCTCTGTCTTAAAGCAACTTCAAATTGAAAATTCAGATAAATTTATCTCTTTTGCTTGCTAGTGTAGCTTGACAAACATGCCGCAGAGCATTGTCAGACCACAGCATGGCTGAGCAATGACTCTGCAGTTGTTGTGCATTAAAGGAAATCCACACAAATTTGTGCATTCAAAACGTCATTACTTTCTTGTTTTCAGTGTCTTACATAAGCTTAAGTCTCAAAGAGGTTGAGAATTACTTACCAAATAGACAGAATGAGTGTGAAGGTAAACTTGAGTGTATTGTGTATGTGGTCTGTAGCCAGCCATCAAAAGATGAAAGTGTTGCTTTGTGTTACATTTTATTTACATTCTTCACAAAAATTTTAAGGGACTGCTCGGTTAAGCTTCTTGTTTAAAAAAGAAAACTCAGCAGCTAAAAAGTGTAGTCTCCTGTAATATTCCTTCAGGCATGTGTCATAGGAAAATAAATGAGCCTAGTATCATGCCCTGAAGTTTTATTAACACTAATTTGAACCTGAAAGAGAAGCTTCAGGTAGTATATTCCTTTGTAATCTGTAGTTTGGATACAGCAGACCTTTGTCATTATTTCGTTACAGTTTTTCTTACTTTTAGCAAGTCCCTGTCATGAACTAGGACACTGTTTACAGTGTTTACACTTTACCCTATACAAAGCAATAGAATTAAAAATAAAATAAAACCAAAAGAAAAGATGGAGAGTCATTATAATGTTTATTAAATTTTACACTCAGAAAAATCAGATGAAAGTTTCTTTGTAGGTAGGAGTGGTAGTATACTCTGTTACTGCAGTATCTTAGCATTCATAAAACAATGGCTTCATATAACATTTTACAAAGCAGTAGCTTTATAGTTGAAATTTTGCCGTGTTTAGTATTCATCACAGACTAATCCTTTTGTGTCCATCAAAATGGTTAATTACTCTGCAGAACAGCACAAGAAGAAAAGTATTGTTTTCTCCATGTTAAATTTTGTATAGACTTTTTTGACTGAAACACTGTGGCACCCACAGACTTGAGGAACTTGACTTTAAGGAATGTGGTCTTAGTACCAGATACTGCCTTCCTCTGGAAAATCCACTCAGTTAATCTAAGTTATAAGTCTCTGGAGCATTATGGCTCATACAAGTTTGTAGAATTTGCAGGAGTGAAAAATCTGAAGCCTTTTTAGTCTGAGGCTTACATTCCCACTGCTCCCTGAGCTGACCAGACATACCATGGCCACAGAACAAAGAACAAATTACAGATGGTGCTTCATTGCAGAACTCACTCTGCCTTGCCTGCTCTCTTCACTGATGGTTTGGGCTAGGGCTGGGCATTGTAATTGAAAGTAGAGCATTTGTCTGTTCTTTGCTGGCAATAACCCTTTTGCTGACAAGGAAAAATCCATTTCTAAAGCTGAGCAACCAAAACTATACTGAAGGTAAAGAAAACGGGAAACAGTTCAAGGAATATGAACTGGGGAAAAAAAAGGAAAACCCATGAGTGACAAAAAGGAAGGTCTAAACTAAGAAGACAAGGATGAACTAAAGAAGGATGAAAACTGGTAGAAGGAGGACCATAAGACTGGATAATCATCTTGGGAATAGAGGGATGTGAGGCCGAGTGTTGTAATGAAGAGTTCACAGCTTGCGCTCAGGCAATCCAGATCTAGATCCAGCTGGCTGAAGCAGAAAGAAATTCCAAAAGTCAAGCAGTAAGTTTTGCTTAGCCATGCCTAAGGGTGAGTCAAGCAGGACCCATTTAAAGTAGAGGAAATGGACTTAGTGGGTAGTCAGTCTCAAATGCTTCTGAATCAGTTGGACATTCTCCTGTGCCAGCTGATTGTGATACCTTTGAAAGACTTGGGATAGGAATGCATGATCAGGCACTTCTTCCAGGCATTGCAATGGTCTCCTTGAATGACTGCCTTTACCGAGGGATCATTCTTGTTGATCACGTAGGGGTGTATATATACGTATATATATATATATATATATATGCATGTGTGTCTGTGTGTGTATCATCTCATAAAGTCTCTAATGGGGTGCCACCTCAAGTTTTGGGAGCAATTTTGAGTGCAGAGAAGAACATATTGCTATTAGAGTGCGTCCAGAGAAGGGTGACCAAGATGGTGAAAGATCTCAAGAACAGACTTACAAGGAGCAGCTGAGGTCACTGGGTTTCTTCATGTTGGAGAAGAACAGTCTACAGCTTCCTCAGAGAGAGCAGTGTCTGGGGAGGTGCTCATTTCCTCTCTTTGGTGATCAGCAATAGGACACAAGGAAAGAGAATGAAGCTATGTCAGAAGTTCAGACTGGACATTAGAAAAAGGTTCTCCACTGAGAGGGTGGTCAGTCACTGGAACAGGCTCCCCACAGCACCAATCCTGTCAGAGTTCAAGGAGCTTCTGGACAACACTCTTAGTCATATGGTTTAGTTTTAGGTAGTCCTGCAAGGAGCATGGAGATGGACTCAACAGTTCTTGTGGGTCCCTTCCAAACTGAGATACTCTGTGATTCTCTGATTCTGTAAGTATTTATGAGGTTAGAGTGGCTGGTGCATATAAGTATGACAGACTGCAAGAGTGCTGGGTTCTTATGAAAGGGAGAACCTCAGTGAGACACGTGCTGTGGGTCAGGCACTAGTTCTCACCAGGGCTGTTGGGTAGGAAATAGCTGCTTTTAAGCCAGGGCAGCTCTTTGACAAAGGAGTATTGACTCCTGCAAGCTTCAGGATGTTGGCAGAGACAGAGCAGCATAAAGTTGTTACCATCCTACTTTTACAGGGACGTGGAATCAAAGTTCTGAGGATGAGGTACTATCATATAGTTCTGGCGTTAGGAAGTCTCAATGTGTTGGCATCCAGAGGTGTTCAGAAATGATGCCCAGCCCTTGATGAAAACAAGGTTTTTCTTCCTCCTAGGCAGAGATTCAGCTGTTTGCAGCTTGGTAGCCAGATGAGTATTTAAAAACTATGAGAGAGTTAAAGATGTGGGACAAACCTATGTGTGTAACTAGTTAAACAATGCTGTATCCTCTGTCACTAGAAATACATTTAAACAAGTATATGACTTAGCAAAAACATAGCTTATTTTTTTATGTTTTTAAGTTGGAACATGGCAAGTGTCATATTTTATAAATTTTTATACCTGTGATTTCTATAAGGTACCATTTGCCTAGAAATCAGAAACACAATTTAAAAGTGCAAAAGCAACATTTCATTTCTGGTGCTGTTGGTTAAATAAAACTACTGTAAATGTATGGAATGCTTTGGAAAATAAAAATGCTTATCAAAACATGGATCACAGTAACAGTCCAAATACACTGAAATTCTCTAATCTCTAGCTAGGGCAGCTATTCACAGTTCACTGCCTACCTATTGCCACAGGTACTAAAAGATGAATGAATACCAAATAGTAAGACTTAAAAGATGGCAAGCCAGATCTTAAACTCTTATTTACTTTCTAAAATATTTTCCATTGCTTCTGAGTAAGTACAGGAAGGAATGTGGAATATGAGGAATGTGAAGAGTTTTATTCCCTCATGTTTCCCTATTGCGAATGTTAATAAAATGGTGCAGGACATTCCTTACCTATTCAAGAGTTGTCCATGGTACAGTGCATTTGTTTTTATATACGGAAGGGGTTTTTTTCATGAGGAATTTGTTAGATAAAAAATAGAAGTGTGTTTATGTGCTCTTGAAACATGTCTGGGCTATAACTGTGAAGTGGTGCTGTACGTGCCAGGACATTACAACACAGTCATAGATGCTTATGATACAGTACCTTCCCTTTTCTTTCTGGCAGAAATACTTACTCTGATGCTCTTTGGGGACCTTTTCTTTTTTTCCCCCCAAGCTATATTTAGATACCAAAAATCACCTTTTTTTTCCTCATTTTTCTTATGCTTTTTAAGTAAATATATGATAAACAGCCCTCTGTATTTTACCTTGAAAAATTTGTGAACAAACACCGTTTAGTGTTTAGGGAGTGGATGTTGCATCTTAAAGTGGGCTTGTTAAACTGATTGTCCATGTAGGTAGGATAGGTGACTGACTTCCAGACAGACTTTTAATAAAGGAACCAAAGATTGTTTCCACAGATAAAAACCTCATCTTTAAACTACTTTCTGGATTTCTTCTGAGGCTATGGCTTGCCTGATCATCAGTTTTGGGATATGCAAAAATTGGCAAACTGCAGTGTGGGTCCTACTTGGCAATCCAGGAAGATTGACTTTTGAAATTTAAAAAAGATCTGACTTTAGAGATTTAAAATGCAGCGTTACAACATTTTAGAAGGTCCTGGTGCAATACAGGAAGAGGCTGTTGAAGGGCTTTATATAACCCACATGACTCATGTTGGGTTTTTGGCTCTCACGTATTACTCATTTATTAAATATCAATTCTATACTATAATTGTTTCTGGACAGTTTGTGGCTTCTTTTATAATATGTAGGTATTACAGCATGAAGCATTTCACGGTATGTGGTCAGTTATTTCTAATCATTAGTTAGTACCTATCAGTTCTGTGACAACATTGGCATTTAGCTGATGTAACCTCTTCTTTAGGGCAGCCCTCCCATCACGGACCTCATCTTCCTGTGCCCTTCAGCACCTTGTTGTAGTTTTTGCTACAATACCACTGGTCTTTTAACTCTTCCTGTGAGAATCTCTTGTCTACTAAGATCTATTTGAGTCTTGATTGGTCTCTTCAGACCAGCTTGCAGTGCTACTGAGCCAGAGAAAAGTCCTTGATGTGTTGGATTTTGGTAGACTCCAGAGTAAATGCCAATTATCAATTTAATTTAATGTACTAGATTGCATAGTGCAGCCATTCATACCAGGATTATGCACCATCTCTCTATTGAGAGCTCTATCTATTTATCACAAAGGTTCTTGAGAAAAAACACATTTGATAGGCTTAATCATCATGTGCTTTCTTTCATTTAGATAATACTGGAGGATTTTTTTAAATTTCTTTTTTTCTTTCTTACATGGCATTATCTATTTTTAATCTATTTTTTATACAGTCAGCAAGGGGATCGCAAAGTTCTGAAGACTAATTCCTGGTGTTGTTAGGAAGCAGAAGTATTGTTTGTAGCTGGTCATTTTCTTCATTTTCTCGAGGAATTTCTAGGGCTACAATTTGGCCATAGTCCCAGTATCTACCATTTATAAGTTTGTTACAAGTGGTGGATCCATCTAGCTGAAAAAACTCAATTATGCACATATACAGGTGATCACAGAGGATTCTATGAGGCCCTAAAAATAGCATACAGGCCTACATACCAGGTCCAAAGCCCTCTACTCGGTGCAGATGGTCAAATGCTTCTAACAGATAAAACCTCCATTCTGAATCGATGGTCTGAACACTTTCAGACTCTTTTCAGTACCAACCGTGTAGTCCAAGACTCAGCAATTCAGTCCATCACACAACAACCGGTGAAGTACGAATTGGATACTACCCCCACTTTAGGAGAGACCCTCAAGGCCATACAGCAGGTGAAAATCGGCAAGGCAGCTGGGGTTGATGGAATTCCACACGAAGTCTGGAAGCACGAGGGCCTCGCACTCCATGCTAAATTTCACGAGTTTGTGGTGCGCTGTTGGGAACTTGGCAAACTACCATCAGACCTTCGTGATGCAGTCATCATCACTTTGTATAAGAAGAAAGGAGATAAATCAGACTGTTCAAATTACCATGGTATTACTCTGCTCTCCATTGCTGGCAAAATCCTGGCAAGAATACTCTTGAACAGACTAATACCCACTATAGCTGAAGGAATTCTACCTGAAAGTCAGTGTGGTTTCAGAGCCAACAGGAGCACCATAGACGTGGTATTTGTTCTCAGACAACTGCAAGAGAAGTGTAGGGAACAGAACAAAGGTCTCTATGTAACCTTTGTTGACCTCACCAAGGCTTTCGATACTGTGAGCAGAAAAGGTCTACAGCAGATTTTGGAACATTTAGGTTGTCCCCCCAAAGTTCCTTAAAATGATCATCTCACTCCATGAGGATCAGCACGGCCAAGTCAGACATGGCAATGCACTTTCTGAGCCCTTTCTAATAACTAATGATGTGAAACAAGGTTGCGTTCTTGCACTAACCCTATTCACAATCTTCTTCAGCCTGATGCTCCAAAGGGCCACAGCAGACCTCGAGGATCAGGACGGTATCTACATTCGATACCGTACTGATGGAAGCCTTTTCAACCTAAGGCGACTGAAGGCCCACACTAAGACCTTAAACCATCTTGTCTGGGAGCTGCTTTATGCTGATGACGCCGCCCCTGTTGCCCACACAGAAACAGCCCTGCAGCATTTAACATCCTGCTTTGCAGATGCTGCTGAGCTCTTTGGGCTGGAAGTCAGCTTAAAGAAGACAGAAGTTCTCCATCAACCGGCACCTCAGGAAACCTTCCATCATCCCCATATCACCATTGGCCAATCAGAGTTCAAATCAGTCCAGCAGTTTAATTACCTAGGTAACCTCATCTCCTCGGATGGTAAGATTGACGCAGAGATAGACAACAGGTTAGCTTATAGTGCTTTTGGAAAACTCCATTGTCATAGTTTGAAACTGGCCCCCCCCAAGAGGCTGGGGGGGCTCAGAGGTGATTGGGTGCCAGGACAGTGTTCCCTGGAGAGCCAGTCACCACTCATGTTGTTCGCTTCTGCTCAAAATCATATATCACAGCACCGGAAGCTGTTGGCAAGTTCTGTCTTGGTTGTTTTGCTGTTGGTGTCTGCTGCGTGTAGGTGGACAAGGCCAGGGGGTGGCTGGGCTCCTTCTCTTCCCCTCCAGGGGGGAGAGGGGAGCCCTGCAACCCCCCAGCTCAGCCTTTGGCTAGAGTTAGAGTCAGCATTTGGAGTGTGTGCTGTGAAGGAAGAGATTCACAGCACCTGAGGTAAGAGGAGAGAGGCAGGCTTTGTAGCCAAGCCCTCTTCCCCCTCCTTTTCTGCAGCGAAGCTGTAGAGGGGGGCTTTTTCCCCCCCACACTGCATTTAGGCTGGTGGAGGGTGGATTTTAAGGCTCAGCATTGAAGCTGAGCCAAGAGGCGGGCCATGGAAGTAGACCCGGCGCTCGGGAGAAGAGTCCCAGGCAAAATTGGAGACGAGCCAAGAGCTTGGGAGTTGCCTGCCGAAGCTGACCGGGGGCAGCCAAGAACTGACGTGGAGGAACGAAGATTCCAGGATGCGTACGCTTGATAAGCTACACTGCAGCAGCCTACAAACTGAGGTGAGACACCGAGAGGGAGAAATCACCAGCAGCAGAAGAGCAAAGACTCAAATGTATCTTCTTGGACTTCATGAGGAGAGACTGCAACAAACAACTGTTGGAACTTGGTGAGGGGGGAGTGTTCAGGAGCCCAGAACGCTCCCACGGCAGACTGTGTTACATATCAGCCTTAAAGGCTGCTCCTGGACTAAAGTTAAAGGAGGGGCTTGAAAGGACTGACTGATAGTAATGTAATATATATATATAGTTGCCTTTAGTTTGTATAGTATTTATTTGTGTAAATAAATGTATATATTTCCCCCTTCCCCTACAGAAGCCTCTGGCCTGAAAGTTTCTCTCCGGTGTTAGGATAAATTGTTGAGAAGGGGTGGGGGAAGCCTGGAAATTGGATTTTAGATTTCTAATGTGGCTCAAACTGCCACAGAGTTTGGCAAAATAAACACTTGAAAACACTTGAAGAAAAGTACAAAGATCAGTGTTTACAGAGCCATAGTGCTGTCTACTCTTTTATATGGTTCCAAATCGTGGGTCATCTACCGCCATCACCTGCGACTCCTAGAACACTTCCATCAATGCTGCCTCCGTACAATCCTAAACATCCACTGGTCAGATTATGTGACCAGTACATCTGTTCTAGAACAAGCAGCAGTCACAAGTATTGAGGCCATGTTACTGAGAACACAGCTGCGATGGGCAGGGCACGTCTCCAGGATGAAGGACCACCGCCTCCCTAAGATCTTGCTCTATGGTGAACTTGCCACTGGCTGCTGCAAGAGAGGAACCCCGAAGAGAAGATACAAGGACTCCCTGAAACAACATCTCAGCCTTGGCCATATTGATCATCATAACTGGTCTACTCTGGCCTCCAACCAGGAGGTCTGGAGACACACCATCTATAACGCTGCTGATGCTTTTGAGAACGCATGCAGGACCACTCTCAAGGAGAAAAGACAAAGCAAAAGCAATCGTGCCTTGCACAATATACCACCTAAGGAGTCTTTCTGCTGTGCCTTTTGCAACCAGTCTTGTCTATCTCGTATTGGTCTTTTTAGCCACCAGCGCGCTTGTAACAAAGGTGGGTAGAGCCCTTCCCAGATCTTCGTTCGCAAAGCCTAGCCATGACAAGATGCTAAAAAGACAAGAAGATGGGGACAGCGGAAACCATCTAATGGAATGGAGTGCTCAACCAGCGGAGTATCTAGCAGCCTCATCAGTATTCTATCAAAGCATTTCATTTTGTAAAATATAGTGATGCAACATACCAGTATCATTAGCAGTGATGCACCTTTTGCTTCCAAACTGAGTGTGTGCCATTTAGGTTTATTTCTAATGCTTATTACTAGAGTTAATAGGTAAATGTTATTTTAAAATATGCCCCTGAAATTTAATTATTATTTCAAAGCTGTTTTAATCATGTTTATAAATGCTAAAATGTTATGAATTAAACAATTAAATGAATCATTCCAGCATTGTATAATTAAGACTGACTAAAAGTAAAATTATATTTTAATGGCTCTCTTTTTTTCCCATCAAGGCCAATGGCAAGAGTCCCATTGACGTCAGAAAGTCAGGATTAGGCCTTAATATTATCTGACTTTTTTGTGAGCAACCTCAGTATAAAATGCTCTGTCCTTTTTTTAAGTATAAATGTTTAGCTGACTGTTTGGTCACTTATTCAAAGCTTGTAGATGGAAAAATACTTTTGAGTTAACATAAATATTTTTCTCATAATCTAGTAGATCTTATAAGTGTTTCTTCAACCCTGAAAACAGATCATTAAAATATCAATCCTGTTGCCCAAGGTTTGTGTATTTAACTAGGTTACTAAAACAGTAACTTTTTTAGTCTGTTTTGAATTACCTAGTGGAACAGCATTAAAGTTACCTGGCTTGCTTTGAGATGCATCCACCTCTGACTCTGTTCCAGTGGCACACGACTGAGTGAAGCTTAATGCCGTTTCAAAGCAACAAGCTGGACTCAGCCATTTTGGGCTCAGCTCAGCTCTTTTAATTGTTGATGGAAGTTTGCAAAACTGAAATCACAGTAGAATAATAAGGAGATAAAACCCCAGCAGGGTGAAATTTGTCTCAGGGACATTAAGAATATCAGGCCAAAGGACTGTAGTAAAGTGTGGAACTGAGAAGAATAATGAAATTGCTGTTGGGGTTCATATTCCTCCTGACTTTTAATACGTGCTCTGACTGTGACTGTAATTATGAGTTAGTTGATATTTTTTCAAATCCTGAAGCAGAAAAGACAAAAATAACATATTTTATTTAATGAGGTGAAGGAAACCAAATACAACATTTGTTTGATGCTGTGTTGCTGTTGTACATCAGTTCCTCTTACATATTTGTATGAGAACTGGAAAAAGAGAAGCTGCTGCTTCTCTAGAAAAAGAAAAACTGGATTTCTCACTCCATTCTAAAGATCAATTACTGTTTTCCACATCTAACTAAACACATTCTTAGTGTGTAAGCATTTTATACAAATCAGATCCAACTAGGGAGAATTGAGAAAGATCATATGTTGAATATTGTATGGAGGGTAGTGGTCAAGTTACTGTGTGAGAGTGTAAGAAGTTTTGTTTTGAATTCTGACTCAGGTGGACTTTGAAGTTGTGCTTCCTGTATTATAAACTGTGGAATTTAGAGGGACAAGGAAAAGAAGAGACAATAGAAAGCACCAGTTGCTTCTCTGACAGCTGTATGCAAACGAAAACCCAGCCAAAATCACTGGCATGTTCACATATGCTTTAGGATGACTGGAACGTTTGTCTCATCTCTAAATAGAAATATTTATCTCTTATGAATTTTGCAATCTAAACATTGCAACTATAGCATAATTAAATTGTAAATCTCCTAAGTATCTTATATTTCATCAAAATGTTATTTTGTAATAGCTGAAACTGAAAAAAAAAGAGTGATTTTTTTAAAAGTTCTACATCTGTGAGAGATTCCTTAAAATGAAACAAGAAATAGAGCTGGGATATTTTTCCCATGAAGTATAATATTAGTGCATAAAATAGTTCATGTGCTTGTGTTAATGAGATTAAATTTGAGATCAAAATTTATGTTACAAATAGCTTTTTGGTTTCAGAGGTCAGTAACTCAGTCAGTAAACTCACAGGCATAGTAAGTGTATCTTAGACAGGAGAGCGGTCAACGGGAATAAGAGTGATTTGTTCAGTTCATTATTCCATGTGCATCTTACAGCAGACAAAAAACCCCAAGATACAGATAAAAATTCATCTTTTTCCAGTCCAGAATGAAAAAGAAATTTGAAAGAGCACTCTAGTGTAATTGTAATTTAACATTATTTTCTTTTATCTCCTCTATTTCAGTGGAATCAAAGTTTTAATAACACTGGTGAAGGTATCCATAAAAGCTCTTAAATCTGGGTAATTTGACTAACAGATTTTACATATTGTGCATTTAATAATGAGCAAAGTAGCTAGGCCAATAATAAACGAGTACAATATAGACAAAAGAGAACACTGATTTAAGTTTGTTGTGTCAAATGCAGCAAAATACTCTGTTTATAGCATGTCAGGAATGGCTTTACAATTAGCACTAATTACTGAGCAAAAAATCAAAACAGCAGCTTTAAGGAAGGACACTTTTCAGTGCAAGATCAAAGCTGTGTCTCTACAGAATAGCAAAGCTGTTTAATTGCACTGAAGTGCTAATTGGATTTTGAGGTGCTTTCATGTGTTTCCCTCATTTAGCCAGTCATCCCTGACCAAATCCACCTAAGAAGAGATTATGAGTTTTAAAACTCTTGTCTGCACAGTTGCAACTGGGGGTACCTGTGTAAAAGCAGTAGTACCTTATTTTTATGTAAATTGAGGTCTTTCAGGTCAGGTTACTAGGCTTGCAGGGATGAATAAATAAGGAGCAAAGCACCCCCACGCTATGTGGTAAACAGTTACTGAGTTGTCTTCTTCATATCAGCGGACAAAAACAGAAAACAGAAAAGCTACAGCTAACCCCCTTTTTTGTTACTTAATTCATCGGTACACAGTATTTAAAGAGAGCTTTTGATGCCTGCGGAAAGTCTCGTCTTCAGAGGCTTTATCTGTGCTCTGCATTTTTGTTAATTAAAAAGAATTATTTCCTTTTAATATTTTTTAGGGAACATTTGCAGTCTTTTCCTAACTTTTTTAATAATTTAATTTGTGTTTTTCATATTTGTGAAAATTACTGCAATAATTTTTTCACTAGCCTTATTTATGACTTTTAATTAACATCTTACACATTTATAAAAGCACAAAAAGTCAAGACAGTGGTGACAGTTGATAAAACCCATGCAGTTTCAAAAAAGCTGTCATTTGTCGGTAGTTGAACTATGTCAAATGCTCATAAACCATAATCCCTCAAGGCAAAATGCAGAGGCTGTCTCTTCCTAACGAGATTTATTCTGTGTTCCCAAGAGTCTTACACCTTCCTCCTCCAGGTGCTTAGACAACTTGCTCTCATCCAGTCAAAACCATAGTGAGATCTTGAGGAAGCAGGATTTTGGGTTGTATTCCTCCTTTCCATCCACAGCCCCTGGATGAGTCCACTGGGTTTTTTACTTCCTTAGGATGAGTTTATCTTTTCAGTTAATTAATCATAGAGACTTGGACCCTTTGTGTGTGCAGTGGAGTAACTGTGGGAAGGTAGGGTGGGGTGATCAGTAGTCTGGAGCCTTGAAATGAGGTGCAGGAAGGAACTTGGGTGCAAACCAACTGGGTGCTTGCAACATCTGCATTTTGAGACCCTGTACTGGAAGGACTGAAAATTCATGGAGTCAGAAGAATGAATAGAAATCGTCATGGTTCTGTGACTTGTAGATTAGAGGAAAATATTTCAGTTTGGTGAAATACTTCCCTCATAAATTTTTGCATTTTACAGTAAACATGCAATTTCTATTAAACATACACAGATATACTATCATGTAGATGCAGAGTTTTTCCTTCGAACTATGAGATTTACTACTGCTGTTGGTTACTTGCTAAACTGTAGGGTTTACTATCACTCTGGTAGTTGTTTGAAATTGAAGGACTCCATTGAGCAAATATCTTTGACATATCCTCATGCTATACACTTGACATTTTATTGTGATTAAGGTCTTTCACTCGAGGCTCCCATAATTTAAGAGGCAACTTAAGCAGCAGGTCTGCCATGCTGATATCAAGGTATGGCTTTTTTCTTTCAGAGCATTGCAATAGAAAATATTTTTGATTGGTAATTTGAATATGCTTGACTTTAAGGGAACATGTGGTTTCCTTGAAACCATTTTTTATGAAGTTTTTGAATTGAGTTTGAATTTGAGAAACATTTATTGTTTTTAGAAACCATTAGCTTTACCTTGTATGACTTTGCTTCATTGCTTCTTTACTGTGAGAAGACACCCAACACAAACATCACTGCAATGAATTGCATAGGATTTGCATGCAAAATACATACTTGCACGTGAAGGGTTCTTTAGTTGTAGTTCATTTTATTGCTCTCAAACAAAAAGCTACTGTGCTAATTAAATGTGAGAATTTCAGGTCCTTAAGTATATAATTCGCTTACCAGACCAGACCAATAGGCCAATAAATTTTGGATCTAAGTATAAATAGGATCACATGCTTTACAGGAATATAAAAAGGAAATAACATGTCCATAGAGGGAGGCCCAGCCTGCTACCAGTAAGGTTATAGCATTTTCTAAGAAGTTGTGACATGAGGAAGTAAATGCTATACTGTATTGTTAACATAGTCCAATTGTTTATTCAAGAATTTTTAGTTTTGTGTTAATTACATATTTTGTATTTATAATGAAAAGTAAATAATGTCACTGCTTACTCTTTTGAAAGTACTTAACATAGTATTTAGAGTATGCACTGTAGCTGTGTAAATGGTGCTGTTACTAAATTTACCATTTCATTACTTTTTTATTTTATTTTATCAGCCTGCAGTTGCTGCTACCCTGCATTAACAGGAAGCTGTTTCAGTGTTATAGTCTTGGTTTTACTACAATGTTCATTACTAACTGTACATTCTGTGCTTTTTACTATTCTTTTAGCTTTTAGATAAAAAATGCTCCAGATACACGCAAATCTAAATTTGACAGTATAAAGTGTACCCCTACTGCATGCTGTATGGATATGTTTATCTTTTTTAAGTGTTAGAACTGTTACTTATCCAAAAATCAAGTGTCATGAAAACAGTCATTTCACTATACGCTTTCAAGAAAAAGAATTGTCCTTTTTGCCTTTTTTTTTTTTTTTACTGTTGAATTATTCCTTTTTTAATAAAAAGGTCTTATATTGGCTTAGCTCATGGCCTTTTCTCAGTTGAGACTGGCAGCAGTTAAGAACCTGTAATTTAATGAGTTAAGAGTAATTGTTAAATAACTTTAAAGTGGAATTGAAAAATCTCAGCTTTAATAAGAGATAATCTCACACACAGCTGGGACAGTAGAGATACATTTTATATTTAATGCTTGTTCTGCTCTTTCACGTACAAATAGGTAGTGTTTTGTTACTTCAGAATACATGCTTTCCACCACAGCTTTTATGTCTACTAATGTGTTGGAGTTTATTCACTGTTAGTGCCTGGGTTCAGTCAGAAACTGTGTCCTTGTATGACCTTGGTCATTGGCATTTTCATCCTTCTTTGGTGTTCGAAAACATATTTTTAAAGGAAACTTGAAAAGCACCAGCTTAACTGGAGCTATAGTGTTTGGGAAAAATTCTTTCTAAAGTCTATAAAAAAAAGTTAGCTCGATTTGCATTAAAAGTCTGAAGTGTTACACTCCTTTATGCTTTTCTCTTTCTCAAATGATCCTGTTTTTCACAGTGTCTATGTGAACGTCATTACCATATTGCTCTCAACACTTCAAATCCTGCCAGGGTCTAAACATAGAGACATACAATGGAGGATAAGGGTGCTTTGCAACTCCTAGGAACACCCTTTGTTTGAAAGGCCCTGAGGATGAGCATCTCCTTTCTTGTTTTAGTTCCATGAGGTCACGGTCCTTCTCAGTTTTCACATTCTCATCCTATGTGCTAAAGAACTGGAAGCGATTGGAAGGCCAGGCCATTCTTAGCATTCCTAAACGGTTTTTTATTCTGAAGAAATTTAAGTTGGCTATTTTTATATAGAGAGAGATATAACTATTTTCAGTGGTTTTTGAATCTGAATGTATCACAGAATTGAATAGTTTGGATTGGAAGGCACCTTAAACACCACCTAGTTCTATCCTCCCTCCCACCATAGGCGGGGGCACCTTCCACTAGATTAGGTTGTTCAGAGCCCCATCCAGCCTGGCCTTGAACACTGCCAGGGATGGGGCATCCACAACTTCTCTGGGAACCTGTTCCAGTTGGAACCTCACTACTCTCACCACTACCCTTGAATTTTCAAGCAGTTCATATGACTCTAGAAGAGTATTTTTGTAAGAGTAGGTCTAGAGGAAACTAAGAGTACAGATCTGAATATTATCTTTGGAAAATTAAACTCACTTTCCACAAAAGCCACAGATAATACTCTATCACTATGAGGCAACTTTTTTTGTTTATAATAATAAATTACAATTTTCTGCCAAGTTGGAGCATTTTTCATGGAGAAGGGCTGTTGGTGACACTTTCTAAAGTGCCGCAACGTTTTACTAATTTAAAAAAGTCTGCCTCAGATCGATTGCGACCTTATCAATAGGATAGTCTCATTCATCTCCTAAGCAGGCTGCTGTTGCATTGCACACTAATAGCTTTCAGCCACAGTTACTCCTTTTAGGAGATTCAACGCTTTGTAATGCTTTCAAATGAGCTTTAGAGAAGGTGTAGCACTGTTGGTGGCTTGCTTCAAGACAATGCTTTTCACTATCGCATTCCCGAATTGTAACTTGCTAAAATGTAACTTATTAAATTGTAAATTACATGAAAGTAAAGTGTTTTCTTTGGGATGGGTAAGAAAAATAAGGTAAATTTCTACTATTTTTTTCTATGCAATAGTTGATACTACCAATAACATATTTACTTCCAATAGTTTTCCTAGTTGTAGATGATAGTACAGTCTACAGCTGCGACTGTTTGACACTCTTCATTAAATATCCGGTTTCAATTTCTTCACCTTTGGGATTAATTTCTCCATAGAAGATGTATGTTTCAGTTTAACCTTCTGAAATATATTTATTCAAGCAGTTCAACAGTTTTCAAGAATTAAATTAAATTGTTTTGTCCACGTTAATCATTAATAAAATAATTTCATTGAGTAGCTGTCATGACTTTGAAATGAATTGAAGTCTGAAGTCAAGGTAATGCTGGTATAATTGCTCTCCATGCATAAATTCATCCATGTATGGCTGAATTATAAACTTCAAAAAATCTGCTTGCATATATTCAGAAAATACTTATCAGAGATTGACATTACTTGGTCTGTAGTGGGTATTATGTATCCCTTAACAGTTCTTCATCTAAATTGTCTTGAAAGATGGAACATGTTGTGGCACAAGCCTTTAGGGACTCTCAGCTGTTAATGGCAACTGGAAAGTAACCAACCATTTGCCCAGTGGGGGAAAACCAGCAAAGAAATTATTTCCTAGGCACCTTGCACTCCTCCATCCAGCATTCTGGATCTGGCAAGCCAAAAGGAAGGCAATTATTAAGGAGGGGTAAGAATGATCAGAGAGGTTCAAAGTGGAGGTCAAGGGATGAATGCAAACAAATGCTGGAAGAAAAGTAGAAGGTGGCTGCTGAAAACCAATGGGTTGCTGGAAATGGGAGGAGGATAAAATCAAAGCGAAGGGGGGAAAGAAAGAGGCAACAGTTTGAAGGCTAAGGAGGAAAGGGCAGAAAATGCTGGGAGATAAGAATCAGGAGCTGGTCAAAGAAGTAGGGGAAAAACATGAGCTAGAAACACCCAGAAAAGAGCAGGGAGATCAGAGCAAGTGAGTTTATGCTCATTAGAGCATATTCCTCCAGAATCCAGAGATTTTGTGTCAGCTTAGTCTCAAGAAGGAGAATGAGGATGTTACATGTTTGTATGAGAGCCATTGAAGGTAGTTATGGATTTTTTAATTTTATAGTCTTACAAATCTTTAAAACAAATGTCTGGGCAAAAAGGGTATTTAACATTAGGATTCCAAGTGCTTATTAAGATCAATGCACCAGCAAGGAAAGTTCTGAATTATTAGTTGCCTCATTTTGTGTACATTGCGCGATAGGTTTTAAATATCTGTTGCATAATGCTTTTCATTCTCTCATTTGAACAGGAAGAGTTGTGTAGTGGGGACACATTGGGGCTGCAGTGAGACTGTTGTCTGTAGTACATCTGCTTCTTTTATTGCAGAAGCTGGAAAATATGTAGTGGATGAATTGGAGACTGTAGAAGAAAGCATAGTGTCATGCTAAGACAGCCAAGTGCTCTGCCAGAGAACTGAGTTGCTGCATGCGTCTGCCAGAGGCTTCTTGTGTGGTGCTGAGCAAGGAATCTGTGTTCCAGTGTATCAACCTGCTATATTTAGGATGCATAGGTGAAGTCAGGATGCTCTCATGAGGTTTGGTGAAGACTTCTGTTGCCAGGCGTTTTGACATTTTGTGGTGGTTTTGATGGTTTCAACCCCCTGTCCATCTCTGGCTTTAATCTGCATCTCAGTTCCCCATTTGTAAAACTGTGATGATAATACAACTCAGTGTAGCTCATGGTATGGTTATAGACATACCATCAAATCACAGTTTTTGTAAACTACAAAGATACAGTAGTTGTGCCACCATATCCTTGGGTTGTAAGTGTAAAAGCATATTGTGTGCAAAAATAACAGTACATTTTGAGGTTAGTAAGAAATGTTAAATTGATTCTTGTTCAGTGGCGAGCAATCTATTCCACATGTTCAATGTGACAGGGGTTTGCTGGGATCTCATGCTTAATTACCATTCTGTCATCATCACATACTGGCATGAAGGATGAAATTAAGGTGAGCGTCTAACCTCAGTACTAGTTTTGTCTAACTTTTATGTATTCGGATTCACAGTGTTCCTTATCACTCTGTGTTTGCTTGCACATTTTCATCTGGTTTTTCCTTCCTACTGAAGGGTAAAACATAAACATCCTTATTTTTTAGGTTTTCAACTAATTTCAGATAAGTCTCAGGTATTTTAAGTTCCAACAAATTTCATGAAAAAAATCTTTTAAGTAAAAGACAGAAACACCAGTAGTTGACACAGTTAGAAAAATGTCCAAAATGCCATATGTCAGTTTTTATTAGATGTCCAAAGATCCAGATAAAAAAGAGGAACTATGAATGCTTTAATTGTTAGAGTGAGTGCTGTATTAGATGTCAGAGTACTTCATCCTCAGTGAGCATTTCTTTTCTGATTGACTTCTTTATTCCTTGGTTGCTTTTCCTGCTTATGTTGGTTCTTTTTATATATAAAATATTAGAGGTTTCCCTCTGAAGTCTTAATGTAATGCAATTAAAAACTCAATCAACAACAACATAAATCCTTTGGAAAGCAGGCTTCATTAATTCATAAGATACTGTAGCTAGTTCTTGTATGTCTCCTTTTTTTTCCTTTAATTACTGTGATTTTAAAATAATTTGGGAGAAATTACGAAACCCTTTTATAGTAACAGGTTGTGCCACTGCAAGAACTCAAGAGTTCTGTAGTGCAGACCATGACCTAAAGCCAGCAGATCCCATCATCATGCACATTCCATCTGCACTGTAGGACTCCTAAAGGCTGAGTCTGATTCTACCACCAAACTCTCCCATCTTTACCATGTCTGACAGTACATTTTTGTGCTTTATTGCTTCTAAAACCACTACTGCTGACAAAGTTTCTATTTCCCATACAGTGTCCTCTGTATATAGCTGGGTTCTGGGGCTGCAGCCTGGTGTGTTTGGCACAGTATAATACCAAACCATACAAACTTGCAATGTTTGAAAGCATTTATCTTTGTTTATTGAAGAAGTTTTTTTGAATTTGTTACTCTGTGTGTAAGGCATGCCTTCCCTACTTGGGGTAATGCCGTTGTCATGATGCTGTCTTCCCCATTCACGCTGAGCTGCACAAGAGCAGACTTTAATCTGCTGTGTTGCTGCACTGTTTATTGCAGTACCATGAGTGACTGTAAAATCTCTAGCAGCAAACTGGGGAATCTACTTATATTAGGCATTGTTTGAAAACAGAACAAAAAGGTCCCCATGGTCCTTGCCCTTCAAAGCTCATGCTCCACGTATAAAACTGGAGACTAACGGTAAATAAAATGAAACTGGAAAATACAAAGAATCAGTGAGGTCAGCGTGAAAGACAACAGTCTCAGCATGCCAGTGGTATGAGACTGATGGTCATTTTTGATAATCTGTGGTACATATCATTTTAAACCAGCAAAAGTTACTGGAGTCTGAAGGATAAGAGATTTTAAGAGAAGACTGGCATTTTTATTACATGCGTAACATGCAGTTTCTGTAGGCTGGTACCTATTTAAAGTTATTTCAGAGCACTTTTTCCCAAGTAGCTGTTCCTGAGGGATTGTGTGTATGATACAGAATATGCTGTATTAGTTCTTTTATAAATTATGAGGCCTTTCCACTCAAATTCGGAAAGTTTCCTGTGTGTTACTTAAACTCTCTCCCCCTTTAGAGATTTCTGCCACTCATGTTATTGGTTGGGATTTTTCAGCATGCTCAGTTTAGATAGCCTTTTCTTTTAACAATGGAAAAAAATACATGCTAATCATTGAGCTTTAAAATATTTAAATCATCCCATTTGAATCTGTCTTAAAATTTCATTTTTTTCTGGTAAAAAATCTGTTTGGTTTCACTAGACAACAGAAATACTGAAGAGAAAGAAACAACTTCAGAACTCTTCCCTGTAATAAAACCTTAATTATTGATGTTTCAGATATTCTTTCAAATCCAAGCATGCCTGAATGTATGGAAATGTATACTGTGATACCTAAAAGAAAATCCAGGGAGAAAAAACTCCGAGGCAATTTAGTTTTGGAGGTGAGATAAGGAAAGGGTTTTAATTTTGTGCCTAGGCATAAGATTACAAGACGCGCGCGTGCCCATCCCTCTGTACAGATGTTACAATTTATAATACTGCTTGACCAATTTCAGGTTTTGTCCACCACTGGCTTTTGCCCTGAACCACCCTCGATCATGCCCCCTGGGAACTGAGGCAAGGGGCTTTTTGGGACCCTCTCTTCATTCCTTCTGGTCTTCCTCGGAGCACAAAGGGCACATAGTTACCCAGAGTTTGACTGTACTGTGCAGTTTAGACCAAAGTACAAGTGTTCTCTAAACAAAATAGACCTACCTTGACAAGAGACTAAACATTTTCTTATGGAATTCAGGGGTAGAATTGATATGGGGAGCATGGAATGGGGTAATAGGGTTGGGAAATGTGTGGTGTTACTATGCTAAGAGAATAAAGGCTGCTGCTTCTAAGTCTACTTCTGTATAACTACTTATAAAGCTTATAAAAATTAGGAAAATCAAAAAACTAGATGGATGTTAAGGCATCAACTGGATATAAGAAATCCTTCTTATGGTAAATCTTTCTTACAGGATTGTTGAAAAAAAAATCATTATAAGGAAGATGATGGCCTTTTTTGATTCTCAAAGAACACAAAAGAAATATAATGCCTGGGAAGGTGAAAAGATACAAAGATGATAGTCTCATTGTTAGAGAAGATAGTGTGCAAGATTGAAAGCAAAATGAGATAAAATTGATCAGTGAATCTCAAAATCAAACAGAAACATGAATTGACATACACTATTTTTGGGAAAGAAAAAGAAGCTGAGAAAAATATGTAACAGTGTGGATAATTTTCTGGAATATCCTGTCAGTACACATTGTAATAAAAATGCACACTTGTGTAATTTAGCCAAGTCTAATCTTGATTTTCTTATTAATTTTTTATTTTAAAATTATGTAAACCATTATAAACAGTGGAAGTGTCTTGCAAAAACAATATTTACTTATTTACTTGCTTGTGTAAAGATATAGTGCCAACATTGTGATAGGTCAGCATCGTTGAAAATAGAGATGAAGGCCCTTGTAAAAATGTGTTGCTTGACTTGGGAAAACTCTCAAATAAAAGGACTGAGAGAAGTGAGTTAGAATTCTCAAACAGACTGCCCGAAGCCATCAGTAAAGTTTGCTTTATGCCAGTAACATCTGACCTGAAGCAAGGGTAGTCTAGTATCACATCAGCATCATCTGTGTGCTGCTTATGACAAGGCATAGGTCTTGGTGGCTTACTATTCTTCTGAATATGAGCTCAAAGCCAGTCAGTTCTTCAGATATGTATGTTTGTTATACGTAAAAAAGGCGGCAGTTTTGAAACTCATTATTAAGATTCAAACATTTCCTGTATTAACATATGACATCTGGAATTACAGTATGTTAATTAACTAGCATACCTTTATTTACATGTCATCATTGTCACAGATTGTGACTTAGGAATCACTACTGTGCATGAATTGCAGCTTACAATTACTCATTACTAATTTTCTAATTATTTTCCAAGTGTTGTGTTTATTTTCATCTGTACATACAAAATTATTTATGAACTGTAAAGCTGCCTGTACAGTCGTAAGATCCTTGGCACAATCCTATTGTGTTTAACTTCTTAAATTTAAGGAAAAACATTTGTAAAATGAGAAAGACCCCATGTCGTGTCTGTGGACAACACAAAGAAGAAAAAGACAAAATTCTTGAGGGTAAACTAACTGCAAAAAAAGCAAACAAATTTTTACATCTAGGAAAAGCTAAGCATGTTGGATAAATTGTATTTCTAGCATGGTGGAAATGAAGGTGAAGGGCATATGTATATAAATGTGTGTGTGCATGTGTGTGTCTATGGATGTCTATACATATAAGTTATGTATAGACATAAAAGTTCTCAGAAGAATAGTTTTGTATTTGACAAGGTGTGATGGCAATAATTTTGTTGAGAAAATATTTTACTATGTCTCAGAATTAGGGAAAAGGGTGGGGTTTATGGTGATCGCCTTTAAGCTTTCTTAGAGCCTTTTGCTGGTTTATACTAATGTAATGGTTTTGAGTTTAGGCCTTCCTTCCTGGTTGCCTGGAAGGAAGGAAGGAAGTATTCCATCCTATTCCTTTACGTAACCTAACATATAAACAGACGAAGAGAGAAACCTCTTCTTTTCTTCCCTTCTGGTGAGGTTTGGAGACAGCAGGCTCTCATGCAGGCCGGTCTCGCTTCTGTGGGGGGAGTTGAGGCCTGGCCAGGCCTACGGGGCCTGATGTTCCTGCTGATCCAGGGTCCGGTAGCATGGCGGCGGCGTTTGGGTGATTGTGCTATCCCAAGGAAAGTAGTAAGATAATCTTTTGCTAATTCTTTAGTTTGCTAAATCCTGAGGTTTTTTCATTGTGTATATCTGTTTTGGTTTGGGGGTTTTTTTGTCCTTTTTTTCCCATTCCGTTTCCCTTTTGGGGTTGTATATAGTATTTCAACTGTATATAACTGTACTGTATGTAAATACATACATTTTAATATAGTTTGGCTAGTCTGGATCTAGTTTGGCTAGTCCTGCTGCCCCAAGTGACCGTACTGACAGTACGCATTGGAGCACAGTCCACTGTAAAGAGCTATGAATACCTGGTAAATTTCCTGCAGTGACGTGATTAAATATGGAAATTAGTGTGTCGTGGCAGTCTTTATATACCGTAATCTATTCTTTTGTCCTAGTAAATTAATTCTGTGGACAGCTCTGCAAGTCAATTTACTTCTAGTTTTTAAAGATTCTTCTTTGGCGTTTACATTATGTTACACAACTATCAAGGAGAAAGGACAATAATCAGTATTAAGAGAGCTGAAACTAAAAGTACTTTTTAAAAAATCAGGATTGAAATATTCAGGAAAAAGGCATGTTAATATGATTGATTTGCTTTGTGTGTTGGATTATAAGAATATAAAACAGATGGCAGAAAAGGCTGTTGCTAACTATGATACTCTCTAATTTTTCTCCTAGTAAATTCCAAGTCTTTTGGTTTTTCTGCACTAATTATTTTTATTTCTGCAATAAGTATTTCTATTACATATCATGAGATGTCGTGCAAATTGATCACAAACTATAAGTAAATTCAAAATCAGAGGTTAATACACTATTGTACACAATTTTCTTTATGGCTATATTTTATAGATAGAAATATTTTTTCAAGTCAAAATTATTTTTTTAGTAAAATAATGAGCTGTTGTAAATGAGATTGGTCGTAATATTTTATAATTTATCTTTTCTGGTTCTCAAAACAAATAAAGCAGATGTAGGAAATCATAACATATTGTGTTAATATACTTTGGGGCTGTTTTTTGTAGTGATGAATTAGTGTATATAAATGCACATGAATGTGGGAACTATAACTCAAATTAAATTCATCATCTGCTGATGGCAGAAGAAGAGAAATAAAATCGTGTTTGATACAGTGTTGGGTTATATATATTTCATTTCTGTATTTAGAGTTTAATTTTGCAGATTTCTTGCTATAAGTAGTCCCACTGAAGTATACTATGTTCAGTGGGCAAAAATATTTATATCTATGCAGTGATATAAAGTAACTGAAGTTTTTGTAGTTACTTAGATGTAGAACCTCTGCATGTGTGTTAATTGTGTTTACAACCACAGTCTTAATTGGAAATTTGTATTTCTTGTTGGATAGACTGGATAAAAGTATAGAGGGAGACATCTGGTGTGTTTTACTTGGATAAACAACAGTAAATATCAACTGAAAAAGAACTACCTGATTTCTTTAATCCACACTTTGATAGGGATTTTTTTAATATTGCATAATATTTAACTTATGAGAATTGTTGTGTGTTTCTAAGTAAGACAAAACCCACAAAATCTTACTGAGATTAAACATCTTATTAAGTGCATAAATAAACTCAGATAAATAGATTTTCTTTGTTCTGTGTGGGAACAAATCAAGCAGTTAAACAAGAATTAGTAACATGATACTGAAACAACACAAAAAATATAATTTTTTGTCAATATAAGAACATCATGCTATGAAAAGGTTATTACAAATGGCAATAGAAAAAAGAACTTCTGATTAGACTCTTTCACTGGACAATTTTAATTTTTAATTTATTTTTTTTAAATTCAAAACCAATTAATCAAAATGTTTAGAAAGATCTTGAAAAGTCAATACCAGTCGTAATTTCTCTTTTTCTTATGGAAGTCTGTGATACTTATTGTGCTTAAACTATCATAAGTTACTAGAGGCTGGAGGATAAGAGGTTGTTAGAGAAGTCTGACATTTTTATTTCATGCTGGTTTTGTGTTTGGTTACACGTTATAATTTGAGATATGGCAAGAAAAGCATGACATGGAAAAGACCATAAGCTTGTTTTACTTTTTCCTCAGTAATGTGGAAGTTCCTCTGCAACTGGATTTCAAGATGAGAGGTTGAGTCTTAGGGTCTCAGAAATAGTTCATCTCCATGACATCAGTTTCCTTAGACCTACAGGAATTTTATAAGTTAATGCTCTCTGTCATCAGCAGCCTGCCCACTGTCTTATTCTATGCCCACAGTGTATCTGACTCTCTAGGAAGAGCCAGAGCTATACAGAGAGAGGACAGAGGAGTAAGATGACATGTGAATTGTAATCAGTTGTACTCAAATGGAATACAATTCTATTGTATTCCATTTGAGTACAGTTGAGCACAGTTGTATTGTATTCTTTGTATTCTCTTTGCCAGTGTGTATAGGAGGCTTCCATGGATTCCCTAACCAAAGTGTGAGTCTGCTCAAGGCCGAATGTTCTTTTATTTGCTTTGTATTACATTAATAAATACTCACCTATGTTCCAAGGAGTAGTGGGGGAACGTATTTATATCAACACTGAAATATTTCTCATTTTTTAAAAATCACTGCTGAAAACATCAAAGAGTGTGAAAGCATCGCTAATTGTAGCACTGTACAGAGTTCAATATAATATAAATTATTGTCATGCTACTTTATGCCCACAGGTATTTCAAATGCACAATGACAACAACAGTAGAAATAAAAGGAACTCTTCAAATTATGCAGGTTTAAAAGTGAAACATATGGCTGTTTTCTAGAAGATATGTTACTAGTAATGTAGCATATGGGTGTCCATATGGAAAGGATTGCACTGCCAGTACTGTAGAGACTAAACTAATATATCACTGCTAAGGAGATAGAAAAATGTGTCTTAGTCACTTGGTTATTATCAGTGTTGGTAATGCAAGTTTTTGTTTTGTATATTTTTTAAAGCTGGATGGTAGACAGATTATTGGTAAAAACATAGCTTATAACATTGTAAAATATAGCTATAGGGTATTTGGATAAATTCATAACATGTATCTAATTCAACTTACTGCATTTCTAGAACAGTATACTTACTGTACTCTGCATCAAAAAATAAATGTGTTTATAATCACTAAAATAAAGTGATTCATGCTACAGTGACTCAGTTAGACTCCACAGCTATGTTTCTTAAGCAACTTGTGAAGTTCTTTCATTTAATCTGTCCTTTCACTGGGAGGGATTCAGTGGGGCATTTGTGTGCTCCTGCATTTCCATACCTGGCAAACAACCAATCCATTTTGTTCTGCTTTATTTATTTCCTTCCTTGTTCAGACTCTACTTATCATTCTTGCTGTTTTCTGTTGGTAACATCTGAAGCAGGAGGGGTTTCCTCAATATGAATTTGGGCCATTAGGAGAAAATATCCAGGCTGCCCTGACACTACACTGTGTCAGGAACATGGGCACTTCCAGCAGCACCTGGTCCATCTTTGAGTTAAAAAATTCATATTGTTATATATTTGATCCATCATGGATCCATCACGGACAGTGGGTGCTTCAGAAACACATGGTAGTCAGGTACTACATATTCTTAGTTATGCCTAGATGGATGATCTCCAGCATGAACACTTGGGTTCGGTGATTAGTTTGCAGCTGAGCTGATTAAGAGATTATTTATGTTTCTACATACTTTTATTTTATGCAATCAGCGATGTTAGTGATAGTTGCAAAATCAAGTTTGCTGGCAGAACTTTTAGCACTTCCATCAAAGTTCTCTATCAGATATTTTTAATAGCCTTGTTAAGATTTCCAGTAATGGAAGTCATCTTAAAGCCATTTTGGCAGGAAACATTTCATAGGATTTAAGATGTGCTTGAAGGTATTTTAATAAAAAATCTATGCCCGGTACAGAACACCCAAGTGCCAAGCATTGTGTAATGCGTGTTTCCTTTTTTTTTTAACTGTGTAAATGGGTTATATATTCATCTGAAGTGTAGAACAGTAGCAGCCTTCTAGACAATACCTACGTGTAGCAATTACAGCAAATATGTTTTTGTGGCATGCTGTGAAATGCTGGTCATGCAAGACTTGTTTTCCATGCCAGTCTTGCAGTGGTTCATACAAAATCTACACCAAGATGAATGACAGTGTGAAATAGAGCAATATTTATGATAAAGCAAAAATTTATTTTCTAAAAAAGGGTAAAAATATGCTAAGCAGACTTCGAGTTTCAAGTGATTAAAGCTAAATGATGTTACTATAATATATAGCATAAAAACAGCTCTGTGAAAGAATCTTAAAGCAGTTGATTCTCAGTAAGCACATGTGCTCCTTTTATAAAAGCCCTGTCTTAGGTATTTAGACCTGCAAGATATGCATTACTAGCAAGTGTCATATTTTACTCACAGACTTTGTTTAAACAAAATAAATTATAAACCTAAAAATTACACTTTAAAAGTTTGACATGACTATGTTACACCCATTCCCTATTATGAATGTATGCAAATAAAAGCAATTTTCATAGAAAATACATAAGTAATTGTTCAATTTTCCTATGTTTGCCTTTCATTTTCAGTCAGATACTGTGGGGTTCATCTTACTTTGTGTTAACCATGAGTCTAAGCTGTCTGAACCTCTTCAGCTGGTGAGGAGCAAGACCTGTGTCTACAGAATGATTCATCTCTTTTAAGCATCTCCAAAAGTGCCCCTCCACTTAGCTGAGTACAGAGCTTAGTTAGACAAATAACAAAGATGAGACTTCTAACTTTCCATGGCTAAAATTAGATGAGATTAATCCATCCTTACAATTCATTCTAAATTTTACTACTCTATCTAAAGAGAGAATACACTTTGTGTTGGCAAGCATTTCATAAAATGTTAAAGTGTGAAAAACACCTGATAACATCATAGGAAAATACAGTCCTATCTTTCATACTTAGTAATATCAGTAGAACTTGAGATTAAACCTAACCATGCTGTTAGGTGCCTGATAATTCGAGAACAGTCTACCAGAATTAGCAAAGAATACCAGGACATTTAGGTAAAGACAAGATTGCTTGCTGAAATAGAACTTTAATATACCCAGCCCCTTTTTAAGATCACATTTTGAAATTGCAGATGTATTTTTCTGTATCCTAGCAAATTATTAAATCAATATGTACTGTAGTAATTTCACAGATTTCTTTTTAAAGCACTGAAATTCAGCAATTCAGAATTTTCTTTAAGAAATTTTAACTACAATTATTTCTTTCATGCTCCTAAAAATTGAGAGGCAATAAAATGCCTTGTTCAGTTGGGAACACATGGTCAAAGTTCTCTAAATGCTTCCGTTTTAAGCTTATGCAGTCACTAACTTAGTTGTGCATTTGCTGTGAGATATATCTTAGTGAGAAAGGTAAGTTTGGATGCTAAAAATTAGACCAGCGGAGACTGAGTTGTAATGGTGATGATCTCGGATGTCAAGGGAGGGATTCAGGCATATATCCCACACAGAGCATCTTGGCTGATTCATCTGGTAGGATGAGGGTCAGAAAGGAAAAAAGGCATTTAAACAGCTTTTTAGCTATAATCATGAAATTGCACTCAGAGTGCCAGTAAACTTCAGGAAGAAGATAAGAATAGCTACAAAATCAAAAAGAAAAGGCAGAAAGTAGTCTGGTGGAAAGAGCACATAAGAAGCAGAAGTGTCACAGCTGTACCAACTGCACCAAGTTTAGATTGGTGTCTCCATCAGGATTAATGGAAATGGAAGCCTGTATACTGTAGCTGCTTTCTGTACCTAGTAGTTGTATATTCTTTTAAAATCTTTTACTAAGAAAGTTAAGAATCATAAAGTTAAAAATTAGTGTGGATTTGTGCAGATGCCTTCAGTGCCTGTAGCTGCTCTCATAATCATTGTTGCTGTTCACATACCAAGGAGCGGGATTAGATGTGTTTGTGAGACATGGGGGTGTGTTACCCTAGGCAGAGTAAGGCACTGTGACTTCTGGACTTGCTCCCCAGCCATAAGGTGTGGAGGGCTCACCCTGCACCTCTCTATACCTCCACGCCTCTCAAGACAACCAGGGATGAGCTGGTATGAAAGCTTGCTTAAAAGAGTGCAATGGTTTCTGTTTCAGTGGGCTGGAGAAAATTGATCTCGATGCCTTTTGCCACTGGTCATCCCTCTTATGAGTTCCACTTTAAAATATAGGTAATGGAGACCACCACACATACACACCAGGAAACTCCCAGACTAACCGAGTTGATACGTAAAAGTTGATACCCTTTTCGAATACTGCACCGGTATTGTTTTTAATGTCTTAAACAGGTGTACGAGTTTCCATTCTGAGAAGTGACTTTTTAAAGTGCCATGCCAGAATTTTACTTCTATTATATTTCATTTTATATCCAGACCAGGTTTTCTCAATTCTTAACTATGCATTTGGGATGTTGGTTTGAGTTTTTGGGGGGTTTCCCTTTCTCATTTTTTTGCTGGTCCTGCAAAAGCCTTTGGCATCTGAATATTAGTCTTGATTCTAGTGTGTCTCCTCCCAAATGCTGGTTACACAGCACATGTATCCTTTATCAGCAGAGGGGTACCCAAGTGGAAGCCAGGACAAATATCAGTTTGCTGCTTTACTTCTGTGCCTTGGGGATTTAAATCTTGCCCATATGAGATGTTACACTGTTTTAATTAAAATGTTTTTAAGTCAATATAGTTAAATCTGTTCAAACTCTTTATACAGAAGCGCTTAAACCTGCTTAACCTTTGCTAGAATTGGTTTAGCTAACGTTGATAAATTGCTGAAGTAAGCTAAACCAATTTAAGTGAGGTCTTAGGTGGGGTAAGTGCATTTACATTAGATGTTTGCACCAGTTTAACTGAATTTAAAATCAATCAGTTTAGTTAAATCAATGCATTTTTGCTTGTATAGGCATGACCTTAGTTAAATAATTTTGTTATGTGCAGCATCGGTCTTGCAAAAAAAAAACACCCAACTTTCTGAAATACGTATTTTTGATTCTAAGTAAATTGGCTGAAAGTTTGAGTACACAGTTGAGCTTATGACATGTTTTTGATGTCTTTAAATCATGTTTAAGATTTGTTGGTATTTCTACTCAGGGCAGTTTTATTTTAGAGATAAGAAACTATTCACCTTTATGTAACTGAGAGGTCTAGAACCTCTGCCAGCTGACTTTGTGTCTTTTTCCAGTATTTCAATCATGATGATGTGCACAAAATAACAAATAAGTGGTCACTTAACTAATTTGCTCAGAATCAAAAATATGCTTATGGAATGGTTTCACCAAAGCAAGCTGTTTAAGTTATTAAATAAAACCTCACTGTTCTTAATTAACTGTTAATGTGGATTTAACTGATAGCACTAACATCGTGCAGGCATATAATTTGAAATCCTTGATCTTTTTAAATAAAAATTATGAAAGCTGATCCAAAAAAAGTGATTGCTGAAATTAATGTTGAAATTTTTTCAACATTTCTGCATTCTGATTCAGTATGAATTCTTATAGAAAGATCTTGGGAACTATAGTCCAAACCTCTAGTGTCCTTGCATGTCCAAAAATAAATCTCAACTATCTGAGGAGTAAAAGCTGATGGCATATGTGAATTTCTTTCCTTTGTGAGATCTGTTAACTAAGTGTTGCAGTACACCTTGTCAACAATTGGAATTTTTCATTTTTAGTGTGCTTGGGTTGAAGTCACACTCTTTGGATTTGACAGAAAAAGCTGAAGTAGAAATCTAATTTTTATATTTTTTTGTGAAGTACTTTGGGTAAAAGCTGGGGAATCTGTATTCAGCTTTACTCTGTAATCCAGAAGTTGAACAGTGTGCTGTAAACAGGGAAATTAATTTTTGTTTCCTTATCATCTATCCCCTAAGACTCAAATAACAAGCATCTAGCTGTATTTTTTTTTTTTGCGAGGAAGTGAAATAATTTTGATCTTTCAAGTCAGAGGCTTGACTCCTTTCATTTTACATGCCAGAAAATTAAATTTAAATCGTGGTTTTAAGGACGGCATTTTTAATAGATATACCTTGCATAATATGACTACATATGTTGCTAATCAACTGCCTATGATACATGTCAGTATTCCTGAACAAAGGTGGTCTTAGGTATCTGTGATTTCCCAGGTAAAAAGGCAATAGATCCTCTGTGTCAGCTTTTAGAATATATTTGAAGATACATGCTGTGTTAATTAAAAATTGCTTATCTCACTGAAATTGTCAAAGATTGCATAATAAGACTTTAAATCTGTTATCTTTTGTTCCACAAAAAAAAAAAAAAACCACAAAACATACCCAACCACAACCACAATAGGCAATGATCCTTTGTTAGACAAAGGTTCCCAGGGGAAAGTGATAGTAATTGTGGAACAGTACAGCTCTTTGGAAACATAATTTCCAGGAGAATAGTGTCCATTAGTCCATGCAAATGGTTCTGATCTTTCATAATACTCCTTAGGATTGCTGTTTTTATGGATAAACCCCATAGTTTAATTCACATCAGGTAAAATGCTAGAAACCTCAAAACTGAAAGACACTGGGGACCCTATTCAAGGCGATTAGAGTTTCACATTTTGTTTTCTCATCTCATGAACTACCACCTGCAGAAGTGAAAAATTAAATAAACTTAAAATCTTTTATCAGCATAAACACCAATCTCTTGTTCACCTTAGAAAAAGTATATTATTTTCCTGAGATAAAGGTGGGGTTTTTTATAGATTTCATAATAGATCTGTAATGCTGTCATATCGTAAGTCTTATGCCAAATTATTATCTTCTCTCAACTGTCTATTAGTGTAATTAAGTTTCCATTCTATAATTCTTCTTAATGGGCTCTGGATACTCTACAGTACATGCTGAGTACTGGGCTTTTGCCCAGCAAAGCTTGAAATCTGAGCTATTAAACGAATGATCAATCTCTCTTTGTGTTCAGCAGATGCACTTTGTCAGGATTTCTGTTTTCATATCAAAGTTCATGATGAGGTACTTGTAATGCATTTCTGCTGAATTATGTACTCTGGGTTCTTTTGGTGCTACCATGCTGAAATAACCTTGAAAATGTTCCAGTGAACTTTGCAGCTGCACATATATGCACAGCGTGACTGGGAAAAAAATAAAAATTGAAAAGACCCTGAGCCCATGCAGTTTGATCCCAGACATGCAGTTAGCATCCGATTCATAACTTTTAATGTAGATTTCTGCAGTTTGTTGTGAGGGTGCAGCAAACAGTTTGAGATTGTGGCACACTCTGGCATGTTTGCCACAAGTTACTTTCCCAGCTGTTTAAATCAGACTCTACCAAATACTCACGTATGAGTCAGGGAGTGCTCTCACTATATACCTGTGTTATTATAGCTAATTGCACTTAATGTTCATCTCAGTATTTCGGGAATTTGAAATTCTTACAGGGAATTTGAAGGCAGACCATTTAGCTATGCATGTACTTGAAACTGCTAAAGCTGGTGGTAATTGATATCATTGTTTTGGTAAGAATTCCCAGGACATGAAGTATTTTAGATACACAAAATTGATGCATATAAGATGCATATAAGATATGATGCATACAATCCCCGAATCTCTTTCTTCCTGAAAAATTAAATAGAAAAATAACTCGCTTCGGCACAAAGTACCCGAACTGGTTATTGTGTCTTTTAAGTCCTCAGAGTGCTCAATATTGATAGTGGGATTTCTTTTTACATTTTGATATGACAAAATTGAGAGAGCGAGAGAGTGTGAAAGATTTTCACTTTAAGTGACAATAGTTTTTCCCCTCTATTAAATGACCTGTGGATATATAAACCATAAAAGACTGATTGACAAAGCAAGGTCTGAATTATATCTAAAGATATTCTTTGCCTTTGGTATGTAGTTTCAGTAATTTGCCAAATAAAGTATCTTTTTGAAGAAATCAGTTTAAAATGGAGAATATTTTAAAATGTGATGCTTTAAAGGAGTATCAGTATGCTGTTTGAATAATTGTTGTAATTATAGATAGATATGCAACTAACTGAAGTACTAGAGCACTCATCTTAGAACTAGGAAAAGATTGATCTCTATTCTCTTTGTAAGAAGTAATTGTAGATCAACAGTGAGCCTGTTAAAGCAAATAGATTCTTTTTTTGAAAGCATGGGCTGTCCATCCAGCTGTTGTCAACTTGTTGTAATGCTTCCAGTCAAAAAAACTGCCATCATTTTTAAAGGCTTTTGACCTAAGTTCATTTTTAAAAATTAACATTTACTGAAGGAATAACATTACTCTCCATTTAAGGTTAGTGTCTACAGGTAAAATGCAATTTTATTGTTATTATTTAGAAAAGAGATCTCTATTGAAAATTAAGTCAGCTTCCTTTTTGACAAATCATAGACTAAAACTACCTTACATATATACAGCATTAAGAAGTTTTAGAGCCCTGAGTGGAGCGGATTGGTACTGTATACTCACTTTACTGCAAATTAGTCAAAGGTTTGCTGCAAAGCAAGGATTCAGTTTCATTTCCCTTTTTAGTCGCAGTAAAAGCTGTTCCTGAGAGTTTTAACATGCACCATAGGCATCCCATTATTTGCCTCTACATGCTTTTTCTCTTCTCGAGACTTTATGATACAACCAGGTTTCCTACACCAGTGGTCAAAGAGAAACAATATATTCTCACACTGATTATTATTTAGAATCTCCTTTGTTATGGATGAGAGTATGTCCAAAGGCTGCTTTTCCCAGGACAACCCGCTAATGTTTTTAAACGGCCTCTGCAGGCAACCGGAACTTCAGATCTCTGAGAGTGACACATGCAGCCCTAAATTATTTTCTTTTCTGCACTTAAATGCCAAAGAAGGTCAGGAAAAAAAAACCTAGGTGGAAAAAGTGTAATTCGTGCTGTTGCGTGGGAAGAGTGGTAGCGCTTGCAGAACAACTGCTCAGCTTTGAATTAAAAAGTGTTTTATGATTCCTCGCTTCCCTTCCAGCTCTCCACAGCAGAACTTGGGAGTGGCTATATATTGGTTCTAAAGATGCAGAAATTGTTAAGGAAAGGCATTAAAAGCAATGAACAGTTAATAATAGTGCCCTATAATTAATGTCAATTAAATTTGATTTTATGTTTGTATTGCATACAAAGAAGGCAGTGTGTCAAAAAACTAAATAAACTGGGGGAAAAACATCAGGAGATCTGTGCTTTGTTCCTGTCCCTGTCACACGCTTCATTAAGTTTTAGGAATTACACATAATCTGGCTTGTTCTTTTTTTTTCCTATCTAATGAAAAACACCTTTTCTGAAATGGCTTAGATGGTACATTCTACCTGTGCTACTGGCCATCCTTAAAGCAAGAACATTTTACTCTAATTAGATGTTAGGAATAGTGCTTCACAACCCTTGCCAACACTGGAATCTCATTTTGGTGCATGACCAAGACGTGTTCCCAGTATACAGAATGTCAAATGCTTTGGCAACACAGTACGTGAACTGCAGACTCCCATCAGTTACTGCAGCGTAAACATAGAATTTAGATATGGGTTTGTTGTTAACATTTGTTTCTGTTTTCTTTGAGGAAATTGATACAATTGAAAAAAAAAAGCATGCTAGGAACAGAAGAATAATGGAAAGTTGCAATGGAATTAGCTGTGTGCATGAAGACTCAAGTTTGCTAAGTTCTCAGACTTTTTACGTTTTATCATTAAAATGAAAAGTAGGGACCTTGTTTTTTCCTATAAAGAGTATCACCCATGACTCCCAGTTACAGGGATTACAGATGCACTGCATGTATTGTAGGAAGTCACTTGTGTAAACTCCTTAGTTAACCTTGAAAGGCAATAAGGTTTTTGAAGAAAGGTGGAAACAAATGCACTGTGCAAAATCTGGAGGATTTGGTCCTTTGATAATGAGGAAAATCAACTTCAACGTTACATTTCTTATTCCTCTTTTTTAATATTTTCAGATATCTTCTGTATTTAGTAGTGTATTTACTGGTGTAGCAAATATTCAGATAACTTAATATTCTTTCCCAAGTTCAAAGATAGTTTTAAAATTATGTAAAATCACATTCAATCTGTCCTCTTGACACAAAAAAAAAATATTAATACCAAAAATTAATCAGATGTGTTTTTCTCATTCTTCCTGGAAACAGACTTCCAAAATCTCTCTAGTCAAAATAAAGAGGCCCTGATCCCATTCTTAAAAAAAAAAAAAAAGTAAAAATCAGTGGCAACTTCATAGCTGACTTTATAACTGGTAGTTGGAGAGATATTGACCCTGAACACAGCACTATTTTTGTAAAACAATTGTCAAAACGCCATGCAATAGTTCATCAATTGAGGAAAAAGCCTGTAATCAAAACCTATGTACATACACAAGAGGGAAATCAGCCTCATCCTGATTCTTTGACATTTCTTGCTTTTGAGTAGATATAAATAAAAGTGTGTGTGTCAGCTTTTTGGTACTTACCCTGCAATCAGCTGGCCTGAAGAGACATTTCATGAGTTACATTTTTTATCTTTTTTTTTTTAACATTACACTTGGTCTTTTTCTTTCACTCTGTTTCTGTCTCTATCTACGTATAAAATATGAAGGATGGAAGAGCAGAAACATAGTTAACAAAGGGACAAGTTAACAAAAGAAACTGTTGAAATTGATTGTAAATTATTTTATTTATTTATCTATTACTAATACAATAATGTTCCAAGTTTGCAACTAGAGCAGTCAGATCAAAAAAGGGTATAAGAGAAAGTGTTATTTAATTCCATCATGATTTTTCTAATCTGTGAAAGCTATTTTATAAAGAACATACCTATTCCTTCCTTTTTTTTTTTAAATAGCTTAGTTTGATTTAGTCTATGTGTATTTTACATTCAGATTTTAGTTCTTAAATAAGGAGAATATTTATTCCAGCATTTTTCCCGAATTACAGAAAAAAGTGCATTGAAAAACCAAACATGGAAAAACTTGCTTGTGTAGGTGTGTCATTTACAGTCAAAAAAATATTACTACTTGGGAAAAAGTCAATATAGTATTTTTTACTATGGTTCAGAAAATATATGGACTACCTTTTTATTTTTCACTTATGGAGATACTAAAACTTTTTAATTTTAAAATGAAATGTAAAATATAAGATTTTAGGTTTGTACATAGGAAGGTGTCTTGAAAAATGAGGATCTTGACCAACAGCAGTGAGTTTCAGGAAGAAATCAGCCAATAGTGCTTAATGAAGACTGGCTTTGTAATAGTCCACATCCCAAATTGGGTTTAAATGAGCTGCTGTTTTTCATAAATACTCTCCATTAGTTTCTCTATTGGTCAGCTTCCTGTTCTTGAATCACCTGATTTGCCAGACTTCCAAGTAGACTAGTCAGTGTGGACTAGTAACCTGTTCTACTGCGAGGTGTAAGGATGCACTCTTTTTTGCCCAAGAACCTTTTAGCCTTTATTTCTACTACCCTTTTAGAGATCACTTCAATGAAATTGGCTGTGAGTGGTGCATTACTTTTTAGATCTGCACACCTGGCCAAGCACTGAAGTGTTGTGGTGTCTGACTTTACACTACCCTGAAAACTGGATCAAGAAACCTACAAAGTTATCTCAAATTTCATCTTCTTCATTGTTTTTTTCTTCAGTTTCATTATTTTCTATAGTCCCCCACAAATTATTTGCCCAGGCTTTCAAATTCTGCTGGTTTAGGATTCCGTGGTGATTTGATACACATCAAGCATAGTGAGCAGTCTTTTAATGATAGTAGTTGCTGAGGAATGAAATGTTGGTTTCTATATATATGCTACTTGTCAGTAATGAGCAAAATTCTACAATCTGTCACTGGCATGGATAAACCTTCCTTCCGATATAGTGGTTTAGAGAAATATACTATTTAATGTCATTCAGTGCAGGCACAAAATGGTCCAGGTCCTTGGTTATGAAAATGAGTACAGTGCCTTTGAAGTGAATGGAACTTCATATTATGACAGACCAGGTCTTCCTAAATGACTTGTAATGCCTATTATATGTACTTTTGCTACCATACTAAGGTACTGTTTTCTGTGCATCTGGGAAATGGACTAGAGGTGTGACTGAGAACAGAAATGTTTAATAGACAGGAAAAATTTCTCATGTTTTGCTTGAAGTAAAGGTTTCTGGGATTCGAAGTGCTCCTACCAGCCTGTAATACTGAAAATAACCATTCTTGGAGATTATTTTGTAGAGTACAATTTCTTTTTCTTTGGGAGTAACCTTTACCTGTTGCTGACAGCTGAAGCCATTGTCCGACTACATGCATATATCTTCCTTTGGAAAATTTTCTTTAGAATATCAATTCTAAAGGAGAATTCTTATTTTTATATCCCAAAGATAATGCTTAGAACAGAATTGCAAAATAGTTACACACTAGGACTTTATTAGAAGTACTTGAATCCTGGAGGAACATTAAAACTAAACTCTGTCATTCCACTTGACCACATAACTGATTGTTGCTACTGCAGGCCTTTAACCAAACAGAAATGGCCACTATTATCACTACTATCCCTGTAAAGTTGCTTGAAGAGAACATTTTATGAAAGTATCTTAACTGAAAAGCTCCTTAATGTGCTTATTGAGCACTACTAGGCATTGATTCCTTGATAATATCTTACTCAAACTGAGCATGGCTGCGTGTGGTTTAGCTGACAAGTTACTGCAGTGGGAGTTGTACTTCAGGCACCGTCACTCCTGTGACCATCATCCCCCTTCTGTATCACGTCTGGTCTGTAGTAGTTCAACCTGAGCTGTTAATTTACTTCAAAACTGAAGAATTTCCCACGTGGCTGAGAACTTCGTTCAAATTCATGTCATTTTTAAAAAAAATGCATTTTACATTTATTAAATACAAAAAAAAGGAAACACATTTTGTTATTGTTTTAAATAATAAAACATCATCTCATTGAGGTGAAAGGCTATAAAATCATATTAATTTTTTTTTCAACTTACTTTTTAGTCCCTAGTATTTGTTCTAACTGGTTCAGGAACAAAAGTGTTTAAAAAAAGAGATGACTAGGGCCAATGTGGTTATCTATGCTCACTAGTATATTTTGTTGTCCTAACATTGTCATTAACCAACTTTTGCTAAGATTATGTGAGAAGTTTATTGAGTGTAGTCTGTACAGTTTACAATCCCTGTAGAAACAGAGTTTGCAAACAGTTGCAGAGGCGAAGTTGGCCTCACATCTGAACTTCCTAAATCTGTTGGCAGTGAAAGTATATTCTAGGGAGGTGAGCATCATCTAACTACCTACTAAAAATGCAGGCAAGTGGTAAACAATGTGAAACCTCTGCCCATGTTGGAACTGGCAAACATGTCTTCTGGTTGTTGTACAAGGAAATGGTACAGTTCCTAGTGACTCTGTGCAGCTATTTCCATGTCTTTAAAGTTGCAGCAACATTTTCTAGCACTGACAGATTATGCTTTGGAGGCCTGTTAAACTTTTAGCCACAGTGAACACTAAATATGCCTCAGCAACAGTTTATTCTTGTATGAGGTACTTGTTTCAGATGACTAGGTTGTATGTGTAGTACTGGTCTGAACTGGTGAGCAGCTCAGTTGATTTAGAATGAGTTATTATATGCATATAATTGCTGAAAATTATCCTTGAATTCTCGCCATGTAGAATGTCTTTTCTTTTAAGAAATTGTTTAACAGTACTCAGTAAAGATGTTTTAGCTACATGACTGTGTTTTCTAAAACTAAGCAGCAAAGCCATTAACATAAGGTTTAAATAGCTGAAGTTTCTTCACTCCGAGTAGTGTTTGACATCTTTGAGGCATTCAGAATAAAAATAGCAGGTAACAGACCTAAATCCAGGTGCTTCTTCCACTGATGTCCAAATATTGGTTAACAAAATAAAGTAACACTTTTTGTGCAGCTGAGGCACTCCAGTCTTTAAGGGCTTTCAGTGTTGTCATTTAGCCAGTGGGGGAGATGCTTACATTTTGGTTTATAATAGCATCCAAATAATTAACGTCAAGTTTGCATTTTTCATTGAGATGAAAGAAGAAATTTCTTTCTGATTCAGGTGTATAATAAGGACAGAGATATGGAAGAGAGATGCCTACACAGCTATCAAGTTCTACTATGTAAAAGTGATAATTTTCAGCAAGGGCAGTTAGTTTAGAAGAAGCACCAAGACAATTGATTTTATAGCAGATGATACATAATATTTGGTGGTAAAGCATTCTGTATATGAAAATTTTTCAGTTGTTTTCTTCTTTGAAATAATTAAATAGAATTATGTTTGGTGAGGAGGCTCCAAATTTTTTTTCCAGCTGTGGTCTCCACTTGGTGAACTGGTGTCTTCATGTATTGAATTGAGGTATATTAAAGCAATACGCCCTTCTTGTAGTTATATCTGAAACCTGTTGTAAAATTCTGGATAGAACAGAATATTGCTGCCTGCTGCTTAATTGGATTCTCTGCAAAACTTTTCAATATATACTCCAGATTATACTCCAATTTTTAGGTAGTTTTTAACTGCATTCAAGATGTTGATTTTACTATAAGATCTTGTATGAATTTGTTCCAGATCATTTCTCTTGGCATGTCCAGACCTGTAACTTAATTTCAGTTCAACAGCTAACTTGCAACACCCAGAATAGACAAAGATATTACAGTATCTCATTCTAAAGGACCGATGATTTCATTCAATGTCGGAGGATCCTGGACTTAATCTCCCAATGAGTGTCTGTCTTTGTAAATGTAATGTTCACATTTTTATCTTACTATTAAATCTTTTCAAAGAAGAAAATGGATGTCTGTGGAAGGCGTGGGGGCAAGCAGTGTTTCTTTTAAATTTTTAGAAATTTTGAACCAAGTGATGAAGCAATTGATTCTTTGTTAATCTTTTTAAGATGCCCATTCAGATTTGACTCGTATATTTACACATATGTGCATTTAATAAATGCCTGCTTTTGTTTAAAATTAAGCATTTTTTATGCGTATAATATTATGTATTTGCTGCTTTAAATGTGACAGTATGCACTTTTCTTTTACATATACCTACATCAATGTATGTATTGTTTCATACTAGTGGGGTTTAGCCTTCTTTGATTGTGGATCTCTAAAAGTTTTACAATGGAAATATGGATGTTGTAGAAATATGCATAGGTTACTGTATGCCATATTTGAAGCCTTCAGAAGCATTGCAGATTCCTGCAGTGCACAAAAACTTTGAAAACCACTGCATTATAGCAACAAAAACTTAATCTGTGTTCATTCTCTCTTAACAAAGTCATGCAGCCATAAATTGAGTGGTATTATAGAAATACGGATTAATTTGTTGCATTTGAAAAAATGAAGAAAACTTTGCATTATAAGCAATTTTTATCAGTTTTACAGTGTAATTCTGTTAAAACTGTTAATCATCTTGTGTGTACTATTTTCTATATGTTATGATGTTACTTATGGCTATAAGAAAGATAGAGGGAATTTGTACCTAGTGTAATTTAGATCTCTGTTTCTAATTTACCAAGTTTAAAATTGCAACCAAGATATAATTTGATACACAAGATATATACTTGAACATGATTGGATGAATTAAACAACAGCTGTTGCTTACTATACTGTTTACCAACTCTTACAGGGGCCATCTGTTTATGACATAGTTAGGACTTGTCTCCTTCTAATTCATCTACTGTTCTTAAAGCTTTTGGTGTAGTTTTTGCCAAGAAAATAAAATCTAGTTTGTTTTGTTTAGTTTTTTAGGTGGGAATAGCAGAAAAGTTTACTCTGACTTATATAGGCATCCTGGAAAGACAATTTAAAACAATTTAATTTGCATTAAATGAATTCTTAAACAAAAGGGGACCATGTCTTAGTGATGTGCCTGTAATTACAGTTTAAGACTAAATTCCTAGCTTGCCATCTTAATGAAAGATTTTCATTAAAGGAAATGAAAACCTTTAATTATATTAATGGCATGTGATAATGCCATTCCCCAATACAGAAATACACTCAATTTCCAAGAAAACCAAGAAGATGGATAAGCTGGGACTTCTTTCGCTGAACCTGTTACATAAATGTTAAACGTCTTCTTCCTAGCTTGCACTAATGTTTGGAAGACTGAAGAAGAAGTGTTGCAGTTTGGGGATTTCATTTCTTGGATTTTCAATCTTCTTAGAGGCTTTGGGAGTGACTTTGGCATAAAGTTCTTGGTAACTGGAAAACAGAAGAGTAGAGAAACTTTGATGTCTCCAAACCTCCAGCTAGCTTTATACTTTTCTCTTTTTCTTACCTTCTCTGTCATAAATCTGCCATCCTTTCAATAGCAGTAGGCCAATAACAAGGGAATAAAAAGTTCACAGTCTCCTTACATACAGCATTTTGATGGCAAAATATATTACTGGGTAAATGAAGATTATCAGCCATAAGGGAGTTAGTGTCTCCCACCACTAGTGAAAGTTACAGCAACTGTACATGTATGCAACTTTTTCTGTACATGAATAATTTTTTTTTTCCCTGCCATGGTAAGACTTACTTTAATTCAGTTTCCTGAATTTTTCACTGTGGCTGTGTTGCTGAGTGCAATGAAAGATGATTAGGGCTTCTGTTCAGGTTACCTTTCTTAAAAGTACTCCACACACCTCTGAAATGTATGCAGTGCTAGCCTCCCAAAAACATCTTACTCATTTCCTCTCTGATTCTGCAACTTGACAAATCTGTGGACATAATTTGTTTGCCAAAGTAAATTAAAGTGTAGGTGTATGAATAATTTCTAATTATCCTTGTTTTAGTGCCACTTACACTGGAAATAAATCAGTAGTTAATAGTATAAGCTCATTCTTCTTTTGGGTTTGAGTCCCAGTTGAATTTTACTGTTCAGTTCACAGATGAAGCATTTAATGTTCATAATTACTTAATATGGTAGGAGCTATGATGTTCTTGAGCATAACTGTGAATAATAAAGGGGCTGAAAGAAAAAAATAAAGTAACAGAATTGACAGAAAATATTTTAAATGACTGGGTTCAGAAGGCTGGAAGAAGAGTTATTACATGTAGACTGAACAGAAGATACTGTTACCTAGCAGTGTCCTGACTAATGTCCTAATGGATTTTAATGGGTAGATTCTATATAGCATCATATTTTTGAACAATCAAAAAGTTTAAATACAAGGGATGGAGGTTTACAGCAGTAAGCACAGGGTTCTGGTACAAGTACTCTTTTGGATGAAAAGAAGTCTAAACTTTTTTTATTTCTTAAACAATTACTGTCAATATGATTGAAGACAGAGATAGTGAGGCAAAAAGCAATAACAACAAAATGTTGTGGAAGTCCATTTCAGGTTTGAGGATGTATTGTCTGCAATATAGTAGAACAAGAGACTTCCAGAATAAAAGCAACACTCACAGCTGAGGAAAAGAGAGATATTGATCTATTGCAAGGCTCAGAATTATTTTTTACACTACAAAGGTGTGTTCACTGTTGAAAATTATCTGTAGCAGCACTGTTGATGCTTCTGACTAATGTTCATGGAATCTTGTGGCTAGCAGGGAGAGGGGGGAAAAATTCTTAACTCACTGACAAAAGTTTCTTATTTTTCTCCTCTTCCTGTTGAATCAAAAAGGAACTGTTTCGTTGAGTTTAACTCTCATCATACTGACCTTCTCTTTTTGTCTCATTCATGCCTAGTCTGTAGTTTTTGTGAACATGCAATTCAACTAAATAGGAATTGTTTGGGAATTTCAGTAGCATAAATATTAGATACAGATTTGGAAATAACTTACCAACATATTTCCCACAAACAAATTTACCTTTTTATGTGCATACTGTTGGATTTTTTTGCCCCACATTGTTTAGCCCTGTCACCTGTACACTAAGTCATTTGTAGTGGATTGTAGAGCAGTATGGTCCCTGCAAAAGCTGTCAGAAGACAAGCCACAGTGAATTTGTCTGTTGGGATCATGTATCTGGAAATTTCAGTTAGTAGCAGTTCAGATTTCGCTTTCATGATCAGTGCTGTGCTAAACACTATAACTGCTTACTTACCCTTCTGGATTACGAAACAGAAAATGAATCACCACATTCTTCCTCATGAAATTCTAAAATTCATGCTCAAAAGTATAAATAATATTGAAAGTAATTATTCTTCTGGCAGAAAGGAGCAAATGTGTTTCTTCAGCATCTATGACTGCTTACACATCAAGAAAAGGCTTTGAAACTGCTGCAGATGTGCTACAGATAAATGCTTGCCACTCTGTAACAAGATTCCATGTATACCATATTCATTTGGATGGTATTTTGACTCTTTGGACCCTTTCCATGAGCTAAAATTTGCCTAATATTTTTAAGAATTTTACCTGATAACAGAACAGACTGCTTGAACATTCTCAGAAAGATTGTTTTTACAGACCATAAGGCATGATTTTAGACTCATTTATCTGTTGAAAGGAAGGAATTTTTCTGTGACAAAATGAAGGGGTTTCTGAAAGACTAAGTGTCAATCAAATAGATTTTTCATAGTACCATTTTTAGACTGCAGGTTTGAAACTTTATCAGTGAGTAAAGGTACCAAAACCTGAGACTTCCAGTGGTTGTCTGACTTAAGATGTGTTTCTCTGTGGCTGTCGCTATCATCAGTAAGACAGCTTTCACTTAAGGTTGCAAGCATGAGTTTATTAAGTGTATATAGATGAAGACATGCAATGTCATTAAAAACTTCTGAACAATTATGAGTAATGTCATACCCACAATTTATCAGGGACCTTTTTCTTCCTCACAAGCCTTATCACAGATAATACTCATAAAATTTGCCTTTCATTTATGGTAAACATGTATTTAATATGATTTTTAGACCTGCATAAAGAAAATCTAATACTTTGTGTATCAAAAAATGTTATTACCATAACAGCACAAACTGTAATGAGAAGAAACAGCTGACATGCAAATGGACTTTGTTATTGAACCATGTAGCTTCTAATAAACAGCTTTGGTTGACCTTATACTTGGACTACTGGTTATATCCCAGTTTGCAAATAAAGACTGTCTTCTTCAATATTAAGGGATCTGCTTTTTGGAAAAATTAGTACCTGATACAAAATTGGAGGAATTTTTATCTTCTAAATGAGTGTTGTCTATGTGCTTGTCAGTTCTTTATCTAGCCAATTAAAAAAAAAAAAGTTTTTTCCATCATAATTTCTTCATTATTTCAGCTTTTAGTTTCTTTTGAACAAGGTGTCCTGAGTGAAGTTACTAGGTAAGCTATTGCATTCTTACATAATCATATAAAAGGGAAAAGCTTCCATGTTTATATTAAGCAGCCAAAAGGAAAATTAATGCCTACGAAGCAACTTAGATAAGTTGTTACTTTAGCGTGTCTGTGCATTTTTATTCCGTTGGAACTGTATTTATATTTTAAATCTCGCATTTTATGAATGTGTAGTACTAATAATTAGGCATGCTCTAATTGGCATACGGCCTTCAGTATTTTCCAATCCAGTTAGATAGAAATTCCAGATTTTTTGTACTGTGCTAAACTGCTTTGCTGTAGAGTTCCTAAAAAAATGGCCTTTATTTTTAAGGGAATGGATCAGATGCCTGAATCTGGAGTACACTGGAGAAATACTTCATAAAACAAGTATTTTTCAAACCCTTAGGAACTATTTGCATTTCATCATGCTAATTATTGTTTAAAGAGTTCCTTAGGTGAATACACTCAGCTAATTTTATGAAGTTTCATTCTGTTCATTATACAGGACAGCTAATTAATGCTAGAAATGTTATTATTCTAAGAAGGCTTGTGTAACCATTCAGTTGCAAACATCTCGCAGATGCACTGTAGGTGTCAATATTTGACACTTTTAGAAATTACAGATAAATTCTTTTTTTTCCCATCAAAACTCATCTCTAGGTGTCGTACAAGAATATGCACAACTTACTTCAGATATTTAACGGGGAGGATCTACAAAACAAGTTCCCTGAAAGTAATTCCTTCATTATTTTTCAAGCTAACTTGTGATGATTCACAGTATGGAACCTTTTTAAATTATCTCCATTTCTCCCTGTCAGCTGTACTCACTTTCAGCATCCAGTTGTATTGATTTATATGAACAAACTCAGTTTCATTAGTCATCACAAAATTAATGGCAAGTTACATCACTTTTCTCTGGCTGTGTTCTCCAGAGTAGAACAATATAACTGCGTTGGAACATATTAAATGTTATGTTAACAGACACAAAATCTCATGTTAAAGTTAATTTATGTTGATCTGTGGAGTGATACATGCTGACAAAACCAGAAAAATGCAAAATTGAGGCTGACAGTCTGTCCTTCCCTGATTGTATAGATTTGTTGCAGCACATGCTGTATGTAGCTTCATGCTGTGATGTGAGACCTAAGCAACAATTGGCACAATAGGAAACAGTCAGTGCAGTCTGTCAGTCACTGCATCAAATCTCATTGTCCTCTTTGGATATTTTAGATCTTTAAAGATACTTTCAGTAACATACTTTAACTCAGCAATTTTAAGAAAAGCATTGTATCTATTCCAGGGTTCAGCAAAGTAAAATAAATACACACAGATTATGTATAAAAACATGTATTTGTGTCTTATTTTATTTTAAAAAGTCTTGTAGGGTTACATCTTGACAGTGGCTTAAACTATACTTTGCAAATACATATATGATTCTGTTCTGTATTACTGCACATCTGGAAGGGTAATCTGGACCTTGAATAAATTGCATGAGCCCTCTTTGCACCTCCTTCCATGGATGTCCAGCCTTCTCAGCCTGTGAAGATTCATTTCTCCTTGACAAAATACAGTGCTTGCATGTCTGCTGATCACTGCAAAGCCTTTAATAGCAAATGTTATTCCCAGAGCTGTCTTAAACACTCACCTACAAATGTACTCAGGCGTAATTAGATAAGAAGTCTGCACAAGCTGAAGGTTGTAAAATAAATGCTATCACTGCCTGTATTCATATCATCCTTGCTATATCCTAGCTTCATACCCTCTTCTGTTCAGCTTGGTTTTCTCCCATGCACAGTGGAAATAGAAACAACATAGTTATCACTATACTGGCACTATGTGTGTTACTCTTAAATAATTACATTGGCTGATAACTGTCTTCAAAAAAATGTTGCTGGGGGTCAGATTCTGTTTGGGAAGAGCTGCGTTGTCCAATAGCTGTATCTGTCCAACAGCTTTTGAATCACAGAGTTGTTTAGGTTGGAAAAAACCTTTAAGGTTGAGTCCAACCATTACCCCAGTACTGCCAAGTCCACCACTAATCCATGTCCCTCAGTGTCACATCTACATGTCTTTCAAATACCTGCAGGGATGGTGACTCCACTGCTTCCCTAGGCAGCCTGTTCCTGTGCTTGACAACACTTCTGGTGAAGAAATTTTTCCTCATATCCAATCTAAACCTCCCCTGGCTCAGCTTGAGGCCATTTTCTCTCTTCCTATCACTGGTTGCCTGGGAGAAGAGACTGACCCCCACCTGGCTCACGCCAATTTCCTCTCAGATAGTTGCAGAGAGTGATAAGGTCACCCCTGGGCCTCCTTTTCTCCAGGTTAAACACCTCCAGTTCCCTCATCCTGTCCTCATCAGACTTGTGCTCCAGACGCTTCCCTAGCTCTACCCTTCTCTGGGCACGCTCCAATCCCTCAATGTGTTTCTTGTAGTGAGGGGCCCAAAACTGAACACAGGATTAGAGGTACCATCTCACCAGCTCTACGTCTTTAAAGAAACTTTCTAAATATAGTAACCATATTAATGTTAGTTACATAGATAAAAATTTGTTGTCGATGGAAGAGAGCATAACTAGTGTATGAAGACATTCAAAACAAAATTATCTGAAAAGTGAGAAACCATTGAAAGAGCAGTGATGGTGCACATGGATTATTTTTTCTAAATGCTGTTTTTCCAGATTCCTTTTTTAATGCTGTGGAAATGTCATAGTAGTGTATCAGTCACATCACTAGGTAATGTGTATTATTGCTGCTATTTTTCAGACTACTTTTCTAATTTAAGCCTAAGTGTTTCTTCAACATGTTATAGACTAATTTTGACTTTTCTACTACCATCTGAAACTGAATAGTTTCTTCTTTCTCTTTCTGGACTTCTTGAATCTCCACTCTTTGAAACAGTGGCTTTCAAACTGCGGTCCTCAAGAATGTGGGAAGTAGCTGTTGGACTACTGTTAAACACACAAGTCTTTTGCAGACAGAATTGACCATCAGGATGTCAAGTGGTGCTTTATTGAATATGTTGAGGCTTTGCATTGGTTTGTTTGCTCACATTTTTAGCAGCTCACTGCACAGCCAAATTATTACAGATGTGCAGATGGGTACGTGGCAGGCACAGTACAATGTTTGATGCCAACTTTTTGGTGGGTTTTGTTTGTTGTTTTTGTTTTTTCATTTTAGTTTTTTTGTCAGTGGGGTTTTCTTGGAGATTGGTTGATTCGTTTATTTGTTGGGGTTTGGGGTTTTTTTTGTTGAGTTTTTTTGTTTGTGGGTTGGTTGGGTTTTTTTAAGGGAAAAAATGGAAAAAGTGGTTATAGGGGAAACATAATGTGTCAGAAAACTATATTCTAGGGCTGTAAAAAGTTTTCATAATATTCTTTTATCCTATATCCATATATTAATGTGAGCTGTACAGATATGTCTGTGTATATGTGTGTAGGAATCTTTTCTTATTTCACTTTTTTTAATTTCTTTCTCTTGTCTCTGCTTCTCTTATTTCAGAATGTGTTATATTTCATATAATCACTCACTTTCTTTTCTACCCAACCCTTTCACACATAGCTGCCCTTTTATAACATAATCCATAGTGTCTGGAAGTGCACAGAACTTTTTTCATTCTGTTCAGTGCTGTTCTGTCCCAAGCCCATGCTCTGAGTTCCCAGGCATACAACTTTACAAGTTTACACAATAATTCTAGCCCTATTACATGAATCTCAGTTTTCCAGTCTTCACATACCATATTGCAAGAAGACTGAGTAAGAAGGGTGAATATGAACTGGCTGAGTTAGAAAAATAAGTACCCAATTCTCCTAAAGTAGAGAACAGTACATACTGTGTCAATATCTTAGAGGGTCATTGGGTGTGTTTCTGGGATTTGAAAAGTACTGCCAAACATATTTTTTGAAGTGCATGAACAGTCTGTCTTGTGTAACACCTCATGCTGTATGGTGTATTTAGTTTTATTGCCTGTTACTTTTTGTGTATTCTGGTGAACAGTCAAATATCTACTCTCCAGCTGAGTACTGAACAGTTATACACCAGGAGTCATACAATGAAATTCAAAACTTTCAATAGCCATTTTCTTCCAGTTTTATATTGTGTATGTAAAATTCTATTTTTATAAGCAGTTTTTATCTTCTAATAAGTATTTATTTGGCTCCTTTTTCTCAATTTGATTTAATTTTATGTACTAAAAAATTTATCTATTGTACTCTGCTAAGCTTATCAAAACTTGGGAGTTGTTACACTGAATCATGATTTAAGTAGTCATTGTTCTACCATCAAACAGTGTGAAATTCTTTAGTGCATGACAGAAGTAACATGCTGTCATGTATTTATTAGATACTCTCCATCCTTCAGTCTCCTTTTTGATGTGTAGTATTTCAAATTGATAAATTTAGGACTCCTTTCTGAAAGGGCAAAATGCATAATTCTGTTGTTCTCCAGCTTAGGACCTGTGTTTTCTCTCATTGGCAGAACATTTTCCCTCATTTGCAGAATGAGTATAGACCTCTGTCACAGATGTCATTCTTTGTCTCAGCAAGTATTTACAGACCATCTAGCAGTCTTTTCAAAGTCAGTATTTATTAATCAGAAGAATACAGTAGCTAGATTCCTTAGGAGAGAAGGACAAAGCTAAATGTACAAAAGGGTGTGTTCCCACATCATTTAGGATTACTTTCTGTCATTCTCCAAAGAGACATGCTCTAATCTCGCCTGATCCCACAATTGAACAGGCTCAACCGTTAAATTCCCTCTCTGGGAAAGCATCTTCTGTCTCTTCCCCCCTCTCTTACAATCCCATGGGACTAAGAGCTAGCTAAAATTTTGCTTTTTTTGACAATCAGCATCTCAATATCCTGATTCTTATTTCTTCCATGAAATTTACCTTACCAAAGTCAACTCATTCACCAGAGTAGACAGTTAATAAGTGTTTGTAATATTTTTAATTATATATATATAATACATATGTACAATTATATACATATTATTATCTAATAGCCTAAAATTGTTTATTAATAAATATATATTTAATAAGTGATACAAAGTTGAGTTTTTTTGCTTTTGCCAGTTTCCAGTTTGTCATCTCGAGCTGTCCCAGCAAAACATTAAGTGATCTTTAAATGTGGTCTATATGTGATATTCTGTATTCTGTGACTGTCTTGGACTTACAGCTCCTCAAGTGCTCTAAGGTGCAGCTTTTTCAAAGTATTCACAGATGTTTGGAAGCAGTGTATACACCAGTTATCCAAACAATGCCAGATTTAAAAAAAAAAAAAAAAAATGTTTCTTTCCTACCTCTCTAGGTTGATGCATTGCATGTACCTTTTTTTTTTAATGCTGCCTAGATCTGGGTTTTCAGTGTCATCACTAGTAACTGTCATATGCTCAAACACCATTTTCTGTTTTGAAAAGATAATATGTAAATTTCCTTATATATCTCTTGTTCCTGTTTAGAGTGGTTCAAGTAATTTTTGGTGTCTTTGTTAACCTGACCAAAAAAAGAAATGTTTCTCTCTGTGGACTGGAAGAGAAAGAAGTCATCTTGAAGAGTCTATAGCACTTCTTCTCAATATTCTCCTGATGTAAAAAAATAAATATTATTTACATATCCCTTGTCCACAGAGTCAATCATCTCATCACAGAAAGGCAATCAGGTTGACAAGGCTTGGTTTGCACGTGGTATGTCAGAGCTGCCTGTTCCCAGTCATCTCTGTGTCCTTCAGATGTGCCTTCTAGGAAAATTGGCTCCATGATTTTCTTGGGGATTGAAGTCAGTCTTCTATTTGTAATCAGACTATGTCTGTGACAGTGGTGGAAATTACTTCAGTGCAAAATAACTGAAAGAAACCGAGTTATGTTTTACTATTCCCAGGAAGGTGAAAATTGAGCTATTTTTTAACAGCTTGGTCCACGGGGGCTATTTTGTCTTAAGACCATGGGATTAAAACCAGCAGCTACTACCACTTTTGCAATCCATCTCTGAAGTGGTTATTTTTTAATATTTTTATGAGAGGTCTGCAGTGAGGACAGAAGCAAATATGCTTCATGCCTTTCAGTTTGCAATACTAACACCTTTCTTGCATCCTTATTTTGAGGATTTGGGGGCGTTGCTTTGTTTTAGTTTGGTTTTTGCTGTTATATGCATTGAGTAAAAGATACTGAAATGTCTAAAAAGTCCCAGAGCTTGTATTCTGCATTAATATATTTTATTTAGACTACAGACGCATTTATGATTAATTCATTGTTGTCATTGTTGATTTTTTTACTTAAGAGACCTGTATAAAATACAACAAATGATTTTCTATGACTGTCCATAACTTGGCTTTGTTCTTAGTGTGGACTTCTGGGGAAACAGATATTTAACACTTGTTACGTTAAAGATAGTTTTGAAAGATCATTTTCTTCTGCTTTTTCAATTTCATTTCTAGTTTAGGATAGAATTTTGCTTACATTGTAGGACAACAAGTTTTTTTAATAATCTTTGTACAAATGTTTATGGTTTGTTTATGGTTTTAGTCTGCCCAAATATGCAAGATAAAGAAGTAAAGCAAGCACTAAAATTAATTTTAGTTGGAAAATAAAAGCCCTCTGATTGCCACGTGTTTCATGTAGTTTGAACTGTAGGATAAAAGGTGGTTTAGCATTTGACCTTTCTTCTTTGTATCAGTTAATAAAGTTGGCATTGAATACAACACTGTATACTGTACAATTTAATGGCAATCATATACCACAACCAGGCAATAACTAAATAACTGTGTGCCAATTACTTTTATGACTCTTACAGAAAAAATAAAATATTGACCTGTGTTAGATATATTTTATATGAAAATATAAAATAAAATACTTTTGCTACATAAAAACTGTCTGCCATCTTTCCTCTCACAGGAGGTCTTTTCAGTCCATAGGACTTTTTTTGCTTTCAGGGATTTTCCTTGACCTTCTTTAGGTAACCAGTACTTTAAATAATGGGATTTTATTTTCAAAGTGGAAACCAGAAATACATTGTTTTAAAATGTATGTGTTACCGCTTTCAAACAGATTTTTTTAGTAAAACTTACAGTAGTATCACTAATTGAGTGCTTTGCCACCATACCTGCAAAATAAGGTTAAAATATTAATCCAGAGAAACAGGATTTAACCAGATTTCCTAAACTCTGGGAGAAAACAGGTTTACTCAAGGGGTACAGTCTGTCTCTTTTTTCTTTGAGGCATTAGGTTAGATTGGTTTCCCATTGTGGTCATGCCACTCTATCTTTGTGCATTTTATTGCAGTCCCATACTTCATTCTCAAGAAATGTTACCCATAGCCACATATGCGCAAAGGTATAACAAGAAAATTATCACAGGAGACCTCAAGCAGCCTGAGGCAGATGAAGATAATAGGAAAAAAGTGAAACACACCAAGTATATTAAAATGCAGGCTTGCCATCCTGAGAGATGACAAAGCATTCCAGTGGGGAAGTTTTTCAGGCTGGCCAACTTCTTTTCTAAACTTCTTTAGGATTTACAAAAGCTGAAATATTTACCTATTTTACATACCTTTCTGGTTTTTGTGTTCTGTGAGCACTTGCTATAAATATTAAAATACCAATTGTGTAAAATATTTTTTAAAATAACACTGACCAATATCTTTTTTGCATCACTTCTATACCATAGGGAAAGGACTTAATTGTTTCCCTGTATGTTTGCTACATGGATGTATGTGCTATATGGGAAACTAGTTAGGGAATAAAGATTGACAACTCATTATGAGAACAGTGAAGTTCAGGGTTATGTCCTCTGTTTACGTATGTACCTTTATTTCAAGGGAACTGCAGTTTAAACTAGGAATGTATTTAAGTGCATGATTATAAATGGGATTGGCTGAGTTCCCTGGTAGAAGGCCAGTTCTTGTGCGGATTCTGTCTCTCTTGATTTACTATCTCCTGGTGGCACTGAAATGTGGCTGTTATGAGAGGTTGTGATTGTAGAAGAAAATAAAACAGACCTGTCATACTGCCTGTCAGCTGGATGTGCAAAAGCCTGAGCAGAATTAGAGTTTTCACTAGGAAACCAGCACAAACTGGAGTTTTGAACTGATATACCTACCCAAGGTAGCCTTTATTTGGTGCCAGATGAGCTTGATGTATGATTTTTATCAGTATATGATAAACAAACATTTATTTAGTCATAAAAATACCCTTCTAAATTTGTAACAGAAGTAGATGAATTGTATAAAAAATTGTACCATGCAGTGAGTCTTTCATTTAAGGCAGAAGCAATATGAATTGTGAGCTATGATTCCTCTGCTGGGTGAGCAAAGCAGCAGAGAACTCAAGCAGTGATTTCTTCAACTGCTGTCTGTAGTTACAGCAGCAAAACACCTTTTGACACATGGAAATGGGATTAGGCACGTACTGTCTCCCTGCACATAACAGATTAGCTAAACTGCAAGACCTCATGTAATTTGCATGGCAGATAACAATCATACTCATCAGTGCAGCGGGTTTAAACATGTACTATCTGTTAGTATCATGTTTAGTATCGGGTGGGCAAAGTTATCAAGCTTTTTATTATGGTCTCAAGGTTTGCTCTGAAGAATAAAGTTCTGTTGCCCTAACTGGGGGGGAAAAAACGAAGTCCCCGAAAAGTTTTCTGAAAATAAGTTTTTATAGGTATGCATTTGTAAACAAGAGCCTTTTCTGTGTATAAGCAATAGTTAATCTGTTGTATACTGTAGATGATGTTATTAACATATATAAGTTAAAGATTCCATTTGTAGATGCAATACTATATTAAAATTAGTCAGCAGTATGTTGTCTGTGTTCAGCTGTATTTTACGATTGTCAAGTGTTTTGGTCTAATTGTTTGCTAATTTTTAAGTTATTTTCTGAAAATCACTGGAATTGGAATATCAAACTAATTTGGGTGACTGGTAAAAACTTCAATGCACTCAAAGTTTTATAATTTACCTGCATGATTTCCATCTTTCCATTTTGTTTGTAATTCAATACAGTAACATAAATGAAAGCTAGAAAAGAGTCTTTAAATTGCCCTTTTTGGTCTGTCTTGTACACATTTTCTTTGTAGCTTCTTTAGAGCTTTGTCCACTCATATTTTAAATAACTCAGGCAAATGAGAGTAAAACACCATCAACAGCAGAAGAATATTTCAAGGTCCACTAAGCTAAACTGTTATACCATTTGCCTAAACCTAAATATATGATTTTCTTTGCTAACTTTATTTTTATTACATCTGCTTATTGCAGTTTTAACTCTCATAAACTTCCTAAAGTTTTGTTTTATAAATTAGTGTCTCCAGGAGTCAGGGTGGCTATCAAAGTCACCTTAGTAACTTTTGACTATATAATAAATAAAAAGATAATATATTATGTTTATATGGAATTTTTTTATATTTTATATTCTATATAAAATATTAATATTTTTGTATTGATTATAGTGATATGTTATATAATATATAAAAATAAAAATATAATGGACATTTCTGTAAAAAGACTATTTCATGGTAATACTTGGTTGACTGATTGATTTCTGCTCTGTGTAAAACCCTTGGAAATTTTAAATTCTAATTCTTGCCCATTTAATTTGTTTTGACATTAATGAAAAAAGAACTTAAAAAAAAAAAGCAAAAGTGGTTTTTACATGAATGCATATATATGTGTAATGCCCTGGTGTAAGGGTGATACCAATCATAATTAATTTTTAAAAACATTTCTATCTAGTCCCCACCGAATGCTGACCAAATGCAGTGCCTTGTACATTTGCAATATGTTAGGTGATAATAGAAAAAAAACCAGCAACACAGTTAAGCCTCACCAAGGTTTATTTTCAGTTAAATTCAAATAGGATTTATCAATTAAGGAAATGCTCTGTGGTGTAGTAGGTGCATGTCAATAAAAGTATTTTTGATTGGACATAATTCTGCTTAATGCTCCAGATTTCCAAACAATTTTATTTGATAATATTATGCAAAACCTGGGGTATTTGTTTCCAGATATAAAAATAACTTTGAATTAAATTAGGAGTGGCCCAAATATCGGTTGTTTGTAAGTTAATTTTCTATTGTAGCAACTTAAACTTGGGAATGGTCATGACTAAATTATAAATGTTAGATTACTGATTTTGTTAAGACATACTCATGTGATATCTGTTTCTGATTTTTTTTTAGTATATATGCAAAATCGAGGGGGAAGGCCGCATACTGCTGTCTGTAGTTTCCCAAAACCATATTATAAAGTAAATAGAGCAGTTTTGTTGGAGGGAGAGCTCAGTGCCTGACTAGGTCAGGTGCAGAAGTAGTTTAACCATGACAACACACACATTGCAGCCATTGGTTTTGCAGGTTACACACAGTTGAACAGAGACCTTTCCTCTGACTAAGACAGTAATTTCTGTCTGTAGGAGCAGATGCATTTAGCTGTGTCAGTTTAACTTTATCAGTTTAAAAGAAAATGAGTTTAAATTAGTATTTGCTTTTAATGGTAGCAGACTGGACAAAATTTGTCTTGTTTTCCCAGCTACTCCAGCTGGTCATCTAAAAGATGCCACCTTTGCCTACAAACCTGGTCCTTCCACCTTCTCAGCTACAACAAAGTCCCATTACAACTAGAAAACATTTTTGCTTGATACAGCTCAAGGCTGTAGGGGTGATTTTCCAATTTCAGTTGGAGACATTACACTTTATCTTCTGCAGTGTAGGGGCTGTACATTAGTTGATTTCCATTCCACCAACCTCGCACTGGAAAAAGAAATATCTTGCTTTTGCCAAAATAAATGGGAGTATAAAAAGGAGAAAAAAGAATTGGATGCCTTGTTAAATATTCACAAAAAAGAGAGGTTCATATGTCAAAGCCAACAACTTTACACTACATGGGGGATTTTTTTGTATCCTCCTCTACTTACTTGCAATGTATTGTGCTCTTCTGTTTGGTCACTCACCATGTTTTGAAATTCAGTTGTCATTAGTGTTGAAACATACTTTTGATGGTTCTTTACTGCTGATTTGCTACAAGTTCTTAAGTCACAGAACCCAGACTTAGTTGGTAAGGGGTTTACTGCATGTTTCCTTGTTAAATTACTACCAGACTTACCAAGAATAGCAGTGTATTCTGATTATTGTGGTCAAATGCAAAGAGGGAGAAAAGCTGTTAAGCAATGCAAACATTTTCTTAGCTGAAACTTGTGGCTTAAAGTATTCTGCTCATACAAGCAGAAGTGTGTGTACTCAAGACTTCTAAAAGAACTACAAGGATGAAATAGCAAAGCTCCTCACTGCACTGTGTAATCTTTCACTTGAACCTACCTGACTACCACAGGATTGCTTGGTAGAGATATCTCAAAAAAAATGTTTTAGGGAAGATCAGAAAAGTATGAACCAGTAAAGCTGGTGTCTGCATAAGGCAAGTTAGTAATAATATAGAATGCGATTAGTGAACATGTGAATAAATATGACGTATCCAGGAAGAGCTGACACAGCTCTTGTGGAGATAGGTTGTGCTTCACGATCGTATCAGAATGCTTTGAAGTCAGGAAGGAGTAAAGAAGACATGGTTGATGCAGTCTGTTTGGATTTCCAGAAACCATTTCCCACAAGGGAAGGTGGTTTCTGAAAGAGTATGTCTGAACTGCAGGATTCCTTGCCACAGGGTGTTATGGAGCCTAAAACACTTTGTGCGTTACAAGACTGATTAGGTGAACTTACCGAAGTACAGAGCCATAAAATAAAGCCTGTTCAGAAAATTTCTGGCCATACTTTTTTTCATGGGAGGAAAGTGTTCTGGGAAGGTATTGTTACATTTTCACCTGTTCTTGTGGCCTTTCTTTATTTCCCTCTGCTGAATGCTGATAAAAACTGAATAGTGTGTCTTTTCTCTAGCCCAGAGTGTTTTTGTGAGGGTGCAGTTGCACACATAGAAATTGTCAGAAAATATGGTCATTGGTGTTTTAAAGTGGCACACCCTCTGTGTTTGATAGATGAACTGTTTTAATATATGACTACAGTATAACATTGTACACTCTTGTCAAAATATTTGTTTTTCAAGAAAGATGTCTGCTAACTGGGGACAGATTTTGTTGCTTTGATCTGATGATCTTTAATGGCACTTCACAGAAGTATTCTGTTGATTTTCTTCTCTTTATCAGTTTTATATAAAACATTGAAAATAACAAAATATGGTTGTAACTTTAAAAACACTAGCAAAAGTATTCAAATGCAAGTAGTATTTGACATTGTGTTTAACTGGCATTATTCTGATGGAATGGAAGACTTTCATATTTCACTATTTCAGGTCTATAACATTTGGGGGGTACAATAGCTATAATTTCTATAACTTTTCCTATTGCAAAATATATGCAGAAAGTTTCTGACTGTCTATAATTTTTATGATAGCGATATATTAAGAGGTATCTCTAAGAAGAGTATAAAAGTTAGGTTTTGCTATACATATATTTACATTTTTGCAAACTTAGGACTTGTTTTCTAGAGATGTACTGGGAAGAGAAGAGGGAGTTGCTATTGTCCTACAAAAATCAATGTCAGTCAGTCATCAGTCATGGCTAGGCTTCGCAAATGAAGATTTGGGAAGGGCTCTACCTACGTTTGTTGCAAACGTGTTGGTGGCTAAAAAGGCCAATATGAGACAGGCATGTCCGGTTGCAAAAGGCACAGCAGAAAGACTCCTTAGGTGGAATATTCTGCAAGACACAATTCTTTCTGTGTTGTCTTTTCTCCTCAAGGGTGATCCTGTGTGCTTTCTCAAAAGCATCAGCAGCGTTATAGATGGCGTGTCTCCAGGCCTCCCGATTGGAGGCCAGAGTAGACCAGTTATGATGATCAATATGGCCAAGGCTGAGATGTTGTTTCAGGGAGTCCTTGTATCTTCTCTTCGGGGCTCCTCTCTTGCGGCAGCCAGTGGCAAGTTCACCATAAAGCAAGATCTTAGGGAGGCGGTGGTCCTTCATCCTGGAGACGTGCCCTGCCCAACGCAGCTGTGTTCTCAGCAACATGGCCTCAATACTTGTGATTCCTGCTTGTTCTAGAACAGACATATTAGTCACATAATCTGACCAGTGGATGTTTAGGATTGTACGGAGGCAGCGTTGATGGAAGCGTTCTAGGAGACGCAGGTGGTGGCGGTAGATGACCCATGATCTGGATCCATATAAGAGAGTAGACAGCACTATGGCTCTGTAAACACTGATCTTGGTACTTTTCTTCAGGTGTTTATTTCGCCAAACTCTTTTATGAAGCTTTCCAAAAGCACTATATGCCTTTGCTAACCTGTTGTCGATCTCTCCGTCAATCTTACCATCCGAGGAGATGAGGCTACCGAGGTAATTAAACTGCTGGACTGATTAAAGCTCTGACTGGCCAATGGTGATATGGGGATGAAGGAAGACTTCCTGAGGTGCTGGTTGATAGAGAACTTCTGTCTTCTTTAAGCTGACTTCCAGCCCAAAGAGCTCAGCAGCATCTGCAAAGCAGGATGTTAAACACTGCAGAGCTGCTTCTGTGTGGGCAACAAGGGCGGCGTCATCAGCATAAAGCAGCTCCCGGACAAGATGATTTAAGGTCTTGGTGTGGGCCTTCAGTCGCCTTAGGTTGAAAAGGCTTCCATCAGTACGGTATCGAATGTAGATACCATCCTGATCATCGAGGTCTGCTGTGGCCCTTTGGAGCATCATGCTGAAGAAGATTGTGAATAGGGTTAGTGCAAGAACGCAACCTTGTTTCACATCATTAGTTATTAGAAAGGGCTCAGAAAGTGCATTGCCATATCTGACTTGGCCGTGCTGATCCTCATGGAGTGAGATGATCACTCCCAAGGAACTTGGGAGGACAACCTAAATGTTCCAAAATCTACCGTAGACCTTTTTTGCTCACAGTATTGAAAGCCTTGGTGAGGTCAACAAAGGTTACATAGAGACCTTTGTTCTGTTCCCTACACTTCTCTTGCAGTTGTCTGAGAACAAATACCACGTCTATGGTGCTCCTGTTGGCTCTGAAACCACACTGACTTTCAGGTAGAATTCCTTCTGCTATAGTGGTTATTAGTCTGTTCAAAAGTATTCTTGCCAGGATTTTGCCAGCAATGGAGAGCAGAGTAATACCACGGCAATTTGAACAGTCTGATTTATCTCCTTTCTTCTTATACAAAGTGATGATGACTGTATCTCAAAGGTCTGATGGTAGTTCACCTAGTTCCCAACAGCGCACCACAAACTCGTGAAATTTAGCATGGAGTGCAAGGCCCCCATGTTTCCAGACTTCGGGTGGAATTCCATCAACCCCAGCTGCCTTGCGGATTTTCACCTGCTGTATGGCCTTGAGGGTTTCTCCTAAAGTGGGGGCAGTATCCAATTCGTATTTCACCGGTTGTTGTGTGATGGACTGAATTGCTGAGTCTTGGACTACACGGCTGGTACTGAAAAGAGTCTGAAAGTGTTCAGACCATCGATTCAGAATGGAGGTTTTATCTGTTAGAAGCATTTAACCATCAACGCTGAGTAGAGGACTTTGGACTTGGTATGCTGTTTTCAGGGCCTCATAGAATCCTCTGTGATCACCCGTATCTGCACATAATTGAGTTTTTCAGCTAGATCGATCCACCACTTGTTCTGGATGTCACGGAGTTTCTGTTGGAGTTTGCTGCATGCAAGACGAAAGGCTGCTTTTCTTGCATGACAGGATGGCAGTGCAAGGTGTGCTTGGTGGGCGGTTCTCTTCTTCCTCAACAAATCCTGGATTTCTTAATTGTTTTCATCAAACCGGTCCTTGTTCTTCTTGAAGGAGAACCCTAAGGATTCTTCAGAGGACTGCAGGATGCTGTTTCTAATATGGTGCCAAATTGTTTCAGGAGAGGAATCTGCAGAATCTGTGGAATGGTTTTCAAGCCTAGTTTGAAGGTTTGCCTGGAATCTGTCTCTTACTGTGGCTGATTGGAGATTGTTAACATGGAGTCTTCTCCTTGGGATACTACCCCTTTTAGGTTTGAATTTGAGATTGAAATTGAGTTCACAGCGCACAAGCCGATGGTCTGTTTGGCATTCTGCACTGGGCATCACGTGGGTGTGGTGGACATCACGGACATCTCTCCGTCACACCGAAACATAATCAATGAGGTGCCAGTGCTTAGATCTGGCATGCATCCAGGTTGTCTTCAGACTATTTTTCTGCTGAAAGATAGTATTAGTGATGGTGAGCTGTTGCTCCGCACAGAATTCTAGCAGAAGTCGACCATTATCGTTGCAGTTTCCAACACAATGCTCGCCTAATATTCCTTTCCAGGCTTCAAAATTCTTACGTACTCTGGCGTTGAAATCACCAAGGATAATGATCTTATCATCTGCAGGCACCTTTTCGGTAAGGAGGCGCAGGTCAGTGTAAAATTTATCTTTTTCAGCAGGGTCAGCTTGGAAAGTTGGGGCATATATACTAAAGAGGACGACGTGTTGCTTGTTGTGGAGTGGAAGGCATAGGGAGATAATGCGGTCAGAGTGACCTGTCAGCAGATTTTCGAGTTTAGGAACAATAGAGTTTTTGATCATGAAGCCAACTCCTAAGAGATGCTTTTTGGTTCTGGGCTTACCTGACCAAAAGAGTGTGTAACCGGCACCATGTTCTCTGAGGCTTCCTTCTTTGTGAAGGCGAACTTCACTGAGAGCAGCAATGTCGATGTTGAGACGTGACAGTTCATGGGCAATTAGGGCAGACCGATGCTCAGGACGTCCGCTCTCTGCAGAATCAAGCATGGTTCTGGTGTTCCAACATGCTAGAGTTAATTTAGGTACACCTTTGGAGGCAGGTACATGCCTTTGTCTTTTGATCTTTGTGTGACTGCATTGGAGGAAGATGCCCGTTGGCCTGCAGTTAACCAACCAGGTGAAAGTGGAGATGAGCTTTGTTTAGGCCACCTTTTCTAGGCCCCTCTCCGAGTGGAGCAAGCAGTGCTGTCCTTGAAAAGGCTGCTTGGTCATTCAGGGTCCTGCCCCAAGAGACTGTCATCTCCGGTCAGTCTCAAATGACCAATATCCTGAACCGCCTGCATGCAGGGTTGGGTCTGCGGCTTCCAGTGCACCTTTCACTTGCCGTTTCGACCCTCGCCCGTCGCTACAGGACTTTTTGCATGTGGGTAAAGCCTTCAAGCCTGCGCAATGGAGTTTTTAGGTGAGGTGCAGTATGCGTGGAACTGAACCCACCCTTTAATCCTAAGGTTCATCTGCCAGGGCTGAGCAAGCTTGGATGGTGGCAGTGAGGTCCTCAGGATGTAGGTTTAATTAGAGTGACCTTCTCTTAGATGGATGGCCTTACAGGGCTAAGCAAGCTCCATCTGCCCAGCTTTGGGATTAGAGTTGTCCTTCTCCTAGGATGACTACCAGAAGGCTAACGAGCTCATCCTGCCCAAGAATGTAGTGTATCTGGTCCTACGGTTTTGACCTGTCTGGCATGGGCGACCCTACCGAAGGCATGTACCATCGCCAGTGTAGCTCGCAACCACGTGGGGTACACAGGCTTCATTCCTATTAGAACGATTCGGGCATATCTTACATTTCCTACTTTGCTATCACCTATCTATATACAATCTCAGTGAAATACCCAGGAACAACCCTTTGTCCTGCCCACCCTTTCAGGATGTAACAAAGCAAAGCAAATATATCCAGAACATGCCGAACCTGGGCAGTAGCCGCAGGTGAACCAAAACCTAACAAACAGACAAACCGTTCTGGCCCCCGTACCCATCCAAGGCTGGGGTGCCTTTCAAGGCCCCAGCCCGTCCGGGACCCCCAACATTCTAAAAGAACCCATTATCCACCCTGACCTTATCCTTACCCCACTGTGTTGCCGCATATCTACAGGTGCACTGCTCACCTGCAACATTTCATACAGGATTGCCCCGCTCGCATTCCCACCAGTCTGAGAACCCCCATGGCCCGCTCGACACCCTTCCCCTCCCTTAAACCTGGAACAGCAAACCTCTGTATGCTCTGAAACTCCCCATTCCTCTTCCACACAGGCGCCGCACCTGCCAGTGAGGCTCCGCCTCTTTCTCTCCTTTCTCCGGACAGGGTCAGGGCGGGGGCTGCCGGCGGCCGCAGCACAGGGGCAGCCAGGGTGTCCCTGGAGCCCAGTGGGCCTCAGGTACGCGGGGGCAGCCCGCCGGACAAAAATCAATAAAGCCATAGTGAAACTACAGAGGTGATTGTATCATATGTTCAGTGCATCAGTTACAAAATCCAGTTAAACTACCCTTTTTGGTGAACTGCTGCAAGAAAGAAATTATGCACTATTGCACCTTCCACAGTTACTGAGAATGTATTTGGCCTCTTTTGGCTGATTTTGTTTGCTAATTGAGTCCACTTAAATATTTATAAATATCCAAATTGCCCTTACTGCTGTCTACCATCAGTACAGTCATTTGCAGAACCACTGGAAAGTCAGATGGGTTCTTTTTTTCTGTTTCTAAATCTCAGTTGTATGCTGATTAGCGAAGACTGACATCTTGTATATCAAGAGCTACCAGCTCTTCATAACTCCTCTTTTTTTTTTTTCCCCTGACATTTGGGAATGTAGCAGGAACAGAGCAGCCCCACAGCTGCTGAAAATTCATCTCTTTAAACATATATGCATTATTTGGGTTAAGTCACTCATTCATCTTCCTTTTCAGCAACTGCATTATAACTAAAACTAAAAACTGTGAACATCCTCCCCCTTGACTACATGCAGATGGCTGACTTCTGCACCAGAAACCTTGGCCTTTTTTCCTAAGCTGAGATTTTAGCTGCTAAAAGGTGTTACTCATTGCTGGTATTAAATCCCAGCCTGACTTTCTGGGCCCATATTTCCTGAAAAGTATTCTAGTCCATGGTGACCAGGGTGCTCGTGATTTGTATCCCAGCCTGTTCAGATCCGTCATGGTTTCTCCTACCTACATTTTTTCAGCCCATTCAGAACTTCCAGATCCTCTTTCCTTTCCTATTCTAAAGGTTCAGGATTTTCTTTTAATTCCTCATGACCCTTTTAACTCTCATTTATTTTTTTGTTGGAAAAGTGTTTGTGAAGAAAATATGAAAGTGAGACATATCATTGTTCGTACATCATCAATATGAAAAATGGGAAACGCATGCAATTTTAGAATATTATTATAAAATGTATGACATAAGATTACTTCAGAGTTCTCTAAACTCACCTTTTTTTAATTTACTCAGAAAATGTCCTGTTACTCTCAGTGCTGTCTTTGTAATATTATTTGTATATTATTGCTGGGGGGAAAAACAGTATTAATTGTATAAAATCAGTTATTTTCTCTGAAAACTGAGGTAGAATTGGTTTTATTCTATGTTTATTTCAATTTCATTAATTGATCCTTGATACTTCTGGAAAAAAGTAATTCAAAGAATTTGTATAGAATATATTTGGTAATTGGTCTATTTATCTTGATTCATAGCTAGAAAAATAGATAGAAAAATTCATAGATAGAAAAAACAGTGATACCTGTTTATCTGTGTGTTTGTATGTGTTTGCACTTGTGTTTGTTCCTAACTTGAAGAGAATTCTGAAATATAGGTCTTTTACAAGGTACATGAAAAACTGCTTTTCAGGATTTATTTTCCACATTATTCAGTGCATACAGGAAACTGTCCTAACCATCTCTACCAGCTGTATATTTCAATCCTTTAATATCTTTACAGCTCTGATAGCCATTGGGCGATACAGCATGACAATAGAGACAGTGGATGTTGGATGGTGCAAGGAGATCACGGACCGTGGAGCCACCCAGATTGCACAGCGCAGCAAGTCTCTCAGATATTTAGGACTGATGAGGTGTGATCAGGTAAGAGGCATTTGCATGAGCTGGTTCCTCTTTCTGAGTGTGTATGAGAGTCTTCATGTGTGTGAGTAAGTGAGGGAGACAGGGGGGTTTGGTTTTATGTACGAACTGGTTTGGTATTCACTACTCTAGTAACTCTTTTCAGTGTATTGTGTTCATGTATTTAGCTAAGAGAACAGAACTAAAGGGAGCATTATAAATTTCTACTGACACAGATTTTCAAAATACACCCACAGGCTACACCCACAGCCTTAGGTGCTCACAAAGGTTTCTGTAAAATCTGCCCTCTGATGGTTTTGAATATTTTTGTTTAAAAGTGATTGGTATGTCGTGTTATTATTACAACAGAGTACTTTGTTTTTTAAAAAGGAAGGGGGGGAACCTTTAGCATTACTTCCAGAGTGATTTAGTGATTTTCTGTCATATATCTGTGTTCTTGCTCATGTGTAATGGTTTTGAAAACAGAAGAACAAAGATATGGATAAAACCATAACTCTAAATAGAGAAAAAAATACTGAGTTTCTTATATACAGCTTTCCTACGTGGAACATATTAAGAATGTCTGTAAGTTTTAGCACTTTATCATTAGAAGTAAAGAGGACAAGGCAGTCCAGCTCCACCTCACCTTGTATATAACCTTCAGGAAGCAGATCCCTGTTTACAGAAGAGAGATCAAGAGGCCTGTCAGCAGAAATAGCTAAAAGAAAAGTCATTGGAGGTCCAGAGTCTCTGGTCATAAGTCTTCAAATACACCTGCAGGGATTTATTCTTTTCCAACCATCATCAATGAAATGTCCAGCTTGTGATGCCCATCGTAAGCACGTCTCTCAGGCTTGTGGATTTCTGATTGGATACAACCTGTGGAAAAGCGGGTTTCAATCTAAGAAACTTGATGCTCAACACCATTACCTTGCATTGCTCACACTGCACTACAGAAGACAATGACAGAACCCAGTGTCTCAAATGGCAAGGAATAATAATGTCGAGGTCACTTGTAGAGTTAGAAATAGCATTTTGCAAAGCCAGCCTTAGGCAGTTTCCAGTTTGAGAGAAGGTTGAGCACTTTGGAAGAATTGCTCTGTCTATCAAAGCTGAGTCCACTTAATCTCCTAAACATTAGTGTTTTATAAGAGCCAATAGACAAAAGGAGTATGTGAGTCTCTTTGATGGATTGTGCTAAGATTATGTACTCAGAAAATGTTCAAAGGGTAACTTGACCTTGGGAATTAGATCTGACCCCGAATCACCGAATCACTTCTACATGTATATTTATTTTGTGAATTTAGCTAATGTTGAACAGTCAACAAGGATCTAACAAGTGCAATAATTTTATCCTGTCTTCAGCTGCTATAGAAAATCAATGATCTTGATGCTGAAAACAACTTTTACTACCTCATAAGCTAAACTATATGTACTACAGTCTGTATTCTTCTAATTGGTGGTTAATGCTTTTCTAGTTCTTTACAGAGGAGTATACACCATCTTTTGTGTTATGAAAGGCAACTGCTGAAAGGAAAAAATATATTTTTTGAGAAAGCTTTAAGGAAGATAAAAAAGTAATGTTGACTGTGTGCATGCAGGTGTGTGTGTGCGCATTAGCAATTATTTAAAGTATAGCAGTTAGAACATGTTAAGAAATGAGTAAATACTGTTACAGCAAACACTGTAGTAGTGGGACTACCACTGGGAATTATTTTCTTGCTTGCAATGGCTTGATGGGAAGAATAGCTCCACAGACAGAATGAAATAAGTATCCTCGACTTAAGGGGTTTTTGGCAGCTAGAAGATACCAACTCCCTTTTTCCACTGCAAACGAACAGAGAAATTACTGAACAAAATCATGTCCTCAACTGTCTCTTCCCAGTATCATGCAGAACTAATTTTTTCCAGTGGCTGCTCTATTAAATTAAAAATGTCAGTGCCCAGCACATCATTAAAGAGAATTCTTGGGTGGTGCAGAAGGGTTTATTTACATGCCCCATTGACTGAAATTCTTGTCTTTGTACTGTTGTCAGCTTGCAGCGTAGAGAGGGTTAGAAGATTTGTCCCTTCCTTTTCTATGGTACTGACTGTTATGCTAGTATCAGGTAGCTTTTATGCCTTTCTAGGAATTCCCAGGCATTGGAGGGGAAGTACTTAAACACAGTTACGTAAGGAACATATGTAAGTAGACTTCAAATGACTACCACTAAAATACTCTTTATGAGCCAGGCTCTTTGGAATTTCTTTGATACGCACTTGACATAAATTAGAGGCGTCAAGGGTCCTCCCAAGAAAGATCAAGAGAGGCTGCAAGCCTGGGTAAAGGCAGGCTCTGTTTTATGCCATTGATTATCCGAGTGCCTCCAGGCAATGTGTTTCAGTAGATGCAGAACATTATTGATCCACACCATGAAAATAATCAAATTATTCATTTTTCATCAAACTGCTATTGCCATGACCTTTCTTTTTATCATTTGTCTACCATCTAACATGCACACCACAGGAGCAATATGATCTTTGCTTTAAAATAGATGACATTGTGTTGAGAAATCTCATAAAAAAAAGCTGACTTTAGCATGAGGTCATCATAATGGGGGCCCATATTTCAGTTGGAACTGTATCAGATAGGGATATGTCTGAGATGCTATGATCGAGACCTCCAAAAGTATTAAAGCGTTCAGAAAATAGACCCTAAACATTTTTAAGTGCATATATTTTGGACAATGAAATTCCCCAGTTGTCTGCATACCAACATCAACACGTGCTGAAAAGCAGCTAGGACCCTTCTTCTCCCTTTGATCTCTCTGACTGTACAGGGTATCAGCTCTGTGCAAATATGTGTGCATGGGTCTGCACAGGTGCTTGGGACTGCACAAGTCATGTGTTTCATAAAAAGAAAATGTTGCCATTTTGAGTCTTCATTTCTTTTGAAAGCAGTAAGAGATAAAATCAGTAGTTATTTAAGGCCTAAGCAGGAAGGACATTTTAAAGGTCTGTAATTGGAAAAGGCATAAAAAACAGCATATTTCTGTTTTGCATTCTGGGGTTGTGCCCTGCCCTGCTCCCAGTGGCAGTGAGCCAGGATTCATTCCTTCATGTCTCCTCTTCCCAGTGCTCTGGCAGCACAGGGAAACCACAAGCTCCTCAGTTTCCCTGCAGAGTGTTGTGCTTTTGGGGCTACAGTCCGAGGTTGTATTTTAGGACTTGATGTGGGTATTTGGAAGCACATAATGACTTTGTGTACAATTTGTCTTATTTTCCTGATTTGTCACTCGCTAAATACCAAGAAAAGCACAGATTTGTCTCCATAGGAAGGAGTTCTATTCAGTTCACCTCAGTTTAGTTCCCCTATAGCAGAAAGAGAATATAACTGTTCTTCCAACCAAATTTTAATTGTGGCTCTGTATTTTATATCACGACTTAGGAAAGTGTGTATTTTAAAGTAGAATTGATCCTTCCCTTTAAATATTTGAAATACCTTGGGAGACATGGGCGGTTACAGGATACTTCTTTCCTCCTACAAACACTGATGTCAGAATTCCTAAGAACTTTACTTGTATCCTGAGGGCATAAAATGATGCCTACTTCAGAATAACAGATTTAAATGCAAGTTTCAAACTTCTTTTTGTGGACACATTTCTATACATTCCTACCCCTAAACTGAGCTGTGTCATATTTACTTACTGTAGTTACTTAATAAAATATTTTGAAATATTTTGTGTTTCACATTTTTTTTAAATGGAGGAAGAAGATGATGTTCTCTATACTATTTATTGCTAGAATTCATTTGAAAGATGTGTTTGTGGCACTTCTTTCTTGTGCTCTCGCAAATGAAACAGCTTTAATAATGGCAACTTGAAATCTTCACCCTTGGGAAGATGCCTGGGTGTCAATTAGGAGATAGGGGCTAAAAACTTCATCAGTTTTTGTGGGTAGTAGCTTGACTGGTTGAACAATGTGACAGAATAATCTTCCCAAAACTTTTCTCACACAGATTTTCGTATTTCAAGATCCTTTTCCTATAACTGCAGTGCTTTTTGCAATGATTATCAGCAGTGCTGCCATGTAAATGCAGGAAATGTTTCTTGGGGAAATATGCAGAAAAGTGTCACTAAAAAACAGAGGCCACAAAATTCATTCATGTGTGAATGAAATGAAGAGAGTCTGACAAAGTTGGCTCTGAATGGATACACAACTTGGTTAATAAATCACATTGGCCTTTATTCCTTGCTTTCTTCTCGTTTTTTCTTTGCTTTTTTTTTTTTTTTTTTTTTGAGATGAATTTCACAAAAAAAAGACATGGTTGCTTTTCATGAAAATACTTCTGAAAGCCTTTAGCTTATTCCAGATGACTTTCTCAGATGAATTGTAGCATGTATTTCCTATTCAAGTTTTACTGAGATATTAGCACAGAAATTGATGGTCAGTACAACTGACAGAAAGACAAACTCTTTTATGTTACCACAGAGAGGAAGGAAGATAAATGATCCCTAAAAATAAAAATGGTCTGTTAAGAAATCATTTACATCTTAAGTAAGCATAAGATTTTTAGAAAATCAGTAGAGTTTTAATATAATTTATTACTTTGTCGTTTTATAAAACCTTTTTTAGAAATATATATAAATATATATTCTTTGCAGACTGCAAATCAGTAGCCTAACTGGGATGCAACTCCTGTTGTTTATGAGAAATGTTTTTACCCTTCACTCACAGATTTTAATTTACATGGCTAGTCTGTAACTGAAGGTAAGTGAAAAAGAGATAATATTCTAAGTTCTAGAGATACATCTTTAAATTTCAAATACATTTTTGAGCTAAACTCTTCTTAATCAATGGTAGAACAGTGAGAGTACAAAGCCATGGCTTGTTTTAATATAATTATCATAGTAATTTGCCTTCCACCTTCAGAAAATGCTATCATTAGCCTGATAAGAAAACCTGACAAATTGCTACCATTTCTTCTTTTATATTTAAGGGGTTCATTTTGAGATTTAAAATTATGGTTTTGTAATTTGAAGAGGAATGAAAATATCCAGTCCTTCCTTTTAAGACAAATTCTATAACACTGGTTTTTCTGTTAAATCACTATAATTTGTTCAATTTACATTGCATATTAAAAAGGAATTGCTGTATATTTTATAGTTTTATATGTATAATGTAGGAGCTGTGATTGATACATCTCTCTATGAATAATGAAGATTTTATATTAATGAAATCTCTGAATCCCATTAGAAGGAAACTACAGTTATACCACAACAAAAGAAAAATAGCATTTATTTCACTTCAGTTTTCAATACAACAGTTTTAAAAGACTGGACTACTTTTGGTTTTTTTTCCACCTCGCTAACTGGGATAACAGATCCATTATGTGTATAAATGAAAGTATCTGCTAAAATATAAAAAGAGGATTTTTTTTACAAATTGAACTTTTTGCTCTTCTAGTTTAACTGTTTCTTTGCTAAAGATTTTCAACTTCAGGCTGATAGTTCTAGATCAAATTCATGGCAGTAGGCTGAAGATGGAATCTTCTGAGTTAATGAATCTGTCCTTATTTTTAAAAAGCACCCATCTGACCATGTCATACTGTAATAGAAAGATGAGCCCTCAGGTACAGATCAACAGTTCAAAATCAGCATAAGACCAACTCTTAAAGAAGAATGCAATGTGAACTAGTCAGCATTTTTACGATTAAAAAAAAAGAGACGTTTTTTTAGAAGCATTGTCCCCTGGAACTTTCAGTCATTTTTGCCAGCTGGCAACTTTTGAGAATGATTTCTCTGTTAGTTTTATATGCCATCGTTTTGACAGGTATTACAATAATGGGCTCAAATTATTGTTAATGTAGTTGAATAGGAAGGAAAATAGTCAATGTTATTAATTCAACAGGAAGAAAGTAATCTGAAAGAATATTTACCACTATGTAGATTAACACTGTCGTATCACTGCATATGGGTCTTTATTAACTGCAATTTTTATAAGAATAAAGCATTTGAAATGCTTATGGTACTGGTAATATTTTTACCTTGAAATCTTCTGTAAATGGAGTCTAGAAGTTCATCTGATGAAATGAACAGAATTAACAAACCAAACTGAAAGGCTCCTTTAGAATGGTTTCTCTGATTCAATAGAAAAGTAAACCCTCACACTAAGTAAAGAGAATTGAGAGTGAAAACTTCATCACTTATACAGCTTTAATATTCAATAGTGTGTTGGCAGCAATGATTAGGATGGCAAGCCCTGAAATGATAGAAAACTATGCAAACTCACAGAGATCTGAAATGGATATTGCTAGTTTGCAGTAACACTGGCAATTTGAGACAATAGCATTCTCATGAGTAAACAGCCACAATAATGAATTTCATCCCTTTCAGTTGAGATTTAAACCAAGAACTGCAAAGTAGATCTACTCCACAAGCAACCTTGCTACATTTTCTGAAATCCTTCCGGAATTGCTACCATGGAATATTAGAAGATTTGGGTATTGCCTTTATTTCAGTTCACACGGCAGAAAAGATTTCAGATATTTTTGTTTACCTACTCTTTCCCTTTTACAAATATAAATGGGAAATTAGTTGCTAAGATTTAACACAATTAAGTTGTCAAATGCCATGATAATAGTACATCATACTGTACTTGCCAATTTCATTACTTATGAGTCTACACAAACAGTGTTTGTATGTGCATGCATGTGTGCTTTTTTCTGTCCTTAAGTCAAAATACACTCTTTACTGAAGTCATAAGGGACTTCATTTGGACTATAGGATATTGTGCTAATATTGGGAGGGCTGTTATCTTATTAAAGTACTAAACAAACGTTCTACCTCTGGACATGAGGGCAATCACTGAAAATCTGTGGAATATGTCTGCCTTAGCTGATCAAGTGCACTTCACACAAAACGTTTCCAGAAATCTTTAATTTTGTTATGGCTACAGGCAACAGTTATAATTGGACCACCTGAGAATATAATTCATTCAACTATTAGAAGAAAAAAAAAATCAAACATAGTGCACTTTTTATAAAACACTGACTTAAGAAAGCAAACTGCAGCTTAGAGAAGAGAAAGGGTGTATGAAAATGTGTTTCTTGTAACTCCAAGTATGTATATTTTGGATTTTATTGTTAAAACATTTGAGCAATCGGTAATAAAGTGTGTTCCAAATCCATCATTATGAATACACACAATGACTATAGAGTAATCTCTTTGACCCCTACATACAAATTTGACTTTCATGTAATACTACTTTATGTATACAGAGACACAAATTTCAGTATCCCTAATGCTGCAATACCACTCCATAAGCAAAAATGTCAACCATATTTTAAGAAAGCCCTTTTGGGACAAATCCATTTGTATTTCTTCTCTGTAAAGTTGATTTTGTGATTCCTTATGTGTAGAAATATAATGATAATACTTGTTTATCATCTAACATAAACATCATCTGTATGGGAGCCCTTAAAATCTTTTGCTCTGAATGTTACCTCTCACCTGCTAACATTTCCCTAAAATTCTTAGTGCTAGATTTCTAAGATCAAGCTAGCAGTTCTATATGTTATTAATGCCTTTCTGTGCAGATATTGTTGACTCATGGTATCATAACTTGATCTGTTATTTTTTATTAATGACTGGTCTATAAAGTTATGTAACTGAAGATACCAACCTGTATTGTCCTCAGAAGGAGAGTACCCATGGTGTCAGCACTCTCCAAAATCATAGCCACATGTCTGTTCCAAGGTCTAGGTTAGATACAATGCAGAAATTATTTCAGCTGTCAGCTCTGAATGATGGTCTGAGGAACACAGGCAGGTTTTTGTAAGAAGTTCTAGTACTGCATCTTTGCACTAATCCAGTTTTGCAAGTCTGATTTTTGGGGGCTTGAGCTTTTTTATTTATATGGCTTGCTACTGGTTTCAGTTATTAGCTTGCAATGGAGATAACTTTTTCTTTTCAATTATGAAATTAATTGGTCGTTACACTGAAGTTATTAAGATGTGAAGATTTTTAGGTTTTGTTCACTGAACAAGACCATTCAAACCTTTTAGATTAACAGTAAATACTCCTCCACTGTGTAGAGCAGCATAAAACAGTTCAAGTGGTGACTCTACTCTCCCTTTTCAGTATTCTCTAGATGACACAACACAGGCATTCGTAGCACATTTTAGAAGCTTTAGAGTCAGAACTGCATTCTAAGACTGCCCTTGATATAGCTATAGGAGGAGTTTTGAAGATCACTATGCAGTCTTAGAATTCTTAATGGCAATATAGTAAAGGAGTTGTCTCAGTTAAAACTTTTTGAAGTCCCTTTATGTGCCACTTGGTATTCCAAACCCAGAGATTTCCAGGACATCATCTCGATTAAAGTCCAGCTAAGTAGGAAAGTCCTGTTTAGGAAAAGTCCTTATACCTCTGTTCCTTAGTTGTGAACAAAGCTCTCAGTCTCATTAAAAAATGTACAGTTTGGCTGATGGTTTCAACTGTAATCCCTAATCTACCTTAACAGGATTAGGAAAACTTGACTCCTATGATTTTAATAAGATCTGTCCCAGGAACATAATGAAAGCTATAGGTTAAAAAAAAAAAAAATCCTAGCCCTTTGGAATCATTTGATATCTTTAGAAATTCCTGATTTTAGAATCTAGAAATTAAAGAAAATTGTGCTGAAATTATCACAAGAACCAAATGACATGGCACATTTCAAAGACAAAAACCTAAAAATTACCTAATAACTATTCAAGCTTGCAGCTTGACTTTTCATGAGAGCTTGTGGACAGTGGCATAAAAGAAATTTCTCATTGTGTTCTGTGTCAAACAAGTGGTGTACCAAATCAGTAAATACTGGCAGTCAGACTGGATAAGTAAATATAGCATGCCAGATCAAAATCTGAGTGAATATTTTTCTGAGAGTAGCTTTTTAATTGAAAACTAGTTTCAGTTTAGTCTGAAAAAAATCAACTCCTAAGTGTCAGTTACTTTATTCTGGGAAAAATATTTACAGACTGGAAGGGTTTTTCAGGGCTTTCTGTTGTAGGCAGATCATTTTACCTAAAGGAGAGAAAGAGTTTTGAACACTGGTTTTCCATTTTTCTCAGTATTTTACCCACATTGTGTGTATATATAGCAGAGTGAGATAAAAGTCCTCCAAAAAAGCACTCACAGAACCCTTTCGTCAGGATTCCACTTCACATGGACTAAAAGGGTATTCTTGTTCTTCTTTCCAAGATGAATTCCTAATTATCAATCACATGAGGAAATATTCTCTAGAGCAGATAGTATTTAAATACTCTCTGTACAACTACACTGTCATCATCAGAAGAAGAAATTAAGGAGGTCCTACCCCAGAAAAAACATTTATCAAAAAGTCAAGTATATTCTTCTGGGAAATAGGCAATATGAGTTCAGATGTCTTTAAGAAAAAAGGATTCAAAATTATTACTTCTATGTAACTGCTATAATTGAGTTAAAGGGAGATGATACCACTTGGTCCTGCCAGTTTCTGTAGTCTGTCTTCTTGGCTTTGTTTTGGCTTTTAATCTATTCTTTGGCCTGGAATAAATTTTTATTTTATCAAGAAAAAGTAAGTTTGTTAAGGTTAGAAATCCAGGAGAATTTTCTTCCCCCTGCCCCCCACTGTAAGAAAGACGGAGTCCCGAATGGAAAAAAGTCAATTAGCCTTACAAAAGAATCTAGCTGACCAAGCTGCATTCCTACTGAATGGCCCATCAGAGGCAGGGGGAGAGGGGAGGAGTTCTGGGAGGGGGTGGCTGGCTTTTCTGGGAGGGAAGAGATCAGACGGGGGAGTTCTCTCTCTGGGACAGAGACAGGGTCTGTGTCCGGGCATTTTTGGAGAGGGGGCCCCGATGGGCTCGCACACTGCCTCGTGATTCCAGCCAGGACCTACTGGGCTTTCATCGGAGAGTCTCTGTGCTCTCTGGGACAAAAGGAGGAGTTTTGGGGCGCCATCATCTGAGAACAACAATGAGTCCTGTGGGGGTGGACTGCTTTTCCTTCTGCCCTTTTTCCATTGGGAGAAGAGCCCCCCATTGTTTCTTTTCGGCTTCTCCACGCCCGAGACACCCCCAGACCCCCCTCCCGCGCGGTGACCGCCAGAGCCCGACAGCGCCCCCTGCAGGGCAACACCGAGCACTGCAGGCTCTGCACCTCCAGCGATCCAACAGCGCCCCCTGCCGGCCGGGATTGGAACTGCGCTGAAGGACAGAGAAGTGTTCATTCAGACTTTTTTGTGTGTGGTTTTTTTTCTATTGTTTGAAGGGGACTTTTTTTTGGGTACAGGCCTATTGCCTAGTTTTTTTGTGTTCTGTTACTGTTTTTGCCAACATACATATAACTTTTAATTAAGGGTTGCTATTTCTTCTGGTTTTTCCACACTTCCTCGATTAAAACCCCTTAATTTTGAATTTGCAATTGCTGAGAGAGAGGAGTTTGGTTTTTCTCATAACTCATCCTCTTTAGCAAACTTTCCAGTCTCTTCAAACTGAGACAAAGTTTCAAATCAATCTTTGCTGTTATTTTCTTTTTTTTGCTTGATGACCAGGATTTGCACAAACCTGTTACTTTCACACTAAATGATAAGGGATGCATTCTTCCATTATGTGTTAAAATATAATTGAAGAGCTATTAAAATTCAAATGAATGATTATGTATTAAATAATCTAAGTAGTTTATCTGCATAAGTAGCCTTTCTTTGACAACTCAAAAGATGAAGATTAGTGCAAGTTCTGTGAAAGAAAAATATAACATTTTAAAGCATATTAAGATGTGAAGATTTTTAGTTTTCATTCATTGAACAAGAGTGTTGAAGCTCAGAGGGGAAAATTGCTCTGTTTGTGTAATGAAATTATTTTGGGAATGACATTCCGTACTTTTGTTTTATCACCAGCCGGACTGATCTTAGAAAGAGACAGAAGCTTATGTTCTAGTGGTTTTACATAAGACTTCTTCTCATCTTAATCCTGCCATTAGGGAAACTGATTAGAAGGATACTAAGGGAGTTGACTTAGATATTATTTTTCACATTCATTTACAAAGAATAAAACTTTTATTTCTCTTTTTTTTCCTACCTTTTAGACAGTGGAATTTTAGTCCAGTACTAAAGAAAGCTTAAAATACTGAAAGTTTTACACTGTTTTAGTGTTTGACCTGACTTTTCTCACAGTGAAAGAAAAGGTATTGAAATCTTCTGATAGGGGATCATTTCTAGCTTAACTGTCCACATTTGTTTCTCATCTCTGGATCCATGTAGGTTGTTCCACTACCAAACAGGATCTTTTTCCTCCATCTTCTCTTGTGTAATCTTGCACTGAATTTATTTTGTCCAGCATAATTTTTAGCTATTTGCTGTTATTTCCTTAGTATTAAAAATATTTACATTTAACCTGAAGGATCATATATTTGATCATTAATCTTGAAGCTTGGTAAGATTTTTTTTTCTCTATCATGAGAGTAAAATCAACTTTTTAAGCTCAAAGTAATTTCTTTCTGTATCTGTTAAAGTTCCAAATATGCACATAGTTTTCCATTACCTTGTTGTTTACCAACAAGTTATAACTCAAATTGTTGTCTAGGATCAAACTAATGATTTAAAAAGTTCATTTAATGCTCCAGGAAAAAATGGAGAAAACTTTTTAGGCTTTGGTCATAAAATCACTGGTTTTGTCAGTGGCACTTCTGCAATGGTTTTACCTGCCTTCTGTTTATGTCCATGTTTATTTCTTATTTTCTGACTGTATTTGGCACTCAACACCAAAAGTTTCCTTCTTCTATTTAGTTAAGTATTAATTGAAATTAGTAAAAATTGTATTAAATATTATTTTATCAAGTAATAATTGTATCAGAAAAAAACTGACAACAAACAGTCCTAGTGCTAGATGGTTTACCATAGATTTCTTCATAGGTTTTAAGTCTAAAAGGTACTATTTGTATCATCTGTCTTCCTGAGTATCGTGGGCTGTGCTTAAGTTAGCCTGGTAATAAATACATTAACTAGACTGTAGCTTCTGTAAATGTCATGAGTCAAAACCGCCAGGACATGGAGATCATTTACTGTCGTCTTGTGTTTGAACACCATCTTCGTAATGAATTTGCCTTATTTGTCTCCTGTAATAGAAAATCGGCATGTTGTATTGGCTATAAAGCTATAATATCCATGCTATTCCAACAAATAATGGCCAACAGGTAGCTGTCAAATCATATTAACTTCCGTCTACTACTGATATTTACAGCTATCTAGTAGATAAATAATACATCTTTAAATTTCCCATTCAGAAAGAGCAAAATGAGCAGCTGTCTGTGGCAAGTATCTTCCCTGTGGCCGAGTTAACCATTAAGAGAAGTTTCTGGTAGCATGATAGATTTTGCTATGGGTGTCTGTGCCACAAATCTAAAAGAAAAGAGCCTTTTGACTATTTCTGAAAATTAGCATAAAATAGCAAATACTGCTACGTTGGGGGATTCTTCCCTTCCAAGCAATATTTCTATGAACGGTTGCTTGCAGTTTGCAAGTGTGTATTCAGCTATAAATATCAAATATTTTGGGGGACTTGTGCTATTTCATTTTGATTTATTAAAAGTCACTTCTTGTTTTTCAGCACTGGAAGATGTTGCTGTAACATAGCAATTTGCCAGAGGAGTACAGTTTGTGCTGTGAAGTTAAACCAGTTTTCTAGCCAAGTCAGTCTCAGCTAGATGAAACTTCCAATGAAGATTGAGTGTTTCTATTATTAAAGTAGAAGAACTGGATATTAAACCTTTCATTTATCCTTGTCACTAGGTGCAATCACTGTTCAGAAGGAAGCGCTCCTTGTTATCTTTTAAGGACAAAAATATTATTAGATATTGTGGTCACTGTGCTTTAAAATATTATTCGCATGACAGATCTTTGTAATGGTAGTAAACAGTTTAGTCTGTTTTTTTTACTTTTGGCCTTGAATGTGAAACACTGTGGGGAAAAAAAAAAAGCAAACAATGCTTTCAGTTGTACATCCTACTGATATAGGTGATTCAGCAACTGTAGTATTGATGCATTTTGAAATGCCCAAGTGTTCAGCGAGGATTTCAAAGAGACCTAACTAGGAGTCATAGTTCTTAGGTTAATCTTTTATTTATCTGAAGGTTGAAGAAAACTGTCTACTTCTGTGATATGAAGTGTGGTCATCTTAAAAATAATTGACAAATTAATCCCCTCACAGCACTGCAATTGTAAAAGTGTTAGGTTTAGCTAGGCTTGTCTGATTGCCTTATCAGAGGGACATCCCAGACCCAAAAATCTTGTGTGATTTAATTATTAATCCCACCATTTCTGCCCACAAAACCCTTTCTGCAGAGTCATCCTCACACCAGAAGGCTAAAATAAAAACTTCTGACAGTGATGTATGTGAAGGCATGCAGGATTTTTAACCTTCGGAAAGCTGACCTATAACAATAATTGGTAAATTGATCTACCTGCAGCATAGAATAGTTTGCATTCTTTACCCCATCTTTAGTCATGTTATCTGTTGTTTTTTCATTGCAAACCCATTGATAGCTACCAGTGCAAGTTCATTTCAGTAAAGTTAATTGTGGAGCTACTACTTAGTATTTGAAAAAGTATCCATAACTGTGCCATAAATTAATTAATAGATGTAATCTGTTTTCATTTTCCAAAGTCAAAAAAATCTTACATTTTAAATCTATGTCTGCTTGATCAACTTTGGGTATATATGCTTCTATTTCAAGGTAGAAATCTGTTGCTCTAGGCAGCACTTTTTTAAACAGGATGAATGTTTTGATAATTTGGTTTGGGGCCTCATGAAGAGACAGCATAGTCAAGCATGGAATGAAGGTAGTTTAAGAGCTTTTTAACCATTGTTGCAGTTTTCTAAACAACAAAGACTATTTGTCTTTACCAGAATACTATTTAAAACTTCCCCCTTTACAATAAAATCAAGGTGTGAGGTTTGGTTTTGGTGGTTTTAGTTCTCTAGCAGGACATTACATTCTATATGTTTCTTTTGTGATATAAATGCACCCAAAACCATAGTAACAGTGAGGAGCCCAATGCTGCAAGCCCTCCCAGGAGTCCAAAGTTTGGCCATTCATTTAGCTTGCCTAATATTGCCCTTTTTGCACATCACAGATTCTCTTCTTCTCTTGCAGGTGAACGAAGCCACAGTGGAGCAGCTCGTGCAGCAGTATCCACATATAACCTTCAGTACTGTACTGCAGGATTGCAAGAGAACATTGGAACGGGCTTATCAACTGGGCTGGACACCCAACATGTCCCCTGCCTCTTAAACTTCTGTACCAACATGACAGTTCCACTCTGCTGCATTCAGTAGATCTAATGGGGATTGCAGAAGGGTTTATAACCTTTCATCTGATGCAATATAGTTGTGAGTTTACAGAGGTTACAGTAAAATGGCAAAAACTGTACACTGACTTTATTGTACTGTACAACTAACATTGAAGCAAAACTTTAGAAATGTATCGTGGTTTTGTTTGCATAAAAGTTAAAAGCCTTTGGCAAATTTCTTGAGGTTGAATCCTACTAGTTCTCTGGATAGTTTGAATTATAGATGTTAAGCTTGTTTTCCTCTGTTTACTTTGCCTTGGTCGTGTGCGTTTCCTTTGATCTGTAAATGGTAACTCAGTGCTAGCACCAATGCAGTTGATCAACAGAGGCATATGTTGAAACTGGGGACTAAACTTGATGCTTATTATTTACAAAAGCTTATTATTTACTTAAACCTCAAGGAGGTTTTAAGATACACAGTAATAGGAAAATTTACAGTGAATTGCTACTTTGTTGTAAACATTTTTTTTCTTTACATATAAGAAGCTGTAGCGATATTAAAATCTTTCCACCTTAATGGATTTTACAATGCAAAGAGTGCTTACCTTGAAAATGCCATCTGAACATGGGTCCTGTCATGGGTACCATTTTGTAGGATCAGATATTAGATGCTTTTTAATACAGTGTATGCAAGAAAATATCCAGAGTAAACACATAAAATGATTCATTTTCTGTCACATTGCATTCTAAAGAGTTAAGTTTGAGCAGGGGATCGTGAAAATACTGACACTGCAGCTTCAATTTGGAGTTGCCTTAACCTTTAGAGTATTACCATTTGGTTAGGAATGTTGTCAGGTATGTAACACTGGATATTTGTTCTTCAAAGGTTACAGCATATTAATCCAAAGTATGAAATGCTTAAGCTTCAGCTGAAAAGTTGCCATTATCGTCAAAATGTTTTGCTAATCCAGAAGGCCTAGTGCAGCATAACAAAGAAACTTGTTTAGTATGGCTGTATAACTCTCTGTAAAACTGTTTGTTGATTTCCATAGCATAATTTTTTACAACAGAAACATCAGCTCACAGAACTTCCAGTGAGGATGTTGAATGTTTTCTTATTAGACTTTTCAATATGGGGATGAATAATTTCTCTGGAAAAATATATATGGTAAAGATTTTGTTTTAAATAAATGGTAAATACTTGTGAACATGTGTAATGCTATGCTTTTTATTTACTCCAAAATGGCAACAATATTTTGAGAATAAGCCAGTTAATTATATTACAGATATAGTACAGAATCTTGGTCATTTTTCTTTTAATGTTAAAACTATTCACACAATTTGTAAGTTTCTATTTTTTCGTGAAACCTTTGATCTTACAATAAATTGTAATATAAAGAAGAAATTTGTGATGTTTTCTGTTCATCTGTGCTGCTAACTGTACTTAGACTATACTTAACAGAAACACTGAAATCTCCATCCTTGAATAGGTAGAACTCACCTGGACATGATCCCAAGCAAACTGATCCAAGCTGGCCCTGTTGTGACTGACAGTTTGACTAGATGACATCCAAAGATCTTTTTCAATCTAAAATTCCCTCTAACTCTAAGGATTTTTCATATATTATGGATCTGGTTGGTCATCTGTTTTCACATCTACCATTTAAGTCACTCTCAGTAGTTTTGCCTTTTACTAACTATTTATCTCTCATTTTTAGGAACATAATAATCTTTATAAATATCACTGTGACTAATTAATTTCAAGTTATGTGGTATAAAAACTCTAGATGGAAGTATGTTTTTTCTAATTGCAATGTTGACATAGATAGCTCTTTAATTTCCTTGTAATAAATCAATGCTTCCTAAGAAGTTTTAGAGGAATAAATAACAGTGCAGCACACTCTTTCATATTTGAAATGTTATGTAGGGGAAATACCATTCAGGGGGGAAAAAAAAGCTATTGCCTCTTGTAAAAATAAAAATTACCCCTGTTTTCTCTTACTCAAAACATACAGTGAATTCAAAGGTCACAAACAGCTTACGTGCTGGATTTGCTAGGTTCCGAAAGGTTTATTTTACTGGAAAAATATGTATTTTTCCTTCCAAATCTTTGTGGGAACCTGCTGTTAAGGTAGATAACCTGTGGCTCAGCACTTGTCTTATCAGAGACGTTTCTAGGCCAGAATAGCTGGGCTTGTTCAACTTGCAGAAAGGGCTAGGACAAACTCTATGTGCTTTCTTAACTAGAAGATATATGGTCCTAGAAGAAAGACAGATAACCTTTATTTTCAGTGATTCACTCTTTAAATCGAGGTGTAATTCTGGCTTAAACAGTTCACCTGGTGGTCACTGTACCCATCTCTCACCACCTAAAGGTGATGTAGAGGGGAGTGTTCTCATGCAATTTGTCTCAGCTGGGGAAATGGCTACTGTGATATTTCACATGCAGGTTCAAATTCTCTTTGCCCAGACTCCCAGATTAGTGGGAAGTTTAGTGCAGCCCTCCCTTCTCAGCAAGTGCTCTGTGTAGTACTAGGCATATTCTGGTCATCTCTGAGCAAGGACAAAGTGTATTTCTCTGAAAAATATTGTAGGTAGGGTAAACTGATCCCAGTAAGGCCACAGGTGGCTACTGGGAGTGACTTACAGCATTCTCAAAACCAAAAGGTCTTGATGTGCTTCAGGAACCAAGTGCTTGACCTTCAAAACTTAGCCATGACGCCAGAACCCCACTGGCTTCACTCACAGAAAACATTTCTTTGCATGTAAGTTCTGAAAAAGAGTTTGTCATCCTTGATATTTTCCTAGAACTATTAAACTTACCAATCTATATAACTAGGTTTTTTAAAACATTTTGGTCAAAGACCTGGACAAGCTTGAGAAGCGGGTCCATGGGAATATCATGAGGTTTAACAAGACCAAGTGCTGTTTGGGGCAACCCCTGGTATCAACACAGGCTAGGGGATGAACAGATGGAAAGCATCCTTGCTGAGAAGGACCTGGGGAGCGGGTGGGTGAGAGGCTGGACCTTAGCCATCGTGTGCACTCACGGCCCAGAAAGCCAAACATATCCTGAGCTGCATCCAAAGCAGTGTGGGCAGCACATAAGGAGAGAGGATTCTGCCCCTCTGCTCTGCTCTGGTGAGACCCCACCTGCAGTGCTGCATCCAGCTCTGCAGTTCCTGGAGCTAGCGTAACTGAGGTCCTTGTTAATGGATCTCTTGGGGCAGATCAGAGTGAAACAACACTGAATTACCAGTGTTTATATGTATATATATGTATGGCAGGTTTATTTTAGAACAATTTGGTTGCAATGGAGAGGAGGTACGTAGCCCTTTTGGTTGTTATTGATAGAAATATAAAAGTATAAAGGTGTCACTTAAGAAAATATATAAGGAAAAGAAAGAGAAAGAAAGGATAAGAGTAGATAATAACACCCAAAACCTCTCCTCCTCCCCTTCGGTTGGGGGGTGCACACCTGCCCTCAGCAAAGCTCTTGCTGCTTTTGCCAGTGGCCCATTGTTTGAGTCCATAAACCATAAACACTTCAGTCTCTTAATGTCTCTTCCCTGCACAGGAAGGACATTGACTGAGAACAGAGGAGGCCATCAAGATGATTAGAGGGATGGTGCACGTCTCCTGCGTGAAAAGGCTGAGAGAATTGGGATTGTTCAGCCTGGAGAAGAAGGCTTTGGTGTGACGTAATTGCAACCTTCCAGTACCTGAAGGGAGCCCACAGAAAAGATGGAGAGGGACTTTTTACTAGAGCCTGTAGTGACAGGAAAGGGGGAATGGCTTCAAATGGAAAGAGAGTAGTTTTAAATTAGGTATTAGGAAAAAATTCTTCCCTGTGAGAGTGGCGAAGCACTGGAACGGGTTGCCCAGAGAAGCTGTGGCTGCCCCATCCCTGGAGGTGTTCAATAACAGGTTGGATGGGGCTTTGAGCAACCTGCTCTGGTGAAAGATGTCCCTGCCATGGGCAGAGGGTTTGAAAGTAGATGATCTTTAAGGTCCCTTCCTTGATTCTATGAAAACAAGCTGTAATCCCTTGCGAACAAGAAAATAGCTCTAGTAAGAATAATTACCAAACAGTTAATTTTTTCAGGCTCTCAACTGGCTTCCACATGAGCTCAGTGATGTCCACCCAGATTCTCAAGATAAATATGACTTTGCTGATGTTCTATAAACTCTAGTGTTGACAGGAGCAAAATCAATAAAGGCAGCAAGACACATACACAATGGTTACATGAAAACAGAGGCACAAAGCAAGCTTTGTAGGAGGCTGACAGGGCCTTTTTCAGGTGCTGTGATCTTTAACAAGGAAAGGAAAAGAACTGTTATATCTTAATAAATAATTAGGATAGGATAAGATAGGATACACTATAATCTATAATGACCATCTAGTCCAACTATCTGACAGGGCTGATCAGAAGGCAAAGCACGTTACAAAGGGCATTATCCAAATGCCTCTTGAACACTGACAATCTTGAAGCATCAAACACCTGTCTAGGAAGCCTGTTTCGATGTTTGACCACCTTCTTGGTAAAGAAATGTTTCCTAAAAAAAGAATGCTTTGCAAAATAATAATAGTGAGAGCATATGCACAAAGACTATTATGATATTTAATCTTGTAAATATTCACATTTGTATTTTAAATTTGTATTTTAAAGGGTTTATGCTGCTTGTTTATGAAATTCCATATTCACAGAGAGTCACTTTAAATCTCATCCATTTAAAGAGTCTATTACAATAAAATTATTTAAAGCAATGTTAACTTTCCTTCTGTAATTGTTTTTCTTGTGGCTTTCTCCATAATTGACCTGTGATCTTGGCAGTATAAGTGACTGAGATTTGAAGTTCCAGTAAATTTAGAAGCAGAGTTACCAAACTTTTTTTTTTTAACTGCAGACACCCTGGGAGATGTTCCAGGCTTGAGCATGTGGAATCTACCATAGATTGGCACCACTTAAAAACCAAATAATTCTTTGTGAGAGTAATTATATTTTGCCAATCTAAACAGGGTGGGTACACAGTCAAATTTTGTGACTCATTATTTTATGGGGTCTTATATTTCCAAGTCTTGTTTAAAAAAAAAATGAGGGCACTAAATGCTTTGAGATTCCTTGCCTCCCTGTGCTTGGCTCCTTCCATGTGTTGTCTATACATACAATTGTTGTAGGTGACCTGAGTTGCTGGAGAACTGTCAAATAGCTCAGCTGTTCCCCGGTATCTTTTCCTGCATTAGGCTCAGATTAACATGAGTGAATAGGCTGAGTCCCACCACTGCAGCTGTAGTTCCTTGACTAAACGCACTTTCACAAGCTGGAGTAAGGTAGCACAGAAATAAAGATCTATGTAACAGCTACATCTTCACATCTGTTAAAAAGAAACTGAAGCCAAAATTCTTTTGTTTAGTTTTAGGGTGTCAGGATTATATAAGTGTTTCGCCTTTATAAAGTTTTACTAATGGATTTATGTTTCAGATTTATTTTAGGGCAAAAATCAACAATAACAGCAAGCTGAACTGCTTCCTCTTCAATGTTCGGGCACATCTTTCTATATATAGCTTATGAAAAGTGTTTGTGTATAAATAAACCTTAGAAGTCTTAAAAATAAAAATTTTACAATCAGGATTATTGGGCATTTCCATCTGCTATGAAGTTATAAAGGCTTCTGGACTGAAAATTTCATAATCTCATAATTTCATCATGTACCCTATTGCAAACCAGAGGCTACAGCCTCTGGTGTTTTCAAAATACCCAGTTACAGAAAGCTTTGAGAATTTTCTTAGCAACATTAATTTCCAGTGAGCACAGTTAACTTGTCCCAGGTGCCTTGCTTTGGCTTCTCTTTGAATCAAGATCAGCATCTTAGTTCCTACTTTTCATAGGCTAAATTATTATCTTCATGCTTTAGTCTGTGGTCACTTTTCTTGGCCATGTTATGTGAGCCACAGTCTATGAACTAATATAAACTAAACTCTGTTGTCAGGAATGGGTATTTTTCTCTTATTTATACACAAAATACTTCATATCCTTCTTTCCTTAGAGACAAATGAGAAACAAATGTAGTCAATGTTAATCACATTGCCCAAGCCTTTCAAAGATGCTCAAATACTGAGGTGAATGAGAAAGCTAGGAAATAGGGGGAAAATATTTTTCTTTAAGAGAAACTTGCTACAAAGCAAGAGTTTGCTCCTGATTAGGGAGCAAATACGCCTGGAAATCTTTAATAGCAACCAGAAAGGTTGTAGCTAAAGAAAAACTGCTTCTTAATAACCCTGCAGAAGAGTGAAAAGGACTCCATAGTCCAAATGCTTTCATTTGATCTTCTCAACAGAAGAACAACAGAAGGGTTAGAAGTTATCAAAATTTACACTTTTTTTATTAAAGAAAAATAAGGCCCCAGCAAGGAATAAAGATTAATATCATGTCTGTGAAGCAGTAGAAGTTGTGACAGCCCATGGAGTGTTCAAATCAGCGTAGTTTAAAATGTCAGTAAGGCTGAACTGGAGTACAGGGCGGGTCTGAAAACCAGGAGATCCATCTGATGGTGGCCCTTTACTTGGCACTGTGTATTTTCCAGCACATGACATTAGTTTCTGTGGCTACACTTCTCCTGGCAGCAAGAGCAGTGCCAGGAGCACTGCTGGGCCGTTGGATCACTCCAGCCATCACCAACATGCTCTTGGCCCATAACTTCTGACTCTCCCCTAAACAAGTTCGATGTTAATGATGCCCAGTAGCTGTCTCCTTAGGCTCTGTGGATGCAGCCACTGCCTCCTGAGGGCAGGAAGGTTTAATGGCACAGGCACGTGTTGTCCTATAGCTATCAGCCTCAGCACCAGAGAACTGTCCTGGGAAAATTTGATTTACTCATGCAGACATAACCTGCATGGCTTATTGTTGTTTTCAGGTCGTGTTTATCAATCAGAAGCTACTTCTCAGTGTCATGGGTCCAAAAGCACAACCCTGCTTCTGTCTAGCACTGTGCCTCAGAGCATCAGCTTGCTGCTGCAGTGGATCTTACTCGCTGCAGGACAGCAACCCTTTCACAGCCTCCTGGTGGAGAAGAGGCCAAGGAAAGCCTCTCACCAAGCCTGGAACCACGGTCCCACTGCACCCTCAACAAAGGGGTCCATTCTGCCTCTCTCCCCAGCTGCCAGGCAGGCAAGAAGAGGTACCTGTGGAATGGGATGAGGCACCAAAGGTGCTACTGACAGGGAGTTCAGTGCTGAGGAAGTGACATCATCCTGAAGGTTCCTGGGTTCTTACAGAGGAGGAAACTGCTGATATACAAGCCTGTAACTATTTTCTCCACAGCCTGATCATGAGTTAAGCTTTCCTGCTCTAGAGGAGACATTATCACCAATCCCCACTGAGATCTGGATGAATCACTACTTTTTCAGCAAAATTTTCTGAACACAGGACTTAAATTGAAGAATATTTCTGTATTTAGTGCTTTCTGCAGCAGTACAGGTATTGAAGTCTTTTGTGAGGATAAAGAGCAAATGACCTGTGACCTTTCTGTTTGAATATATGCCATATTCTTTATGTTCTCTGGTGTGTGGCTTCAGAAACAGTTAACAGCAGGAAGACTATTTGTATTGCATTAACCAGAGATAGGAAAAAAATGCGTTTATGGATCACTGTAATCCAGTCATTGGTTTATGGATGCAAAGTCCTTCAGGGACTGTCTGTCTCAGTCTGAGGAGACTGGAATGTTTGCTAAAGAGGATGAGTTATGAGATAGACCAAACTCCTCTCTCTCAGCACTTGTAAATTCAAAATTAAGGGGTTTTAATTGAGGAAGTGTGGAAAAAAAAAAAAAAAACAGAAGAAATAACAACCCTTTATTAAAAGATATATGTATGTTGGCAAAAACAGTAACAGAACATAAAAAAAACTAGACAGTAGTCCTAGAGAAAAAAAAAAGTCTGAATGAATACTTCTCTGTCCTTTAGCGCAGTCCTAACCGTGGCCTGCAGGGGGCGCTGTCGGGCTCTGGCGGTCACCACGCGGGAGGGGGGTCTGGGGGTGTCTCGGGTCACGGGAGGAGCCGAAAAGAGAATGGGGGACCCTTCCCCCAGTGGAAGGAAGGGGTAAGGAAAGCAGTTCACCCCCAACAGGAGTTACTTGTGGTTCTCAGTTGATGGCGGCCCAAAAAGCTCCTCCTTTTCTCCCAGCGAGCACAGAGACTCTCTGATGAAAACACAGCAGGTCCGGGCTGGAGACAAAAGACAGCTCGCAGGCAAGTTGAGGCCAGCAGTCAGGGCTGACCAGGACGGGAAGCCAGAAAGACAGGCTTCCAGGCCTTCTCTCCAAACCCCGAACACAGCCCCTGTCTCCGTCCTCGAAAGAGAACCCAGCAGTCTGAATCTCTCCCCTCCAAGCAGAGCCAGCCACCCCTTCCCAAAACTCCACCCCTCTCCCCCCAGCCTCTCTGATGGGCCATTAGCCAGGAATTCGACCAGATCTTTTGTAAAACTAATTGACTCCCTTCCCCCCACTCACTTCATTTTTCTTGGAGTGGAGCAGGGGAAGAAAAATTCTCCTGAATTTCTAACCTATAACACTGTCACAAATTCCCAGCTGTCTGTGAGAGTTAGATTTTGCAATTGCATCTCTCAGCTATATGCAAGGCATGTAAAATCATATATAGCCAGGCAGCTCCCTGTGACTTTTCATCTGCAAAGGCTTGAGAACTATTCCAGCAAGAATGTGCAGTAAATTAAGCTCAAGAAATTTTCCTGTGCAAAAAATTGCCTCTGAAAAATAAATATTTTGGATAAATCTTCCATGGGTGGAAATCTCTTTAGCAGAGGTAGAGTTGAGCAAATGCAGATAGCTCTTAAATACTGAAATTATTACCAGCCCTCAAAAACTTATTTTTCTGACCTTTGTATGTTTGTGTCTATACCCATCATTTTTTAAATAGTTTTGTTGACATTCCAGAAATATTGAAGGAAATATTACATATGATTCCATTAAAAAAAACCAAACAGACACACAGAACAAAAAAAACCACCAAAGCCATCTAACTTTCTTAAATGTTCTACAGTTCAATATATCATGAGATGAGGATAAGATCTGGTACTTGGCAGAAACAAAGATGCCTTGTGTGGGATCTTTGCCAACATGACAAAATATGTTTGGGAAGTGGCAAGGGCAACATTAAAGGAAGAGGAATTTTCTGTAAGATCAGCACATCTCTTTGTCTCTAATCTGGGAAATTGCCCAATATGCCTAGGAGAGGATGAAATTGTATTTCCATAGTGTGAACACGTGGGAATAAGAGAAATAGAGGAATTGGAAACAAAGCAAAAAAACTAACCAAACAAACAAAAAAAAACCCACTTTGGCACAGCTAGTGACCATAAATGTTAACTCTTTGTATTATCAGAGTGTAAAAGACAAGAAACACAGATATTAAACAAAGAGTAAGAATTTCAAAGGCCTCTGCATGATTTAGGTAACTAAGTCCTTGAGGCACTTTGGAAATTTAATAGAAGATGACTATATACTGTTATAAAGGCCACAGAAATTTCTCTCTTGTAAGTCCAGCTTGCATCAATAAAAGCAAAAACAAGGACTTCCTTGTGCATGTACATCTCTCCTTCCCTCCCCTTGTTTGATGCTGTCTAATAAAGGGATGAGTCTTTTCCCCTGACAGAAAGCACAAGTGAAAAAAAAAATAAGAAGCAAGCGATATGTAGATTGTGCTCCCTTTCAGGATGTCTGCAAAACAATCAGCCTAACTTGCTGGCAGCTACATTTCAATGTTTTTTAATTTATTGACTTGCCTGCAGTCACCCCTAAAGTATTTTTTGTTTAACCACCATCTTCAAAGCTCAGTTAAACTCACTTCTAAAGCTATTGATACTACCCTAACATTTTCATGTCAGCTAAAACATAGTATGAAGGCCACTTCATTGTCATCACACTAATCTATGTACTTACATATGTGTTAATGGGATTTATTGTCTTAGTTACACCTTGTTCTTGACTTTTTGTGTAGAAGATACTTACTGTTAAGTACTAAGTACTCAGCATTAACATTTGTACTAGCATCAGTACTAGTGCTAATACTCAGTAATACTGAATCTTCTTTGCAGCTGAAATCACAAAGCATTAAGATCCACCAAAAGCTTTCATAAAAGTGTCACCTCTCCACTTGGATTAATGGATCAGGCTTGAAGGAGTTGTTGAGGGCTAACCATTCAAGAATCCTTCAAAATGGAGAAATCATGGATTTGGGCCCCTTGAACCTCAGTTACAGTCTTAACACTCACCTCCTTACTCCCCTAGGTCAGAATTTGTTCCTCTAAGTGTATATAGTCTGAACTGAGGACCTACAGAGTGACAGAGAGAATTAAAAATCCACAAACACAAGGGTGTCTACTATTCAGCCTAACCTGAGTTATGCCAATTTCTGCAGGCTGTGAGGAGCCCAAAGTTTTTGAAGCCTGTGAAAAGTGTAGGTTTCATAAAGTTCTGGGTGCTGGGAAGAGCAACAAGGTCTTCCTCCAGTCAGTCAGGAAGAGAGAAAAGAGTTGATACTTCTTTGTAACAAGTTTCCAGTGAATCTTAACAGTGGCTTATGCGTAAGAAAACATTTAGAAATAATTTGCACTGCTAAAATAGAGTTATCTCTGATAGCAGAGCAAGACATAGCAATAAAGTAGGTATTTAATGTAAATTACAGTTAACCTTTACCTTAATCTTCAGACCAAGAACACACTATTAATCAAGACAAAAATTTAAGTGCTATCTATTTTAGCAGTTGGTTGTAAAAATTTGTTCTGTCAAAAGCTATTGGCACTGCAATGATACTAATGCTTCTAACAAAACAGGCAAGAGACCTAAATTTGATACCTTTTGTATTTTAAGTGGTTATGGAAGTAAGCCTTCTTTCTTCAATATGTTCTAACAATGTAGAAAATCACTTAGTCCCTTCTGAATAAAAAAAAAAGAAAGTTGTTTGCTTCTGCTCTCTTCCTAGATGCAATCTCTTCTCAATATGTGTACTTCATGGACTTTTTCTTCCCCCAAATCATTCAGTATCATTCACCTTGGTATTTCATTCTTCATTTCTTACTATGTTAAATGAATTTTTGTTTCTCACCTTCAATCTGTTTGATGGAAAAATCAAACTATAAACCAGAAGAACAGAAAAGAACCTAATATAAATCCTAATTCCGCTAAAACCAAAAAGACCAAGACTTCATCAGCAAGATACATCACATGATCCACACCTGCTCCAAATCAATAGCAGACAGACTTACTGTGGTTGCTGTGACATTCTCTATGAGGTTCTGGTTAACAGAATGCACTTAGTGAGAATGAACATATTAAATAATATTGCTGGGCACTTGTGCTGTACACCCATCAATCTAAATGAGTCTTGGCACTTGATTTTAATTGATAGGCCACATTCTTGCTTCTCTTTCTGCTCAGAGATCTTCACTTCAGACTTCAAGTATAACAGATTTGGGGGAAAATTAATCTTTTGTTTCATTTAATAAAATAATGAAGAAGGAAAAACTCAAGTTCTCTTCTTTGGCCACCTGCAGTTAAATCTCTCCCTCTTGAATGCTGTTCTACCTATCTTCAAAGTTAATTTTTTTCACCCCTTGCATTCTTTAACATCTTCCCTGCCTATCCTATTCCTACTCTGTTTCCTCAAGGAAAAAAAAACCCAGATCAGTTCAGTAGAGTAGTGGATCTTGAATTTTGAACCCTTCTGTTTCACTTTTGTGGCCTGTGACTGTGAAAAAGGGCAGTTTCTTGTTCCTAATAGAATAAAAATTATGGTGTGCTGCTTTTTTCTACCATTTCTTTATCCCCTAAAATAGAAAAACAATAGACCTTTGCCTCAGAGAAATTAATTCGTGGAGATTAATTTGGTGACATGTAATGAGATGAGCATTTTCTTCTTTTTAATCACACAAACCTTCTCCATTTCCAATCAAAATTTTAAACTGATGTTTCTGTAGCATTTACACTGACAAGCAAGTGGGTTTTTAATAATTTACCCATGTTGCTGCAAAGAGGCGGGGAAGGACTGCGAGTTTAAAACACGGAGGAGAAAAGTTAATTTAAAGTGATGTTTGGTAAAAAGTCCCCTTTGAGATCCTGTTATGTAATTGAACAGATTAAGAGAACTGACAGTAACTTCACGGTATGCCTAAGTGGAGGTCTCTACGGGTCAACTCTCGGATCTTGTGCCGACACGTTAAACAAGTTTGTCAATTTTCCATCAGATTGATTTTTCTCACAGGTCTGGAAGACTCTCTCATTTCATCTTATTTCCACAGGGGTTCTTAACATTGCAAACTGCCATTTACTTTTGTCTCTAAGTGTGAGGAATGATTTTTATCTCTGAGTGGCAATCACGGGGGGCAGCTCCAGCACTGCTTATAATGTCGCACATTGTCCTCCCTCATCAACTGGGGTTTCTTTTGTGTTTTTCCCCTCTTTGGAAATGATGTGGATTTTTAGAATACATTCAAAATAATTATTAGCAGAATGTACTTAGGGCAGATGTCTATAGCTCTGAAGTGAATAAAAAAAGCAACAGAAACCATGGGGTTTTTTCTTTGCAGTTTTCAGCATAATGAGAGGTCAGCTTGAGAAAATATGATGTCTCTGGGAAGGTCACAGGGAAGAGTATTAACCTCTCTTTACATTTCCATGTCTATTATCCCCTCCTGTTAATGTCAAGGGAAGTTATGTGTGCAAAATACAGAGAGAGCATGCTTCTGAGTAGGTGAATGCTGCTGAAGATTATAATGATATATATTTGGATTAATTGCACTAATGACAAGAACCTACTCTTACTCCACACCAAGTTAAGAGTAAAATTTGTCTGCAAGCCTGTGGGACCTGATGGTATTCTCAGATAGTTGTACAAACATGCAGCCCCCTTGACACAAATTAAGCTGCTTGGAACTTAACAGCTTGATTGACCTAATGACCTCTTGATGAAAGAAGACTGCCATTTGTATCACTGGTATGAGGGTGAAATCATAGGACACCCCAAACCCCATTTTTTTATTTTGCCTAATGCTCTGGTAGCCCTTTCCACTTGTGAAAACTGGCTGTAGTCAATCATTAAAGCCATAATTGCTCTCATACTGTTTGTAAGAATTCCTCACAAACAGAAGTATCTCAGAGAGATACAAATAAATGAGCCCAATTTCTACTTCCTTACTTAAATAATTTTGCCAAAAACATGGAAAGATTCATCATCCCTTCTTTTGGAATCTTGTACTATGTCAAAGTTTTAATACAAATGCAAATAAGATCAATAATTTTTCTCTGAAATATAACATACTTGACCTAATTAAGTGATTGAAGACAATGTGCAAAGTTACCAAATAATTTGGTAATAACCAATTCATCACTGTTTTAAAATATTTGCTACAATTTTGAAATCTAGATTAAAAAAATAGAGAAAAAACCCCCCAAACCTGTATTTAAGTTAACCTTAAAAACCTGTACTGAATATTGCAAATAGCAGAAAGATAGGGATATCTAACAGACATTTTAAAAAAATTATCTTTCTGTACTTCTATTTTATATTCTTTGGTTACAGCTAGTAGGTAAACCCCCCAAAAAGAAGGTTGAGCAAAATTCCTTCGTTTCCATGTTGTGTCTGAGTGAGTTACTCAACGATAATGAATAGGGGATGACTTTCTTATGCCAATGATAGTGTTCATGGCAGTTCAGTTTGGTTTTCACAGGTTGGCTCAGACCACATAATTTTTTGGCAAACTCTCTGGAGCGTCTCTTGAGTGAGCACTTCCTTTTTGCCTTGTTACAGCTTAATATGAAAATACACAACAGCAGACTGTGTTAGTAGAAAGGCATGTAAACAAGTATTTACAAGCTTTTGATCATGATGTAGATGCCCCTAACAACACTGCCTGAAATGGTAATCTGTCACAGAGATGGTTTAGTGAGATAATGTGAGATAGTTAAATGAGCTTTATTATGTAAAAATAGGGGTTTTTTCAGCTGTTGCCAGTTTCTGTGTAAACACTCCCCCAAAGCTGAGCCTTCACCATCTGAAGGAGGCACAACTTCCACTGCAACTAGACTGGCAGAGGGATGAATTCCCCAGGTCCACTCTCCTCTCCAACCTACCTGGTCATAGAGGAAAAAACCCTTCCCCTGTGACCATGCAATGGCAGAAAAAAGACACTGTGCCCAAGCCTTGGTCTGGATTGTAAGAATCAGGCAAATTGTTTTTGGTAGACTCCATGTATATCTCAGAAAGCAAAAAATCACAATCTTCTGGTTATTTATGCATCTCAAAACTGACACAAGTGTTTAAAAATCAGGTAAGTTCATTGCAAATTCAGCTTAATAGACATTTCCCACAATTAAATATTTTAGACATCTTACATTTTTCCCATAATTCCAACAATTAGATCACAATATGGATTAATTTCTTGTCACTTCCAATTTTTAGTTGCAAGAGGTTTTGAGGGAGTGAAACACAAAAACAAGTTGCTGACATTTGTAAACTCTCTCTTTTGTTGTGCAGACAAACATAAAATAGCTGACATTTGGCTCTTTCATCCTTTTTTTCCTGCTTGTTCAGTGCAAATATTATCTAGACAGAGGTGTTAAACAAATATCATAGTATCTACAAACACAGACATATAAATCTCATTGTCCAGCTCAGGACCAAACTACCTCCTAAGCTATTCTGATCTGCAAGTGACCTTGAGCTAATTGCTTTCCTACACATGAAGGTCACTATACTTTCTGACATCACAAAGTTTATTTATGTATAGGTAGCAATACTGTATCAATAACATAAGAGTAACCTTTAAATCATATTTGTATCTTTCTATGGTGTGGAATTGTAAGATCATTTAAAAGCAAATTTGTGATGCTGTTTTCTGGTCACTGTAATTGTATGAATGTAATCAAGGTGTAATGAGTTTTTTCATCTGTTTTTTTTGGATTGGAATGGGGTGCTGAAACTGACAATTTTCTGATCAATGGCAGAACTACAACCTCTTTGAAAATTAGTAAGAGCTATGCCTGCTAAAACTCCATACTTACTAGTACAAATGTACTCAGCAGTGCATTTCTTCAGAATTTGTGTCTTAGTGCTGTCATCTTTTAAAAAATACTGCAATAGAGTTGGCTAGAACCTAAAGTGTGTCTGTCCTGTGCATTCATTGCTGAATACTAAATGTTCCAGTCTCTTAAGACCCCTTTAAATAAGAATGCTACTCTTTTTTGCTTTAAGATTTTTGGTGACGTGAAAATATGAATAACCAGAAAAGCTTATGCTTTGCTTTAATGACAAGCTACTTGAAGTAGTACAAAGGCCTCTGTGATGACTTCTGTAACAACTGTCAATGCTCAGCATATCCCAGAATCAAACCCTTTGTGAGAGTGGACTAAACTGATTCACTGTTTTCTGATTCCTTATTGAATGTTTTCATATTCTTTCATAAACAAGTAAAAGTTCAACCATATAAAATTAAGAGGTCATGGTGAAATGACAGAAGTAGCTAATTAGAAGAGCCTCTGCACACTTTAAGGCCTTGATTCAGGGACATCTATCAATACTGTGGATACTGCTTAATCATGAAATCAATACTTCAAATTAAGCACACGTGCTTCCCACTAGGCCAGAAGCTGATTTGCAATACCATTTCCATACTGTTTAACAACACAGTGCTTCCTTTGAAAGGTTTTCTTACCATCTTGTTATTCAAATCTTGTCCTAGTTAGAACAGCTGGGACCGGTTCATCACTGTATGGGTACAACCCAAAACTGTGTATTCTATAGCCTTCCATGCCATTTCCCAGAAACTGTTATCAGTAGACTATTTACACCCTCTGCCCAGAGCAGCCTGACTCCTCAGGCTATAAACTGGGTGTTAAGAGGCCTGCGAGATAGGAGGGTGCCCTCTGTCCTCACACCCATTGTGGAACTCCCTGCCCTGAGGGAAGTGCTGGGCATTCCTGCCTGAACTGGAGAATATATAATCTTGGAGTCTTGGAACTTTTCTAACCACTTGTGGGATCCAGAGGAAGACTGCAGACCACCACTCTCAACCAGATTGCAGACCACCACTCCTGACTGGTCTGCAACCATCACTTTTCAACCAGACTGCAACCATCACTCTCGACCGGACTGCAATCACCACTCTTGACCAGACTGCAACAGCACTCTCACCAACAGGTTTTCCCCTCTCCTTTTCCTTTGGACTCAGGGGGCCCAACGGACACCACTCTGTTCATGTTCCAGGGTGCTGGGTTATATATTTGGGTTTTGTGGGTTAAAACCAATTGTTTGTCTGTATAATCATACTTATTGTATTATTTTATTAAATTGTTATTCTGACTTATAATCTCTCTTTTGAGTTGGGTTCATTTCTCCTGCCGGTTTACCTTTAAACCAGCACATTTTTGGCGCCCAGTGTAGAGCAGAGAGAGAAGTCAGAATCACAGTTTCATTTTAAGCATTTGTCTATTTGGATACAGAAACTCCCTGATCACCATGTTCTTTGATGCGTTCATGTGGATGTTGTATCTGAGCCTGTTCATGTTTCCACAGATGGGGAACTATTTGCCTGGTTTGATGCTCTCTTTAAGACCACGGAGAGGGATCCAAATTGCTTTATTAGTATACTATGTTTATGTCATCATAACATCAGAAGCAGTGAGTTTCATTGTAAATGTGTATTCAGTCTTGTTTGCCTGTCCTGGTTTGGGTTGCTACCTCTGGGGCCTCATTAAAAATCGTACCCAGCCCTTTGGGGGAACAGGGGGGATGGTTGTTTCCAGCCTCTCACCTCCTTCTTCCCCTTCAGACCTGCTACAACAGTTTTTGAAAATATTGAGTTCCCTTTTGATGTTAAGGACAGCATAATGTTATTGTTAGTGTTGTTCTGTCTGCTCTGTACTGTGTACACCATGATTAGGGTCAGAACAGGGCCTTCTAGGGAGGTTGTTTGGACACCTGCCCTGGGAGCAGATAATGCTGAGTGGCACGGGAAGTGGGAGGACATCGGCCAGTATTTGGAGAAGTTTTCTCCTCCAATGATCTGGAAATTCACCCCTGAACAACTGCAGGATCCTGTTAGCATGATAAGACTGGTGAAGGGAAAATGTTCTGGCAGCTCCAGAGATGGCCAGCTCACAGCAACCTGCTGGGCCCTGGCCACTGCCTACCGGACACTACTTGACATGGTACAGCACTGTCAGGGGGAGGAAAGAAGGACCAAATCCACAGGCACCACATCCACCCAAACCACAGCTGAGTCAGAGGGAGAAAGAAATAAACCAACCGGCACCGTGTCCACACAAACCATCGAGGAGCCAGAAGAACAACCAAAACCAATAGCAGTTGCCCCTGTCCAGAAAAGGAAATCAAAGACTAAATCAGTCCGTATAGCAAATGATGACGGAGAGGCAGGACCTTCACATCCACTGGAGGAGACAGAGCCAGAAATAATCACTCGGTCCCTATCCCTGGGTGAGCTACGTGAGCTCCGGAGAGAGTTCACACGACAGGCGAACGAGTCCATTCTGACCTGGCTGCTCCGAATCTGGGATGCCGCAGCTAACGATACAATCCTAGATGGGAGTGAAGCCAGACAGCTGGGGTCCCTGTCTCGAGATGTAGTCATTGATCAGGGGATTGGAAGGAGGCAGGAAACTCTCAGCCTCTGGCGGCGACTGTTGTGCAGTGTGAGGGAGAGATACCTTTGCAAGGAGGACCTCCACGTACAGCAAGGACAGTGGAACACGATGGAACAAGGTATCCGGTGCTTAAGGGAGTTAGCTGTACTGGAGGTAATCTTTTCAGAGGATGAAAGATTCCCTAAAAGTCCAGATGGTGTACAGTGCACCTCCCAGATGTGGTTAAAGTTTGTATGACTCGGGCCAGAAATGTATTCCCGCTACTTAGCAACACTGCAATGGAGGGAGGGAGAGGACAAGGTGGGAGCATTGGTCAGTAAACTCAGGATTTATGAAGACACTGTCACCGCCCCATTACAAGCCCATGTCTCATCTGTGGAAACCAAACTGGCTGAACATGTCTGAAGCCTGGAAGAGAAGATTGAGGAGGGACACCAGAGGCTAAGAGAGGAAATTAAGGAAGGCATCTTCCATATCTCACCAGGACAAAAAAGAGTCTTTGCTATCAGGAGCCAGCGTCCCCCAGCTAAGGAGAGAAGGTACACTCCACGTGGCGATCTATGGTTTTACCTCCGTGAGCACAGAGAAGATATGAGGAAGTGGGATGGAAAACCCATCTCTTCCTTAGCAGCCTGGGTACGTGAATTGAAAAGAGGAACAAGTACCACAAGGAACTCTTCAAGGATAAATGCTGCTCCAGTCTCTCATGGGCAAGACTCCAGACGGTACAGGAATGATGATACGTCTGATCCTCTTGAAGGGACCTCCAGGTCATACCCACAAGAAGAGCACAATGAGTACCATGACCAGGACTAGGGGTGCCCTGCCTCTAGCCAGGTAGAGGAGAGGGACAATCGAGTCTATTGGACAGTGTGGATTCGGTGGCCTGGCACATCAGAGCCACAAAGATATAAGGCCTTAGTGGACACCGGCGCACAATGTACTTTAATGCCATCAAGATACGTAGGGGCAGAATCCATCTCCATTTCTGGGGTGACAGGGGGATCCCAACAGCTGACTGTACTGGAAGCTGAAGTGAGCCTGACTGGGAAGGAATGGCACAGACACCCCATCGTGACTGGCCCAGAGGCCCCGTGCATCCTTGGCATAGATTACCTGAGGAGTGGGTATTTCAAAGACCTGAAAGGACTTGGTTGGGCTTTTGGGATAGCTGCTGTGGAGACAGAGGAAATTAGACAGTTGAACACCTTGCCAGGTCTCTCAGAGGACCCCTCTGCTGTGGGACTGCTGAAGGTTGAAGAACAATTGGTACCGATAGCCACAGCAACAGTGCACCATCGGCAATACCGCACCGACCGAGACTCTGTGACCCCTATACATAAGATGATCCGTGACCTGGAGACCCAGGGGGTGGTCAGCAAGACTCGCTCACCCTTTAATAGCCCTATATGTCCAGTGCGTAAGTCCAGTGGGGAGTGGAGGCTGACGGTGGATTACCGTGGACTCAATGAAGTCACACCACCCCTGAGTGCTGCTGTGCCGGACATGCTGGAGCTCCAGTACGAGCTGGAGTCCAAGGCAGCCAACTGGTATGCCACCATTGACATTGCCAATGCCTTTTTCTCCATTCCTTTGGCAGCTGAGTGCAGGCCACAATTTGCTTTCACTTGGAGAGGTGTGCAGTACACCTGGAATCGACTGCCTCAGGGGTGGAAACACAGTCCCAGCATTTGCCATGGGCTGATCCAGACTGCACTGGAAAAGGGCGAGGCTCCAGAGCACCTACAGTACATTGACGACATCATTGTATGGGGGGAACACAGCGGGCGAAGTCTTCGAGAAAGGAGAGAAGATAATCCAGATTCTCCTAAGAGCTGGTTTTGCCATTAAGTGGAGTAAGGTCAAGGGACCTGCTCAGGAAATTCAGCTCCTAGGAGTGAAGTGACCAAATTCCAGCAGAGGTGATTAACAAAATAGCAGCCATGTCCCCACCAACCAGCAAGAAGGAAACACGGGCTTTCCTAGGCGCTGTGGGCTTTTGGAGGATGCATATCCTCGAGTACAGTCAGATTGTAAGCCCTCTCTACCTTGTGACATGGAAGAAAAATGATTTCCAGTGGGGCCCTGAACAACAACAAGCCTTTGAACAAACTAAACAGGAGATTGCCCATGCGGTAGCCCTTGGGCCAGTAAGGACAGGACAGGACATGAAGACTCCTCAGGCTATAAACTGGGTGTTAAGGGGCCTGCGAGATAGGAGAGTGCACTCTGTCCTCATACCCATTGTGGAACTCCCCGCCCTGAGGGAAGTACTGGGTATTCCTGCCTGGAGAATATATAATCTTGGAGTCTTGGAACTTTTTTAACCACTCGTGGGATCCAGAGGAAGACTGCAGACCACCACTCTCAGCCAGATTGCAGACCACCACTCTGGACTGGACTGCAACCACCACTTTTCAACCGGACTGAGGCTTTCTTCTTACTTTGCCAGACTTTGGCAGTCTCCAATACCACACCAGCTGTTCATGCAAGCTGCTGACCAAGCTGTTTGTGCCAACCCATCCATGACACACTGGTCTGTCCTTATGGTGGTCAGGAATTCAAGGCACAAAAGGGTAGGCTGACTGTAAAACAAAAACTAAAAAGAATTGTGTACACTTTTTCTAATTCTGAGTTTTGATACAGAAGTGACAGAAATTGAACATATGACAAAATTTGATTAAGATAAATATGTATGCACAGAAAGACATAAGGGGATAAAGGTACACACCAAAGACAGGATGAATTACTGATACCTGAAATTCTGAGCTACAGCAGGTGAGGATAGCAGCAGTAGTAAGAGAAATACTTCCGCTACAGGTAATGCTAGGAGAAAAAGTGTTCTTAATTCTTATGGATAAAGCCAGCTTCTCTTAATAAATCAATCTTTCCTCAGGCAGAGTTATGCATGGAAACTCTGACAGCATGCAGTTTAAATTATAGGTTTTATGTATGTCTGTAGGGCATTTAGTCCTTCCCAAGCAGGACAGTCCATTTTGAAGTGACCATTGCAGGAAGAGCACATGTAACTGACTTACTGTCCGTATCGTGCTTGCAGTATGGACACAAGCATGCTTGCTTTCTCTCAGTAGCCTGACATGGGATCTCCACCTTCTGGAACCCAAGCTGTTTCTTGACATTTGTTCCAAAATTGGCAAGTGATTCATTCTGGCACACTAGCAACAGCACCAGCCTGAGGACACCTGAAGCAGCATCTTCTGGAGCTAAATGCACAATATATATGAAACCCAAGCCATGATCTCATACCTCAAATAGTATTAACGGAGAAAAAAATTAGGTTTATCTGACAATTAAAGCCCCACCAAGAAATACCAGTCTGTGAAAAACAGTTTCTTGCTCATTCTAGGGGCAAGGAGCTGTGATGAAGCCTTTAGCATCGCCTGTGAAGATGCCATCTTACTGGCAGCCTTGCTCAGCCGCTCATGGTCTCACCATTTGGAAACAAGCTGTGAAGACCCCATGCAGAGATGCTATATCTGCTTGGTTATTATTAGTAACCTGGTACTACTACTATTGTATTCTTAGTGTCTTTCCTCATGTTGCTGCACAGGTTCACATGCTGGAAGTCAAGGAGTAGTGCACAGACAGAACACTGTGTATGTAGTGGTGCAGACTGAAACCATGCATTGGGGTCAGATGGCTGTGACCTTGCCTGGCTGCCAGGTGCCTACCTAACCAGTCTCTCATTCCTCCTTCCCCAGAGGCAATATTATGGAGAAGTAGCATGGATGGAGATAAAGAGAGGGAGATCACTCATCAGTCACTGTCAGAAATAAAACGGATTCATCTTGGGGAAAATTAGTTTAACTTCTTTGCCAATTAAAGTAAGTTTGGAAAGTGAGAAATAAAGACAAAGACTAAAGCACCTTCCTGCCCCCACCCTTTCACTCAGGCTCAACATCTCTCCATATTTTCAGATTCTTTCATAGAATCATAGAATCATAGAATCATAGAATCGACTGGGTTGGAAAAGACCTCCGAGATCATCGAGTCCAACCCTTGGTCCAAATCCAGTCCATTTACTAGATCATGGCACTCAGTGTCACGTCCAATCTGCGTTTAAAAATCTCCAGGGATGGTGAATCCACCACCTCTCTGGGTAGCCCATTCCAATGCCTGATTACTCTCTCTGTAAAGAATTTTCTCCTGATATCCAACTTAAATTTCCCCTGGCGGAGCTTAAGCCCGTGCCCCCTTGTCCTATTGCTGAGTGCCTGAGAGAAGATACCAACCCCCACCTGGCTAGAACTTCCCTTCAGGTAGTTATAGACGGTGATGAGGTCACCTCTGAGCCTCCTCTTCTCCAGGCTAAACAACCCCAGCTCCCTCAGCCTCTCCCCATAGGACTTATGCTCCAGTCCCTTCACCAGCCTTGTTGCTCTTCTCTGGACCCGCTCCAGCACCTCAATATCCTTTCTGAACTGAGGGGCCCAGAACCGAACACAATACTCAAGGTGTGGCCTCACCAATGCAGAGTACAGGGGAAGGATCACTTCCCTGCTCCTGCTGGCCACGCTATTTTTGATACAGGACAAGATCCCATTGGCCTTCTTGGCCACCTGGGCACACTGTTGGCTCATGTTGAGCTCCCTGTCAATTAGTACCCCCAGGTCCCTTTCTGCCTGGCTGCTTTCCAGCCACTCTGTGCCCAGCCTGTAGCGCTGCAGGGGGTTGTTGTGGCCAAAGTGCAGGACCCGGCACTTGGCTTTATTGAACTTCATCCCATTGGAATCAGCCCATCTCTCCAGTCTATCCAGATCCCTCTGCAGAGCCCTCCTGCCTTCCAGCAGGTCGACACTCCCTCCCAATTTGGTGTCATCAGCAAATTTGCTGATGATGGACTCAATCCCCTCATCTAAATCATCAATAAAGATATTAAACAGGACTGGACCCAACACAGACCCCTGGGGAACACCACTAGTGACCGGCTGCCAGCTGGATGCAGCTCCATTCACCAGCACTCTCTGGGCCCGGTCCTCGAGCCAGCTCCTAATCCAGGGGAGGATACACTTGTCCAAGCCATGGGCTACCAGCTTTTCCAGGAGTATATTATGGGAGACAGTGTCAAAGGCCTTGCTGAAGTCTAGATAGACCACATCCACAGCCTTCCCCTCATCCACCAGTTGGGTCACCTGATCGTAAAAAGAGATCAGGTTGGTCAGACAGGACCTGCCCCTCCTAAACCCATGTTGGCTGGGTCTAATCCCTTGTCCATCCTGAAGGTGCTGTGTGATTGCACTCAGGATGATCTGCTCCATAACCCTGCCAGGCACCGAGGCCAGGCTGACAGGCCTGTAGTTGCCAGGGTCCTGCTTGCAGCCTTTTTTGTGGATTGGGGTGACATTCGCCAACCTCCAATCATCTGGGACCTTCCCAGAGAGCCAGGACTGCTGGAAGATGATGGAGAGCGGTTTGGCAAGCTCTTCTGCCAGCTCCCTCATCACCCTGGGATGGATCCCGTCTGGTCCCATAGACTTGTTAGGATCCAGCTGGCTCAGTAAGTCGCTAACTACATCCTCCTGGAATACAGGAGGGCTATTCAGCTCTCTGTCTCTGTATATCTGCTCTAGAGGCCAGTTGTCCTGAGGGCCACCTGTCTTACTGCTAAAAACTGAGGCAAAGTAGGTGTTAAGTACCTCAGCCTTCTCCTCATCTTTGTTAACTATATTTCCCTCCAAGTCCAACAGAGAATTGAGGTTTTCCTTGCCCCTCCTTTTGCTATTAATGTATTTATAAAAGGACTTTTTGTTATCCCTAACTGAATTAGCCAAATTAACTTCAAATTCCACTTTTCTTTCCCTAATTTTTTTCCTGCATGACCTAGCTCTCTTCGTAAATTCTTCATAAGTAGCCAGCTTTCTTTCCAGCTGGTGCAGTGGCATAGGTAATGGGTGTTGTGGTCAGTTGTGACACCTCCTCTCTGCTTCTCCTTCCTCCTCAAGTGCCTTTCTTACCTTTCTCTCTCATGCAACACAGGCCCAGGATGAGTTTCCCACTAGCCCATCTGAGCACATAAGGAGAAGGCTGTGTAATGGCCCTGCTGGGGAAAGCAGTGCGTGCCTTGCAGACAAAGACTTAATAAGTGCCACTCCCAAGGCCCAACGGGAGCCTAAAAATGGATGTGTGTACATTTCCTTCCCTTCTGGATTCTGCAGGGCTGTTTGCAAGAAGCTCAGCAAACTTAGTTTTCCCAGTGGGGAACAGACCTCTGGTTAGCAATCAATAAAGCAATCCTTTAATATTCCTCTGACTGGGCAAAAAAAAGGTGTGTACTGTAAATTTGTATTGAAAGGAAGCTGCTTTCCTCCTCTGAGGAAGTACCTGCAATAGAAAAAGATGAATAAACAAATAATCCTCTCGTTTTAATGAACACATCCATTATGCCAGCAATAGTTATGGCAACAGGAATTATGTACTTTGAGGCAGCATCTCTTGTGCCTTGTAAACACCTCAGCCTTCTGTCAGGGTCCCCGCTGGGGCTATTTTACAGCTTCAATATTACAAGGTAGCTACTGTCTAATTATACACAACTGGATTGCTTTCTACTACTTAGGTCCTTGGTTAACCCTTAATAATAATTAATTTTTTACAGTTACACTGTATATCAACTTAAAACTTTCAAGATGCTAAGGTGTCCCAGTAGAGTAGAAAACCTATTAAGATATCAAGACATGCATGCTTTGCAACTTCTGTTTTTGTTAGTGGCAAAGGACCCTACAGAAAAGAAAAAAGAAAAAAAAAAAAGAAGAAGAAAGGGAGCAGCACAAAGTCATTGAAACTGGGACTCAGAGCTTATACAACAGCACTTGCTTTGCAAGAGGTCTGTTGTCCTCATTTACTTCCTTTTTTCTATTTTTTTTTTTTAACAAAGAATTAGCCTGTACTCTGGACTTTGTTCCAACCTGTGTTAATCAGAGCTACATTAGGCAGCCAGTATGTGACACATAGCCCTGGTTCATTTGGCTGAGTTTTCTTCAGTGCTGAGCTTGGAAGATTTTGTCTGTCTCATCAGTGGGGGCTGCAATCTTTATGTAGGCATTTATTTAAGTCTTCTTGTTCAGCAATGGCCTGCTTAGAGGACATGAGTTGAAGGAAAGCGAATATCTGCTGCTAGCACAGCACGACACTTCACAGTGACTTCCTTTGAAAACAAATGGTCAAAATTACTCTCAGGTCCAGACCAAGAAGGCAATTAGGACCTTCTGCATAACCTGCACCCACAGACTAGGCTCTTACACTGGAAAAAGGTGAAACAGTGAGAAAAAAACCCAAAAAAACTGTAAATCTATTTCTCCCAGCATTCTTCCCTCTCCTCCTGTAACATCTGATTAAAGCAATAGGCTGGGGTCTGCTTTCTTTGTCACAGGTTGCAACTAAGCAAATCAGGGAGTATGCATTTTTCTCAGTCCAGGAAAACATTCAGGGATACAGAAGAACAGCTGGTGAGAAGTGAATGTGAAGCCATTTGACAGGAAGGAAGATTTACTCCTGAGAGCAATTCCACAGGAAATAAACATCAAAATGAATTACTTACAAGGCACCGTAACCTCATTTGTTGGCAAATTGAATACTCTTACCACAAAAAATATTCTTGAGCAGAGATCTGATCTTGTGGGCTCTCAGCTATTAAAACAGCACAGTTTTAACATCATGCAAGGAGAGGTTGAACAAACATCTTAGTTGTAAAACTCATTAATGAGCCATCATAAAACAGTAAATTTGAGAGTTTAAATGCCAGAAAATCAGGCCAGGTCTCTCTGTATTCACACGTGTATGAACAGAGGAAACAGCAGGGAGAAGAGCACCTCAGGTGGGGTGAAGTAACCCTGCTGGGAGAGCTGTGAAAGGATGGGATGGTCCTGCCATACAGAACCAGTCATAAGGGCTCTTCAGCCAGTGCATCGCTCAAAGCTGAAGGGTTTGTAAGCAACACATGATCGTTTGAGGCTGATCTCTACTGCGGTTTCATAAGCTGAGAGCACAACAGAGGGATAATGACCTCTATGTCCAAAGCTGAAATTAGGCAGAAACAGATGGACTGGTAGATTCGTAGGATCATACCCAGAGTGGGACTGTGGTAGATACTGGAACAAGAGACTGCTAAAACAGGAGGACTCTTGGTTTCTATTCCATGTGTTTTCATGCTAAAGCTGACAAAATGTGTTTTCCTGTATCACCTGAAGGGAAATGAATTAAAGGGAAAACAGCCTATTTTGGGTGTCTCCAGGATGAGAAATGCAGATTAAGAGTACAGCTTTATTAGCTCTGGTAGTCATTTCTAGAACTCTGTGTTTTAATCAGGAAAATTATTAAATAAACCTTTGGATATTCATCTGAATTTTCTTTTCCTCCTTTACGTTTAAAGCTTCAACAACTGTAGCAAATGCATATAGAGGTGTGTGTCAGCCTTGACAATGCAATTTACATGATGCTTTTGTTGCATCTTCTCTCTTTAAACCCAGGAGAGATGGCTGTGATTTCTTTAATGGTAAGGCTTCCTGCATTTATCAAAATGACTTGAAACAAGGCGTTTTTTCCTGTGGACATGTGAACACAGAGTGTTTATTGTCACATTTTCAAAAGGCATACTTTTTAGAGAGAATAGACTTTTCAATGCACAGTTGCTGTATTACTGAGCCTTGATCATACAACATTAATTGTGTAGTTACTCATTTGCCCATGCCAATGTGGCCATTGGATGTCTACAACTGTGGATGAATGTGATTGTATGCAAAATGAAAGCCATTACAAATTCAGCCTGATGTAACTAAAAACACACAAGAAAGAACAGCTTTTTTAACAGCTCTGTTCTACCAATGTATTCAGTTTCTATTCATTTCATTTGTTACAGGGAGATATTGTAAGGTTTATGAGTCTTTCTAAATTTCCTAATAGACTTGTCTACTAAAGCAGACCTTGAAATATGAATGTTCATTTCTCTGAACTAATATTCTTTGCATTTTCTTCCCTGAAAAGCTGCATATTATTTAAAATTATTTCACTAACTTCCAAAAAATTTTGCTTGGGTTTTAATTTTTCATTCATATAATGTGGGTCAGAGGCAACAAGAAATAATTTGGCTGTCCCTAAATATTACCTCGCAAAATTTTGCACCAAGCTACTGAGCAAAAGACAGGGTAGAGGGAGGACTGTGACAGAAATAGCAAAAAAGCAGCTCCAGAATGTCTGGCAGTGATACAGTGTTCAGCATTATAATGTCATCATACCCGCTCAGCATGCTGCTTTATATCAGTTGACGATGGTTTTTTGCCTTGTCAATTGCCACTTACAAAAAGAAAAGAGTGTATGGTAGAGTTCTTCTATATATTGTTTAAATTCAAACTTTTTCTATGAAACTTGGTGGGTTTTTTTCCTTTTTGGCAGAATAGCTTCAGATGTTGGCATTTTTTTCTCTCCTTCTTCTGCTTTTTCCTTTTTTGCCTATGCCTATGCCTAGGCAGGTTACTTTCAATATTTTCATTTTTGCTTTTCTCCACCTTTCCATATTCCATAGTTTTTGTGCTTAGAAAGGTTACAGAGTGACAAAAGAATGGAGATGATGCAGAATTTTTGCTCTGCAACTTGAAAACACTGTAGAATATTTGAAAACTGGATGAGCAGAAAGGAATGAGGAGATAACAAAAATCAAAAAACATTTTATTTTATTCAGATTGAACAGAGGAGAAAAAAGTAAAATAAATTGGGGGGTGAAAAATACAAAAATAATATCTCTGTTTCCAAATTTTTTAAAAGTCCCTAGGTAAAACCCAGTAATGACACTTATAAACAAAAATAAATCCGTCTCTTAAAAGAAGTTCTAGCATGGAGGGAACATTTAGTTGAAACCCCATGATCCTTCCTACTAAACCTTCTTATTCTAGTCACTAATACCTAGATTTTCAATCATGCTTCTATTTCTGTGGTCCCACTGTATCTGCTGCTCAGAAGCTCAGTAGTCAGTTTAAACCACAGTGTGCTTGTTATATACTAGTATGATGATAGTCCATCATCCATATTATATGTGAATAAACTGTATTACCTTCAGGCAAAAATCAAAGAAAAACTTACTGTATAGTCTAATAAAGTGCCAAGTCATAAATCCTTGAAATGTTTTACTGGTTTAAAAATTTATTTAGACAAAAATTCCTATAGGCAATCACATAATAGTCAAATCAGAGAGTTATCAATTCAGAAATTGCACTGCAATTTAAGACATCAGCTCAAGATTCAGACAGTCTAATGTGTGTTTATCCTTTGGTTTTGTAAAGGGTTCATCACTGCATTTTGTAAACTCCACTGGGAGTTTCCTTGGGTTGGGAATGTCAGGTAAAATACAAACACAACTCAATAGAACAGTACATATTGTGGGCCTTCAGGTTCAATGGACCCTTGAAAGAAAAGGCTTATCTTCGGAAATGTTTGGCAGAAAAAAGAAAGTTTTAATAAGCCAGTGTTCATTAGGAGACTGTTTCAAGCACAGAACATGCATCAGCTTTTTGACTGGCAGGTGACACAGGTAGGGCATTGCTTTGCTGTCAACCCGAGTTAATAGTCAATTTGGCAGCCTTGCTTCTCATGAACCATGAATGAAATCCTAGCCCAGCGAAACTCAGTGCTAAAACTCCCACCAGCCTGAGTAGGGAGGGGATTAGGTTATGCCTTCTGGGATGAAAGTCTGAAGTTTATGTTCTTGTACTGCCTGAAGCTGGACATGAGATATTGTCATTATGTCTGCATTATGTCCTAAGCTTAGGTTTCATCTATTTTGTTACCATAGTCCATTTGTTTGTAAAATAGGTGTAAAATTTGCTACTTCACAAGGACTGTCACTGCCTTAAATTCATACTTTGGGATCAAAATGGCTATGTGAATGCAAGGTAGTACAAATCTCTGAAAATTTCAGATTCTACCTCAGAGTTCATGTTTATGTCGCAGCAGACTGAAAACATTAGCAGATAAAAAGCAAATATAGACTTCCAGAAGTCAGTTTAACGCCCTGGCCAGTGCACTCCCTAGCAATATTCCCCTATTGCTCTTCTGAGTGTTATCAAATGCTGTGAAAATAAACAGAGACATTGGAAATGGAGCAACAGCAAAAAAAAATAAAAAAAATCCCAACAACCAAGCCCCCCATGCCCTCAAAAAAGCCCCAAAACAAACAAAGAAAATAATAAAAAAATTTTTTTAAAAAATCAACAGATCTTCAATACCAGATGAAAAAATATCTCCCAGTGTTTCAAATAAATTCTCATCTCATTGAAGTCATCTTTCCATGGCATGCATTAAAATATTTTTAAAAACAAGCTCTGAAAGTTCCTTGTTGACTCATTTGGTGGCCCCTGATAGAACATGAGCCGAGTTTTATTTGGAAGGACACTGGGGGAGAGCAGATTAAACAGGCTGCATTCAATTTTCTCTAGTTTGGGGAGATTTTGCCCCTTTCTTGAAGATTGTATCAGCTGGGATTAGCACATTCCATTTCCTGAACTCCTCATAAGACTGAGAACTAAAGAAAATTAAAATAAAGGTCAGTGAACTTGGCTACGCTTTTCTCTTGCTAAGAATTTGTCCATGTGTTTGCTTCTTTTTGCTTTGATCACATTTTGTTTTGGCAGGCTATATGTATGTGTGCATATGTAGGGCTTTCATGTTTTTCCATTCCACTATGAAACTGTTGTGTGGATTCATCAGAATTCAGCCCACTTCTGTTCACTTTTGTTTATGGAAACAATTTGTGTGTAACTTTGCTTTTGGTCTTTCATCAAATTTGGTCTTACTTAATGACTGAGGATAGCTCAAGGTGTCCCTTTTCCTGGCTCTGACTTGGCAGTGCTCCCTTCTCCCTCATGCCCCCAGGAGGGATGTCCTCTCCTGCTTGGTCTGCACAGGGTCACACTGTCCTGACTGTCCTGCTGCAGGCCCCACAGTCTCCTGTGACATGTGCCCACATCTATCCCCCATGGACTTGCTCAGCAGGCACCATTCCGAAGGTGCTGTGTGGGAAATCATCTGGAGCCTCTCTAGCAGTGGGATCTTTGGGGGCACTTGTCCCTTTTTTTCTGGAGCAGGGGCACCAAGCCCATGTCATAGCCCATCATTTGGTAGTTAATTTGGGTCGCTTGAACAGACTGGATTTAAATCAGTAACTTGATTGTCACTACCAACTTGCTGAGCCAACTACTAATCTTTGCATATTTATACACCCTTTTTTCCTTATCATAGTTCTGAAAATAATACACAAAGTCCTTTTTTTTTTGTATAACAACACCTTCCTCTTGGAACAGGTCTGAGATCAGGCCTGACAGCTTAAATCTCTACTTGCTGGCCTATGTATCTGCTTTGGAAACTATGTGGCAAACACACAGACAATTTCTACTGTCTAGATTTCACCATTAAAAACCCCCAAGCACCGGGCAGAGGAGGCAGCTCCTCACCAGAGCCTACACAAGTCAAGTGGGCATGAGAGGCACCTTCACAGCCTTCCCAGGCCCCAGAGCACAGCACATTCTCCTGTGCTTGACTGCACTCCTGCTGTTTCGTTGTGCGTTCAGAGGCTCTTTGCCAGTTCCCCATTAGTATATCGTAATGAGGTTCAGCTTCTGTTTGATTTCCATGATGAGTCTGAGCAGCAGAGCCCGGCAGAAGTCAGATAAGGGCAGGTACTTTATGCAACCAGCTCTGAAATGTGGCTGAGCTCAACTAAACCTAAAGGGGACATCAAAGGGTAAAACAGCTTAAAATGGTCAGGCCTTAGTGTTTTTCTTCCTCCTGCCTCTAATTCCAGATTTTAAGCATCTTGGGTCTACAAGGAGCTTTACTGTGTATGTCATTAGAGCTTCTTTTCATTTCCTTTTTTGTTTCTCACTAATATATTTCAAGTTAATTTTGAGTTAAATATCTCTAACTGAGGTTGCCAAAGCACCTCTTCTGTACTCCTCTATGTGGGGAAATTTGCTCAAAAAGCTCACCCTCCCATTTCACCTTCCCATTTCACAGTGAGTTCAGGTGAGTGAAAAGTCATACGGGTGCTGTTCTCTGGTATGTACCACACTATCTGTAATTTGTAACATGGTAAATCTTTGGGAAGAGCAAAACATCTGGCTCCCATGGCTTGAGTTCTTGCTTCTTGCTTTATAGCACAGTTCAAGTGAGCAAACTAATGCATGAATTTGCTATCTGTAATTCCTGCTTAGCTAAGAGATTAAAAAGGAAGATTAGGATCAGGGTGAGGGAGATTTGTAGGTATTATGGGCAGAGAAAATGTTAAATATTTGAGCAAGTAAAATACGTAAATATATGTATTTAGAATTTAGGACTTTACTTAATTTAACATATGTCAGCAATACTTTCCAGTCAAAGTTCCTGTCAGAAGTTCAGCGGTCCAGTAACAACTACTGAAAAATGTACTTCAGTACTGCAGGAGATTAGGAGCGGTTTGCAGATATCTTGTACTCAAGGTCTCATCCGCTTCCATTCACAGAAAACCTGGCACCAGCCTGAGCACCATCTGTGAAGCTCTGCATGACAGAGATCTGGTGAGACACTTGGGAAGATGTCTCTTTCTCATCACATACGTAATTTTTACTAGAAAACAGGCTGTGGAGAAACCTGCAAATCATCAAAACATATGCTGTCAGTGGAAGGCAGGAATAAACACTGCCCACGATGGCTCGCCACTCTCTAACTTCAATATGGGAAAAGTGGTGAATCTCATGGGGATTGCTACAAAAAGAGCTACCTAAAGCACCAAACATCACAGATATGAAAAATAAAGAATGCATAAAATAGAAATGCATTGTTACCAACACACTGTTCAAAGTTCTGGGTAGGACTAGTGGTGTGGATATGTTAGTGATCAAGAATAAGCAAAAATGTCAAAGCATTTTTATTGGTATGGATGGCACTTCGAGACACTTCAAAGGACATGACAAAGCTAAGGCAATGAACAAATGAAATTAGCTGGTGGAAAACATATACTGGGAAGAATTTATGAAGAGCTTGTGCTAATTGTTATGTTTTACAATAGCAACACACCTTATCAGTTGGATCAGCTCATCAAAAACCTCATTTTGATTATACAGCTGTGAATGAACAGCTAGACTTAGAATGCATAAAAAATGGAATAGAAACTAATATCTAAAATTTCATCATGTCACTTTATACAGCAAATACTGAAGCACCTTCACTTGGTATTTTGCTTTGCTCATTTTCCTGTGTCAGTTATACTGCAGAAATTAATAAAGACTCAGAGTCTGGATATGAACTAATATGTAACTGTCCTGACACTTCTGAATTCAGGGGACAGGCTCTCCTTTCAACTTCTTGATGAACTGATGAATGTAGCTGTTAATGAAAAGAAAATGAAGCTGAGTGAAAAAAGGGTATTGCCATCTCTCTCTCCCTGATCTATTGAAGAAATTGACTTCAATTACATAAATTAAACTATGGCCACTTCTCTTCCTGGGTCAATGATTATCCAGTCTTCCAAGTAAAGAAGGAACACAGCAGTGAAAAAAAATCATGCTTCATACGCTCCTACAAAAAGTCACACTATAAAAAAGTATGTCAAAAAACCACTGTTTTCCCTGTGGACTTACGTGATGACCTGTAGCATATTCTTGGAAAGGGTGGCAGACAGAGCCTGAGTAATTGGAAACTGGGATGCAGATGATGGTAGTGATGCTGTGCCACCATGTGCTAAACTTTTGTCCTTTAGTTACCACAGCTCTTGAAGAATTCAGCTAGGCAATCATATGTATCAGGAGGCTTAGTGCAGCCAAGTGATAAATAGGGATAATTGGGTAGGGATCAAAGGGTCTTTTATAGCGTCCATTCACAGGCATGGGCAGACAATGGCCTGCTAAGTAAGGAGATGGTGGCAAGGCATGTGTGAAAAATTATCTCTTTGGCAATAATTCTACTGGTGACAGATAATCAGAAATTTAAATGTTATTTTCATCTTTGGAGAGTTCCTAGAATAATGGAGAATGCATAAAACCATTTGTATTTGAAGTGAGAAGCTGAATAATTTAATATTACAGGCAGGATGCACAGCACTGGACAGATAAATGATGAAATCCCAGTGCAGTCTATCTTCTGCAGTTGCCACACTAATTACAGATCAATTACTTCTCAGTTGTTTGCAACCTTATCAAAGAATAGTAAATTTACTGAAAGCAAAATGTGATGTCTTTTCATTATTACAGCAGATTTGTTGAAACAGCTCTGACATTGAGATTAACAAAAGCTTTCCCAGAGGTAATATGATCTGTATGTATATAGTCAAAATTTTAAAAGCTGAAAACTTGATCCTAGGCACTAGCATAAAAATTTTTGCTTCTATTAATTGAAAACATCCTTAATATAGAGGAAGTGGAGGAAAGAAGAAAATGAGTCTGATGATAAACTGAAAGCTTGTTATTGAAATATACATATACCTTTTGCCTTCTGTAGATCAGACAGTGAATGAAAGTGAAGCACAAAAACTGAGAAAATTTGCAATTCATGTTTTGAGGACGGTGACAACACTGAAGAGAGAGTGCAGGGGAACAAGGGATGACTTTTATAGAATATTATCATGGATAGAAGAAAGCAGTGAAGCTACAAAGTATTAAAAAGAATTAAATACAGTTCTGTAGCTTTAGAAGACTCATTACATGGCAAAATATATTGATTTTCCCCCCCAACATTTCCCATGTCTTGACTTTTTCCCCAGAATTTCCATTGACTTCCTGTGTAAATCCTGAGAGCTCTCTCTGCATGAGTTGGCATATCAGCAACATTAACTTACACTCCCCAAACTTGTTCTGAAGGTAAATGTATAAATTTCTACTGATCCCAAGGTTTGAGATTCTGGAGAATTATTGTGATTCTAGTGTTATTATCTTTCAGGTTTTTCACAGCTTTTTGGATGTGTTTTGGTTTGGGTTTGGATTTCAGTTTGTTTCACTGTTTGTTGGGTTTTGTTGGATTTTGGTTTGGGGTTTTTTTCCAGCCAAAATCAGACACCCTTGGGGGAAAAAAAATAGAGTCTATTTTGTAGACATCTGACTGCAATAACTTAATGTTTTTGTTGTTATAACTGCTTAAAATACCATAGCCATTACTTGTTACTGTTCTGCTCATCTGGGACAACCCAGTCACTCTTATGAGGAGTGGATCCTCCTATACCGTCTATGACTCCAGGAGAGTTTGATGCTCTAGTGAGTTCAAATGAATCTGAAACTTTGGTTGTGTTCAGGAGGAGTGATACAACTGGCCCTAACTGCTTTCCTTAAGGAAAGGGGACAACTTTTGGGCTGCTCTTCAGTAGGTAAACTCAGGAATCTTCTATGCTTTGTGTCCTTCCTAAGGCTTGGCTTCTGGAGCAAATACTTGGCACATGGGGTGAAATGGAGCTGGACAATCAGGAGATCAGGACACAACAGCTCACTGCAGTGCTCTCCTATTGCTCAGATGAGAGATTTTTGAGTATCAATTTTTCTTAGCAGCCCTCCAAGATTAAACAAACTTTCAGGATGCAAAATTGCTGGGGGTTCGACAAGTCCAGTTCAGGTAACAGCAGATTTTCCCCAGTCCTTGCTATTATTTGTTTTTACCAACTCAATAACTTTTTTAATTCTTCCAGTCATAATATATATAGTAGAGAAGTACAGGTTTTCTACTGGAGTTGGATCAGGTCCTCCACTAAGAAGACTCTTCCCATTAACTGTCCATATATTGAAAATAGCAATATTGGATATCGTGGCTCTGAATGTTCAGAAAATAACAGTGGAATGATTAAGATGTTTTTTGTTCTGTGGCATTCTGCCATTTATGAAACGGCAATAGAAATTAATTTGTTAATGGTTATAAAGTGTTTTAAAGCAAAAAAAACCCAACCAAATTTAGATATCATGTATTGAGCAATGAATTTTTATAAGAAATTTAATTAGAAAATAAAATGAGCTATTATTTTAGTTAGCATATATTCCAGAAAATAGAAAAATAATGAGGTTTAATTAAGCAGGTAATTTTTTTAATAAAATATTGCAAATATGACTTTATATGTCATAAATTTATCAAGGAGCAGCTTACCTCAAGTGAGTTAAAAGAATTTCATGCAAAGATTCAAAATCTCGGAATCTCGAAGTTCACAGTGTCTAATTCACTAGTATGTCTCTGACCACATTTTACGTGTGGACTGTGTTAGGAGACTTTGAAATAGACTTCAGAGTAAATCTTAAATGGATCCTTGAAATCTTCTCAGCATTTCCTGTTTCCATTATGCAAATCTTTCTCAGAGTTTTAGATCACATTCCCAGGTGGCTAGTTCTTCTCTTGCATTTAATTCAAGTTTGCAAGACAAGATTTAAACCAAGAAGATACCTGAGGTAAGGTTCTGAAAGATTGTTGATAAGTGCCCCAGTTTGTCCTGTGGACCAATCCTCTAAGGATCTGGTGAGGAAACCTTATCAAAGTAACCCTAACCTATGATTTCTGCTGATGACCCTTGAATCTGAAAGACACTATGCAGTCATAGCTGAGGTGTCACTGCTAAGACTCTAACAACCACTTGTGTCTTTGAGAGAGATGAAAATAGTAGCATAAATACTACAGAAAAGGTCACGTTTCCATCTTTGCCCGGTTGTGGAGGATGTATCTTAATTGGGGTAATCTCAGAGGGATTAATCATCTTTTGTGAAATAGAGCTTGTGTAAGGTACTCGTACTGGTAGCTTTGTTCCAACTCTGCTTAAGAACCCTGAAGAGTTACACTAATTTCAACAACCTAAACAACCTCATGTGCTGTTCTAATTAACTTTTAAAGAGCAAGTGTAGCTATTGACAATTTTCATGGCTTGGGATCACTCAGGTTAAATTTTTTTTCTTGCTTTAACTCTGACTTACACTTTGGAAGCTGAGAGTTTTTGGAAGAAAGGTAGAGTTCTGACTTCAGTACTGCCACCAGTGCTTATGGAACTGGTTAGGGCTGTGTTGCATCTGGCCCACAGATGCTAGTAAAACCTATTACAAAAGAGAGTGATAGTAGGAGTTACATAAAACCTGAGACAGACAAAAAAATCTGCTGGAGGCATGGCAAGTCAAGAGAGGAAATTGCATAGAAAAAAATTGTTTAACTGGCATGAAGAAACATACCAGAGAAAAATACGAAGTCTTTCAAATAATTGCCAGGCACTTAACCAAATTATAGTAAAAATGGAAACTCTTTTCTTTACCTTTAGCTCCACAGCACAATAGATTACAATGAAGTACCTGTACACTCAGAGCACAAACATGGAAATTATGATTCTCCTGTGGAACAGCCAGTCTATGGAGTTAACGGATGTGGCAGATTTCCGAGTTAAGTACTCTGGATATTTGAAAGATCTTTATAAACTTATGACAGCTTATAGTATTTACAGTTTTGCAAATTTGAACAGCAATAAGCATAGTATAGAAGCTCTATGGGCCAGAAGACACTCTCTCGTGTTCAATGCACTTGAGTATCTCCCTTGTTGGCATACTGATGCATTGGAGCTCCTTCTGAAGGCTCTGGTATGGGTTGCCGAGTTAGGAGGGAAACTGCTCCCAGTGGAACTTGTACCGCGATCCAGCATAGCAAATCCTGTGCTGGTAAATCAAGGCTTTAAAGCGATTTCTCAGTATTCAGAGAGGCCTTTCCTTTTTAGCCAACAATGGAAAATAATCTGGAAAGACCCTGACCCTTAACCCACAACAGTGAATGTCTCAAGCATGGTACAACAGATCAGAGTTGTTCTTGGTGCCCTTTGCCCTTTAGCATGTCTGAAAGGCAAACTTCTCACAGAATCTGACATAATCACTCCTGAATGTTCAGCATCCCTGGGGTTTCAGCTTTAGGGCATGGGGGGGAGGGAGGAAAGATGACCTCCTGAGGACCCTTTTTCTTATAACTTTTCTTAAAATTCTGTGATTCAAACTGTCACCTAGAGGTATTCCGATGGATTTTGAGCTAACACAGGATGCAAGTGACTTACATAGCAAAAATATTACCTAAACATTATTCGTTAGCATGTAACTTCTATGTCACTGAGCCAAGTTCCTTTCACTTATTGGTTTTGTCACTCGATATGTTAGAAGCATCTCACACTAAGCAGATGCTGATTCTGTGCATGGCAGGGTCACTTCATACCTAGGGCACTAAAAACCTAAAGTTGCTCCGGATTCTCCAAAGTTTAAACAGAGTCTTCTTTCATGATAAGCAGCTGAATAATGGTAAAACAGTCAAAGATCTGACTAAATTGTTTCACACATATTACTTAATACCACATAGCATGCAACCACCTTACCTCAGGGTGTGTCCAAGAGTTCTGCATTTTCCCAGGTATGAGGAAGCCAGATGGAGAACTATTTAATATGGGTGGAGACCAGTTGACTGCCAAAAGCAGTAAGGTTGGTAAGCCTGCATTTCACTTCTCTTCTGCAGTTTTGGGTTTGGCTTTTTTGTTGCAGTGCTCTACAGGTCCTCACTTTGGAGCTCACTTATGAGGAACAAAATTTATAACTGAGATGCCCTTTTGTGACAAAGGAAAGCTGCACAGAGCCAGCATGGATAAGCACATACCTTGTGCCTAATGATCCAAGCCTCCAGAGGAGTGCTGTGCTAGTAAGCCTTGCTTCCCTGCTAGCTTTCAGCTTATACTTGTGAGTATAAGCAATTTTAGCTTCACTTGTAGAAAAATTAAAGGGCTTGACTTTTACAGTACTTAATAGTGCAATTTGGAAAGGCATTAATATAGTAGGGAGGTTCTTCCCTTCCCTTCTTCCCTGCCCTGCTGTCAGATACATGCCATGGCTGTGATTGCTTGCTCCCAGTGTGTTGTAGCTGCTTCTGACAAGTCTTGGGTGTCTCCTTTGTAGGAGAAAACTCCTTCGTAGCTCTTCATACTTTCTTTTCCAGGTGGACTTAAAGAGTGCACAATCAAAAACTGAAGAGTAGTTGATTTTCTCCTATTTTCACAAGCAAGTTAGAAGTCTATGTATGTTCAGGGTTTTTTGTTACCTGCCTGCACAAATATCCTTTCAGATAATGGCTGTACTGGTTTTTGTGTTGATTCCTAAAAGATCGTGGAGAAAAAACTCCAGGCCAATTTAGTATATAGATAAGATAAGAAAGGCAGGTCTTTAATGAATTCCTCCTGGCCCACAGGAGTACAGACAACATGCGCACACCCAGTCAGTGCTTCTACAATTTTATAGTATTGTCCATCCCATCCCAGAACTATCTGCCCCTAGATCCTCCCCAGTTCTACCTTGGCACACCTCTTCAGGAATCGAGTCAGGGGTCGAGGACCCCTGGTCCTTCCTCATCTTCATCTTCCTCATGGCTCATACAGTATTTGGAGCTCCTCCAAGGTTCTGGGTTTGAAGGTTGCTTTGTCTATTGGTGGTATCTTGTTGTTTGGGCCTAGGGTGCAACGTTCTTAAACAGAGGTGTTTTCTACAATTCTGCCTTGAAAATAAGACTAAACAAGCTAGAATAATTTAGAAAATTCTATATGAAATGGAGTAATAGGGTTGGGTATGTGTAAACTACTGTGTTAAAGTGTGACAAACTATACAGCTACGTTAAAATCTACATTTACTACCCAACTACTTCTAAAATCTGCAAAAAGCTAAAAATCCTAAAAATTCCGAGGCATCATTGCCTTATCTTAAAGAGGGGAGCTCTTCAAAAGTGGGTTTCTTCTAAGCCTTTAAATGCTGCCTACTTCCTTGTGAGAGGACCCTCTGACTATCTCCAAGGAGTAATTAAGAGGACCTGCATGAAGCCCTGAGGGATGGTTCTCCCTGAGATCCTAGAGAGACAAATGGGATTTGAACTGTCCCTACAGGACCCAAAACTTGTAGGATTTGCTGTCCTGGGGTCTGTTGCTGTGAACTCTCACTTATCAATTTTTTTACCAGAATGAAAATCACTATAGAATTAATGTAATGCAATTACAAAGTTGAATAACCCTCAGCTCCCTACATTAGATGTATGTATTAAGTTACCTAAATGGACCAGTGTCCAGTCAGGACAGCTTTTTCCGGACTCCTGACTCACTGGCAGTCTGGGGCTGAATTGAGCTAAGTAATACTGTAATAATTCTTACAAATTATTTAACAAATATTAAATTATTTTCTTGAAAGGCTTCTTCTACCACTGCTGATTTGTATCATGGTGCCTAAAGTGCTCTGCTTCCATTTAAAGCTTTTTGTGCCTAAGCCTCTGCCTTCTGCTGCCCTACCTGTCTTGATCTTTTTTCAGCTGCCACTTCAGAATTTGAAGATAAGGGGCCAGCTAACATAGAGGTATTTTTTTCTTTCCATAGCCATTAACGTTTTTTCTTTTTTAGTTCCTTTCTTTTTCCTTAAAAAGGTACCTTTGTCTATAGCTTCCTGCTACAACTTCAAGGAAGAGACATTTATCTATTACCTTACTGCTGCACTGTGAAAATCATGAATTATGTTCATCTACCCAGATAGACTTTCACCCTGCTTTCCGTAGGTCTCCATTAACCCGCATCTGCCAAATTAAACTGACAGGTTTAGAAAAACTTGACACAACAGATTCTAAAATTAGGCCTGCTACAAAAATCAGAGGGATTGAGACTGTGGTTTCTTCCCTCTGTGCAGCTTTAGTTGAATCACAGTGACATGATAATACAAAGAGGTAAAAAGGAGAAACAATGTTTCAGTCCTCCTTTATAAGAGGGTTTTGCTATTCTTGCTTTAAATTTCAGTGACAAAAAGTGGTTCAGAAATCACTAATGAGAGTTTTCTGACATAGATGTGCCTTGTGTTCCTTTACTGGGGGCTTTATTCTTTTTTTCCCCTTTTTTTATATTTTTCCTTCCTCCCCCTCCTTTTTTTTTTCCTATTCTAAGGACTTCCAAGGACAGTATGTGAAGAGATTGTTGGAAAAGAAGGGAACATCATTTTAAAGAGAAATTGCCAAGCTTAATTGGCCAAAAATGAACACAAGTTAAGTTCCAAAAAATGAAATCCCTACAGATAGTGTGTGTTCACTATGAGCTGCTGTCAGGAATAGTATTTTAAAAGGACTTTGGCCACAGTTCCCAAATAATCAGCTGTTTTAGCTGAAGCTCTGACAGTGAATCTACCAACAGGATTGAAAGCCTTCTCCATAACACTGTTGAGCCCTGTTCTCTCCTGCTGTATGAGGACCCAGGGCAGGAACAGCTCCTGGGGTCTGGTACAACTCTGCTGGAGGTCTCCTGCTGCCAACCAATCAGAAGTGTTTGTCCCACACCCGAACATTTTAGTAAAATCTCACAGGTCTCAGCTCTTCCACTTTCAGCTCCCCTCTGTAGGAGTTATATTCTGAAAAAAAACCCAAACCAAATGAAACCAACAAAAAACCCCCCAAAACAAAACAGAAACCAAACCAAACCACCACCAAAACACTAAAAACCAAACAAACAAAAACCAAAAGAAATAAACCCACCAAAACCCTAAAAACCAACCAACCAAAACCCAAAACAAATAAACCCACCAAAAACCGAACAAAAAACCTCCTCACCAACAAAGAAAGAGACAGAGGAAGGAAGACAAAAGAACTGATTTTGGTGAACTACCTGAACTCAAGCATACTGGTGTGTATTGAGCATAGTGGTGTGTCTTAAACATGAACTTACACTTCACTGCTTTGAAACACCAGGTCACCTCAGTGAGATTCTCTGCAACCATTTAAGAGGGAAACATTTTTATTGCCTAAGAGTTACTGTCTTCACGAACTGAATAAAACCAGAGGAGTTGGTGCAGCAAATCCAGGCTACCCCAAGATCACACAACATCTCTTCTGTATCAAACTTTGTCTCATAAAACTCCTGAAGAACTTGCTTGGTAGGAACACTGGAATAACAAACGTATAATGCCAAATCTTGACCTTTTTTAACATCTCTTATTTTTTGCCACAGAGTTCCTTATGGAGCTCCACTGCTGAGGAAGCCTCCAAAATCCCCAAGGAAATGCAAAAGATGAATAATTTTTCTGTTCTTAAAAGTTGACATACAGTGAAACAGGAAGTACTATCTGGAAATTAATATTTAATGCACAACAGATGACTCTTCAGTTTCCTTTCTGAAAGTGAAAATCAAAAGCAAAGGAGAAAAATGGGAAAGTTGCTATGCCACAAGCCACAGTTTGAAATAGAATTTCTAAACAAATTTGTTTTCATCAGATAGTAGGACTTGTGCTATACAGCTATACTGTTTTAGTTTGCAGAAAGCTGTGCCTGTTTGTTGTTTTCTTGTTTTAAGGAAAGGACTACAGAGATTAATAAATCCAGGGGACCCAATTAAAGCCTCTCCCTTCTGATCATTTTCTGGTGTTGCTGTTTTACAGTTTTTAGAGAGGCTGGGACTTAGGAATCCTGGTGCAATTGCTTGGCAGGTTGTGTTTATGTGAAGGTAAAATCTGTCACTTCACAGAGGGTCAAACTGAAGCTGCACTTTGGAGCAAGGAAAATACTTTTTTATTCTGTGATATCACTGCTTTCACTGAACAGCAGACTTGCACTGTTCTTCACTTGAGGTGATCTCTAATGCAGTGAATGTCAATATTTTAGCATGTTTATGTTTTGTATTAACTCATTGTCAATAGTTAGTTTGTTTTACAAGATTTAACATTTTAGAGCAATGAGAAGACCTCATGTTACCATGTGGTTCTCCCGCAGTTGGTTACATTCATACAAATGTCTGCAAATGATCATAACATATAATTATAACAGTCTGTCAGAGTGATTTTAAGTAAGTTTTACCGTAAACAAAATACGAAGCTGAATGATCCGGTGGTTTCTTTATCAAACTCCAAATAAGTAACAGCAGCACTGGGCAAATGTGTTTCATGCTGATGTGTGATACAACCCAGTCTCATTGGACTTATTTCTCTGGGGTCACACAACATTTTCCCCCGGGTATTTCTAAATACTAGTCAAATTGTTCAGAGTTCTGTGTCCCATACAAGAACTATAAGAAATTTTAATTCTAAACCAATAAGTCTTGACTTAGCAGAGTCTTCTTTTGTTTGGTTGGTTGTTTTCTGGTTGATTTTTTTTCCAGAACAGGTAAGGACTGTGTTGGAGATTTTATTTTGGACAGACATCAGTGCCAAAACCCTGACAACTAATTATAATTTATTAACATCTTTAAGAGTAAATGATTCTGTGTTATCTTTCTGAGTGGCCTATCACACATCATAATATATTATAGCATGTGCAGATATCAGGATATGCACAAATGTTCTTGTGCACATGCATACATGTAACTTGGTCTGCACAGATGTATGTGATTTATCTGTATCTCAAATAGGGCTGCACAGGACCAAACACAGACTTCTAGATAACTTCTAGAATAGTTGAGATTCAGACTTGTTGAAGCCAAAATGCAGAGAGATTGTTGTTGCTGTTGTATAATATGTATTTCTATATTATTGTGTGATAAGAATACCTTCCTATAGCCTATATAATAGTTTTTAATTATTTTTTTTGCACAATCATATTCCCCTGTGCAACTGTTATAAGGAGTATACACAATGGGTTTATTTTACTATTCAGTTAATTTAAAACTCCTGTGTGCTAGTCCAATTTAAACAACTGCAGGAGATCAGACTGAAACAGGCAGAAAAAAATTACTTCCTCCAATGCTGACTTTCAAATTGGTTGAAGGACCCCAGAGATTAAACAATGGATGTTTGGTATCTCTCTGTTAGGATCATTTTTTATTTTTAATAGAAAATTTCTGACTGAGACAAAAAGGTCAAGCAGGTTAGTGCCTAGCAAAGTATTTCTCGTGTGGCTAAGGCAAGGGGAAAATAAAAAATCCCAAGCATCATACAGCACCTCAATCCCCTTATATGAGCGAAGCATCTTTGAAGGTAGTAGTAATTCATCCATCTATGGATCTACATCTGTTAGCTTAATAGGTGACACAAGGCTCTATTTTAAATGAGTCTAACCCAATAACCAGACTTATGTAATAGGCTTTAAGGAAGACAGAGAAGGAAGCCTAATGTTAAGAAACCCTAGCTCAAAGTATCAGTTCCAGTAGCTCCACTGGCTAACATTAAGCCTTTCTGTCTGTCTGTCAGTATAACTTTCTTTTGTGTTTGCTTTACTCTGGCTATCACATTTGCACTAAGGCTCATTTTGCCCTCCTGTTAACCTGTGTGAACATACAGGTGTGTGCATAATACATTAACAAAGAATTACTATTGTTTCAAAGAATTTCTTTCTCAGGGTTGTTGCTGGGGGAAAAAAAAGCACATCGCATGTAACTGTTTTTCTTAGATACTCACAAAATGTTACTGATACTATGTGTCTACTTCCTATCACACAAACTACATCAAAAAGCATAGTAAGAAGTATGTTTCTGTAACTTGGTTGTTGGTAATAAAGGTTGTATCTCGTTTTCTTTTACAGGGCTGATCAGCTAGAACAAGATTTTCTCTTCTGTACACTGGTCTAATTCCATTGACTTCAGAAAAATTACTTCTGGTTTATTTTGGTGAGAGATGGAAAGGCAGATGATTTTCTACCTTAGATGAGTTGCTGGTATAAGAACAGAAATATTATATGTGTTGGAGAAAAAAATATGGTGTGCACATGCACAATGTCCCACACAAATCAGTTAGTTTAGCTTAAGAAATGTTTACTCTCAGAAAATGCCAATAAACTAGAGCAACATTTTATTTAATGGTGTGGAAAAATTCCACAATATAGCCATATGAGAAATGTATTTAATTTTCTTTTTTTAAGCAAGTCAGCAAGTAAGGCAAGAGTGCATATTACTGAGTTTGTTAGCACACCCTAGAAGAGCATATTGAAAGATCCCCTGAAATGCACAATTGGATGCAATGCTGAGATGGAGTGCTTTGCACAGCTGAAGAGCATTTTGCTGAACTGATTGGTTTCAGATGCTGTGAATCTCCAACCTTGTTACTGGCAGACATTAAAACAACAGTGTAAACCTTTTGTCTCTTATTTTCTCCTAATTATACAGGACATGGTGGGACAGAATAAACATAGCAAGGCATCTTTGTTTTGGAGATGGTTTCAGCAATAAATACAAGCCTGGCATAGGGAGGCACAACTCTTGTTGACTTGAGTCAGTGCTACACTGGATTACTCTCGGGATGAGTTTGATCCTCAGTGTCTTTCTAGTAATGAGTGCTCTGGCAAGAGCATGAAACACTGCAAGCAGAGAATTAGCAGCTCCAGCATTATCCATGTTGTCAACAGACGTGGAGAACAAGCAGGAGGCAGAAGGAAAATACTGTATGTGCTTTACTGGTTTGCAAATGTACACTGATTAAATCAGCAGCAATGCACTGCCAAGTTGGGACTTTTTTCTGATCCCTTGTAACTGTACATAAATAATGCATATTTAATACAATTTAAGGCATTTATTGAGATATATTAACTACAAGGAAAAGTAGGTGTTTAGCTAGCAAGGGTTGTGAGAGAACTAGATGTGATGCTGCCTTTGAGAGGCATTCACAGTGCTGAAAAACATTTCATACATAAAAGTTGCAAAGCAATATGTATCCTACCTTGAAAATAGATTGTCAATATCTTAACATGAATAAGGAAGCTCATGTTGGCAGTACAAGAAGTCTGGGGATGTTTATATATGTTCTTGTTAAAACTGCTGTCTTTAATTCCTGTCTGAGCTCCAAGTAAAGCCTTTCTGTTCAATATACTTTTATTTCATGACAGGACAAAGAGGGCTACACCCTAAAAGAAAGGACTAAATTTTAATAACATCCACATAGAAAAAAAAATACATTGAGACAGAAAGAAAAATGAAAAACAAAAACAAAAACAGAAACAAAAAAACCAACAAAACCAGAAGAGTCAGCAGCAGGTACCAAATGAGACAGAAAGAAGTAAAAAAGAAATTGACAGCTAGAGATAGGTGAGAAAAGAATAGTACCAGGCATATCAGTCTTTCAGAGACATGTCCTCTCTCCCCCTCTTTCTCTCTCCTCTCCACACTCAGCAACAAGACCACTTGCAGCCAGCACTCCCCTTGCTCCTGGTGCATCCCTCTGTCCTGGCTCCAATCCAGCAGGACCTTGACCAAACTGGGGGCCAGAGGGAGGCACAGAGGGGATAGCTGAAAAGGTGCTGGCAACTGTGGTCTGCCTGTGAATCCATGAGAGCCTATGTCAGGGAAAGAAAGTGTGTGTATCCCACTAGGTTCTGTTTTTTGAATTTTTATGCCTTTCTCTGTCTTCCTCTGTTCTAGTTGCTCTGTCTTCTTCTTTTCTTTTCCTATATATGTCCTAGAGCATGGGCCTGATCTTATCACTGCACTTTTGGAGCACCTGACACTTCCTAGAATGCTGGGTAAACAACTGTCTTCTGAAAAGTGCTTATGTGGAGTGTGGCGGATGGCTTGAGTCTATTTTTTTTCCTGTATTAATCACACGTATCCCTTTGAGCTTTGAGGTTAGATGACTATGAAAAAAACCTGAAGACTGCTGTTAGAAGTCTGAAAAGTCTGTGTCCTAGCCACCCAATGGTTTCTGATTGAAGCTCAAGGAAATCATACACTGAAGAGCAAAGACAATATACATCTTCAGACCGAGAGAATAGAGCCGTACATTCAATCACCATGGCCAGTCTTCGCGAACGAAGATTTGGGAAAGGTCATTACCCTTCGAGCCTGCGCAGTGGATTTTTTAGGTGAGACACAGTGTGCACTGAACTGAGCCCACCCTTTAATCCTAAGGTTCATCTGCTGGGGCCGAGCGAGCTCAGACGGTGGCAGCGAGGTCCTCAGGACGTAGGTTTGTTTAGAGTGACCTTCTCTTAGATGGATGGCCTTACAGGGCTGACGAGCTCCATCTGCCCAGGGGAGTTTCCCTGACCGGGAATCGAACCTGGGCCACGGCGGTGAGAGCGCCACATCCGAACCACTAGACCACCAGGGGGCCCCATAGAGCCCTCCATTATTATACCTGGAAAGACAGGGGCTTCCAGCCACTTAAGGTTTGTTTCTGAGCTGGATTAAGCCATGCAAGCTAAAAATGACCAATAAAGTTTTTTCAATATAACTGCACTGGGACGTTATTACAGGTATGTCTGTGGACTCAGTTTTGTGAGTTTATCTGTATAAATGGCTTTAGAAATAAATGTCACATTTACTGGTAAAATGAGAGATACGTGGAGTTTCTCTTGTGACTGATACAAGCTTATCAGAGATAAAAGAATTGATGAATTATAGCTATAGTTTCTATATTTACTACTGCAAGCTCTGATTTTTTTATCCTATGAACAAGTAAACTGTGAAGGGATGGACTGATCTCTGATAAAACAAGAGCTGATAAAAGCCCTGGTGCAGAATGGAGAATATTTGGGGGGTTTATAGCATGCAATTAGTTTTTCTTCCTAATCTCCTGACCTTCACTGCTGCCACTAACTCAAGACTACCCTCTCAAATGAAGTGACATTGCAAAACAAAACATGTACTTTTCCCTGGCAAAGGTGATATAGGACAAAACAAGATGAAAACAGCTTTTCTCCTAAGCCATAGGTCTTCCGCCAAAGTTACAGAAGCATAATTCCCTTGGTAGTCTTTCCTTTAAGGCATAGGAGATCTAAAAGAACACTCTAAGAACAGCACAAGAGCTTCATCTAGACTCGTCCATTTGATGCAGTGGAAATCAAACAACATACAGTGTGTGAAGAAAATTATATACTTAACCATAAGGTAGTGATTGATTCAGACAGTGTTTGTTGGAAGTTTCCTCTGGAAGTCATCTAGTTCAACCTCTTCCCTGAAGAAAAATTATCACCAGCTGTAGATCAGGAAAGGCATTATTTTGCCTGGTCAAGCCGTACAATCTCTCACTATTCCAGTGCTGCACTTATGATCTTTTTTAGGAAGGTTTCCCAAACATTTAAGCTGAACCTCCCAGCTGCAGTAAGAATTCATTGTTCCTTTTGATGTTATTTTCTTCTAAAGGAAAGAGTTTAGCTCCGTCAAATCTTAAGTTCCCTTCCAGCAGTTGTAGACTTCTATCAGATAACCTGAACAAGCCTGTCTTTCTTAGCTTCTCCTTGAAGGTCATGTGCTCTAGGCTCCTACCTATATTGGTAGCTTCTATTTGACACTGTTTCTCTTACCCCTCTTGATATGGAACACAAAACTGGATACAGTATATTAGTCTTACAAGGGCCAAGAAACATGTAGAGTCACTCCCCTTGAGCTGCTGGCCAGGCTCCTCCTAATAAATAACGTGTCCTTTCCCTTATTTGTGACTGCAATGCTGGCTTGTATTTTGCCCGCTATTCACTGCCACTTCCAGGCATTTATAGCAGGGCTGCTACTCAGCTAGTCAGGTCCAACCTGCATGTGTGCATGAATTAGTCTTTTATGTCCATCCATGTGCAGAATTTACACTTCTTGAACTGCATCAGATATCTGTTCACCAATCTTCAAGTTTCTTGAGGACCGTTAGGACCGAGGTTTTACTTTCCAGCTTAATAATCTCTTCCTGTTATTTGCTGTCATTCACAAATTGCTTTCTAGGCATCCAAGTTACTGATTAAATTATTGAAGCATATGGGCTTATTTCTTCCTAGCTGCCAGCTAGATAACAAGCTACTGTTTATTACCAATTAGTTTGTCTTCCTTGTTGAACAATGGGCCGATGTTTTCTCAAAATTTCCTCTTACCATTTACATGCTTACTAAAGTTGCATTAACCTCTAAGTCTACACCTGGGTTTAGTGCCATCTGAGCTTTGGCCTTTTCCCTAAGAATTTCAGGAAAAAAATCTTATACTTTACCCAATCACTACAGGTGGCTGAGGCACATGATATACTTTTTCCAAACTGTTTTCCCTGTTGTATCCCCAGGGTTCGTCAGTGTTGATCCAAATGCCACCAAAGGACAAGTCTCTGATTTCATACCACTGCTGTCCTGTCAAGAAGCTCCTTTATACAGGATGCAATCCTCCCTCCTCTTCTTCTCTCCCTAAAGAAGCCTGTGCCCATGGTGCACATGCTGTCCCCCTCAATCTCTGGGACTGGGCTCACACTGCAGCCCTCCAACCGGTCACAACCTTGCAAGTCTTCCTGACTGTTGCTACATACACTAATGTAGAGACACCACAGGTTGGTCTCATAATGCATTTGCCTTTGAGCACAGACCTGATTCACTGGCCAGCAGACTCTGTCAGAGAAATACACTAGCTGTGAGAAAGCTAATCAAAGATGAGAAACTTGATAGAGAAACATACTAAAAGAGAAACAACAATCCATTTTAAGAGACTACTCTGACCTTTCAGAAATAGTCATTGGCTGTGGGTAATGACCTATCTTGATCCCACAGAGAAGGTAATTTTTATGATGCCCCTACCACTAATATTACAGGTAGCTGAGGCATGGTACACTTTTTTCTAACCTATTTTTCTTTCCCTTTAAGTCTCTATGTACCAAAACTCGAGAGCAGACTGCCTACCTCTCAGATAACCACCGAGTTATCATTAAGTCACAGCATGAACCAGCCCTACTTTGTGCCTGGGTGTCATTCTGTGATCCCACTCTGACAGCGAATTCTGCAAATAGAATATATTGAGTGCAAAACAGTTGCTTCTTCTTTTGCTCTGTGTCCTTACATTCATTATATTCCACTTCCTCATTGTTGTTTCTGCTATTTCATGGGTTTATTTCCTTTGGTACCCTTGGATGAGTTTTATCTGAGCCATGTGATTTGCTGTACTTGAATTACAGGAGCTGTTCCCCAGAGATTCACTGTAGCAATAGGTCCATCACTCTGCTATTTGCATACTTGCTTGCCAAGGCAATTACTTCCCAAAATCTATCATAATCCTCTTTTCTCTCTCTCCTTAGCTCTTTTGGCTATCTGTCCCACTGACAGTGTTTTATTCCAGCATGCCATTGTAACCACATGATTTTTCGTAATAACTTCTCTGTATTGCCCTCCAGTTTATTCACAAAATCTACTTGAATGGGCGAGGTTTGCTCTAGCCTACACTGTCTCGGACAGACTCTCTAACAATTGTTTCACAATTATTAACCTATCCACTTCAGCCCAATCCACCAAGCACATTGCAAAGAACAACCTCTACAAACAATCCTCTTCCTTCTCAAACAAATTGTTCAGAATGTCTGCTTTTGAGCCACATAGTCTCTAAATGTAACTGATTTGTGGTTTTCATGGAAGTTCCCGTCACTAAACTGTTGTTGGCATGTATGCCAGGGTGATCACCCATCCCAAGATTGGTGAAGACTTAGTAGAAACATCCATTTATGCAAGCAAACAAATCCTTGAAGTAGTTTCTTCAATAGCTGTTGTCATCACTGGTGTAACTTGCAGACTGATTCAGCTGTTATTCATGGACTATTAATGCTCCTCTCTAAATTGCATGAAGTTGTAAACACAGGAGCTTCCTCACCTTATTTTCATCAGCATTACTTGAAGAAATTATTTATTTTTAATGGGAACTTCAAAAAAAGTACACAAAACTCATCTTCCTCTGACACCAATTCCTCTACATTAGATTAAGAAGAAAGCTTCAGTCACATTCCATTGTGCATCATAGTGTACCAACATGGAGAAAGTGCCTCACAAGCTTACACTATGTTTATAAGTAACTTCCTTTACTATCTGCTTTTGTTGGTTGATATAGACAAGATATTGTCCTAGATGGTTTGGTCTGATCTAGCAGGACTAATTTCATCTCGTGTTTCTGCCATCATGATTCAAAGTCGACCCTAAAAGGGCACTGGAAGGGCCCTGGCTGCTACATACACTCTGTCTTATTGTGGGCACCTGCTTGCTGCCTACTGGGTTGTGCTCTAGGTAAACTGGGTTGTTTCCACAGTACTCAGGTTGTTCTCTGTAGAATTATGATTTTATGAGGGGAAACACAAAAATGTGAGCGAGAAGCTAAGTTTACTCCTGTCTGTGTTAAATATGACTAAGGCCACAGCAAGAGAAAAGCTGCAGAACAGCTGAGAGCTGCTGCAGTGACAGAAAATGGCAAATATTGTTCCTCTATCTGTAGATATGGATGGAACTGGGGAAGAGGCTGAAAAGAAGTGCCTTTTGGTAAAAGGGTGCTGTCTGCACGATCAGTAGCTGTAGTGACAACCCAGACAACCCAGGCTTCTGTGGACTGCTAGCAAAACCCACAAACTTTCTCCATTCAGATCAGTTCCCCTGAGATAGAAGGCCTGTTTTGTTTAAAATATGCATTCTTGGTATTTTTCTGCACTTGCTGTGTTGAAACAGTCAGCATCCTTTCTTATTTTGTGGTAGTAAGGCTTTGGGACTAATTGATCAGAAGACTATACTTGAGGTACAGCATTCTATTGTATTCAGATAAATTATTTTCCTTAATACTCAGATATTTTGTCTTGGGAAAATAGGACAAGTTGTAAAACATAAAAAGCCAAACAGTTTCTTCCCTCACCAACTTGAGAGGTGTCTGACAATTCTCAGGTTTTCTTATTTATTGTAATACTGATTTATTACTTTATGAAATGTTTATGTTCTGTCAGTCCTGCTCTACGTGTCTCTCTAAGGCATATTGCAAAGTCTGCCTGGTTTTTGCACCATGTTCAGGATTATCCTTTTATAGCAGAAATAGCAAGCAGCCTTTGTGCAATGGAGTTGATCATGCTTTATGATGGTTTAAGGTAATGTGAAGATGGCCCAACTATAAAAGCATTCAGTTTATCTACTATAAGGTGGTCTCTCCTACATTTTGTTGCACTGCCAGCAGCATTTTTGTTTCATGCACTGAGCTGATTCTGCCTACCAATTCCAGCAAAACTTTTAAAAATATTTTGAATGTTTTTGAATATTAACAAATTTTTGAATATTTGGAATGTGGTTTTGAATATTAACACCCCCTTAGAGCTACAAAATCTTAATTTTCTTTACTATGTTTTCTCCTAAAGTACTTGTGAAATGCTCACTGATTTAAAAATATTAGATCAACAACACAACGGTCTTTGTTTATGTACTGAACTGAACAGGAACAGCTTCTCTACAGATACAGACATTATGGAAAGCTGGGCATGCCTGTAACAGGTGACTTGGAAAATCTGCACAAGTTGCCAATGGTCTCCACACACTTCCTTTTGTCTTGTCTGCCTGGGGTATGACCTCTGTGTAAGCTAATTAACTGCTGATGTTCAGTAGCTGAAGACTTGTTTTTGATTTGTGGTGACTATTGCCTGTGAGCATTCACCTTCCCTATTCTAATGCAAACTACAAGTCAAAACTCACCTGGGGTGAGGGTTTTTTTCCTAGACATGGATGCTCCTGAGCATTCACAGCACTAGTTTCTTCTTTCCTTGCCTGGATGAAGGATATTAGTAGTGTCCTGTGGAGGGAACATTTCCTACGTTTGTATTCCTCTGTAGATACATCAAGAGATCTCAGTTCCAATTGCCATCATCTTTACGCACAAAATCCTCAGGAAAGAAAGTACTTTTTTACTTGTTATTATTATTTTTCAACAAAGAAGCAGTGAGCTGATAGATGGTGAACACACAGTTGGCAAATAACTGGCTCAGTGTCCTGAGACTCTTGGTACAGTAGTAGCATAGGTTTAGAAGGTGTAAGGGTATATCTATACACTGTGGCTAGAAAGACATGAATAAAAGCAGCAGAAAGACTAATTTTTGTGCCTGATAGGCTGGTATCTTTTTTTGTTGCTGTCTATTATTGACTAGATCACATTGACTGTGATGCTTCAAACACTTTAATTCATCAGACAGATGCTGACTAGCTACTTGCTCATTGTTTATTTATGAGCAGGGAAAGATTTCCAAAGGTGTTCAGATAACTTAGGATACAGTAATCATTAGTATATATTTTTTTAGGTTACAAAATAATAAACCCAAGTTAAATCATATTTTGTTGTATGAAGCAGTAAAAAAAAATGAACCCTCAAGGGGCAAACAAACTGTTGTTACTGGAAGAATTATCCATTCAGAATGGACTCAGCTGCTTAACTCCTCATTAACTATTTATTGGTTCCTTAGAAGGAAAAATCCACTCTACAGTGAATTCCCATCAATATTTAATATAGCAATGCCTGGAGCGCTGGACTGAGTTTCTCACTTCTGCAGATGGAATAGGCAAAGTGTAGACTGCCACATCTCTTAATGGGGGAAATCTCAGATAAATCCCAAGGCTTCTTTCTTTTGTTCTGGTTTACTTTGTATTCTTAGAATTGTTAATGACCTGTTGTTGAGCATTTCTGCAGAGTTCATGCCAGTCTTTTCCTTTCACACACACAACAAGTATACTTATTGATCATCAAGCAGTTCCATCTGAAATACAAAACTACACCACATTGACTTAATGCTACAATCTTCTGGTTTGGAAAGTACCTTTGCTAGTGCCACTAGTTGTCCATTTTTAATTTATTTTTTTTTTTATGTGATAAAACTATCTAAGTTATTTTTATCTTGACCTAGTTTTGATACCTGATCACACACTATAAAAATAATTGAGCTATCTTCATTAATATAATTTTCTTTTTTTTTTGCTATTTCTATACTGTCTGCCTGCCTGTCCTGTTCCTAATTATAGATATTCTGCCATCACATTTAAATTTACAGCAGCCAGATTACAGCTAAATTGGATTTCATCACTCTTTCAGCTGAGCCTCTGTTCTCAAGCTCTTCCATTTTTCACCATCCAGGCCCAGTTTCTGACCTAATGTGACATTGCAGCAGGGACAAAGGAACGTATTAGTGCTTTCCACTTTCAGTGTCATATCTGTCTAACCTGTTCTGAGACAGAAGTGTGGGAACTTGTTCTGCAGAAGGTTGTTGTGACATTTGTGAAGCAGGAACTTAACAACCTAAGATGCTGCCAACTGAAGGGCACTAAATGATACTGGTCTCAGCACCAACAGCTATACCCAGGAAAGGCAGTGGGGTTTTTTTGATCTCACGGGAGCAGAGACTGCCATGGTTGGGCACAGGTGGAAAAGAAACAGTGAGTGAAATGTGAAATTTCCAAAGGTCTAATAAATTAACTCAGATCAAGACTATTTTTGAGGTTCCCTAAACTGCCTATTACTACCTTATTTATTCCATCACCCTGTTCACTGCAACCTAATGACTGCTTCCAAATCTCTGCAAAAATACTCTGCTCTGAGCTGAAGATAGACAAAATATTTTTCTTCCCAACAGACTTGTACACAGAAGCCTATTCATTCCCACTTGGGCATGAAGTAATCTCCATTACCTAGCTGCCACAGCAAGCAATGAGGCAACAGACCTAAAGAAAAAAAAAAAATTATTTGCTTGTTCTCAAAGATACCTGTCATACACAATAATCTGCTAAAGCCATAGCAGCCAGTGGTGATGTGATATGAATGTGGCTCTTTTGATCTATCTCCCTTACACTCTCAATATATTTTCCCTTTAATTCTTTTTCTCTGGCTGCCCATATAGCTCCACAATGAACACACATTCTCTTCTTGTTTCATTTTAGAGCCATCTGGGAATGCAGTGGCAACATGCCATGAAGACCAGGCTTATTCCACTTCATTCTACTTACTCAACTGTTCCACTTTAGTCTCCTCAAGATTCATTACACAGTTTTATCTTATGTAGTGCCCAGTCCTTCTTGCAGATGGAAGCTCTTAAAACTCAAAGCAATCTGTCTGTCAGAGGAGTTGCCAATGACCTTTTTACAACATTGCTGACCTGTTAATCTAGAGCTGTCACTCACAATGCAGAACTCATTGTATTTCTGGTAGGAGATTCCCCAAGAGCACGTGGTTTGACAAAAATGCCTGTAATTACCAAAACACATAAAAAACTTCTAGGCCATCATTAAAAATAATGGTATCTTACAAAATTTAGCAAAATTAATTCTGGTATTTACCAATTCATGAAACTTATTTTCAGATAAGATACTTAGCTCAGAAAGCCAGTAATGCCTACATTGCTTTTAACATACATCTTCTCTGGGGACATATCCATTGCATATTCAACAGAAAAATCAAGCCAAAATCAAATCAGATGATCATAATTGTATTTTGTGCATTTGATTTGTTGGCTGGAGAATTCTGGGTCCATACACTTTTGAAAAGACTTATAGTTCATTTTAGACAGCAGGAAATCACTTGGGGATATTATCTAAGATGTGCACTTGTTCTGGAAATCTACTGCCCACTTGCACCCTTAGCTATGAACTATGGTTTGGAAACCAAACCTTACATTTATATACACCAGTTTGCCTTCTTCACAAATGCACTTGAGCATTAATGAAATGTATGTGATTTTATATGAAATATACAATTATATGTTACTTATTATGCAGATTGAACATATACGTATCTTCCTGTCTTTACCTCAAATAGTAAATTACAATGTGTTTTCATGCAGAGCTCATTAATTTGGAAGAAACTAAAAATCATTGTCCTGACTTCATAACTTCAGTTAAACTATTTTTCATCAGATTTGGGGCTTGATTAACGCCATGAGTTTCCATTGCATACTCTGCCTCTTAAGAAACTAGTAGGACATTTCTGAATGGAGGCTTCAGCTTGGACTGAGTCCTCAGAAATGGGCAGCCTGCAGGCACAGGTGTGAGAAGGAAAAGGAGTGATGGGACACCCTTCTCTGAAACAGTGCTGCATCTGAGGGACAGAGGAAGAAAGAAAGAAAGATCTGTGACATGGTTTAATCTCCACCAGACTCCTACATCTGGTGTGTACAGTGGGAAACTGGAGAGAATCTAGACACTGTGCTACAGGAGGAGGACATTAAGCAGCAGTGGTAAGGGAGGGCCCTTTTTTATTTTTGAGGAATCTCGGTTTTTTGTGTTCATAATTTTTTTTTTGCATATATTCACTTCAATGTAGGTGCATAAATACATATATATAAATACATATATTGACATACCTTATGCTATTAAGTATATAACCTTGCTGTGATAGCAACTGTTCCTAGCTCTGTTTGTGTACCACTGATTCACTCAGGCATCATGTGTAGGTGGTCTGCTCAGGTCTTCAAGTCAAATGTAATAACAGCATTATGTCAGAGTTTGGTGGAATAATTCATTTAGCCTATTTATGCATTTGTAAAGCTATTAGAATAATTCAGAGTTAAGCACATTTCCCAAAGGAATACTGTGGTCTTAGATCAGTATTGACTTTGAGATCTTTGCCTGAAAGGAGTTAAAATAAACCTTAGTTCTGTTTTAAGCATTTTGGTCTTGGTTTGTTCATCTCTTCTAAGGTAATCTAAGAAAAAGGGCCATAATCCTTTTAAGGAATGTATTTATTTCAAAAGATTTTTGGATTAAAGCACCTCTCAAGTTTGAGTGACACTAGTTAGTGGCTCTGGTGATGTTCCTGTTACATTAAGAATGTAAAAACATCTGCACCGGGTCAGACAAAAGGTTTGACATGTCCAGTGTCCTGTCACAAGAGTGTTGTCAGGGACAATCAGAAAAAAAGTGTCAGGAAAAGATATGCGTAAAAACCATCCTGGGTGGAAAATGCACTGCTAGAAGTACTTAGTGTAACATATAGATCTCAACTGAATTTTTATTATGCTCTCTGGTTCTTCAGAAGGGTGTGATATGTGCCATCCCTGCTGTTTTCATTCCTGATGACCTCACTAGTGCATTAGCTAAAGTGCATCTATCTTAACATAATTGTTTTCCACTCTCTCTAGAAATAACTGCAAAATCACTAAGGGTCAAGTCACATCAACTGTAACTGATCAATGAAACCCCACAATGGAAGAAGGCTAAGAGGACATGGGCAAAGACATGATCCCGAGGGTCAGGGAAGAGCCCAAGGAGTGACCACAGCTTTTGTAAAGAGAGCAGAACTTACCTCAACATAAAGAGGACATGAGGCTGGCCTTTGTTTTGGATCAGTGGCTCTATCAGTGGAGCAAATTAACTAGTTGTGTAAAATGGCCTTCCACAATTTAATAAAAAAGGTGTGAAAGTCTTCCTAAGCCAGACAGACCAGCATGGGGGAAGCCTACAAGTGGCTCAGCCTAACAAAAGAATATAAAAACTGAGCAATGAACACATTTTGAAGTGAGCAGCAAGCATGAGCTGGCTTCAACCAACTTTCCCAGCAACTAGGGATGCCCAGCATTGTGATGGTAAGCATACAGACAATTGGGATGGGAATCACATTTTTATTGTTATTCAACTGTGTACTGCAATTGTTTTATTATCCCTGTGTTGCATTTTCAGTACACTGCTGTATTACCCTGCTGAATCAAAATTCCTTGTAATGCCAAATATCTTAAAGTATGTATATTTGGTATTAAAACATGAAAACTGCCCATATGTGGAATATCTGAAAGAATCTGGTCTGAGAGTGTTGGACTCTAACATCAATCTAGTCCAATAAGACAGAAGCAAAACTCTGATCATTTTCATTTGAAATATCTTCTAATTAAATTCAAACATATGTATTTCAAGACTGTAAGTCCCATGAAGGAAGAACATTTGTTTATGGATACAGCTGGCAAGGAATGGCATAGGACTAAAGTGTGAGCAAATGTAGTTTAAAAGTCAGAATAAAAATCTTCATGGTTAAATCTTCAGCATTATGGCATAGCTTCTGAAGAGAAAGTGATGATTAAACTTGGTATTTGAAGCTCCACTAGCAAAATCGATAGGGCTGACAGCAGAGAAAGTGTCTATCTCTGTTTTCTAAAGCATGTAATTTATTTTAAATCTACTGTATTTGCTTACGATATCGCTTCTTTCCAACTCTAATAAGAGTCTTTGGTTTTCTTGTCACCAATGTCTTTACCATTACCTTAAAAACAGGACAAACAAAGTCAAGAATATAGTTTATGTTATTAAATGGGAAATACACATATTTTTAGGTTGGGAAGAAATCAGCCTACAGTGTTCTAATTAATGCAGAATAAAAAAATCTGAATAAAATGCTGTTTACTCACTGTTGAGATGAGTATAAAGATTGAGGTGCCAGGGGAACAGAGCAAGGAGACAATGTTTTTAAATATTGTCCTAGACAGTTTGAAAGAAGGCAAAATGCCAGAAAGGAAAGAAAGAAAGAAATGTAGGGAAGCAAATAAAATCAGGTTCTGTGAAAGAAATTCTTGCAAGATACAGTTATTGGTTGAGGATCATAGAAGTGCTAAAACATGTAAAACAACAAATGTATGGTGCATAGAAAGGCTTTTGACTCATAATGTGAGTCCCCCCCAAACTTTAAATGCATCCCTGCAACATGAGAATGCACAGATTTTTACATGCTACTCCTGTGAATGAAGAGTATGATATTCCTACATATGATGCTGGAGCGGATTAAAATGTAGCAAAGTATTCATTCATGCTACTCTAATTTAATGCACAAGTAAGGGAATAGAGAAAACAATGGTCATTTTGGCAGACCAATAGGCTAAAAGACTTTAAAAGACATCGCTTTTCTCTTTAGGGTGAATGTCAAGTGCTTCCAAGTGTCTTTATTTGATTCAACTTTATTCATAGATGTAAAGCAATGCTCAGAGGTGTATGTAGAGAAATACTTATCTGTGAGAAACAACAGAATCTGTGGCTTGTTGAGTGCATTTGCATCCAGTTCTTGTAAGCACAACAAAAAAGTGCTGAAAATTCTGAAATTATTCTGTGAAGAACTACAGAAATTAATGGAAAACTGAAAAGCAGTATTTTTTACTCAGCTCTAGAATCACTCAGTTAGTCCAGTTTATCAAAGAGCTTTTTCAGTCAGAGGGAAACATAAGCATCAACTAGAAGATGCGGACTATAACAGAGCACTTATACATAGCAGACAAAGGCTAGAAGAAATCAAAAGTGATAAAAGCTGTAGCTCAGCAAATTTGATCCAGTCTTGTAATAACTAGTTTTACAGTATCACCACCATGTTACAGTTGTCCAGGGATATCAGATTGTCCATCCGTAAAGTTTTCTTTACGTTCAAGACTAGACATGATGAAAGGAGAGAGACAGCAATCACACAGTCAAATGAAGTGAATTTATAGGAACTGTAATATTTAAAATCAGATGAATTATTATAATAGTCCTTTCTGGCATTTAGAATTCTGAGCCTAAATTTTCTTCTTCTTTTTTTTTTTTTTTTTAATAATTTAGTGCTTTTCATCCAAGGGATTTTAAATGCTTAACAAACATTAATCAATTAATCCCCTCAACACCTGTGAAAAGTAGGTAATTATTACTAAATCTGCTTTTCAGATATGTAAGCTGAGAATCAGTGAGGTTAAATGATTTGTCAAAGGTTGTGGAACAAACAAATATCAGATCTGGTCTGCTGGAAAATCTAGGTTGTGAGTACTCTTATAACTATGACAACTGTATTATATTCTGGATAGAACCATGCTGCTCTTTTAACTTCTTAGCAGTCAGATGGAGTTAACTAAGTATTTGCAACAGCAAAGAAGCAGATTTGAATAGAGGAGGTGAGGGACTGGAGTGCTGATCTGTGAAGCTGAGAGGTTACTGAAAAAATACCAGCAAGTGAATATAGTTTATTTAACAAAACCAAAAACAACTGATGATATTAATAAAGTTTGAGGTGCAGTGCTTTTTCTTTGTCTAAGAAAGATGGTGGAACACATTTATAAAGATATTAAAATGCACTGTTTATTGAAGCTACTTGTCTCAGACAGCACGCTCTGAGTTTCCACTCCCTATCTGATTAAATACAGCTTGGTGCTGCTTGGTATCAGCATACAGGGTGTTCATAAACCCTGGCCTGGATTATGCAACATTAAACTTGGCAAAAATCTGATTTCATTGGAGTTACTAGTAAAACTCTTCTGGACTCCAGTCTTTTCATTTCTGTCACTCCAAACTCTCAGCACACATTAGAATTTTCACTCCTATTGCATTTTATTTCTCACCTTGTGCTTGCCTGAGGAGTGATTTCTGCCTCTTGTTTGCAGCATCCTATTAAATTGGCCCACAGAGAACATATGAAAATGGAATGAAAGCTCTAAGGCATGCCTTTCACAGCGTTTTCTCTGCAGCATACTTCCTGAGTTGCGGAGCTTGATCCCAGTGCAGTTTCTAAGAGAAAAGTACCTTGGATACTGCTGGAGAAGGCAGTACGGCAGTATTCCACAGTTCTAGTTTCTTAATGAAGTAGTTCCTACACAAACTATGATACCATCAGGCAAGTCTTCCTGTTGACTACTGAAGAGCCTGAGGAAAGCATACAAAAAGTAACCATGGGTTTCAGAACTGCAATATCACAGAACTGTATTTGTGGGCAACAACCTGCTGAGCTGGTAGTGATCTTTAATCCACATCCAATTCAGGGACCCACAGAAAAGCCTCATCTATAGACTTTAGCAGATGCTCTTAGAAAAGTACAACACTCAAATGCCTCAGGCCTCCTAGTAAAAAAGAAGACAAAACTCTTCTCTACCTCTCTTTGTAAAATACATGTGTCTAAACATGCCTCATATATTTTCCCATTTACAACCAAGTCTATTTTTCATATATTCTCTTGCACACTCCTTGACTGAGCAAGATCTATCTCTATGCCTGCAGAATGCAACAAATCAAAGAATTTTCTTATATACTTTGGAGTGAAATTTGCAAGCTTTGGCATTTTTTTTCCTCTTAGCTGTAAATAAAATAAAATAAAATAATGTAGGGAGATCTGACACCGTATTCTGATATTTAACATGATTGTGTTGCATATTGCAGATATTCTGTTTGATGTGGTTAGGTTTCTCTACTCACTGTGAGTGAAATCCAGTCCATGAAGAAGTCCATGATGAATTTTGCCTCTATCTTTCTAAGCAGACCAAATAAAAAACTCAAACTGTAAAAGGTCTAGGCCCATGCACGACTGGGAAGTTATTGGCAAGTCAGGCTGGATGCTTTCAAACAATTTTTATGCATATGCAGTATAAACAATAGTATATTGTGTATGCGGAAACTCTGTGCAAGTGAGACCTTTACTGCTTCTGTGTTTTTTGATGTTAAACTGCCACTTCTTTCAAAATGCATACTACCAAATTACAGCCAGCTCTTATAAATCAGTAACAAAAGCAAAGAGCAGCTAGAGAATATCAGGGAAATATGAGACCAACTGTAGCTGTCAAATGTAACCTAACTTCCTTTTTAAATACAGATTCTTAAATGAGTATAACAAAAACAGATAAATACACTAGATGAAGAAAAGGGGAAAAGACAGTGGAAGTATCTTGGGAAAACAATACAACAAAGCACCTGTTTTTTTTCAGTTCTCTTTTTAAATGCTTCCACATAGCTTTAATATATTCCATCTATGCTTAGAGAAAATAATGAACTGAGGAATAGATGATACTTTGAAGGGATTAACTGACTGCTGCGGAACAAACTAGATCAACGGCAAACTACTCCAAAAACATAGTGAATTTATTATGTATAAGTCCTTTCCAACAGAAAAGAAATATAATCAAAATTAAGTAGTCTTTCATTGAAAATTGTAGTTATTTTGATAAACAGTGCTGTCAAAGCAGCAAATGTGAATGCCACAAACTCTAGATCATTCACTTTCATGTAAGGGTTAAAAGGTTTCTTGTGAGAATACTTCATAGTTAAAGTATGTCTTCCATTGGGGATCACACGAGCATTTAATCTTTGTTTTGGCATTGGGCCCACTGTGTTTACGAGGTTCTTTGGAGAAGTGGAATTGATGACCACAAAGGAAAAATCGAGAGTTACTTATTTTAAACCATGATTATAACCTTTCAAGATTTTCAGGACAAAAAAAAAAGTACTTTCTTCCAGATATCTATCTATCTATCTATCTATCTATCTAGGTATATATATATATATATATATATGTATAAAAGGGGATTTTGTTGTAAAAAAGCTTTAAAGTTCCACATTTAGCCTAACAATATAAACAGTCGTATCAGGCTTTATACTTTAGGGTTATTTATTGTGCTATAATGATATCCTTTGCTGTTTTGCCAGTTACGCTAAACACAATGTACTACACTTTCTTGATCCACAATGCACAGTGTTTTTGTTGGCAAGGGTAAGTTTGCAGGTAGAACTTCAACTCTGTTTAATATTCATTGATGTTTCACATAAGCTTTTAAAATATTAATGAAAATTTTCATACATTTTATTAATCTTGATTTATTGACTATCACTTATGTAATTTTACACTATGGATACAAGAATCTCTTAAGTCTTAAAGCCTATGCAGTGGAGCATGATCTTGCAGGTACAAGCTATGCTTAGGAAACTGCGCACTGTCAGATCTGCATGATATTGGCAAGACTGTGTTAGTTGTCTTGCTACAGCTTTTCTCATAAATGACTTGCAAGTCACTCTTTCTGACAATTTGCATGGATTCTCTGCACAAAGAGTTATGTTTTATAACAACACACTAATTTTCTTTTGCTGTAAGTCGTGGAAGATTTAGGCACTGTAGGTCTAATCTTGTTGAATTAATTCCTATACAATTCTGAACAGCCTTTACTGGACTAAAGATAATGAGAAATGAATATGCTTCATGTGTGACAGTCTCACTCAGCACCTTCTAGGACCAGGAGATTTTACTGAGCACTGCTATATAGCAGTTGCAATCGTAGCGGTAAACTGTGTTTGGCACAAAGAACATCTACTCCACAGCTTATTAGATCATGTAGACAAATACAGAATTTAACTTTAGGGATTTGTTAAATGGGAAGATTTGGCAATAAATTAAGTGGCAAATTCCTTCTGAGAAAGTTCTGATATTCTAATACATATTAGAACAAAATTGAACTGGTCAAATCCTAAGTAACTTGGTAATAAAAAGCCCCACTTTGTTGACCTCAGCCCTCAAAGTGTCACGTTTTGATTTGTCTAAGTTTTATTTTTTCCTCTTCCCTTTTTTTATCCCCCTGAGAAGTAAAGTTTAACAGTTACCCAAAATTAATCATTACTCCTATTTCTATGCTCAGAGAAGATGTAGCAACATTTGCACAGTGGAAAACATCAACTGTCACTCAAAATGAAAACATTTTTACTGTCATAAGTGATAGCAGATCTCTTGATCTCATCAGCAGCCTTTAGAGCAACATGATTTTCCACTCTGTTTCTGCCGTATGCCTGTTGATAAAGGATTCGAGAAATATAAGACAATTACTGTTTGTTTTCTTTTGTTTATGCTGGAAACACTAAATGATCTAAGAATACACAATGGATTTTACAAGGTATTAATAATCCCTTCTAACTAAGAAATCTGCTAATTAATCCTTATCAAGATTTTATTTCTACTCTTTCGTGATTTATCAGTAGCCCCTCAATTCTTGATTTTGGCATTTTCCTTCAACAATTGTAAGATAGTCCTACATTTCAGAACTGTTCTTTAGTCATCTGCTAGCTGGATCCCACTATCACCTCTGGTTTCTTCACTTTGAAGGTTGAAAAAAATTAGTTTTGAGAACACCTTTCCAATGTCAAATATAAGATGTATGCCTTTGAAGTGCATATGGCCAAGGTCCAAAATGAAAGACAGTAAAAGCAAATGATTGCCAAAAAGGTGTGAAATTAATTTCTTAACTGTACAAGTATTCTGTAACTTCAATTTTAAAAAGTAATATTTTAATGAATAATTTTCATTAAGCAGTAAAGTCTGTACAAAAACTCATCTGAGACGGAACTTGTAAAAAACCCAAAAAATCATAATGAAGCAAGAGGGAGTGCCAAAAGACTACTTTTGCTCATCTAAGTTTTTGACATTATGGTTCGATAAAATAAATTTCTTATATTTTCTCCTCTAACAGCACAATGCTCTTCAAAGCTATGGCACAGCTGATGATAAGGAGAATCATATTCTTAGAACTTAGAACTGGCACAAAGCAGATGATGTAATTCAAACTTTTGCAATGTTTTCATAAATTCATTCTCCACTACATTCACTGCACTTCCACTGACAATGAGACCATAACCAAAGTCTTGCTAACCAGTCTTAAAAAAATTTTAACCTTATTGCTTTTCTGCATCTGGCTTTCCATGATGACTATCAGAACGGCATTTGTCAGGCTGATGTCTGTTTTCTTGGCATAGATCACACAGAGCAGCTAATTCTGCACTGTTCCTGTTTGGCTGAGTCTAATCTCCTGGAATTCAAGAGTCAGCCAAACTTGGTATACTATATACAGTAGAAAAGGCTGCATACAAAATCTACAGCAGAAGTGTTATATTAGTGAACCTCACTGATTTAGGAATAAAGAAGGTTAAGAAAATGTCCCTTTTCTCATGCCCTTATCTTGGAAGTTGTGGTTTAATCGCTTTCCTAAATGTCTTTGATAATTCTCCTCTTTCTATTTTGTATTGGAGTTCACACAAATACAGGGCTGCAAATACCAGCTACCCAGTCATGAATGTGATATATGCTATTTAAAAAACATTTAGGTTTCACTCTTTCAAACTCAACTCTGCAAACTGTGCAGACACGTAGTTTTTAAAAGAAAGGGTGTGTTTTCTTAGTCACACGATTCTAAGAATTGGCTTTGTAACTAAAAATGCTGTTGAAGTACAAACGGTATAGCTAAAGACAGTGTGTCTTCCACACTGCCTACAGTAAATAAGTCTCAAACATTTCATCATGGAAACCTCTGAGATTTCTTTCTTCCAGTTAAGACCTTCCAAAGTACAGAGCTGCACACAGACTTTTCCAGAATTTTCTTACTAATTAACTGCAACAATATATATCAGTCTTGTTTCTGTTTGCTCTTTTAACCAGATTAGATTTTCTCCACAACACAAAGGACCTTGTTCCACTGCTGCAGTACCAGTTGAACCGTAGTTCCACAAAGCAAACAAAGCGTGGGCAAGAAGCTGCACCAAATATCCACGGGGGTAATCTTTATGCAGTGCTGACAGACATCTTGAAGACAATCTGCACAGACCATGTGCCATCCATGGCACCTAACAATGCACTGCCATGTCTGTTCCTTTAGCTAAGAAAGCATCTCCTCTGCAAACAGCTCTCCAGCATGTAATGCATGCTAAGCCTGCGTTAGCAAAAGAACTCTGAAGTATCCTGAATGGATTGCCATTTACTTTGCATACAAACTTCTTACAGCTGTCCTTAGGTTATAAAACTTCACTTATTACTTGTGCTGCATATCAGGGCAAGTGCCTCCAGTGCTAGCAGAGCAGAATTGTGACATAATCTGTAATAACCTACTTTGTAGCTCTTTAGGTTAGGTTGTTTTTTTTTTCTGTTGATTCATTTTCACTAATGTGAGTAATGTTAGTTGATGGGTGGTGCTGTGTGACAAGGGAACAGTGTCAAAGTCTAAGACTTTGCAATGTACTGGATTGCACAATGTACTGTCCAATGCACAAGCAAGCACTGGGTTTTGCAACAATAGGAATTGTTTATGATTTTACAGCTTATGATTCATAGGTAAAATGAGCAGCAAGAATAATGGCTGCAGTTTCACAAACTTAAATTGAAAATGATCTTGAATGTTGATTAAATTCTGAAAAGTATTACAAGTATCTTGTGACTTTTTTTTATTTTTGTAAAGTGTGCTATTAATAATAAAAATTAACAATCGTGTTTACTACATAGGGCTTGAAGGCAATTAAGTACAGGATTTCCATCATGTTCCCAGGTGATAACAGTAGTCCACCTATGCCTTGATTTTCTAACTTGTTTTTCTTCACTTATCTGGAGAGAGAGGGAAAATAACCCTGCTAGGTGTCCATCCCTTGCAACAAGGCTTTAACAAGCAATAACCAACATACAGCATGCCTATAAGAAAGACCAAGGATTTATTCACTAACCAATGTATCACTAAAAAACAAAGAACCACATATATCTGCAAATACCTGTTTCTTGTCATATTATTTTGAATTCAATATTCAGTTTTATGTGCATATGTACCTCTTCGTTTTCTGAGGGTTTTGTTTTGTTTATCTGTTGTTTTCTTTTAATCTCCTTCTGTCTGTTTTGAAAAGACTGCTTAAAAACAGAGTTTCTAAGCAAACATTGATGTTCTAGACCACCAGCTGCAATTACTCAGCGTGAGAAAGAATCCTGAAAAGCTAACTTTCATCAAGAGGACTCTGGAAAAATGCAGTCTCAGAATGGCCATTTGAACAGCAAGCAACATAAAAGATCATTTAAAAGTATCACAAGGTCAAACAGGATTAATATTTACCTTAACTGGTTTCAATTGTGCCATGTCATCATAGGAGATGCACAGATGCTGAAATGGGAGCCTGCTCATGTAACATAATCTGTATAACCTGTACCATGTATCTGCTCAATACAGACCTTTTTGGAAGAGTGAACAGCAATCTTTGTCACAGCTATATTAATACTGTCCACTGACTCCGACTGTTTTTTTTTTTTATTATTTTTACAGTACCGTACGAAATCTTTCTTGCCCCTACAAGCTTTAAATACTTTTTTTTACATTGATAATACCAAAATTGGAGGTTTTGTAAGATCCTGGCTCTGCTTTTTGAAAGCAATAGCTTTCAAAAGTCTTTAAAAATGTCTTTAAATTAATATCTTTAGAAATTGAAGTGGATAGGAAAAAGGAAAGCTATATATTTATCCTAGTGCCATGGATTCTCTTGCTTTGGCTTTACTGATGAGATATTTCAGTTATTCTTATTGAATCAATATTAATTACAAATCAGTGCAATGGGCTTTAAATTTCGTAAAGCCAGAAACTTGAGTAAGTAGAAATAAATGCTTTTATTTGGCCTTTCAAACTGACTGTATTAAAAATATGCCCTCATGAAGGCATAAATATTTAACAAACATGAGCAAAAGTATGTATAAAGACAAACAAACATAAACTTGAATGGCAACACACTATATCTAAGTTATTGCCTAGTTACATGGAGGTGACATTATACTGAACTTCAAAGTGATTTTTCTGTTGTCTCTAGGGGTAGATAAGTACCCTGCTTCCACTTATGTTTTTGAAAATCTCATACCTTGTAATTCTTTCTCTCACAAGCTTTGGGGAAAAAAAGTCATAAAATGGCTATATGAAGCCAGGAAATCTTTTGTTTTCTTCTCAGTTTTCCTCAAAGTCTTAAACTTTGGAAGTCTCTGGACTAATACCCAAATACTTATGTGCTGAAAAGGTCTTGCCTAACTTGTGAGCTAAAGCTCTTTTGAGTGTTCAACCAGACACACAGATTTTGAGCTGACAAACTTGATAAGCAAAGTTCACAACTGCATATAATTTTTATTACAAACAATAGCAAATTCTTAAGAACAAATAGCAAACTGCAATGCAAAAAGGAACATGTATGATTTCTGGACAAAATAACATGTCTGAAAATATCACTGGATGATATGCCTCCAAAAGTTGTCTAGAATTCATTACTGTATTTTTTGTTATGGCATTTTCTTCTTTTATATAAAGATTTCCAAGCTAGTCCTTTGAACATCTAAAATCATGAAGTTATTGATCACAGTAAAGTAAGCATGTAAGTTATCTCTGGTTGGTAGACTGGAAAATGAGGGTTAGGGAAGCAAGGGTGTTGCCAGACAGTTTAATAAAAAGAATATCAAGAATCTTCATTTAATTCCTCTGTGCTAGCAAGCTGAAATTACTCACATACACAAGTAAACATGGGACAGGTTCTTGTGAAGCAATTTCCTTCTGTTCTCTTTCATAAAATTATTTCTTCCTCCTACGGGGAAACTTTAGAAGGCCAGAAAAAGAAAAATCTGCACATGGAGTACACACACACAGTCTCTCACAGGTAAATGTATCTGAGAGGAAAAAATATCATAAAGTTAGAGAAGTCACCTAGAAAGAAAGCTCTTATCTTAGTTGAGAATATTTGCAATCAAATTATGAACACACTTCACTACGAAAAATTCAGTGATTCTTTCTAACAGTATTATTTATGCCTTTGGTATCTACTCCTCTCATATGGAAATTAGTCTAAGATCTTGTTCTGTATTACTCTGACAACTTACAGTATCAGGGATTACTGTAAGAGATGAGAGAATTTTTAATGATGAACCATCCTGTTTAGTTATCAATTTGCAAAACTTGAAGCTGAGGTTGCTTCTAAGTAATTTTTTTGCAACATGTTTATGAAATCAGAGAGTGATTAAAAATATAAGAAAGTGTGATGCTTTCAGGTCTTGAAAAACACATTTCCAGGGAAACCACTGATAAACAAAAGAGCTGCATTTTTGTACAGCCTTTTAACAAAACATCACAGATGATTTAAACACAGATCAACTATAGGATTACATTTGGTTTTCGCCTGGTTACCTTTAATAAAATTCTACTGAAATGTTAACATATGATTTAAAACCACACATTTCCATAAAATTTAGAAAAAAAAAAGTTTTAAAATGCAACTACATTTTTCACTAATTTGCAGTATACATCTATTTGTTCCAAAATAGGAAAATTAATTCTTGATTCTCTGGGTTTTAACAAAAGGAAAAAGCCCATGATATTTGCTTGCTTAACTTCTTTAAAGTCAGTGGAGTTAATGTCAGGAAAAGCTGGATTGGGCCCTACTAGTTAGTTTTACTTCTGAAGCATTGATTAAACTTATGAAAGATAAAAATCATACACACAACCCGCTCAGATTTATAAAAGACAAAAATCATACAACCAGCTATAGGAATAATGTAGAGATATATTTGCTATTTTCTGTTTTATAGGTGCTAAAGTGTCTTTGAATAGCAAAGCAAATTACTTAAATTATATTTTAACAATACTACCTACATTTTAACACCCTAAATCCTTTGTATCTGTTCAAGATACTAAGTAATGCTGAACAATTATACACATGCCATGTGCTTTGTTAAGGGAAATCAGCAAAGAAAGAAAATCTACAGATACACCATTTTTCCCTCAGGAAAAAAAGTCTGAGGCTGTGCTTATTTTAATTATTTTGAGGTACATGATCAATCAGCATAGTGACTGCAGCACAGCATACCAATACACAGGAATTCTGTGCATCATACTGCACAATGTATGTTAAAGGCTCAAGGATCCAGGGGCAGTTATACAGGCTTGTCAGAAGCATTTTCAGACACTTACTGTGCACACACACTAATTCTTATAAACACCATATTCAAAGTAGTTTCATTGATGCTGTATCACTCACTAACAGCCTTTATCTTTCTGCTAAATGAAGGTTAATGCCAGAGGCCATTGGGATACAGAAGCAGTTAACAACTATGATATCAATAATTGTTTAATCATGTAATCACGAAAATGGAGAGTGGGCTAGAAGCTGGCACGTTCCTGGGTACTGGGTATTTGATGGGTTCATATGAATTATGATGTAACAAAAATCTCACTTTCTGTTCACTAAAGCAGTATGTTGCTTTGCTCAAGGAATTAATTTACATCTTGAGTCCTCAGGACTTATGTCTTTGTATTGTTTATAAACTACTAAGATACAGTCACCTACAGCTTGCTTGCTACGTAAAGTATATCTTCATGTTGTTAAGTCTTCCTTGGAGGGTTTTTCTTTTTTAATTATTAATAGGTTGTCTTTTCACAAGTTTGTATGTGTCAAAGAAAAACACAAGTATTGTAGTCCTGCAAGGACATTTTATATACTAAATTACACTCAGACTCTGCTATTAAAAGGTATTTTAAGTTGTATAAACTGACCTCTCACTCTTTCCCTGTGATACTTCTCACAAGGAGAACAAAGGGGGAGGGAATGAACTCTTCTTACAAATGAGGCTGAGAAGATTCTTCATGGGGGAAAAAAAGTGTTATTTATCCTGCTTCCTGTAATGGCAGTGTGTGTTGGAGAAAAAAGACTAAGGAAACACTGGATGTGCCCATGCCTAATAAAAGAACTAAGTCCAAAGATGGGAAAAAAAATCAGAATTGCTGTGATTCTTTTAACAAAAATAAATTGAAAAAAAAGTTTGGTTTATGGTGCCTGGGATATGTACTTGGCTGATGTACTTTGTACCCTGCTACCTGTTCTACAGATGCCAACATACTGAAAGCAAGGCTGAAGGAAGACCACGGGGACACAATTTTTTAAGCTTTTAATACTAAAGCTTTGAAAATCGTTGCTAAAAAAACAAAACAAAACAAACATCCCGCCCTCCAAACCAAAAACATACTCTAAAAATTTAAAAAAAAAAACAAACCCAAGCGGTTTGAGTGTTTGTTTTCAACTCCATCTCTTCAGTCGCTTCCGAGAAGAGCAGAAATTTCGAGCAGGTTGCGTGCTGCAATCGGTGAAGATCAACCCGGAACGGCTTTCCACGCTAAAGAAAAGGATTTTCCATCAGGAACCCAACCAACGAACCAACCAACCCGATGCCACGGCACCGCCAAGCCCCCCGCGGGACGCGCCCGCCCTGCACCGCCGGGCGCCGCCGCTGGGGGGAGTCGGGGCGCTTCCGAACGGCGCCGATCCCAGCGCGGCGATGGAGGGAGCGAGTGCAGGGAGGGGGCCTCCGCATGGGATGGGATTGGACGGGACAGGAGTCCTGCTGGCTGCTGTCACCCCGGTAACACCGGCGGGCAGGAGTGGCGGGAGCGCCCGGGGGAGGCCCCGTCCCGCCCGGCCCCGCCCCGCCCGCGGGAGCAGCTCACCTGCCCGCGAGGATGCGAGGATACATCGGAGCATGCGAGAATGCATTGGCGGTGGAGCGTCCACCATCCGCCTGCTCCCGCCGCCAGCGGTGTCGGGGCTGCGGTGTCTGCACAGCAGCGGAGCCCCTTCCCCTCCACCGGCTCCCGCAGTGCTGCGGTGTGCGGGGGAACGCGGGGAAGGAGTTTCTCTGTTTCGGTGGAATTAGGCGGCACACTGCTTTTCTCTCGCGGCGGGCGGAAACTCGTCCGTGCGCTGCTCCCGCGCATAATCCTGTCGCAGCATCCGGCGTTGAAACAGTTACCTTTAGCAGTAAGGCTGCACAGGAACCACTCCGATGTCTTAGTAATTCAATTAGTCAGGTTTCCAGAAGGTGGGGTTGGGTATTTTTTTGGCATGGAGGAGGAGAAGCCCGGGACGACACCTTCCTTCTCGTGTTGCAAGCCAATCAGGTCGAGGTGTAAAAAAAAAAAAAAGAAAAAAAAAAAGAAAAAAAAAGCAATCTGTAAGCAAACAGCAGGCTGTGCCCTGACTGGCTGCGCCGGCAAATCCCCCCCCTTCCCAAGTAAACTGCATGCAAAAATCCCACATGATCAAGCAGCAGCAGCCGCGCTCCGAGCTGGCTGCCTGCACCTCCTCCTCGCCTTCATCCCTCACGCACACCGGCGCCAGATCCCGCCTCGGACACGCGTGTGCATGTATGTATGTATGTATGTGTGTGTGTGTGTGTGTGTGTGTGCGTGCGTGCGTACCTCGCTATACCGCGTATATATCTCTGCGGCTGCCTGTCGCACACACGCATGCACAGAGACAGCTCAGCGCGCCAGGCTCCTAGCTTTTCCAGGTTGCTGATGTCGGATTTACACGCAGTGAAGGGACCGGTCATTGCAAAAGGGGGCGTGACTGTTTAAAGATTTTTTTCTTCCCATAAAGCAATTTTTTTTCAAAACTGACTTTTGCCCCTCCAATCCTCGTCGCTCTTTACGATCCCTCCCTGCCTGCCGCTGCATTCAAGTTTATTTATTTGCCTGCTGGCGTGGTATATTTTTCCTTGCTGCTCTTGCTGCTGCTTCGGAGGGAAAAGGGGAGCAGCCGTTGGGCAAGATCGAGAAGATCTGGGGTGGTTGTGGTTTTTTTTAAGATCTCCTTATGTAGTCATCTGAGGAGTGGATTCTTTTTCTCTCACCCCCTCCCTGCTCTTTCAAACTGTTTTGTCCTTCCGCAGAAGTTGACGTTCACGGGACTGGACCCTGATTTATCGCAGAGAGGCTCCGAGAGGCTGAAAGAGATTTCCGCACCTCGCCGTATCGCTCCTTTCGTTCCCCGAGCAGGAGAGGCCAGCCAAGACCAGCATCATCAGAGGAGTTTGCAGGCTTGATTTTCCACTTTTCCGAGGTTTTGCTTTTCTCCACGCCCTCTCATAAAACAGTTTTTTTTACTTCCATCTCCTTGGTTTCCACGCCGCAATATTTCTTGGATTGGCCATTTTTTTTTTCTGACCCCCGTTTTTTTTTTTCTTGCCTTTTTTTTTTTTTTTTTCCCGCCTTTGCTGTTGCTTAGTCCTTGGTGCATCCACCGCCCAGGAACAGGAAGGACAAGAAAACCACTCCACAAAGTCTCCTTCAAGACACTGTGCTGCAGAACAGGCTCCTCAACTCCATCAGCGCAGCGAGCAAACTCCTCAGGGGTTTTGCTTCACCCCCCCCTTTTCTCTCCTTCACCTCCCTGTTTTTTTTTCCCTGTTTTTGTTTGTTTCTCATTTGCGGGGAGCGGAGGGCCAGGAAGGAAGACACAAACTTTGTACTTTGAGATCTGCGGGTACTTCTCGTCCCGCTCCCAACCGGCCGCCTTTAATACGTTGCCAGGACCCCCCGTGGGCTTCCAGGGGGAAAGATCTCCTTCCCCTCCTCCTCCTGCCCGCTCTTCTCCGCCGTTCTTCAGCTCGCTCGCTCCATCCATCCCCGCGAAGCCCGAGCCGAGGGTCGGGGCCGCTCGCAGTGGCGGAGGAGCGGCCGCCCCGCGACTGTCCGCCGTGCCGGCGGGCCGGTGTATGTCGTGCCGTGGGCTCCGTGCGGGACTCCCGGTGAATGAGCACCGCCCGCCGCCTGCCGCCGACACCCGCCTCGGCCCCCGCCACCCCGTGCCGGGGTAAGGCTCCCTGAGGGGCCGCGGATCGTCCTCGCCCGCCGGCTGCGCGACTGCGGCGCCAGACGCCCTCAGCTCGCTGCTGCGGTGCGGCTCGCCGCCGAACCCACCGCCTGCGCGCCTTGTTTTTATTTATTTATCCCGACCCAGTCCTGCCTGCGCCCCCGTCTCCTTCTTTTCTTTTTTATTCTTTTTTTTTTTTCTCCTTTCTTCCCCCCTTTCTTATTTTTCCCCCCCCCGCATTTCGCCTCGTTGCGCTGCCGGCCGGGCGGAGATGCCGCACGTGGAGATGCTGCTGCTGGCGGCCGCGGCGCTGTGGGTGTGCGTGCGCGGGCAGGAACCCGGCGCCAAGGCGGTGGCCGACCGCTACGCTGTCTACTGGAACAGCTCCAATCCCAGGTACGCAGGGCGGCCGCGGGCGCGCACCGGGGCGGGGGGGAGGGGGGCTCTGTCGGCGGGCGGGCGCCGGAGACTCTTGCCCAGAAACCGCAGGAACTAACCCCGGCTGGAGAATGGCGTGGAAAACTTTATTTTAATGGAGGTTTAGGGCTGCAGGGTAGCGGCGATGGGAAGTGTGGCGGGGGTGGTTTTCTCTTATTGCCCCCCTTTCCTTCCTCCGAGGCCGCACCAGACTTCCCCGGGGTCGGTCGCCGCCGGCCCGCGGGAGTCGGGCGCATGCTCCCGCAACGTGGTGTAGGTGCTCCTCTCTGCGGGGCAGCTTCGTGCGTGTTGCCGAGCCCGCTCCGGGGGCTTGGATGGGATGAGGGGACGCAGGTAGCGGCCCCCCGAAGCTGCCCCGGCGGGCTACGGTAGCGGGGATGCGGCCCCGGGCAGGGCGGCGGTGCTCTGCCTCCACGGTCCCCAGTTCCGCAGCACCCCGAGCGGGAGGGTTTTCAGGAGCGGCTTTGCCCGGCCCTGCCCTGCCCTGCCCTGCCCTCCCGGCGGGGGGCTCTCCCTGGCAGGCTGAAGGTGAGGAAGCGAGGTAGGTTTGCCCTGCCGGGCCAGGGATCTGTGTCCAGAGCATCTTCGCTGTCCCTGCCGTCGGGGCCGAGCGGTGCTGGCATAGTCGCCCCGCTCCCTTCGCGCCGAGGGTTTCTGGCACCAGGCTTTGCGTGTGCCGTTCAGCACTGGAAAGAGAAGTTTCATTTATAATTTTTTTCTGGAGTTTTCCCTCATGTTTAGCATCAGCAAATTTCAGTTGCAGCCCTGCTCCAAATGGTGTTCATGTGTTTAGGTATAAAGTCAGCTGGGTATTAAATTCTTTTGCCTTGTTAAAGTGCCTGTGAGCAGACTTACTTTTTTGTTTGTGAGTTTATTGGTTTTTTGTTTTGTTTTGTTTGGTTTTTTTTTTGGTGTGGGTTTTTGTTTGTTTGTTTGTTTGTTTGTTTGTTTTGGTTTTTTTGGTAAACCTGTCAAGCTAGTATAAGTAAATTTGTGGACGTTTTATCTTAGGTTATGTCTTTTTTATGCTTCTGCTACCGCAGTTTGGCTTGAGATTAGCACATTGATTTTTGTCACAGGTCATGTTTTTTAATAGATCAGTGTCGCCTGCAGAAAACTTCCCTACTCGGTATTCCAGAGCAGGTTCAAAATAGGTGATGCAGAAGTCAACAGGCAGAATTTTCAAGTGCCCAGAGTTAGCTGGTTTGTCCAGCACTGTGTTCCTGGTCACACCACCTCAGTGAAAACTGGTCGGCACAAAAAGCTTGAAACAGAGGATTTATCCACAGAAACAATCATGCCTAGAAATGATGAGCATGTATAAGTTTAAATGCCTGTCCCTACATTTTCCTCTTTTTTACGTGTGTTACTTGAAAAAAATTGCTCAGAGTAAATAAGATGAAAAGTTGCACATCACATCACACATCAAAGAACATATGCCCCAAAAAACTGTTTGTCTCTCAAAATCAGAGGTTTTTTTCTGTTGTTAGGCAAAATGAAATGTAACTGCTGGTAAAAAAATAAAGTAATTTCTCAAATCCCACTGGGTAAATGAGGATCGTTGAGAGAAGTAGGTTTGACTGAATGCACACATTACTGGTATAACAGCTAAAATACTTCAAAAATAGTCTTACATTCAAGATTTTTCACTTCTTTTTGTCTTATGTTTGATGAGCTTGTACAATGACTGTACATAGGTGAAGAGAGTTAAAGATACAAGCAACGCTTACCTAGTCACTGAGTATTACTCAGTGAGTTGGATTTGTAAGGCTTCTAGTAAGTTTATCTTATTTTATTACTGGTAATGGAATCTCTTATTAATCGAACATTAAACATCAACAGACTGCAAAGGAAACTTAGTTTTGTTATTCTTCCAAACACTAGAGGAAGAGTTAATTTTAAGATGTTTCTAAACCTTCCATTTTAAAAACAAACATTTCTTCTCTTAAAATACTCACTGCTCTTTCACAATGGATATATCTATTTGGACATGTCATGTTTATTCGTGAATTAAAAATATGAGAAAGAGCAGGGTGCAGTTGTTTTATACAGCTTTCCAGTTTTTATGGGCTTTTCAAGTAAGATGATCATTACAGAAAAACAGGCAAACACCTGTAGGGGGAAGAGACCCAAAGAAAAGAAAGCACTTCTCTTTTGAATTCGTTTAGTTAGAATCTAAGCTGAAGGCAGAATTGTCTTTGGTTATGAAAATTTTTAGAGCAATTAACAATGTTGCAGGAATAACTTTATAGTGATTTATCTGCATCCAGAGGCAGACTCAAGAGATGTACTCATGCAGAAGTAAGTAGGGATGCTTACTTGGTGATAACTATTTGAAATTAGAAGACAAAATATACTGTTGTTCTTTAAACAGAGATACCACCATTGTGATTTAGCTTAATTCTTTTTGTATTTATTCAGAATTAATAAACTGCTGTAGAACTAATTAATTACCTTTAAAAAATGAAACATTGATTATCTTGCTAGTGATTAAAGGCATTCTAAAGTAATATTTCACCTAAACTTTGAAGAATTTAATAATAATTGTTCTTCCAATTTGATGATGTTTCATTTTTTAGTATGAAAGTCCAGCAGCTTGCTGAAATACGTAAAGATTTCATCCTTATTGAAAAACACATTAGTAAATTGTTGAGTGGCCCAATTGATAAGTGCTCCTGCTGTGAACAATATTTGGTAAATAAAATACCTGAGGAGTCTATTAGCAAAATTGATATTACATTGCTTGGTTAGTTGCCGAAGTTCTGCTAGAACAATTAGAAAATGTTGTTTGATCACTATTGTTAGCATGTATGTGTAACAAAATTGTGTATTCTTATAGAGTCTAAGTCCCTTATTAGAAATGATTAAAGTATTCCTGTTCTCTACTCTTCTTATGTGTTTAATTATCAGCATACATGAAATACCATAAATGCTGTAGTCCAGTTCCCAGTAAGAATATGTTCAGATATTAGGATTCTGAAGTATAAATAAAATAACTTCTTTTAATAATTTTTTTAATTGGAAATTAATCCTTAAATAAGCTCAAAAATATGTTTTATTTGTTTATTTGTGTAGTCTTAGAATTAAATGTACACCAATTCTAATTGTCACCTTCAAGTGCATTAGTCTTCAGCACTGTTTGCATATATGTTCTTATGCGGGACACCAAACTGTTGTCATCAGAGAATATTATTCTGAATACAACCTTCTGTTTCGGAATATTAATTTAATCCTGAGTACTAGTGTCCTTGTAATTAGAATTCAGACTGAATGTCACGTACCTGGGCCATATTTTGAAGCGGTCTGCTTGCGTGTGTGGTGCTTGCTATTGTTTTTAATCTTGTCAGAGTTCAAGTTGAACAACTTGTTGTAATTAGTGATACATTTTTCTGCTTGCAGGAGTGTGCTTTAAGATTGTGGTTTGTATTTAGGTATTTCCCTGTAAGTTGTTTCAGTGTCAGGTTATGTAGCATCGTAAATTGTTACTTGTTTCAGGATGGTTAAAAGTACCAGCATTTCAAGTCTAGTTTCTGGTTATATAGAGAGGTCAAAGCTTGTAGTCTCACAGAAGCAAATATTTTTTTACTAGGAGTATTAGTGGATTTGGCTGTGTCTTATACAAGACAATGGTGTATAAAATCTGTAAGAGAATTATTATAAAAACTTCAGCTGGTGATTTCCCATAATTAAGCTGGTTACCTCAATTTTATCAATATTGCTGGAGGGTTTTTTTTAGGATAGAAACTTGGGAGCAGCAAAGAGAAAATTCCATGCATAGATTAGAATTTCACAACCTGGATGTCTAAACTTGGGTGAATTTTGTAGGTGAGTATTTAGGCACTGTTTCAGAAAAGGATCTAACTTCTATGAAGTTAGGTACAGACACACAGTGTATGACTGGATGTGTACCTTAGTGCCTACCTGGACCAGCCAAAGGCACAGACTTAGTTTTGAGAAGCTCTGACTGTGGCACTTCTGGAGCACGCTTACTGGCTGGCTGGATTTCTGAGTATCCTACCATCCATTTTTATGTGTTCACAGATTTCACCATGTTGTATTGGCTGTATATGCCAAGGTTGTGTGGCTGGTTTTTTTTTTGTTGTTGTTGTTGTTTTTTTTTTTTTGTTTGTTTTTGTTGTTGTTGTTGTTTGTTCAGTTTGGTTTGGTTTTGCTTGTTTGTTTTCCATATAGATACAGTTCTGCCTGTGTACAGGGTTTTGGGAAGTCATGACGAAATGGTTGGAATAGGAAGAAAGTAGTTACGCATGTTAAGAACAACTAAGAAGCTGGGAATGAATAGGGGCAAAATCAAGGCATTTGCTTTGGTGTTGGTATTCTGTGTAAGTTTCTTACGTCAAGGGAATCATAGGAGCTTAAGTATTTGGGATATATACACACATGGCATGCATGCTTATGTGTATATATATGTATTGTATATATATGTATATTAAAAAACAGTTTTGAAACAGCATAGCTTGTATTTTGAGAGCATTTTATCCAGCAGCTTTCTCCAAGAGCTAAAGAAATTTCTGATTCCCCGTAATTAAAAGATCAGTAGTAGAGCCTTTAATTCTTTACACCTACTTTCTCTGCTTTTAGTAGTTTCATTAACACCTTGCATCTCCAAAAGAACATTGGTGTTTATTTTAAAAGTGGGGGTTTGAAACAGTTTCAACCTTCTATGGAAAAACTGCACAAAGAACAATAGTTTCACTGGCTTCCACCTTTGTATGAAAGGCACCTTGTTAAGTGGTACATGGTCTTCGTGAAATGGTTCTTCCTAAATCTTTTCCAAGTGCACATAGTCAGGACACTTTACTGCATTCTTTTTGCTAGCCCCTCTATCCTTTTCAAGAGGGACAGAAAAAGATGAGCCTTCCTTTCTCTCCCCTATTGTTATGATCCCAGCAATCTACCAGTTTCAAGCTGGGCTGAGAAAGTGAGTGAATGCAATTAGTCCTTCAGGAACCGTGGTCATGGCATTCATATGGAGAGGCATACATCTGAGAATATGTATGCATTTCAATGTAGGTATGTGCATACTTATGTATAAATACACATATATACATATGTATGTGTGCACTGAAGTGTGTCATTAGGTGGTGATGTGGTGTATATAATAATGTTGTGTGAGAAAAAAATCTGAAAATGAATTTTTTTAATTGGTAAACTCTCAAATGTTTAGAAAGTGGATGGAATTTCAACCAAATTTCCAGGTCTCATCATATCTTGTTTTAGATTTCAAAGTAATAATAAAAAAATTATTTGCAGAATCTGTGTTTTAGTTCTTGGCCATCTTCCCAGAGTGCTGTTTCTTCACACACTAGTAGTTCCCAGGTCAGTAGGTGGGCAGGTAGATAAGCAAGCACTCAGGCACACAAATGTAAAATGAAACAGAGAAGATTATAGGAATGTGCTTAGAGAACTCTCTGGTCTTATTTGAGTACTTTGTAACTGCTTCTTCCTAACCCAGTCTGTTGCTGGGCAGAGGACTGCTGCATTGCTGAAATACTAGATTTCAAGAAAGTGCATAAAGAAGGCTGGTCATTGAGAACAGCTTAGAGATGCAACCTTTACTGGAGAAACCATGAGTAGACACTAGTTTGTCCATGCCTATGAGATGTGCCTCTGTTGCTTTGGCTCACTGTTTTTAATTTATTTTTTTTTTTATTTTTTTTTTAATGCAATTAGAAGTATTTTGGAACTGCGATTTTCTTCCAGTAATCACTCTTTGCTCTGCTACCCAGTTCTGAGCATTGTTCTTAAAAAAATGTCTTTAGTTTCATGATTAATCTCATCTTCTAGTGTTTCTGAATGGTGTAGTTGAGAATAAAGACTCCTGTTTCATTTAAGTTTTTGTTGCGTTTGTGCTTAAAATATAATCATTCTGCAGCACATGAATATAATTAGATGAAAACGCTTGGTTTAAAATAAACAGACATGTTATTGAAATTGCTTTCTGGTGGTATTACAGTTATTATGAGTAAGCCATACTGTAAGGTACTTCAGCATAGCTGAATGGCAGAATAGGATCATTCACGCATTAGAAGTCTTCCTTGCAGTTTTGCACTCTCCCTATTCATTGTAGTCTCTACAAGCTACATTATGGTTGAGCTCATTTAAAATGGTGGGTATTATTTTATAGTGTGCAAATATGTATATGTGTCTGAAATCCTCTTTTTTAGGAAACTGAACCTAGAATGTTACATTGCAAAAGCACAAATTCCCATTCCTATGCATTTTAGAAAATAATTTGTGTTAAAATGAAGTATTTGAAAATATATAAAAAACCCCCTCACTGTTCTGCAAGGATTTCTCCCCCATAGAATGCCAGAATTTCCAGTAAAAGAAATATATCCCCCAATTCTGGGGAAACATCCTTCATATTTTACTGTTGACAGGTTGATGAAAATGCGTTGTTAGACCCTAGTTTTATGAAAAAAATGAGTTTGTTTATTTTTGACTGCTGTAAAACGCAGAGAAATAGTTTGATGCCCATGTTGTGTGAGCTGCTAGTAGTTTCATGGCCATTTTTCTGTTTAAATGCATGACCAGTAAAAATGCTGTCAAAAGAAAAATTAGCTAACGAGAAGATACACAAGAGTCCTGTTAATTAGCAAGTCTTCTTGAATTGCTAATACCAATTTAGAGGAAATTCTTCATGTTTGACAATTTTTAATGGAAAGCCTTGAAGATTACAATTCTTATTGTCACTTGCATTATAATCTGGTGGAAGAATTTACCTATCCACGCTGACTTATGGCATGAAAAAAAAAGGACCTTAGATTCACAAAACCTGTAAGTACAGTATTAGTTATTTTTCATATTGTTAATTTTGTTTTCTGCCATTAGATCATCACATTAATCTGATCAGGAACTGTTCAACCACAGAATCCACAATAAAAGAATCTTACTTCTTGTTTATCACTGAGTAATTTTATTTTTGCTTGTTTGTTTTCATCAGACTCTTGAAGAACCATCTTATTCGATAGGCACCGTTTTTGGTTTCTGATTACAGTAATGAAATGGTGCTAGAGTGCAGAGAAGAAATTATTTTTTTGAGAAACATCTGGTGAGGCAGAAAAACTGGGGTAGGAGATACGTCCACTTACTTCGACACTGGTCACCCTCTGCTAAAATATATTTGTTTCATTCTGAGAGATAAAATTTGGCCTCATGACTTTTTAAAAAGGATGCATATTTTGACAGGATATGTTTTGTGCCATAATTAATGTTTTCTGTACATCATTGACCTTCTTTATTCATTGAAATAATGTAATATTTCCTCTCTGAAATGGTGTAATTTTTCTGGCTTGGGGGTGGGTGTTGGGTGCTGGGCCGTGGTGGGCACATCCACATTGTGTGAGTTGTTCATCAGTAGTGGTTGAGTGCTGCGGCTGTTCCCGGGTGGGTAGCAATGAAGCACTACCTTTTTTGCTTCTGTGGACTCCAAAGTAGTATTTTTCATATTCATATTACAACTCAGAAGAATTTCCTTCTCTCTGCAGACCTTAAAATCACATTATCTTATCACACGGGGACTTGCTAAGAAATATATAAATATTTTTATTTTAATACTGGTACCATACATAGGGTTTTTTGGTTTAATTTTTACTGTGCATTTGTTAAAATTTTCTAAATAAATCTGAGTATCTTTTCTCAGTCTGTGCATTTGAAACAGGAGCCAAATACATTCTAAACCTTTTCATCAAAACTAAACAAAAAAATCCCCAAATCTCTTAATGTGTAACATTTTGTAGTTTTTGTAGTGCTGTATAAATAAAATACAGATTCTTTTGTTTTTTATGAGGAGACATAACAAAAAGTAAGTATTTTACTGGTAATTTTGATGATGATCTCTGTAGTACAGTTGTCAGTCTTCAATGCTAATTCATGAGCATTAGGTAAGGACTTCTAGCAGCTTTAGTGATGTTGAGTACCCTGCAATTGTTAAAAGTTGTTGCCAGGAAATTTACCAATTAATGTTGTTAATGAGCAGGAAAAACAGCTGCATTGGGTTGGGTTTTTTGTTGTTGGTTGTGTTTGGGTTTTTTTTCCACTTTAATAGATGTCTAATCAGATTTTTAAAAAAATAGTTATGTATTCATACAGGCAGGGCATTTGGTGAGCAGAAGTTAACAAAGTAGGAGCTATCAATCCTGCTCTCTTTCCTATTGTTTCCAGAAAAGAAGGAAATAAAGAGAGACTCTGGAATTTGAAAGTATTGACCTTCTGACATGCACACACAGCATGGTCATTGCACTGGCACACAAAGTGCCTTAAGCCACCATAATGGCAAACTGCATTTTTGAAGTTACTGATATGAGAGCCAGCTGGATGGGGGATGAACAGCCAACAGTGATTCTGCAGCTATTTGTAAGTTACCACTTTAGAGCCAGACAGCTTCACTTTTATATTCCCAAACTTACCACTTCGGAATAATGTTGCTTTGTTCGGCCTAGCCAGGGATTTGTGACTGCTACATAGACTTAGAACCGTTTGGTCCAGGATTGTGTGGTCATTCTTCATAGAGATCTGCTTCACAGAGCAATTTCATTCATCTGGTTGTGGGGGAGGGATGAGAAACAGTGAAGGAACATTCAGATATAGCATTCTTCAAGGAAATTGCACATCCACATTAGCTGGTCGCTTTTTAAAGATAGAGGCAGAGATTTGGGTCAAGTAGTTAAAAGCCAATTCAGACCAATGTCTTAAGACTACGTGGGATCTCCTGGATAGGCTCTCCATATACAGTCTGAAAGAGACCTAGTATTTTATGTTCTGCAAGGGCTCTTACCCCCTGCCCATTTATTTGTTTGTTTGTTTGTTTGTGAACAGTTATCACTCCAGTACACTTTTACATCTTTTTGCGGTTCTCTTGGGCTCAATTTATTAAAAATTAGTGATCCATCACTAAGTGGGGTACAGTACAAATACGGGTGCTTCCAAAAGGGAGTTTTTGTGCCAAACCAAAAGAAATAATAGGGATACAAAAGCTGCCAAAAAGCGTGTCTCCCAATTGCTAATTAATCAGGCGAAAAAGCACCTCAGCAACTACAGTTGAATGTGGAACAGTTTATTGTAAATACTGAATAAAGATATGTTAAGAGGGCATAGTATCTCTTTGTAATTATGTGTAATTTAAAAATAAAGTCCACTACGTACTGGAGTCAGTAGGGTTTTTTTTTATGTTGATGGCATTGTGAGTGGGGAGACCTCTTTCAAAGAACCTCATGGTACTAACAAAAAAAGTTACCATTTTGTTGATTTTTTTCTCTCTGTTTCTGTGTGTTTGTGGTAATTATTAGTAATATTTCTAGACAATGACTAAAGCTTCAGGAAAGATATTTTTAAAAACTCATATCTTCAGTAATCTGGATTACATGGTATGATAGAAAAAGAACCATTGCTGTGAATATCTGGTGTCCAAAGCTGCCAATCACTTTTGGCACAGCTCCCATCATGGTCGCTGTGCCCATAATTAAATGCCTGTCATTAGTGTATTTTTCCATAACATTTACAATGGGAAAGGCAAGGGGTCCTTGCAGAGCTGTGGCTGTCAGGGGAACAATAAAAACTAATTACACACTCTGCTGTCACCATTGTCAGCTCTGCTTTTAGGGGGAAAGAACATGGGAAGTGTGTGCCTAATAATTATATATATATATATATATATATATATATATATATAAAATTATATATATACAATACCCAATTGGGGAAACTCAGTCATAGTGAAGTGACATTTACTTGGAAGTTTATTATTCCTGTATTCAAAAGACGTTAATTCTAGGGTTAGATTTGTCCCTTCACTTATGCCCACGTTGCATACACTTTTCCCTTTGCTTTTCAGCCACTTTTGCCTTTCTCATTTTGTGTTGCACACTCTCTGGTGAACTGAGCTTTCCAATGAAATTGCTGCGATCAAAGCCAGTATTTGCCTGCATTTATTAAATGGGTGGAAATCATCTTATCCTTTGTATACTTTTGCTTGTGCCCTGCATAGTAAACTGGAGTTAAAAAAAGAAAAAAAAGCTGAATGAAAGCAGCTAATTTGCATGTTCACATTTGGGTTTTTTTCTGGTTTTAGCACATGGTGTGTGGGTCATCTTAAGTGAAATCAGGCTAAGATTTTGGTGTACTGCAGAAGCAACTTGAGTGGAATGTGTGCCAGTTCCATTTATCCATGCACAAATATTTCCAAATGTAAGCATAAGTGCATAATTGCAGTGTGAATTATCTTAAATGCTGTTCGTAAAGAAACCGAAAGAGTGAAGTTGTGCCTTCCCAATAATATTTACTAATTATTTATTTGCAGCCTGTATAATGAGCAATTTACTTAAGCGTTTTTAGGGCACTGATTTAAAAAGAGTAGATCCTCAGAAGCAGAATTTTGAATATATTTAGGTATATAGATTTGCAGACAGCAGCCATATGGGTTTTTTGAGACTGCTTGGTGCCTTAGATTTTATTTCAGCTTTTTTGCACATGGAGGTTTTTAAATACTATACAAAAAATGGTCCCTTTAAGTTGATTAAGGAAAGTTGTTTAAATACATATCATAGCTTTTAAAATTAGAAGTTAGTAGGAACTGACGGGCAGTCATGAGGAGTGGAATCCTATCTATTTGTTGGCACTGTATGCCTCGACAGACACTGCAACATGTATTTCTTTTTCGTTTAATACCCCATTTATTGATGGTTTTTTATTGCCATTTTTTTGGCAGTGTTCAGATACAACTTTATTGGAGCAAAATGATTCTCCCACTGCTTTGGATGGGAGTTGATTTAGGTCCTGTATTGATGGTTTTATGGTGTAGTTCCTGAGTATGAGTTTCAGTAGTTTGGTTTGTCAGTTTCTGTGAGGCCACCCAATTGAATCCAGTGAGGGGACCCAGCAGCGTGGGTTTGCTGTGGACCCAGTGGGTCTTTTTCTGGTCGAGTCCATTCTAGACTAAAATTTTTTTTAACAGTTTGTGCACATTGGGATCTCTACCTTTGAGCGGCTGAAAAGGGTAAAAGCAAACCTGGTTGAATGAGTAGTTGTTTTGCTGTCAGCGATTTCAAAATTGAGAACAGGCTTATCATATGTCATTAGCAGACAGGCATTAGTGAAACTCTTAAGATGTTGAATGCCCTATATAGTGGAGTATGGTTCAGTGTGTGCCAAAAAAAATTAATAATTTAGGATCATGAAGGTAAAATTAATCAGCTATAGTAATATGCCACTGGGATACAGATTATGGATTTTCCAAAGCACTACATGCAGTATACTGCTCTCTTCTAGACAAGATATTACTGAAAGACCAGGTGGATCTTGTAAATGCCTAAGTAGGATGCTACTTCTCCTTACAAATGTAAACTCTTCAACATATTAACCATGTAATTTATTATCTGTTAACCAATATGGTGAGCAGTGATTCCTGTCATGTTATATGTCACTGTATTTTGAGGCTGCTGAGAAAGCAATTTTTCTTGAGGCAGTTTCATTTAATGGAGTATCACATATTACATTTTTTCATGATTTTCAGCAGATTTGCTGATGTCTAGTGGCTATGAGATAAAACGTGATGAAGGGAAGACACATCTGTAAGGAAATGTGACCCTTGTTTAATTTGAGAAGATACACGTTGATGAAATAAGCTTATTTTTTGTAAAATGGAGTCTTGCAAAACAATCCAGTTCTAATTCTTAAACTGTGTCCACCGTGCATACAGTTGAAATTTGGTCATGCTTGGTAGTGTTTGTATTGGCAGATCCAGTTGTAAGACACTGGGCCCAGTTTAATGTTACTTCCATGTGTTTGTAGTGAGTTGCTTGCAAGGTTCCCAGAAATCTTTGAAAATTTTCTGTGTTGATTTGTAAAATATATTTAAAAAATGTACTGTGAATGTTTTATAGCTTTTTGTGTTAGTTCACAAATGTTGTAAAGGAATGCATACACAATTTTATTGAGGAATTTACATCTTAAAAAGTCCTCAGACAAAGTACCTCTAGAAAAAAGTACTAAGAAGACTTCCTGCAGAGCATGATATTTTTTAACACGCATAATAGCATAATCCTCACTTAAAAACATGAAATATAAATCAGTCTCTAAAAATCTGTATTGGAGATAGGAACTTCATTAGCGGAAGGGTTAAGGGTTTTGAGAGTATAAAGAGATTCTTCACTGAAATAAAAAGAATGTTGTTATTTGGAGGTTCTTTAATCAAGGTGGTATGAAATTTCTCATTAAGGTTAAGATTCACATTATCATAACAAGTGACAGTGTGGGTGAAGAAGGAAAATAAATTAGAATGGTAGATCATACTTGCTTCTCATTATATCATGGCTATTCACTGCATTCAAATTCCAAGCAAACCCTTTCTCTATATCTCAGTTATATAGAACTTACTTGCAAAGAAGACTTTATAGGGAGAATCTCCATATTCACTGTTTCTACTCTGAAGCATGACAGTTAGCTTTAAAAAAAAAAAAAAAGTTTTTTTAGTGATTTAGAGCATCACTTTATTATTACTTTTTCAGACCCTGTGTCTGACTGAAGTACATTTTATAGCTTACTGTAAAAAGAAATCTCCATTTTCCATTTTTCATACTAGCTGTCTTGATTTAGTGCTGATATAATGGCCTTCTTCAGAACAAAGCATTTGGAAGACTTTCCTAAGCACTTAATTTTAGATGTGGAGTTTGGAGCTAATCTATTATTACTGATGAAAGCAATTTTGCCTTTGTAATTTCTGTGAGGAAATCAGATCACTGAGGCGCCCAGTTAGGATTTCTGTACTCATTTTTTTAATGTATGACAGAGGAATGATTGCTTCCTCTTTGTGTTTGTATGCCTGTTTACTTCATAAAGCTAGTACAGTGGAGGCACCCAAGACTTAATTTTTAGATACTTAATTAGTATCAGGTAGGTTTAGTGCAGTCTTCTTGAATTAGCTGTTTTCTTTCAGATTCAGTCCTACGCTTAAAACAAAATGTGGCGTGCTTTCCACGCTGTAATGACAATGCCAGAGACAAAATGAGTCTTGGTAGTGTCTTAGTCTCAAAAGGATGGTGATGTACTCAGGTGAAAAGGTTCTGTGGTTTTCAGTTAAATGAGCTAGAGATTAGTACTGTTATTTTTGATTGCTGTTAGGGATAAATTTATTAGTGGTTTTGGTCTGGGAAACATCTCTGCCTTTGAGAAGGAAAAGATATACTAATTTCTTTTTTAAAGATAAATTCATAGGTTTTAGAAAGAACCTTCCGTGCACTCCCAACTTTTTGTGGTCCTCATCACTGCAGTAATGCTTTTATTTAAATAATGTCTCAGAAGAAAGAATACTGTTTACACATATTCAGCTTGTCAGTTGAGAAATTATCTGATTAATACAGCATATCCTGATTTATGAAAATATGGATTACTAATTATCTTTTTCTACAGTATTCCCTTAATAAGTGATTGGGAATGGTATGTAAGTAGTATTCTGCCATATTTATCTAATGTACACAGGGTAAAAGAAATAGCATGGTAACACACTCTGATCAGATGCTCTGCTGTATTCGAATGACATTCCCATTGAGTTTACTGAATCATTGCGTATGTTCTTTTATTTTTCAAGTTGCAGTAATGGAAGAGAATGAACTAAGTATCAACTGTTCAGTTGACAATGCTTCACTGTGCCTCATTCTCTTTTATTCCTCTCCAAATTTCAAAAACATTACTAGTAATACTAAGCTGTTTTAAAAAAGAGGCCATTATTAAATCCCTCTAAAAATATTTACCTTGTGTTTTCATTTACCACTTCTGCATAGCCCATTCTTTGTTTTGGGTGTAGTTTACCAAATATTTACTCCTCTTCAAAACTAGTATTTCGAGCGTGGGTACATATTTATTATGTAAAACTCATTTATCCATATATTGATTAAATTCTCACCCTGCATATAAGGTTAGGAGAATGTAATATGAAAGAATGATAAGAGAAGTTTGTTACAAACTGAACTTGGTATAAAGGTGTCTGTACTTATTTCTTGAGGACTGGGAAGCCTCATAACTTTTTATTTTGAACTCTGTTTTGTAAAAGCATATTTCTTAGTTACTCAGGAGTCTTACCTCTGTTTTAGTCCTTTAATTGTAGTGGATTTTTTATACTTCTGATACTTACAAGCTTTCCTGCATTCCCTTAAAGTGAGAGGAGTGGAATTGGAAATCCCATCTGATGCTAACAAATTTTAAAAATCAAACAAGTGCCATGGCAATAATGCAACATTCTCCAGTAAAGCAACTTGAACAATCAAAACTTCATGCATCTGAAAGTTGAACATGCGAGGTGGAAAGATGCATCTGTTCTGCATCTGTTTTACTACAGGGCTGATATAAAATCTATTTTTCAAAAGATCTTGACACATCCGAAGGTAAGGCTGTAATTTTTCCTGTTTTGACAGTGGCTTGACTCAGAACTTTCAGTGGAGTCTAAGATAAGAAAGCATGTTGAGACAGGACCCCAGCCACTCTAAACAAAAAATCATACCGCTGCTTTCCAGTTTGAACAGGTAAATTATGATTGTCAGTCCAGTTGTATTTCCCTGTCAGAAATGTGATTTTTGGGAGGTTTGTTTTTTTTTGTAATGTAGATTGTTACAGGGAGTGAGAGAAGAAGCTAAAGAAGGGGAGGGGATGGGGGATGTTCTCTAAATTGCAGCCTCAGTTTTCTGCCAGGACACTTCTTTTGATTTTGTTGATTTGCTGCAATTCTCCAAGCTTCTAGAAACAGATGAATACTTCTACAGAGCGTGATTGCAATGCAAAAAGGAAAATAATCCTGAAATTTTAATGAAAAAAAAAATTAAAAACATTTAATTGAATTGTCATTATGTGTGAAGCCATCCATTTTTTTGGACAAATAATTACATCTTGCATATGACTTAGGTCCTTAATGTGAAAAAAAGACGGTTCTTAACTCTTTTTTCTGTCTTTATTCACTTGATAAGCTGAAAGTGTGTTTTTTCACTAACGGTTTTTAAACATCAAAATTTTGTATCTGTGCAAAAGCATTCATTGATGTAATGTATGGTCATGCTATAATTTGTGGTCATGCTGTGACCTAGGTGTTGCAAAGAACTTTAGATAGCTGAAGAGGTGGGTTTCTTTGCATTCTTCAGTTATTTGTGTCACTTTAAATGGATTTGCATGTAGTGGCGTCTAATGTGTGATTTTCAGACTTTGCTGATCAACTTTAGGGGAAAAATTACTTTCCTAACTATAAGTGGCTTATTTCTTTTCAAACATAAGTTGTGGTATTGTAGAATGTCTTCTTTATCTTTCCTGTCCCCCTTCCTTTTTCCTTTATTTCTTTTTGTTCTGTGACTATGAATATTTCCAGTAAAAAATATTTTTCTTTGTAATCTGTTTATCCCTTTATTTTATTTTGTTAGGATAAAATCAGGTGAGGTCCAGGGGTTCCTGACTAATGTGTTCTGCCTGGAAGGAGCCATGAAACAGTGGCTTCAGACTGCAGTAAATATTGACTGGGGCTCTGAGCTGAGCCTTGCTCAAAGCTCACTCTAAAGACTTGAAAGGCACCTATTGTTCCTTCTTAGTCAGTACTGCATAGCCAAGGCTAAAGTATGCAAGTGTTAGGAGAAGAAGAAAGGCAATGGGGGAAATTAAACAGTGAACACAGCTGAAGGCATAACTGCTCTAGCAGAAAAGGGCCAAAGCCCCGTTGAGGGCTGCATAAAGCTTTGCAGAGGTAGAGCATCCAAAATCATCCACCTTCTTTCTGTGTGAGATGCTCAGTGAACATAGCCTTAATTTCACCGAGGTAGGATTGGAGAAGAGGCACAAAATTCTGCTTTAAGGGATGGCTCCTGCCAAAGGTTCTTCAATCCTTTGTGAACAACTATGCCATGAAGGTGGATTATTGGGCAGCTCTCTCTCTCTCCCTCCCTCACTGAGGCTCTACTCAGAGCAGTGATGGATGAAGTATTTTGGAGAGTTTAACCACTGCTGTTCTGTTCCATGTAGCTGATGTTTGGCTGTGCAGAAGGAAGGCAAGATGCAGAGGATGTAGTTTAATTAGGTCACCACTTTTTATTAATTCATTTGGGAACACAAGATTGGCAATAAAAAAAAGACTGGAGATTGCTGTGCTTTCCTTTGCCAGTCCAACCTCACTGGAGAAGCTTTTGCCAGCCAGTGCTGGTTGGGTGATGGACCCATTCTTTAAGGCGCAATGGGGAGCTGTCTGATCTGTTTTTAATTTGCTGGCCGCTTTCTGTTTTCCTTAGAAGTGTTTTTTCCTAAGTTCCTTTAAAATTCTCGTTTGCCAGGATATTTCACCTCTTTATTGGATGAGTACTTATGTTGACTGGGTGGGTAATTTAGCCTACTACATTACATTCACCTGAACTGAATCTCTGTATGCATATAGATCTCTGACTTGCTGTGATGGAAGTGGAATTCATCTTACCAGGCTTCCTCCCTCCCTCCCTCCCTTCCTGCCCAAGAAAAGCCTTCAAAGAAAAATAGGATTAGCACTGTACCTGCTGCCAGTCTTCGAAAAAAAGTCTTTCCAGCTGATTAATTTTTGCTTCTAGGTTGGTGCTCCTTAAATATGATGAAAGAGATGTCTCAAACACATTTCACAATGGTCACCTGTCCTCCTCCCTTTTTATTTTGTCTCAGTTCCCTTTCTATTTTGTCTCAGTTAGGTTCTCCATTCCATCCTGTCCTTCAGTCTAGATGCTGTAAGGAAACTTCAAAGGACCCATGACCTCCTTTTATTCTGACTCACAAGACAAAGCCTTGCCCTCTGCATTTGAGATTACAGAAATGACAGTGTATCTATCTCATTATTGTAAAACATATTTGGATATTTTGAATATGAAAGGAGATGTGTAAAAGCAAATTCTGTTTACTCGCCTCAGATGGGAATAGGATTGTCCTTTATCTAGAAGAAGTGCTTGACAGTGCTCTAATAATGAATCTGCACTGTGCTTTGCTTTCACCCTCTAGCAGCACTGTAACAGGAAGAAACCCAGTCTTCTTGGGTGGAGTAGAAGAGGTTGAGACAAGGATGGGAGTTGCCTAAACTATGAAAATAATGTAGATAAGAAACTTAGTTTAGTGTTTTAAGAATAAGAAACTAAGTTTAGTGTTTTAAAGCTAGCAAAAGCATTGTTTTTCAAGTTTATAGTAGAGAGCAGTACAATTTCAAAGTGAGAGAAAACAACTTTCAATACGTAGGTAACACATTATTGCAAACTGCTGTGGAACAATGTGATTAAAATTTTAGTTTACTAGAATTTTTGTTTCATTAGAGATCACTCTATTTGGTGTCTAGAATGCTTGAAGATATAAAATCTGTTCGGTTGTTGTGTCACCATGTCATCCCTCCCACCCCTAACATTCTTCTCTTTTTTTCCCTAATGAGAAGCATACTCTATGTAAATAGTGTGTTGATCACCAGATCCTGTTCAGTATCCTTTATCTGTTCCAAATGCCTAGTAGAGGCGTTTGTAGTTATGATACAAAATAGGAAGGTTTATGATTATTTTTTTCTGCAGTGAATCTGTTTTCCTTTGAACTACTATTTTGTACACTTAACAGAATTACATCTCCTTAGTTTTCCAGTTTTAACCATTTCTTAGGGTTTTTTTCTGTCTTGGATTTTAAACTAACAGCTGGAAAATATATTTTACTGAAAAGCACCTCATCACAAACACCCGCAACTTGAAAAAGTTAAACATCATTAAAAAGAATTTTTGTGTATGCCACAAATGCAAAGTGACTTTCAATACAGCCTGTATGAGGAAACAACTACCAGACTCTTGTCTGGGCCACTTTTCTTTCTTTTTGTTTTTTTAAATACTCTTCTCATTTGTGTGCATGCCTCTCTTCCTCACGTAGCAAAACAATTTTACATGATGATTGATATTTTACAGAAAGGAAAATTTAGAGTTACTGCTTCTGCAACAATCAGAATAATTATTTGTTACATAAGCCATGAGATCTTTATTTTACCCTTAAAACGTGTATATGAGAGAGAGTAAAATGCCTGAATTTTGGAATGGTTTATTGTTAAACTTGGAAAACTACGTATCGTTTCTTTGTACTTGTTCTAAATTACATTAATTTGTGAATTGACTGGCATTTTTTAAAGTAGAATGACCAATCAAATTCATATGTGGATTTTTTCAGTCTCATGCTAAGAAAAACCCCAAAATCAAAATGGTGTTCCCTCGATACTCTGGCTGATTTTTCAACTGTAACCACGAGTATTCTGGAAAGCTTACAAGTCTTATTTTTTGTTTTTTTTTGCCTCTGCAATGCTGCATTTGTGTCACAGCTCCATAATGCAGCTTTATTTTTTTATGCTAACATTCTAACTAGGTGTTTTCCCATTTTAGCAGAAGTCAGTTTGAGAAACAAACTGGTAGTTGGTAGTTGTTGGTACTTACCATTGTACACTGAGTTGCATTTGTTTTCTTCAAACTTTTTTGATTCTATTATTCTGTAAATGTCTGAATTTCAAATAAGTACACTAACTGTACTGTACTAATGCAAAATACTCTCATATACAGTCATGCCTACTGTTTCTCTTAGAAGTTCTCCATTTACCTTTCCTGTTTTGGAATAACAAAATTTTATGATGGACAAATGTTATAACACAAAATTGAGTGGGCTTATTGCAATCTTTTTATTTAATTAAAAAAAAATTTAATTCTACCAGTGTTTTCTTAAGAAAACAAAATAATTTAAATGTTGTAACGGCTGGGAAGAGTTCTGTTTCTCCAGCAGTCTTCTGAAGAGGAGTGTATTATTTTTCATGAGGAGTGAACAGAGAACAAAAAATTGTACAAAGACCTGTTAGTTGTGTCTCTATGAAGGCTGAAGCAATGGATGTGGGGCACGTGGCTCAGCAAAGGTACCGTGCCTAGTGATCTGCTAACAGTTTACACCTTTCATGTTGAAAGATATCTCGTTGAGAACAAAGGGAAGAAAACGCCTCATCATCTGTGCAAGGTGCTGATTTTCAGTTCAGCTTCACTGTAACCAATTGCCTGGTTTGATTGGTACAGCCTGTTTCCTATGGTGGTTTGGCCTTTTGTTGAACTAATTGAAGTCACAAAACATGGTAAAGAGTTGCTCTCTCCTTAAGTATACACAGGCTTTGGACTGGTGAATCAGGGATGTATACAACCTCCTAATTGAACACAGTCAACGTGTCTTTGCCTCTGTGTTACAGCTTCAGAAAGGAGTTGAATTTTATGTTCTTCTGTATTTGTTAACAAGATTCTGCACTGACTTCTTAATTTATGATTAATGAGAAATACAAAAATGAGCTTAACTTGATTAGTCAGAAACAATAGTGAACAGTGGTACTGTAATTGGGCAAAATAATTTTACTTCTTGACAATCTAGTACTGGATTTCATTGCTATATTTTAATTGCAATGAGACGATCATTCAGGACAACATACAGGTGTATACTCTTAGTGTGACACATTTAAATTATTCTCAGAAGGATTAATGGAATTGCTACTTTTGCCCACACAGAGGAGATATCTAGATATCTATATATCTCCTGTATGTATATTTCATGTTTCTATTAAAAGAGTTGTAACTTAAACCAATTAAATAAAAGCAGATATTGCCAAACTAATGTCTCAGCTGGTTTCCTTCTATTTTTCCATATCTTTCACATTTGTGTGTATGCCTTACTTCTCTATTTCTCATCTAACATAAAAGTTTTAATATTATGATTGGCATCATATTATTGGAAAATTTTGAAAGTTCTTTTGGAAGCATTAAGATTTGCTTCTCTAGAGTCCACAACATGCATGGGCATTTTCTTTTGCATAACCACTTACCCTTTGGCAAAGTATTAGAACAGTTGTACCAAGAAGAGCATAATAAAGTATGAACCTAACAGGGTCCTGAAAGTCTCCATTGTAATTTAGTCTCTTATCTGAAGTAAAAGTTCAGAACAGCACAGTTCTGGGTCATTTTTGAAAATGGAACAAGAAAATGGTTGTTTTAACTCTGTGCATGTTAGATACAAACTCAAATCATACTTAAAAAGCAAATGCCTTGAGAGAACACTCACTGGTTTAACACAAGGATTCTTGCTAAAAGCTGCACTAGCCCTGCCTTGTGGAATATCAAAATTGGTGCATGTTTTACAATAATCTGTGCAAGTTTCAGCAGATAAGATTGATGATATCTGCTCTATCGCTCTACCCTAATGTAGAATAAAGAAAATTATACAGACTCATGTACATTAATGCATGATATGCATTCTTTTTGGTCACATTTTTGAAAAAAAGAATTCTGGTCCAAAATCTGTAAAAATACTTTAAACATGTTATGTAACTGCCTGTCTGATCAGGCATCTCTCTACCGTATAGTGACATTGTGGTGTTTTAGAACAGTATGAAAGTCTGAAGGGCTGGTTTTATATGTATTAATTAAGATGTTTTGATGTTAGTGCATAAAATACTTTAAAGACACTTTAAATTTGTAATATGCTGTGTCATGAATAATCAAGAAACAGGTAGAAGTGATTTGATTTCTCAACCTGATCTTTTACTTGAGTTGTCAACCTCTGACACACTTGAAAAAAATTTATTTTCAGAAATGGATTTTGCAAATGTGATGCCTCAAAATGCAAAATTTATAAATTTTTACTAGAGAACGGATATGTCATTTTACCCGTAGGGCTTTAGATGATGAATTACATTAATTCATAGGCTTTCAACTTCATTAATGCAGAATTTTAAAATTCTAGCCTCTAGAATATTTTTTTAAACCCCTGTTTGTTATATCAGTTTCTGAAGATATGCAAATTGCACATTCAGCTTCAGTTGAATCTTCTTACTAAAATATAGCAATTGGCCAGCTCATATTCTTCATTTTCCACAGCCTTTGTTTTTGACATAGGTGTTAAAGAGTGCCTTTTCAACAGTTTGTCTAAATGAGAGAAAGCTTTCACTTGGTGAATTGTAAAAACACACACAAAAATCCCTGCACTTTGGAAGGGTTAAAGCTTTTTAGGAAGGTTAATAGAAAATAAAGAAGTGTAGCAATGCAGTGTTTGTTTGAAGAATTTGAGCCAAGGTGTCTATTTATCTCTAATGGAGGATGACAACGAAGGATTTAAGAAGTCATCCCACTTATTGTCTCAAACACAAAAACCTTCCGCCTGCATCTTTCAACTTGCTTCACCACTTCTGAAGCAGCAATGGGCAAACTGCTGAATTTTTATTAATCAGCTTAACCTAATGAGATGAAAAGACCTTTTGAGAATTACAGGGGGAGAGATATACACATGCAAGAAAACCTTTTTTTGGCTGCTTTCACATCCAGAAATTTTCTTCATACCAGCTGGGAAAAGGCAGACCTCAGTTCTGCTTCTGGCTCACCTGACTTCCTTGATTCTCTTTCCTATCTCATTTTACATCTTCTGTAAGCATATGTTCATGAAGTGTTCCCCTCCCCCCCAGATTCCACACCCCTTCAGGAGCAAGTTAAAAAGAACATATAACGTTTGTTTGGGTGGAGGTACCTTTGGGAACTGAGGCAAGAAAGCCTAAGCTGTTAAAACGTGACTCCTCTGATGGGGGCCGTATTTGGATAACTTGCCTCTTCTAAATTCTTCTCTTTTCCTTTTCTTTTCCTTTCCTTCCCTCTCTTCCTCCCTCCCCCCAGCTTGCTCTCCTTTTCTCTCTCTTGTCAAGCCCACTTCATAAATGGTAGCAGCTGGAGATCTTTTTAGTGGCATTCAGGGATTACTGCCCTTCAGGATTTTAATAAGCCCCACTGCCTGAAATGCCTGTGAGGGTGCTCTCTGAGACAATTACCATTCAGGGCTGGGATTGAGGGCTCTTCATGGCCCAGATGGCCAAGGGGCTGTGCACGGGCAGATAGCCTTCTCTAAACAACAGATCACTGGAGCAAAGAGTGTGGGTCATTCCCTCCCCCCCCCTTTTTTTCCCTCTTTTTTATTTTTTCCTTTCTTTTCTCTCATTGGTTAGCTTGAGGAGTGGGGAGTAGGAGAAAAGGAAGTGAATATGGGGGTTCTATCACTTTGCAGCTAATCAACGCTAAGTTTGCTCATCCTTTTTATACATAACTGGATTTAAACTGTGACCTCTTAAGAACTGCAATTTGAGGTTACATATCCCTATTCACTGTAAGGCAGCTGCTCTTTTTAATTTAAAAATACAATACCCCTGATTATGAGGAGTATTTTTTAGCTGCCCTCACAGGAAGAAATAACCTGGAAAGGGCTAGAACAAGATCTCTTATTACTTTAGTACGGGAAACAGGACAAAAATTGCAGGCAGAACTAATTGGTAGCTGTGGATGTTGGAACAGTCTGGGAAGTCTGGAAAATAACAGCTGGTTAACAAGTGGCAAACGTTTAACCAGAAGGAAGTGGTCATTTAGGTTTGCTTTTACCTGAAGTATGGTGTGGCTTCTATATGATTAATTGGTGGACTTCTTAAAAGGCTTTTTCCTTGGATAAAATCTTAACCACTGAAATAAGGGAAGTGTAGGGTTTAGGAGAGAGGGTTTGCAATTATTTTTTGCAAAGACCACTCCTTGATGACTTAAGTACATGCAAAGCTAATTTCAGTACAGCCACAGCTTTTGGGTCTTGCACTCCTGTGCAAAAAGCGGAAAATGTGGCTTATTAGCTGAATAGCTGTTCTCTGTCTGGATGGACAGACATTAATTTTTTAATCTTTGGACCCCTTGATGTCAGAAAAAACAATTTGTGCCTCTTCTCATTAAAGTTAATATTTGTGATACACAGCTCAATTTTTGCCCATTTGCTTTTGACTTATACAATGAATACTTCATTTATTTAAATCGTATTTAATAAGTAAGTAAAATGCATCGTTATAAAAGAGAGAAATTGTCCAAAATAAAAAGCATATAGGTGGACTGTTGTATGGCTGAATACTTTGGATAAATGGGACTAATTCTGCAGTTTTTGATCTTGAGGATTCTTCTCCCACACCCCAATAAGCTGTAGCAAGTTAATTTGTGGACTGGCTGAAACTCCAGTTTAAACTTTAAAAGGAGTATTTGACTGTTCCCTAGGAGAAATAATACATATGAATTGGTGGTAGAGTTCTGCATGCTGATAATATATATATAAACAACTCTGCTTCATAAATGGTCAAAGAATTAGACCAAATTAAAGTAGGATGATAGTTTCTTACTTTAGAATGAGTGGCAAGGGCATAGAGATAGGTCCTCCTGTTTGTTTTAACACTGCTGAATTCTTCCTCCTTCTTCTGAATATTCAAGACTTCTCAAGTAGAGTAGCTGTGCTGAGGGATACCTCTGCAGTTAAGAAATCATTTGTAACAGAAACAGTAATACAAGGTGACATTTCAACTCATTAAAATAATTGTGATAATCATGGAAGTGAATAAGGTGAGTAAAATTTGTGCAGTTTTAAGAAATAATAAGTTTTTACATATTATCTTTTGAGTCCCAAATTCAATTTGTATGAGAGACAGCATTATAAATTAGAACAATTTATTTAACATTGAAACTTGAGTCTTAGGTTCAACTTGAATTGATAAGACTAGACCACCTCAGCTAAAGATTGCTTATGTGTATATAAACAGTACTTCAGTTTGCTGGATGTAGTGTGACACTTGTGGGAACACCCATTGTATGTACTGCCCCATTTCAGCTATGGTTGCAGGATGTGTAGTTTCATGCTGGAACATCTGGGCTGTTATTTTGATAATAAATGCATGTGCGATGTTATGTATAGTATAAATTTTGCTCTTCAAGGACATCAGTGTGATTCACTCATTGTCATAGTGTTGGGTGAATTTAAGACTAACAATGGACTAACAATGTCGTGTTGAAGCAGGCTAAAGCTCTATGCAGAACTGTTTAGAATAAAGGTGCAGTGTTTCTATGTGTAAATGTAATGCTGAAGTTGCTTAATGGGCTCTTTTGATTATAATTTTGGATAATTTCAAACTATTTCACATTTCTGATATGTGTGATTTCTGTTAGGAATGGTGTACTTTTTTTGAAGGAATTCTGGTCTCTTAAGTGCTGTGTGGATCCTTTCACCTCTAAGCATTGCTGCAGTATTGGTCAAAATAAATATTTAAGTGCCTGTGTGATATTTGATATGCAAGACCTATGATCATGTTCCTCAGATCATACTCAACATCTAGCATGTTCAGCATCTATGTTCCTTCTCAACATTCAAGGTTTTGCCAGACTTTTTTGTTTTTGGTCTCATATTTTTTTCCCAATACTAGAATAGGCCTAATTTTTAACGCCATTAAGAGATTAATTTTTCACTCACTGTCTTCTGTCAGAATTCTTTGTTAATAGCAAAGAATGCTAGAGATACATGCAAAGGTAGGACTTCAAAAAACAGATACCATGGTAGAGGCCCTATTTGTAACATGTAAAAGCATATAGCACTGGAATATTTTTACTCCCTTTCCTCCATTTTCCAGCATGACGTGTCTGATTTTAGCCTTTTCACACTTTTTTTATTCCAGTTGTCAGCAGACAGTGTGTGTGCGGTAATTTACCTGACAGTGTCTACTGCTGCCAGGTGTGGAAGCCTGATGGAATCACAGAACAGCATTATAGTGCTTTTCTAAATGTCATGGGCATTTAGCTAAGGGCTTCCTGAAAGGATTCTTCCCAATTTTTGTTTAAAAGGTGTAACCCTTAATTAGAATTTTTGCTTTCTTCTAGTTAATAATATATACTGTGAAGTAATTATTGGATCCTAGTATTACAAAGGCAGGTATATAAAAAATTGTTTTCCTTTTGTTTGTCAGAAATGTTGCCTGTCCTTCTCTGTGTTTTTTATTCCTGAATAGTTGCAGAAATAATTGTGGAAATATTTCTAATTAGCTTGGATTAGCTGGATAAATTAAAAGCAGCAAAAAAAGTGCTTGATAGGCTATTACCATATCCTGTTGGTACTATTTATAAACTTAACTGGTGATTTGGAATCTTCTTCTAATGGAAGCAATAGTTTAATATTCAAATATAATTTATTTTGTTAACACATATTTCCTTCAACTGTTGTTCGGTTAACTACAGGATCACATTCTGTAAGTGATAAAATATTAAGTAATTTCACTTAAGAACTTCTAAAATTTTGGACTTCTGTCTCCAGTCTTTAATAATGTCTGTGTTTTTAGGTTTCTGTTAAGGGAGAAGAAGGGTGTTGCTATCTAAATGTCTCTGTGAGCATGTCCAGACCACGCTGTTCATAGTGCTGTCTACAACACAATCTGATACACTGTAAATGGCCAATATTTTTTTTAAGTGTCATTAGGAAATGAGGTGATAGTGTTAGTCTCAGTATGCAGAAAAATTAAGGCAATCCTAAAAATATAATGCAATTTAGCAGTTCATAAGAATCTTTTTCTGAGCATTCTAAAGATACAGTTTCCCATTTGTGTGTTACGGTGGATTTGTTAAATTGGCATTTTTTTCCATTTTATTAATTAAACCCATTTTCTTGTGTAAAAAATGGGGAAAAGTAATTTTTACTGACACATACAAAGGTAGGGGGGAAAATGTTTCAAAGAGTTAGTCCGACTAAAAGTATTCTGGTAACCAGTTGGGTCCTTGATATTGGATCTGGTTTTATGCATCAGTGAACAAAAGCCACTTAATTGGTGTTTATCCACTCCAAGTGTCTCAAACAGTAAACAGGAATAAAATTGTTCAGAAGTGTCTGCACGTCATTTCCTCACAACTTGCCATGACTCCCTGGCGCTTCTGGTTTTGTCGGATTATTAGTCTGTGAAGGAAGAGATAAAGCATTTCCTTGTATTGAATTTGAGCACGCTCTGTGCTTTGGGCAGAATGAAATATTAAAGGTTGTTTGCAATCTCACAGATGAGCAGGGCAGGCAAACTTTCGCACGCACACAGAAGTGGAGAGCAGACTGAGGTAGAGGCATCCATAGATTCCTGAATTTAGGAGGTCTGTTTGCGGTTGTATTTCCCTCCCACATACAAGGATGCTCCGCCCACATGGTTTTGAATGGCCGCTTTTAATTATTTTTCTAAGTATCTCTGGACCATATGTCCTTGTTAATCCTTCTGTTGACTGTGGCTACTTAAACTATTTCATAAACACAATAAACATCACTAATTGTAGTGAACTCTCCCAGTCTAGCATTCCTGAAACTGTGGAACCTGCAAGACGTGCTCCTGCAGATCATAGGGTGTGGATGAACTGCTCTCATTTTCATCAATAGAACAGATTAATTACCATTGGGAAGGACAGCAATAAATAATAGAGCCTACTTGGAAAAGTAAAATACTTTGGGGTATTGTGAGGTGATTAAAATACAAAGGGTTAACTGTATTGTGCATTTTTATTTCTCATTCTTTTTGTAAATACATAAAAGTTATGTAATAGTGTTGTGTCATTACTGTTTATAGTGAGATGGTCAGAGAAGGATTTCTTTAGTGTTGAGTAATGCTCTTAATACTGTATAATACTATACAGCTGGTAATTGTCCTGTCGAGAGATGTTGTCCGTGGCAATCCTTCTTTATTAAAATTACCTTACATCTTGGCTCACTGCTGAGACCTTTCATCCCATGGATGGCTGGTTTTACAAGTTTAGCCTTATCTGTCAGCCTGCCTGTGTGGAACCAAACTGAAACGTATCTATATTACATAATGAGAAACTTTGTCTTAAGTGTAGGGAAGTCTCCCACTATGAGGCTGTCAGCTACCTAAGCCCTAAAATCCATGATAATTTCTGTTTCTATAAAATGCCCCTCATTATGGCACATAAAATGCCTGGCTGCAAAGAACTGCTCCGTGATGATTGCATGCCACATACCAGTCAGCATAAAATAAAACTCCTGGGTAAAAAATAAATAAATAGACATTTTACTTGACTTCATTCGCATATTTTTTGAAGAATGAGATTTCCAAGTTGTCTGGCAGTGATACAGCAACAAATTTCATGCATACAGTATTCACCACAGAGGAACTTAGTGGCACTTCTGCAGTCTGGTGTGCCTTTCTAGTCTGTCACAAATGAGTGGGGTGATTCATAGAGAAGATGGTGCACAAGGAGTTAAACGAGGCTATTTGCCATTGATCAATACTGGGAAAAATATGCAGTAAGGACCCAGTAAGCTTCCAAAGAACTTGCTTTGAAAAATTCATACAACAATAAAGTTGCAAATCCTCCTCTTTATTTGAAGGGAATTTAGCAAAGATGCATCTAACAGGAGGAAATATGAAAACACTTTTCCTCAGTTACCAATCGTTAGCTCAAAGCAAGTAATGAAATTGTTTCAGAAAATAGCTGCATGATTATTTATTGACTTTGGCCACATTGATTTGCTAAATCAGAAGAATGTTATTAAAGTTTGCTGTTTTAAGCAACAACACACCCTCCTCCCCTTCACCCCTTTCTTTCAGTTGACATGGTCAAATCCCAACACAGCTTTGAAACCACTGTTTGAGAGATTGTGTATTTCAGTTATACATGTAGTAGTTTCATATTCTTAATTCTGTCCCCTTGGCTATTCCCACCCTTTGTGTTTTGGAGTTTGTCTGTGTAGCATGACCTGCAATTCAGATGTGAAATTATGAGCTGTGTTATTATATGTGTGGTTTTGTTTCAAAACTCATTTAACTGGAGTGTGGACTGTATTTTTCAAGACGAAATATTACATATATCCTACATTACAATGTCAAATTATTAGTGGATTTTCAAAGCAAACAAAAAAAAGTAATTTAAAGCTATCTCAACTGCAGGGTTTTTTTACAGTCCCTGGTTATTTTAAAATAGCATATGTTAGAGCAGTCCCACAACTGATTACTGTGAAGGCTGGTGACAGAAATGCTGAATCCTACAGAGGATATTATAGAAAACTTGGAATATATTTAAACTAACCAAATATTGCAAACTTTTTCCTTAGCCATTTTTATGTGAGGACGACCCCCTTGATCTTTACTTATGCATCAGGTGCATAAACTTTGGCAGGTGTGAGATCGCTCTGGGTTGCATAGTAGGAGCAAAATTAAACTCTCTGGAATACAATTTCTAAGATTTCATATCCGTGTCTAAGTGGCAGCATCTATGTACTGAGTGGCCTAGCAGAGGAAAATGGACTTTTGTAGTTAATAATACAAAATCAATTTTTCTAATACCCTGTTCCTTAAAAGAGGCAGGTTTCTCTTCCACTCTTAAGTAGCCTAAAGTTGTTCTATAGCTGTCTTTTATAATATTAACATTGCATTCTCCATCTGAAAACTCATTTTTAGTCTGTCCTTTGAATGAGTTAGAGGTGAGGGAGTCTTATGTTATCTGAGGTGTAAACAGAGTTTACCAACTTCTCTGGGCTGAAGACTTTGCTACTTGCATCTTCTCGCATGCATGACTCTAGTGTTTCTGTTTTCTAACTAAGAAACTCTGTTCTTTAACTCTATTGCTAGACCAACAGCAGCACTGCAGCAGGCCCTCCTCATCATCTGAACGGGGGAGTTGTCACTACATTAAAAGTCTGAGCCTGCCCTACGAATGCATGCATCCGCCAGCCACATATCACTGCTAAAAGAAACATGGCACGCAGGTGTTTAAATTATTTACACTCATAATCGCCCTTTATGTTACATTGCTGAGCCAAGCCTCTGTTATTCTAGTGCATAATTGATGGTGTTCAGTAGTGGAAAAGTTAGAAAAGCGGAAGTAATGTGATGCGAAAGTTGAGTGAGGCAGCTCCAGCTGGCTCAGCTGCCTGGAATGAACCACCCGCATGGCCACCTGGAGAAGGCAGGGGAGCGGGCTTGGACCAGGCATCATGTCAGAATCTTGATTTGGCATTTGAAGGGGAAGGATTTCTTCAGCTGAGCTGCGTGACTAGCAAGGACTTGAAGGCTTTTGTAGTTTGTCAAAAATCACGTCCGTAAAGCTCTCAGAGGAATTACACGTCTGTGTGCTCAGAGAGTAGTTTACTGTGAATCTTGCGTGATTTGGGCTGGTGCAGTGACAGCTATCAGTGGATGGTAAAAGGGTTGTAATGCCCCAGTCATTCTAGTACAGACAGTTCCATAACCAGGAATATTTTATAAAGGCTGCAGACCTTCAGAAATTCTGACCATCTTAGCATACACAGGAATCTCTCTCACACAAAAATGATCCAAAGACTGCCCCATTTTGTAATGACTTCAGTAATATTATTGCCATCTTGGATGCCAGTATAATATTAGATACACACGTTTATTTGAAAATATCAATTATGTCATTTCCAGAAGCTTCTGCTAATTTATAAAGCAACTTAGTATCTCATTTTTATCATAAATATTGAAATATTTTTAAAATAATACATGTGATTTACAAATATGAGGTCATTTTAAAGGTTTTTTTCTGCCCTCCCTTTCCTATGTTGGGCTTTTTCAAATTTTAAGTCAGTAGTTTTATTTTTCTGACCCTTCAGCCTGGTACATATGTGTAGTATATGGTCATACACCATGATATGACAGAAGAGGAATGATTGCTTCTCTTTATGAAAAGAAATAACCTTTTTGTTAAACAACAGGGATTGCTGCATTGGGTTTTGGTCTGTACCTAATAACGTCTGTAAAAGTTCAAATTGTTTAGGAGCAGCAGCAGTTCTGTTGTTGCTAATTAGTGTAGATGAGTGTCCTAATCACCAAAACCCCCAGAATTACTTGTTTGTTATCATCTGAGTGTAAAAAAGGATATTTCTTTACAGAAAAAAGGAAGCTGGTCAGAGTAACAAAGTAAGTTATTCAGGAAGTTGTTTTTGTTTGTATTATTGATCTCTATGTACACTGAATTCTTTTTGTAACAGTATTTGTCTTTGAGGCAACTGGTGTTCAGCCACGTGGTGTAGCTGTAAGTAGACCTCTTGTGTAACTGGCACTGAATAGTGCTAATGAGCAGGACTTTCTCTACTCTTGTGAAAACAAGGGCTGCAGCCTGTATAAACATTACTGGTGTAGCTGAAATGGACATATTGTGACAAGGGATGCATGGCTAAAATAATGAAACATTTGTGCACCTCACTTGTATTTTGACAGAAATTGGTGCGCACTTGTAATAGTTGGAGCCCCTGACATAAACATGGTGTCTTCATGCACTTGAACTGATTATGTATTTTCATACTAAGTAACACACTTTCTTGTGTGCATGCTGTAAATGACCACACACTATTTAACTAAACCTTGGCTTACATTACCTTCATACAGAGTGGTAGTGCTAATGTTGGTATATGGATGCTAAATACTCACTCTGTGACAATTCTTCAGGTGGTAAAGCAGCTAATAACTTTTATTGTTTCTAAGTAGAGAAAATCAATGTTCCATCCTCACTTATCATTAAGAATAGTGCAGAGATCCCAAAAATTTCATCCCTATGCTTTAAGAAACTTGCCTCAATAATATTTGGTATATTAATTCTGCCACAAAGACCCAAACAAGCAGACAACAAGAAAAGAAAAAAAAAGAAATGAAGAAAATATTGCAAAGATTGTTATGACAATAATAACAAAAAATGTACAAAATTATATTTTATACAGAAAACACAGCCTTGTAACATTTAATGAAGCAACACAAATCCTTACAGCTTCTTTGGTGATGGTGCTATAAAATACCCTAATAAGCTATAAAGAAGGGAACCTGTGTCCTGTTGAAAATAATGACTATAGCAAAGTCCTGTGCCATAACATTAGGGAGGCAAAACAAAGTGAAAAATAATTAGACACTGAGGAAGAAAAATCCTCAAGCAATCTTTTTGCTCGACACTGTGTTGAACAGGAGATGTAAAGATATGATATTAGGAAGTACATTTTCTCAGTTGGAAAATATTTTGAAGAACTTGGTTTCATTGAAGTTATTTTCATACTGGAAATTACTTTTGTGTCCCAGAATAAAATCAGTGTTTTCAGATAGTTACCTGCCATTTACATTTTTATCTCAGTTTGTACAGATACATTATCATGTGTTTGTGTGTATATAACTGGTATACAAACTCACATTTTCCTATATTCTTTCTATATCACAAATATATGACTATCAGTCTCTAAATCAAGACTCCAACCTACCTCTGCCTGTGGAAGAGAAGGTGGAAGACAAGACTTTGTGGTATGAATTTGGGTCTGTTTTTCCTTTGCTTCCATCTTTTAATTTTTATTCAAAACTTCTTCTTGAGTTGTGGTCCTCTAGTTAAAGATTTAGCGGTGGCAGAAATTCATATCCCAGCTGAAGAAGTATAATGGCAATGGTGCAGACTGGTGTTCAAAGGTTGTGCATTATAAATTGTGTCAGGAAAGTTGTCATATGCCAGGACTTTAAAATCCAGATGTATAGTCTGCTTTGTTAACTCATACTGCAGTTACTATTTCTTGTGTACTATACCACTTAGTGAGTCAGCAAATATAAGTAATTGCAATTTAAGAGGTTAGGTATTGAGTCAAAACTTTTTTAAATGAGATATATCAATCTATGAAATTCAGATTGATATGAAATTAGTACTATGAAATTAATAGCCCTTCAGATGTGGGCTACTAATATGGGCTGATTTCTCAAAGTATCATTTATGCCCCAGGACTACAGCACTTCAAGGTTTAGTGTCTTGTTTTTGAGTTACTCTCTGTTTCTAGGATGCTTTTTGTAAGATAGCTATATATTATTTGTAAAATAAATTTGTACAGATCTAATTTTTAAGATAGCTATATATTTAGTGGCTATAAATACCTAAGGGTATGAAATTAAAGAGTCTCCTTTCTACTTCTCCATAAATAAAATGTGCTCTGTTTTCTCAAATCAGTCCAGCTATGTTCCTTGTTAGACTGTAAGAAGGCTCCAAAACTTTAATACTTGATTGTAATTGTTAATTAGCACTTGGTTATAGAAAATCTGTCTTGTAGAACTACATTTCTTATTGATCCAAAATTAAACTAGTAATTATAGAATTGTAGAACTTACATATCTTTTAAATTCCTCCAGGGATGGTGACTGAATCAGTTCCCTGGCAGGCCTGTTCCAGTGCTTGACAACCCTTTCAATGAAGAAATATCTCCTAATGCCTAATCTAAACCTCCCCTGGTGCAACCTGAGGCCTTGTCCTATTGCGTATTATCTGGCAGTAGAGACTGAACCCCACCTGGCTACAGCCTCCTCTCAGGTAGTTGTACAGAGCGATAAGGTCTCCTTTGGGCCTCCTGTCCTTCAGGCTAAATACCCCCAGCTTCCTGAGCTTCTCATCATCAGAGTTGTACTCCAGACCCTTTCCTGGCTCCACTGCTCTTCTCTAGACATGCTCCAGCACTTCAGTGTCCTTCCTAAAATGAGGGGCCCAGAACTGGACACAGCACTCGAGGTGCAGCCTCACCAGTGCCCAGTACAGGGGGATGGTCCCTTCACTGGTCCTGCTCCCACACTATTGCTGATACAGGCCAGGATGCCCTTGGCCTTCTTGGCCACCTAGGCACTGCTGGCTCATGTTCAGCCATCTGTCGACCAACACCCCCAGGTCCATTTCCACTGAGCAGTTTCCAGCCACTCTTCCCCCAGCCTGTAGTGCTGCAGGGGGTTGTTGTGACCCAGGGGCAGAAGCTGGTATTTGGTCTTGTTGAACCTCATTCAGTTCTCTTTGGCCCATTGATCCAGCTTGTTCAGATCCTTCTGCAGAGCCTTGTTACCTTCAGGCAGATAGGTAACAACCTCCTGCCCAACCTGGTGTCAATTGCGAACCCGCTGTGGGTGCACTGGATCCCCTCGTCCAGACAAAGATATAAAACAGGACTGACCCCAGCACTGAGCCCTGGGGAACCCCACTAGTGACCAGCTGAGTGTAACTCCATTCACCACCACTCCCTAGGCTTGGACATCCAGCCAGTTTTTTACCCAGCCAACAGTTCACCTGTCCAAGCCATGAACAGCCAGTTTTTCCAGAATGCTGTGGGCAGTGGTGTCCAAGGCTTACTAAAGTTCAGTCAAGACAACATCCATATCCTTTCCCTCATCCACTGACAAGGTCACTTTGTCACAGATGGAGACCAGGCTGGTCAACCAGGACCTGCCTTTCGCAAACCCATGCTGGCTGGGCCTGATCCCGTGGTTTTCCTGTACATGCTGCCTATTTTTGGTTTGGTTGGAGAGGTCTGCTTTGGAGTTGCTAGTTGAAGACAGCCATGGGACAGCCATGAGCTTTCTGTCAAAAGTCTGATAGCTAAATCTTGGATGTTAGGACGATCCAGGTTGGAAGGGACTTTGGAAGGTGTCTAGTGCAGGGCCTGTGCTGTAGCCACGATGGTCTCTGTGGCCTCCAGCTCACCTGACTTTTGTCACATAAAACACAAGACATTATAGTGCTGTGCCCAGAGGGGTCTGTCTTGGATGTCCAAACCACTCATGTATTGCACTGCATCAGGAGAGACCGAGGGTGCGCTTCTAAGATGGTGTCTCACCCCCTGACTGCCATTTCCATCGCTCAGGCTCACTCAGGCATCAAATCTTTTCTTGAGCGCAGGGCTTGCCCTCTGCACGCTATCACTGCAGAGGGAATGCGCTGCTGGCACCCAGAAAAATATTAAGCTGGAATTGCCATGCCATTCCCACAATTAGTCAACTCATGCTGCAGGAGGTGGAGGCTTCGAAAAGATGTTTTCCTCTCAAAAAGTAAATTTAAACATCTTTTTTTAATTTTATCCTTAGAGTTTTTTTGGATATCTTTTATGATTTTTTTCCCCATCTACTACCTCCCATACTGCTTGGTGTGATCCACTCTCAGGAATAAATCTCAAAACATCTTCATATCAGAAGTTGCTCTTCGTATTTATTTTTATTTATGTTATTGAGGATTTTTTATTATTTTTCATTTTGCTTTCTAGGTAAAAAAAAAAAAGTCGATACAGATAGAGGTATTTCCAGAAGAAGGCTAAATTACAAAAGCTGACAGTTGCCTTCTTGGCTGTGTCAAAAATTATATGAGTTATCTCAGAAACTTGTGTTTGAGATGTGCATTTGAATAAGTCCCTTCTGTCACGTACAGTTTTCCTCTCATACTTCCTTGGTACTTGTATTTTTACTTTTTGTGTCCAGTGGTATAGTTCTGTGCTTGATTTTGGAGAGATAGAGATGTCTTTAGGTGGAGGACATGCTTATTAAAGTGTATAGACTGTTTCCAGGGAATTGCATATCTGGATGGTCCGCGTAGTTTCATGGCATTTACCTGAATTCTTACTGGACTTATTTATGACTTGTGCTCATGGAAAGAACATAAACAGCTGGGGAGAAGAACATGCAGGGAATACTACCCTGCAGATAAAGAGAGGTGGTGTATTTCTGTATTTAGGTTATCTTTTTCCACTGGAGAAGGAAAAATTAGTACGTGCCTAAGGGACATAAAAGATTTTTCTGCCAGAGTAATTTATAGTGTGGACTAAGTATTTTTTGTAGCTGCCAAGTGTTTTTTAAAATGTTTTTGGAAGTAATAAGGTAGGATTACAAACTATAAATTGTTATAGTGGTAGCTGCTTACAAGCTTGCCCACCCATTCATGCTGCATAGTTCTTTATGGAAAGTTATGTTTAATTTAACTTAATGAATACTTAAGGACTGAGTCCACTCAAATGCTTGGACGGGCTGTTAAATTTACAAATGTCCTGCAGCTGTACTTTACCAATAAGGATTAGTAAAAGGACTAGACTGACATACATTTCACACGATTTACTTAACGCCAGTCTTCCCTCCCCCCTCCAAACCCCTCACCTCTCCCCCAAACTGGAGGCCCAGAAATGGTGTGGCAGGATATTCTCACCATCTGTGATGATTCTTACTTCTGCATTAAGATATAACTACTTTTTGGTGTTTTGCTTTCTTTTTCTGTTTGTTTTTCTCATAAGAAATTAGCAGAAATGTGTGCGTACATTTAATAACTTGTGGATAACAAATGGGAATATGGGAATTGCTGTAATTAAAATATGACATAGTAATTAAATGAGATAAAAATACCTTTTCACCTACAAAAGGAAGTCAGATAATATTTTTTTATTCTCAAATATTATTGAATGTTGGTTCTAAAAGCAGAACATACTAACCAAGCTTAATTAAAGGCTTAGTTATGAAAATTATTCTTTGCCTTTACTGATACTTTTTTAAGTGAAAAAGGAATATTTTCACTAGTCTATGGATTCTGAACTTGGGCCCAAAATATTATTTACATTGTATATATAACTGAAGGGCAAAAGCAGTTTGTATCTTTTCGAAGGTTTGTTGGTTTTTTTTTTTTAAATCTGTGAAGGGGACAGTTTTGGCAGCAGATGAAATAATTCAATTTCTTTTCTTCTGATTAGTTTTCAAATTTGTATAAAATAGCTGTCAAGCTCTCGAATGAATTGTTCTCCTTCTTATATTCCTGGATTTCAGTTGAGTTTTAGATAAAGAAATCTGGCTGCTTTGATTACTTTTTATCTTGAACATGTCATGTTGTCCTCCCTTCATCCCCTAAAAATAGTCTTTCATTGCACTTGCTTTAATAGATGTAAAAGCTGTGGGTAATAGATTACAACTAAAAATGGTACTGATTGATAACTGTATGAACAGTTCACTCAAAGACTAATAAATTGTTTTCCTACATATATTTAAAATAAATTAGTTTTTCAAAAATTTTTTTTTTATTATTTTTCTATAAAAACAAGTGATAGCTCTGTAGTTTTGCATGACTGAGATTTTGTGGAGTGAGAAGACTGCTGTGATTAAGTGCTTTTGAGAAGACCCCAGTGTGCCTGTGAGGATTTTTAAAAATATTGCTATCCCTCTTGTAGGACAGTAGGGATTTGTGGGGAAAATATTATATGTTATGAAGTGTGAGAGCTGGAGAGTTGTTAATATAATTTTTTTCTATTGGATGAATATTATGATTTTGGTGCTATTTCTAGATATAAATTATATTTATACTCGTGATTCTATCTATACCTTCCGTGAAGACAATAAAAGTTGCAAACAGAATGAAAACTCTCAATAAAGAAATCATACAGGAGGTGAATGTTTCACTGAACATAGATTATGAGACAAAGTTATTAGTGGAGTCTTATAACAGGAATTGGGTTATTTAAGTACAGGAGTTACTTTTACATATATTCATAATTATATTCAGATGTTTTCTGATTGTTGTCCTCAGAAACATTTTTAAAGCCATTTTATATTACATCCTGAACAAGACTCCCTTATTTTTTCCTCAAGAAAGGGGAATCTAAGAGAAAAAAAAAGCAATGCAACTTAGTAATAAAATGCTGATTTGAAAGGTGTTTTATCTATGGTCCGTCCTCCTTGAGCTGATCTAGATTTTTTCCAGTGCCATTTCTGATTTAAAGGACAGTTCTGGAAAGATATATAATTTTTCAGAGCAGTTTTGTGGCATTTTATTTTCACTTTGTACAGGAAATGCAGCGAAATACTGCATTTTTCCTTTTAAGTACTGTTTTTTTATCAGGTGATAGGTAGTGGTGAATCCTTCTTAGTATCCAGTGTTCATATAAAGTTTGGACACTGAGATGTGAGATATATTTCAGATGGATTTCAGAGTTTACTCAGTCTGGGATTTGCTTCTGTTGGCCTGAGACAATACTTGTGGCTATTGCTGACACAGAATAGCATTTGGGGAGCAGGACTACATGGCAAGTTGTATGATACCACTCACTGGAAACTGAAAAGGACACTTCACGTATACCAGAGGAGACCTCAGAAAGGACAATATTTAAAAGTATTTGTAGTTCAATATGTTAGGGTTGCTGGCAAGTGAATAATATCTTCAAACTGTGAGCACCTCCAGATGTTCTGGTGAATAGCTTTCTGAGTAAACTATTGCAAGTCACTTGAACTTTTCTCAGCCAGGAATCTCAGCTGTAAAAACTGAAGCCCGGCTTTATGCAATTCTTGAGCGCTGCTGCCAAATAATGATTTCTAAATCCATCTTTGTGTTTTGGTATCAGTGGGAAATAGTTGATAAAGTAGGTGGCTGAAACCAGAGACCAGTTTAGGCTGATCCGAACACGGTAGGTTTTTCTAATGGTAGGTAATTCTTTGGAGGCTGTTGATACAAACCAGGTGGAGTAATACCCGAATATCCTGCATGCTAGACACTGGAATTTGGATTTTTATTTAGTTAAGTGGGGGGGGGGAGGGAAAAAACAACTCCAAAAAACCACCTATTTTTTGACTTTTTGTTTTCTAGGGAGAGAACCTAAGAAGAAGAGCAAACTTTATTTTCTGCTTCTTAGAGATGTGATTTTTTAAGTACTGTTGTGCCACTTTTGACAACTGTATTTTACAGTTACCAATCCTTTCTGAAAGAGGATAACTGAAATAAGATATCATTAACATATGGGGTTTTATTTTGAATCATTACTGGTAGACTTTTAGTACCAAGAAAACAAAAGAATTTCTGCCTTTTGGATAGTTTCATTTTTAAAAAATATATCTGAAAGTCTCCTCACATTTTTTGTTTCTGGTCATGGTTACTTCAACAATGTTGTTTAATAGGAGGTATCCACAAAAGGAAAGCCACAACTGTATTAATTGCTCCTTTAAGGAAAGTGAGACCTTAAATGTTGGGAATTTTAAGTCAGAAGTGTAATATTTGAAGTCCAAAAATTGAGTCTGTTGAGGGATGTTTTTAGTATCTTCTTTAGAAATATGAGAAGAGAGTTAGCAGTTTGCCACACTTATAAAGTTTGGCGAAGATCTGACCTTTTTGAATTCATTGCTTGCAAGTTATTATTTCTAATCACACGCTTGATTGACTCCAGCTAAGTAACTGACTGAAAAGCCAGGGAGTTAAATCTAAAACCATAAGTATGTATTTTAACTGAAAATAGGGATCATCGTGGAATATGTTCTCAATCAGCACTTGACATTCATCTGAATATATAGCTTAAAAAGAGAAAAAAAACACAGGTAAGCACTGTTCTATCCTTTGGCAGGAGCACTGTGTGAAAAATGGTGATTGAGCTCTGAGAATGAAAATGGAAGCCCTGGAGCATACAGAGAAATAATAAAACTGGGCCCCTGATGGTGTTACGCTAAGTGCGGTTAATATTGTGAATGTACTGTGAGAGAAAAATCAGGTGAACCTTTGAAATCCTTTAAGAGATCGCCAAGTCATTTTGAAGTTTCAGAAAGCTGCCTGTAAATTAGCTAATGAAAGAACTGATTTTTAAAATAAAACGGGACTATATGCAGATGTTATCAATGTTTGGAAGATGCAGAGTACAGTCTTGCCAGACCATTTCTCAGATGAGAAGATCTTTGATGAGTGGTCTTGTTTTTCCCATAATGACAGAAGCTCCTGAGGAGGAGCTTTTCATTTGGTCCTAAATTGAAAGGAGTTAGAGATCATGTCACTGGAACAGTCAAAATGCAAATTACTTTATTTTCAGGAAAAATGCGCAAAAGAGAATTGTTTCTGGTTTTGGTTTGGTTTAGCTTTTTTTTTTTTTTTTTTTTTTTAATAAGGGAAAAGTAATGCTACTTGCATATTCTCTTTTGACAGGTATTAGAGTTGTGGGTTTTTCCCTGTCCTTCAGACATTTGACAAGAAGTATCAAATGTTTTGACTTGGTTGGTTTTCTTACAGGTAGATGATGCTGCTGGAGTGTTTGGCCACAACAAAATTGTTTTATGTTTCCAGATGAGAGTAAGATTTGTATTTGCTGGATGTTATACATGAGAGTAAAATACGGATCCATGTTAGTGCATGTGATAGATGGTCTCATATACTGGGAAGAGTACTTTGTGAAAGATGGTGACCAGAAACAGGTGTTTGAGTGGCTGTAGATTCTCCTGGGATCAGAAGGTTAGACAAACTGCCCCTAGGACTTAAACAGGGCAGTCATTTCATGTCAGTTTAATTATCCCTACATTTTGTGAGGCAGTCACTCAAAGTGGTCTGGAAATATTAGGAAATTAGAGGCTTTAACAGCTTTGAGGGCAAAGTTCTGGTTGGGTTTGTTTGGTATTCATTCACTTTGTGATAGTCTTAATGCAAGTGATGGGCTGTTTAGGACCACGAGGCATGCTTAGTACCAGTACAAGATTTAATCGAGACACTATCATTCAGCAGGAAATGCCTTTCAGTCCAATTTTATTTATATGAATTTTCTCTGCAACTCAGTAATCTCTGCTTGGGGTCATTACTTTGATTTTAACTTAGCAATGTAATTCCTAAAGTGCTTCAAATAAAAATATCCTTGAAGGAGTAATAAGTTTAAATAGCTCTGAATCAGTTGAAAATAGTTTTTTAATTTAGTTCAGGCTAGGAGCGCAAACTGCCAGGAAAACAAATAGATGGAGGAGGAAAAAAGAGATTAAGCATAAATACTCACACTGCACCATACAGTTAAAGAAGTTAGAGATGGGGCAGAAAGGTTAAATATACCCCTTTCTAGCATCCTGGTATTAATAAATATCTAGTGACAAAAAATAAAAAGTAATCAGCTAAATAATATTTAATACTTGGCTTTTTTGTTTGTTTGGCTTTGATTATTTTGATGGCATTAATGATACAGGAGATATAAAAATGTAAGTATCGCTTCCTAAATTAACAATTTAGTTACTAAATGAAGAGAAAATGTCTTAACATAAATAAACCACAAATCTCTAGTCATTTCAGCCAACCCCATTTCTTTTATAAAGCACTTTAGATTTTATTTTCATTAGCACTGAGAGGCACTTTGAAATGAGTAACTAGCAAATAAGCAAACTGAGATAATTCCAGTTTATATTGTTGAGTTAATAAAACTAATAAAATCTCTACATTTCCCAAGGTTTTCCATTATTACTATTTAATTTTTTTTATTGCAGAAGAAAATTGTTAGGGTTATATAGTCTTAGGCATCATGGAAATTTTCTTTACCAGTTTTACATTTCCTTATGACTTGAAGAAAATGAGGCTTGTTTTGTAGCTTGTGAACAAGAAAAATGCGCCTTATTAGTGGTTTCATCTAGGTGATTGTTAGCTTCCTCATTGGTTTTTCTGATGTTGTATGCTTGAAGGTTCATTTTTTCAGCTTTCTAAGAGGATTTTGGCAGCGTAGTGTACATTTTACAGGAGAGTAAATAGAAAGTTTTTTAGGAGCTCCTTTCCTTTAGCAGTTACTCTATTGTATTTAACACTATGACAAATATAAACACCAGCAGTTGCAGTTCCATGTAAGGTGCTCCAGTCACTGAGTTCTGTACAGTGCTGTGCTTTGCCATACAGTTGACAGTTTTTCTCCTATGTGGTGGCAGAAATTTTTTTATTTTTATTTTAATCATGACTTCTCTGCCCCTGTCTTCTTTCTCTACCTTTTTTGTGTGTTTGTGGTGGTTTTCCATTTTGTTTCCCCTCTCCCTCTCCTCTTTTCCCCTTTTCTATTTTTCAGTTTATTTTTCTTTTTTATAATTTTTTCCTTTTCATTTTCTTTCTCTTTTTCCTTCTCTGTTTCTCACTGAGGAAGGGGAAATGTCTGCTGTCAGTAAGAAATATGGAAGCCTGATTTAAAATACTGTTGCTCATTTATCTAACGGAAATTTAAAAGAAGCATTTTTTACCTTACTGGGTGCCTTTCTTCTGGTCATTTGGATCACCCCCCTGTAATAGTCACTTCATAGTAACAAGAAACCTTCTCTTAATCTCAAAAGTTTGGGACTAGACCAATATAATAGACCCCGTATTTTTGAAACATGATGTAAGGATTGTTCATTAAGGTATGGTATTGAAGATATATAATCCTTTTAGTCTGTGAGAGGATATTTTACGTTATGCCAGGTAGCTTTTTGTCCTGTTTTTTTAGTTATACTGTAATTTGCAGTCACGATCTTCTTATTAACAATTGACACTTAAATCTCAGTAAATATCAAATAAGTAGACAACATGAAGGTGAGCAGATCAAAAATGCATACAGAATAGCCCAGCAAAGTTTAAATAATCTAAAAATATGAATACACAAAAGAATATTTGAGTGGCTTTTTCATGAGAGCTTGGATTTTCTTTAGTTTTTTAAATAAATATACATCCAACTTATTTACTTTTCTGATTTCATGATTAATCAAGTTTTATGATCTCTGCATTGTACACATCAATAGATGTGTATATATGTCTGTCCACGTGTGTGTGTGCATCTCTTCAGAGCTGTCTTTATATGTATGTATTATTAAAAAAAATACAACGAGCTAAACCAGAGTTGTTTTTTCCTTATAATGCAATGACATTTACTTTAATTTAATGTAATTTGTAAATATACAAATTATTCTTAAAACGTGATGATTAATTTTCACTGCTTATATGACAGCATATCAGTGGGAGGAAGCAGAAGAGCTGAAACTACACTGTTTAATACTCCTTATTTTGATTTTCTTCCACTTTTAATTGTAGTCAAAATCCAGACAGAACACTTTGTGCAGAAGAGGGAGAAAAGCACTTCTTGAATGAGATGTTTGGTTTTTTTCTCACTTTGCCTTGATGGTAGCCATGTGGTATCCTGAACAAAGGCATGCCTTGGGATGAGTGAGCCATCGAGTGAACATAATTTCATTACAGTGTATAACTGAAGAAGAAATTATTTTTTTCCATACCTTTTCTGTGGGTAGGTCAATTCCAGTGTTTCCACACCACACTGGTTTGCGAGTCTGATTTATGGCTCATGGCCCATCATCAGTCGCCTCTTCTTCTCCCGGTTTTTTAGGCTTTGTTTGAATGCCACAATAGTCAGTAAAGAGTTAATTTCCAATCAACACTAGCACAGAAGCTTCTCCACAGTGTTTCGTGCAAGGTTTTGGTGTTTTGTACCTGTCACTGCCCCTCTTTCACGCCTCTGTGGGTATGGAAATGTTTGGAGACAGAGTGGGGAGTGGGGTTGTGGGCTCAGCGCTGCAGGCCCCTGACCGCCTGCTGCATCACCCACCGACCATGCTTCTCTGCTGTTTGTGGCACGCAATGCTCCAGGGAGTGCAGCAGAGGCGGTGCTGTCCCAAATCTGCCCTTCCAGAAATTTCTCAACAAAGCCAAGCCCTCCTCCGTCCCAGGGCCAGGGAGCACGGAGAGTGTCGGTGTCACTGTAAAAATGTCAGCTGATAAAATGTGGGCAACAGCAGCAGTCGGTCTTGTAATTGCGTTTTGTTGTGGTTGGTTTTTAGTAGTCTTAGATTTGATGGCTGAAACCCGTGTGCTGCACTGGAAATGGCAGCTAGCCTTTTTTTTGTGAAACTCTCACTAAGATTGTAGCTCTCCAATAGCCGTGGATGTTTTTTTATCCTCTGTCCAACTCTCAGCAAAGTAAACCCAAAACACTTGGAAAGAAGCATCCCTGAAGCAATGAGGAAAGGGAGAGGTTCAGCATTTTTAGGTGATAAGATGTAACAGTTAATAGCTCAGCAGTTTAAGGGATTGTTTTGCTTTCTGCCTAGATTTATTAGTATGACTTCGTTACAAAGACTGAATAGTAAAGCCAGTTCACGTATTTGTTACATTGCTTGGGCTTTCAAAGCCTCATTTATTGGAAAATATGGAAATACCAATGATGCACTGTTTACCAGTCTGTCTGAAATTGGTATTGTAACCTCTGAACCTGAAAGAAAAAATATGTTATACTTCCTAAAATTATTGTGCTCAGCAGAAATTCTCTGTGTATTATATTGTTTGTTTATGTGCAGAAATGGGAGACTCTACAGTCCTGTAATGAAACAAAAAAACTCTCTGAAAGTCTGCATAGTTGGCACAAAGTGCTGTAATGCTTTTTCTCCAAACGAAAACTGTCAAATCATGTTGTTTCCTTCTATAAAATTATTAGAGTTCTGTGCAGTGTTTTGTACCCCTATGTATCTATTTAAGCCTGGAAATAGAGATTATAATTTAAGCCTGTGTTTTGAACAGAGTTTGTTATTTTCTTATATGTAGCCATCTTTTTAGGCAATACGTATCCTTTACTCCCACTGATGTTATTGGACAGAATCTTTGTTGTTTTTATTAATTTTTCTTTAATTGAATTTTTCACTTTATTTTTTCTTTTGTCAAAATATATTTGTTACTGTAATCTTCTGAGTTGTTCAACTTGATCATCTTTTATAATTAATAAGGGAAAAGTAGAATACAGGCTAGTTTAATACAAAAATATTTTATTGCCTGGAACGTTGTATGCAAAAGGAATAAATAAACCCACCTTTTATTATTCTTTATTTTTTATTATTCTTTTAAAGCCCCTTGTATTATTCTTTATGAGGAATGTTTCTTGTGATTGTTCAAGACTATCTGTGTTTGACTGTATGCTGACAGTCTGCCAGTGATTCAGCATGATGCTGAATCTCCCAGCTACAGTTTTTGTTGAGATTGTTTGGAGTAGTAACTACAAAAATTGTTACTGTTACCATTGTTATTTTTCATAAGAGTTCAGACTGTCATCTCAGCTGCTTGCCACTTTCAGCTTCATTCCACTCAGGAATTATTTGCTTCATTTCTACTTGAACCTGCCACTCCTGCAGCTCATATTTGTAACAGAGATGGACAGATAACAGGAGTCAAAGCCCCAGGAAGGGGGAAGTAGGGCAGTCCTCATTGGCACAAAAGGCAATCAGTTTTAATTGTTAGGATTATTATGTTTTTAATCTATAGGAGAGCTTTAGTAATGGAAATTGTACAAATTAAGTATTCTCAATGATAAATCATGACTGTTTAAGAATAATAGTTTACTAAAATATACAGACCTGGAGCTCTGTCCCAGCCCTGACAACAGTATGAGCAAGGCTACTGGCATCCCACCAGGTGAATAGGAGTAGTAGGTGCCATGCTGAACACCATGAGTTGTCATAGGGCTGAGTCTGCAGAAACTACCAAAAAGGCAGGCTTGCCTGTGATGCACGTACCAAGTACTTAAGGTTCTGTTATGGAAGGAGCAAGGTTTTTGCTAAATCTGTTTTAATAACTGTTTTAGATTAACACCAAACAAAGAAAGGTACTTGGTTTTTCAATGATTTGTGCCAGATGGTGTTGTGCATAGGTCTGCAGTCTGCATTTTGAGTGGAATGAACATTTTGGTCAGAGCCAAAACCAGAAACAGACAGACAGACGGTAAGGAAGAAGAGCTGCATCCTTTGGAAGAAGATGGGGATCCTTGCCTTTAATTAGCAGGCCTAATCTCTTCTCTCCAGTAAGTGATATGATCAGTTTCCTTCTTAAATTGTGTCTTTGTTGTTTGAATAGTAGTAAAAGTAGTCTAGTCGTTCCCCTTCTCCAGTCATTCTGCATCTCAAGGTGGGTTGCAGTTGTGCTGCTTCTCTTTACTGCCACGCTGTGGAAAAAGAATCTTGGCTTGAATGCTGTACTGTATTTTCCACAGCATGGCAGTAAAGCAAAACATTGCAGCTTTATTTCACTCACAAGCAGGATTGGCTTTTCTTCCCTTTCCCCCCCCCCCCCCCCCCCCCCCCCCCCCCCCCCCCCCCCCCCCCGCCTTCTTCCCACGCACACTAAGCAGCCAGTAGATGCATCCTTACAGCTTTTGTCTGGTGTAGGGATTCACGTACTACTCCCTCCCATACTATGGCAATGGGTTAACTGATAAGATCACTGTGGAAATAAATGGATTTTAAATAATGTGCTTCTGATTTAAGCGTGTAGATGTGAATTTAAGCATCAGCACCATATTTGGGAATCCATATGGGTAAGAGTCATGTTGAGAGTCGCATTTCAGAGCCTGGGACGGAAAGGCATCACGTGGCAGGAGATGCATGCTGAGGAAGGAGAACCTGATGCTGTGCAGCATGTGGGACAGCTCGGCTGTGGGTTGAAAATCTTCCTTGTGAGGAGAAGTCTGTTTGAAGACGAGCAAATGTGCTTGGACACAGTCTGCATGGAGCAAGTAGTTCTTGATTCTTGAGCCTTGGACTCCTGCCAGATTAGCTTTTGGCGACCAGCTGGACAGATTTACTGAATGACACTTGGGCAATAAAAAGCTGAGTGTTAGCAGTTTAATTTTAAGTGTCTGATCCACTAACTCTGTAGATGTAACTTACCAGACGATGTGCAGTGTTTGCCAGCCACAGTGGCAAATGTGCCCAATACTTTGTTGTTCAGTGACAAAAGGTAGTGCTAATGTCTGCTTTGTCTGCTCTTTCCTGCACTATGTTTGCAGTTATTTATTTATGAATTTTTGTCTCATTCCTGTCTATTTCCACTTCCTCCGTTTTTTTCTTCCTTTCAAACCAGTGAAGGAATACAGGAGTAAGAACTGGGGGAACTCTCAGCCCTCCCAGTCAGTCTGCTTTGGTCCTTTCCAGGAAGAAAAGCAATGTAGGAAATGTTTAGGAAGTCAAGCCTGCTCTAGGATACTGCCATTTAAAGGCCATTCATAGGCACATGAAAACTTTTTGTTTCTCTCAGCCATTGCATCTCCTTTCAGTGACATAATATTTATTTCTTTCTGATTAATCTCATGTATACAAGGAATAACTGGTGCTTTTAATGTAACAACAAATGCACATAACTGTCTAGAACTATTTAAATTTTCTTTGTCACAAGACAAGGTCTTTTTAGGTTTCAGTCTCTACAACGTCAGCTGCCTGCGAACATCTGGGAAAATAAGTACATGTGACAACAATGCTAAGACAACTCTGGGGTTTTTATTGTTTTGGTTTGCTGGGGGAGGGTTTGTTGGGTTTCTTTTTCCTTTCTTTTATGTGTTTGGGGTTTTTTTCCCCTTGAGGGTGATAGGGGGTAGCTCAGTTGCTTAGCTTTCATCCTGTTTTTTTTGGACTCAGTCAGTTCTTAATTAAATGTGTGGCAGAGACCTTTGTTGCATATTGCACAATATGATGGTGAATAGGTTCATGTAGTAGTGGTATTATATGAATAGTATATAGTACTAAAATAGACTGAGAGGGCATGGTGTTTTCCAGTATGTGTATAGAAAGCACTGTTGCCTCTTCCTGGAGGTCATTAGGTGTCACCTCAGAGTGGTAGTTCAAAAAACAGATTTAGATATTTTAGAATTACTTCTGCATCATAAAAATAACAGTAGGAATGGTAGTTACTGCAAGAAGAAACTGCAATTTGCTGTGGAAAACAGTCTTCGTTGTTATGCGTGTTCTTAGCAAGGAGAAATACCTTTCCTGTGTAAAGTCATTAAGGGTGTTGTAGTGAGATCTTGTTAGTTAACTTCCTCAAGAAATCAGAAGTTAAGTGAACAAAAGGCAATCATTTGTGTATTTTCTGTTGTTTATTTACAAAGAACATGAAAGCAAAACATTCAGAAAAAAAATCATTCTAACCTTCCTTTTTCACCCTTCACAAAGTACATGATTTTTGTCTTCATGTTTTTTTTCATTTAAAAATTCTGGGTTTAAGGACTGAACTGAAAGGTTCATGATCATTTTTTCCCAAAGAGATGAGAATATATTTAATCACAATCCATAACACACAGAGAAGAGCAGCCTCTGACTGCATGTGAGATCCTGGATCCAAATCTCACCGAATTATTGATATGGGTCAGAACCAATTCACTGTGAGTGTATGTGTATGTGGGGAAAGGCTGGGCCCAGACCTGCAGGTCCATGGTAAGGTCTGCACATCAGGCCTGTGCTGAGGGCACGGGGCAGAGCTGCAGGCCCTGCAGCCGGGCTGTCAGTCAAGGCACAGCAGCCTGGTAGCCCGCCCACACCACACCCCTGCAGCCTGTGGCTGGCTACAGCAAAACTCAGTCGGGCCTGGAAGGCCCTTGCAGGATATCCTGCCGGGGAGGGAAAACTGAACTCTAATACACGAGACTCCATGCAGTCCCTCTCTCTCCCTCTCCTTCCCTCTTGCAGCCTGAACCATGTGAGTTGGTAACCCTTTTTTTCCTCCTCTCTCTTCCCTCTTCTCCCTCTCCAGCCAGCACCATGCAAACCATCAAATCTTGTCAGTAACTATTGTGTGCTTTCTCTCTCTCCTTCCCTCTTTCTTCTGTCTTTCCTTATTCCTTTTAATCTGTTTTCTTTTACTCTTTTCCTCCTCTTGTGGGTAGCTTAAAACCAATGAATTGTGTTTTACTAAAGCTGGTATATGATTGTTTTAGTGGGTATTTCCTGTGGAATGGGTTTTTGTGCTGAATGTTTTAGTGAAATGCTTTCTTGGTTGTATTTTACTCCTGTAAAAACCTTTTGCCGAAATACCTTGTTTTTCTTACTAAATTAAAAAGAATTTCTCTTAGAGAAGAGTGTGTGACTCTTCCTCTGGACACTAATTAGAGGTTATAACGAACCAAAAGGCTTTTAAAAAGTCTTAAATAAAAAATGCAACCGCTCTGGTCAGTTACAGCTTAATCTGGAGCGCAACACTGGGGTCCCACGTACAGTGGGACCACGTACAGTATCCCCTGTTGGGGATACTGGATTTAGAACTTTTTGCCAGTGACACTGAAGGACAGAACCATCTTTGGTTTTTTGTGTGTGCCTATGACTGGAAACCTGGTCACAGCTGGAAACGTGGTCACAGCAAACTGAGAGCCTACTTTTATGTGACCGTTAGAGTGCAGAAAGGCATATTGTTATAGTATTGTTTTTGCTAGCATCACCTGTTGAGGAGCTTAATGCAATAATAATCTGGCAAACTAGGACCAAAGCTCATAATTACACAGAAAAGCTGGACTGTCAAAAGCACATGCCTACCACTAAACTATGTCTGATTCATTCGCCCAGCAGGGAAAGTCAAACTGTTTGAACAGCTAAAGGAAAACCAGTCTTGATTGCATCTGTCAGCTTTGACCAGGCACTTGTGTTTTGTTTTTCTGTGATTGCACTTAAAACTTTTTATTCCCTTTTGTCTCTAAATGTGTTGAGCACCCATGGAATCAGATCCACTTTTCTGATATATTCCTTCTTAAAAGGAACAGGAGGAGTGAAGAGGACTTCTTTGGCTCTTGTGTAATTTGGTTTCTAAGCAATTGTGATTTGCCTGGAAGTTTAAAATCCATATATTTTCCTTTTAATTTATGACTGCTTAGGTGGAATAAGCATGAAGGGAGAGACAAGAAGAGGCAGAGAAGAGGTGAATAATAAAAATGAGAAGAGGCAGAACTATCTTTGGAGGAACTGGAGATTGTCAGTTGCTCAGTGGTTTGGAAGAGCCTGTGCTATGTCCCATTCATTGGTTCCTTCTGTCTCCTCTTCCATTATCTTTGACTTTGGTGTTCATCCCACCTTAAAATGACCTGAGCTGATTTTACATGAAAGTGAAGATATGATAAGGGATGGGAGTCTCTTATCTCCAGGAGTACTGCTTTCCCTATTAGTTAACAATAGCTGTTGAACATTATGTGAAGGAGTAAGTGGGGAGATAGTCATGAGAAGATGTGAAAGGGACGAGTTCCTCCAGGGGATGAAATTTTCATCTTCTGGATTTTTGGTATCATGTATGACCTACTTACTCTTATGTTAAATTTAAGCCTCACACTGCAGAAGTTTCTGGTTTTAGGGTTTGGATTTGCTTCTGAATAAGCAACTCTTTTTTTGTATGTGGTGATGGTCCCTGTTAACAGTTGTTGATTTGGTTTTTAGAGGGGGAGGTGGATGACGGAATACAAGGAAAGTTTGATCCAGCAAAAGGACTGCCATTTACAAAACTGAAGTGGGGGATTAGGTTGCCAGTTCCAGTTCATAGCTCACTTAATAATTAAAACTAATGTTCTAAAGTTGCAATTTTTGTAGCATGTTATGATACTTGGATAAGACGAAGAGTTTTTTCTGAAATAAGTGGCTCTACCAGTTGTTTTTATTTCTGTAACTGGGTTGCCTTTCTGTGGCAGTTTGAGCCACATTAGAAATCCAAAATCCAATTTCCAGGCTTCCCCCACAGCTTCTCAACAATTTGTCCTAACACTGGAGAGAAACTTTCAGGCCAGAGGCTTCTGTAGGGGAAGGGGGAAATAAATACATTTATTTACACAAATAAATACTATACAAACTAAAGGCAACTATATATATATATTACATTACTATCAATCAGTCCTTTCAAGCCCCTCCTTTAACTTTAGTCCAGGAGCAGCCTTTAAGGCTGATATGTAACACAGTCTGCCGTGGGAGTGTTCTGGGCTCCTGAACACTCCCCCCTCACCAAGCTCCAGTTTCTCTCCTCACGAAGTCCAAGAAGATAGCTTTGAGTCCTTGCTCTTCTGCTGCTGGTGATTTCTCCCTCTCGGTGTCTCACCTCAGTTTGTAGGCTGCTGCAGTGTAGCTTATCAAGCGTACGCATCCTGGAATCTTCGTTCCTCCACATCAGTTCTCAGCTGCCCCCGGTCAGCTTCGGCAGGCAACTCCCGAGCTCTTGGCTCGTCTCCAGTTTCGCCTGGGACTCTTCTCCCAAGCACTGGGCCTACTTCCATGGCCCAGTCTCTTAGCTCAGCTTCCATGTTGAGCCTCTCCTCCACTTACAGCAGAGGGAAAGGAAAAAGCCCCCCTCTACAGCTTCACTGCAGAAAAGGGGGGGGGAAGAGGGCTTGGTTGCAAAGCCTGCCTCTCTCCTCTTACCTCAGGTGCTGTGAATCTCCTCCTTCACAGCACACACTCCAAATGCTGCCTCCAACTCCGGCCCAAGCAGAGTTGGGGAGTCGCAGGGCCCCCTCTTCCCCCCGGAGGGGAGAGAGGGAGCCCAGCCACCCCCTGGCCTTGTCCACCTACACGCAGCAGACACCAACAGCAAAACAACCAAGACAGAACTTGCCAACAGCTTCCGGTGCTGTGATATATGATTTTGAGCAGAAGCGAACAACATGAGTGGTGATTGGCTCTCCAGGGAACACTGTCCTGGCACCAAATCACCTCTGAGCGCTCCCAGCCTCTCAGGGGGGCCAGTTTCAAACTATGACACTTTCTCATACAGTTTATATTATATTCTTATGCGTTCTGTATGAAGATCAGTGTTGCCTGCTTGCTCACTTGCTCTTGCTTGTGCATACACACATGCACGTGCTTACTTTATCTCATAATATCCATTTAGGGGGTTAAGGGAGGGAAGGAGAAGAATATAAACAGAAAAACCACATCCTGACAGCTGCCTCCAGTTAGTCTTATTTTTCCTCCAGACTTTTAAATCTTACAGTGGCTCCTAATTTGTCCCACATGAGTCTTCTCCCAGTGGGGCTGTTTTCCATTTCCTTTTTGCTTTCATTTGATCCAAAGTAAACAGTTAACAAAGAATAAACCAATTCAGGCAGCTGTCAATGGACCATCAGCTTTCAGGTGTCTCAAACAGGAAGAAGAGGGCATATAATTTTGAAGGTAAGAAGGGAAAATGGTACTGAAACCTGATGCATTATGTGGACCAGAAAAGTATTTTGGGGTCTTAAGTCTGCTTAAGACAATATGATCACAGAGTGTCCAGGAGATAGATTTTGGGATGGCTGACATTGTTTTGTTAACATGTGTACAAAGCTCTTCAAGTAAAAAACCTTTTAGATTAAAAATACATTGGGTGCATGACTCAAGATGAAACCCCACAACACTTCACTCATAATTCATGAGATCACAATAGCCTTTCCACGGAGACCTATTGGAGTATATAAATGTTGCCACTGCCAAATATGGTGATGCTGATTTTTAAGATGTGGTTTCCTACAAAGTCTGAATGCATCTTTTATGTAGAGGAGTGTCCAGGAGCAGGGTAGATAACCCACCTTTATCTTGGAGATGTACAGACATGTCAGAACACCTTTCTCCTGCCTCTCCAGTTAGGTTATTATTTTCTAAGTAAAAATTACTTATCATGCCTGTAAGACTCAACAAAGTCATTTATCATGTCACTTGAAAACTTCTCTAGTCTATGTTTAGGAAAGAGCTAAAGGTTTCCCTTTGTGTTTCATTCAGAAAAACTCGAAACCGAAACAAGAAATGATGCCAAAATAATACACTTTATATTGAGGTCTCCAAAATAAGTGGCATTGCAGCTAGTTGCCTGCAGGTCATTATTGGCTCTGCCTTACAGTATTAGAGTAAAACCTACCTCACCAGCTATGTATGTCTGTCTGTGAAAACCTAATACTATCACAGAGGCTCTGCTTCCACTGAAATTTGGAGGCCTATCTACACAGACACTCTTCCTGTCATTGCCTAGCTTTGGTGGCTTATTTGGGTTTTCTCCCCCCCATCCTGTCTACAGTCTCTATGAGAATGATTTTCAGAGAGATGATTCTTGCTACAATGATATTTGGTGTATTTCTGTAATGGAGGTTTTGGGGCTTAGTACAGTGTTCTTTAGGTTCTCCAGTTTCTCAAAAAAATTGACAGAAGTGAGCTGTGTTTCTTAATTTTGCTTTCATTGATTTCTGCTATGGGGAAATGACTAATAGCAAAGTCATTCTGTAATGGTAAAGAATAACGCAGTTGTCTTTGAACACCTGATTCTTTCTCAAGCAAGTAATCCTGTTGGCTTTATCTGAACTCCAGGGAGAAGTGAGATCCAAGGGAGACTTAGGCTCCTGAAGGGTTAAATGAGCTCTAGTCCTTGCAGTAGTCCTGAGAAAAGGCAATGTAGTGAGGGCTAGCTGGGGCTTGGATGTGTTTGCCAAGAAAAGTTAGTTCTGCTGAATGTGAGGAGAGAAATGTATGGCAGAAATGGACCCTGAGGTCTGCTAGGTTTTGTGAGAAGCAACAGGCAGGTTAGAGGAAGCTTGGTGTCAGGACACCTCTGGGAAGACTTTTGCACAAAGGGTGGAAGGTTGGCTGCAGCCAAGTTTGCGAAAGACAGACTGAGGCAGCCTTAAATGAGCACTGAGTTTCAGAGAAAGAAAGCAGTAGAGCCTGTAGGTGGCATAAGGTGCCTCCTATGTGTTTTTTTTTTATGGAATTGCAGGGCTGTCCAGTGAAATGTCAGAGAAACGTAGGGATCTGTGCATGGGATGCTAGTGAAAGGCTGCGCTTAGGGGCAAACACAGGTGTCTTCTGGAGTGGGGGCACCTGTTGAACTGTACAGTTCAGTGTAGACAGTAGGTGTGCTATCTATGCTGCTCACGATTAACAGTACCAATTTTTAATTTTACTCTACTTTTTTAACAAGTAATTGTTTGTTTTTATTTGAAGTGTCTGGTAAAGCTAACACATTTCATAGCAGTTGTTGTTGTTTCTGTTACCATGGCATCTGTCTAAGTAAAAATACCCCATATTTCTCTCTGCCTTCACATTGTATTGCAGCTCTCTCACTATTTGTTTTGGTGAAAGACAGAAGTGGGGTTTTGTTAAAGTATAGCAGCAGACCAGGCACGTGGTGTGATTTCTTGGAGCTGTCCTGTGCAGGGCCAGCAGTTTTACTCAGTGATCCTTGTGGGTCTCTTCCAGCTCAGGATATACTGTGGTTCTCTGATTTCTTTTTGATGAGCAAACAAGTTATGTTGTGAGCTGTAAGCTAATTTCCCTAGTTATGCTCATGAGCTAAAGAAAATGTAAGTGAGAGGGAGGGAGCCAGAACTGGTGAGGGGACTGGGAAGGAGAGGAGTCCTCTGCAGGAGTTGGAATCTGTAGCAATAAGGAGGCAGACAAGAAAAAGTACTTTGTGCCTGAGAGAGAAAACAGTACACACACCACATGCACACAAAATGCAAATGTGTATATTTATGCTACTGTGAAGGGGTGGTTTATATTTATGCTACTATCACAGGGGTAGGTGTAGAAATAAGTATCAACAATGCACAGTTTATGGGATTTGTATCACTGGCACCACTGTTTGCCCAACTGGGTATAGTAACGCATGCCTGTCTCCTTCAAAACATTCCTTTCATCTCTAGCTAATGCTGTTTAATGGGCCTAGATAAGGACTGAGTAAAAAGAAGCTGAAGTTGTGTGTGGGGGTGTGTGTGTGTATGTATTTAGCTTCACTGTTTTTAATCCCCCCTTGCTTGGTGAAAAGGCAATTAGAAACACATTGGCTGAAATGGAGGAAGGGTCTTGTGTGGCTGTCATCTCTCACCTGTTTTACATGCTTTTACTTCAGCTGAATCGAGTTGCCTTAGGAGTAAACTCAGCACTGCTGGAATAAGAGAAATAAATCAGCTGTATCTCCACGTACTTGCTAATTTCTATGCTAAAGCATGAGAAAAGGGAAGAGGATCAGGTACAGATACTACCAGCTAATTTTTGAGAAGATGAATGTGAGGCACCTAGTTAGGAATGAGATCTTTTGCTCTGTTATTATGTTCCCCTCCTTGAATTATCTTAACATTTTTACAAATGAAACACAGTATGAATTCCATTCTTGACATGGCACAGCCTAGTAAGAAAACAAAGTATTTGCTGAGATCTTTACTTTGCATTTTTTCTTTAGATTTTTCAAAGATGATATTTATGTCCCTCATCTCTTCCCCCCATTCCTGATCCTTCCCTCCAGCAGAAAGAACATCTCTCCTTCCTGAGTTGTTAAAAAGCTTTCTCCTGCCTCCTACTCCATCTTGAACCCAGAGCTATATGAGGCAAAGTCAGTCGAACGAAATCACGTGTCTACTGCCTTGCATTATTTGTTAGAAGGACAGAGTAATGCAAGTTTTTCAGAGGTTTTCACTAAATCGAAGTGAAGATAAACTGAAACAACTTGAAAGAAATATAATTTTCTGCATAGTCTTTCTGTATAAGCTAAAGTTGAGAATGCAGTCAGACCACAGCAGCCATGTACAGTGAAAGAAACTGCCACTGTTTGCTGATGCTCTGGTTCTTGTCTATTCAATGTCTTAAGCTGCAAGTAATGGATCTTGGCTTCCTGTGTGGGGTATAGCTATTTCTCAATGAATCCCTGGTCTAGTTGGTTGTTTCTGCATTTATTAAATGACACGCAGGACCTCCATTTGCAAAGAGTTGTTGCCTCTCCGATTTCTCATGAAGATGAATTAATAATTTTTCCCTCTTAATTAGGTTCCATCTGCTGTTCCTGTCTTGAATTCTAAAGGTTATAGTTATTACCATATTCATAGAATCACCCAACTGTGTAAGAGAACTCTAACAACAATTTTAAAGCCAAGTTCCTCTATTATGCCTCATTCAGTGTACTTTTTGCTGTCAGTGATAGGCAAGCTGATCATGTGGCGCAAGTCCTGCCAATGCTTTTCTGTTGTCTTACAGCAGAAACGTACCATCCTGCCAAGAGAAATATTTCTGTGTTTCAATAAAACTCATACAAACTAGAGCTTCCAAACACTAAACACCCAAATATCCATAGCTTTTGGATGAAAATCTTTTTAATATTCTGGCTTCCTCTAAATCTGTAATGCTTAATATCTTGTTGCTCGGTATTATAAATTGAATGCCTAATAATATATAGTGGCGTTTAATTGAGAGTGGATTTGGCATGGACAGGCAGCCTTGCGTTTCTGTCTCAAGAAATCTGAAAAGAAAGCCTGATAGACCAAGATGAATACTATGTAGAGATTGAGTGATGATTTGTTTTCCTGTGAAGGGCGAAGGGCACTGAGGATCTGATCTTAATGTGCGTGTCACTTCAGGTACAAGACCTGCAGCTACAAGATAATCACATTGCAGTCTTTGGCACAAGGTTAAATTTCCCTTCTCTCTCACCCTACATGTACATACCTTTTCTTAGCTTTCTCTGCTTTTCTCCCATGTGTTCTCAGTCCATAGCAAGTATCTCAAGGTAAAGCTTACTTTCTGCTTCCCAGTCATCCATTTCTTCTGATCTTGTCTTACACTGGTGATCTTTTAAATTTATATTTACAAGAAGAAAGAAAATAAAGACATCTGTGGATTGCTTGCCGGTCAGAATCCCTTTCTTTAAAGACTACTTAGTTGTTCCACTGATGACTAGATAATATGGTCACTACCTGAAAGTTTAATAACTTATTGCTTGTCTTGCATTTTGGGTGATTCCTCACTTCGTCCAGTGGGTGGTTGTCTCTGTTTCTGCCCCGGCTTCTCTTTCCCCTCGCATTCTGCAGTCCTGTGCTCCTAAGTTGGTCTGAATGAACATGCAATATGACAGACAATCTTCAGCATGAGTATCAGGCAGTTCCTGAAAATCAGAGATTTGGAGGTCTGAGAGTTGCCATCTAACAGTTCTTTTCTGGTTGATGTTAATAGCTTATTTCCCCTGCTTCACCCCTTCACTCAAAATTATTGCCTGTACAGTGTTATGTGTTCACTTAGCCCTGTGCCAGAGGTTATCAGCTTTGTACCTGTGCTAAAACTTAGGGAATAGCTTGTGCCTCTTCTCCCTTTACAAGTCAGTGCATTAGTTTGAGCTGCTGAGGAGAACAAGTATACTGAAAACTCTGGATGAAGATGGCTGAAAGGTTACTCAATGATGAAGGGGCAGGTGGGCAGCTGTTATTCAGCTGTCCCAGCATGGTTTGCCGGAGACATCTGTCAGTGCCCTCAGTCCTTTGTTATAAAGATGGTAATTTTTTGCCTGCCTGCAGTGGTGAATTACAGTGCTCAACCCCTGCCCGTGTTCTTGTTTGGATCTATTTCAGAGGTTTTATCTTCATGTTATTTGATAATGGCCAGGGAGCTCTGAAGCAAAGTGGTTTAAATGATTGTTAATTACGCTTAATACTCTTTTTGCAGCTTATTCCTCTTACCTTACATGGTTCCCTACCATGCTGCGTACCATGTTCTCGACAGAGACAGGCAGTGATACACTCCCCATTGCTGTCTGTGACTGGAAACCAGTAAGAACTGTGTGCATGTGGTATGCAGACTGAGTCGCTTTGTATACTTAAGTGACAGTCCTTTAAAATATTGAGGTATTGGAGGAATAATCTTAGCTGTGTTGCCATTTAATTGACTCTTGATCTAGATGAGAAAGTGTGCACAACTGTGTAATTTACGTGCTGACATCTATTTTAGAAAGTGGCAATTTATTATGGGAGCTAAAAATGAGACCACATTTAATTTCAGCTTTTGGTAATAGGGTTTTTTTTTTTGAGTCCATTGCTAATGGTAAAGGAGCTGTAGCTATCTCCTCAGTAGATTTGTTTGTGTAGCATAAATTGTACTCACACTTGCAAAGAGAGCCCTGGGACATGGATATTTACCACTAAGTTATAAATTTTCTTTATCTAACAGGTATTTTAATGTATTTCTTCAAGTACGTCAAGGATCACATCCTTCTCAGTGTTGCCCTTAGAGTTAAAGATTTTGGAGAAGAAATCCATTCCAGGAGATGGGTCAAATTCTGTTTGCATTTTTGAAGCTCAAATATATATTTAAGGATTGGTAACAGTCTGCAGTTTGTGTCTGATTATTTTTTTAGTCTTGACGAAGTATATGGTTATTGCCAAATGTATTTATTCCCTGAGGCCTTTTGTGGGTGGGTAATATCTGTTTTTCTAGTCCTCAGTGGACAGAGTATATTTGGTTCCCATTTACAGATTAGTCAAAAGTGTCTGTTGCTGACCTTTTGACAAGTTAGCATTCATCTCTGTCTCCATTGTCTGTAAGGACCTCTTGGATAATTTTAGGTAATATCTCTTTGGAGGCAGGGAATAAATAGTAAGTACCTCAACCTCTCTACATCATCTTAATTACAGTCATTATCAGGATTTGGACTTTGCTGTGTGTCTTCCATCTCTAGTTTATGGTTGTTATTCCAGAATTTGGTGAGAATCTGTTGAAGATTTGTCTATTTTACTGAACTGAGCAAGTCTACCTGGACAGGAGTACAGTGCATGTGTATGTAGCCAACTGATGGCTTTGTTTATCTTTATGCGTTCAAGATGCTGCTGTAGCAACTACAGATTTATTTTTTTTTTTGTCATAGAATTATCAGCTCTGTAGCTTAGGAGGCTGAAAAGCTTTTGAACTCATAAAGGAAAAGCTTTTGAACTCATAAAGGAAAAGCTTTTGAACTCATAAAGGAATAGTTATTTTTTTATTTTGGGTACCTTTTATTTGGAATTGAAAATTACAGCAATTTAGGTGTAATTTGAAATGTAGCATAAAGGAAGACCTAGATTAACATTCTCTCCTGTGTGGCTGGTGTCTTTCCTCTTTTTTGTGTAAGAAAGATGAATGGGTGGGAAACAAACCAGTAACACTTCTTTTTTTTCTGACTTAGCTTGTAGGTCTAGGAAATTGGTAGTTAGCAGCGGGGAAAGACTAATACAATTATTAGCTTATTTACTGGACAAGTTGTGGTGGGGATGACCCCCAGCAAAGGTGACTGGTGGCATTTGGAATTAAATCCTGCTCTCTTCAGATTAGCAGCACTTGCTGAAACAACGAATAAACAAGGAGTTAAAGGCTGGTCATTTTAGAATGTTTTAAATGATAATGAGGAAACATAAGCAAAGGACTTCTTGCTCAACAAATGGAAGAAGTGTCTCTCCTTCCTTCTGCTGGAGTTCTTGTAAAGCATGAAAGTGTTATTCAAACCCTAGGTGGAAAAGTGTGGGTTTTTTGCACTGAAGTGTGTTTATATAAAATTCATGGACCAGATGGTTTTGAATGCCATCACACAGCACTTGCAGGAGAACCAGGGGATCAGGGCCAGCCAGCACAGGTTTATGAAGGGCAACTCCTCCTTGGCTAACCTAGTCTCCTATGACAGTGGGACCAGCTTGGTGGATTAGGAAAAGTCTGTGGGTATTGACTGCCTGGACTTTAGTAAAGCACTTGACACCATCCCTCACAGCATTTGCCCGGAAAAACTGTTTGCTTATGGCTTGGACAGGTGCACTCTTGTCTGGGTTAAGAACTGGCTGGATGGCCAGGCCCAGGGAAGTGGTAGTCTATGGGTTGGGTAATTGCATTCCCCAGGGCTCAGTGTTTGGGCCAGTCCTGTTTTATATTTTTATCATGATCTAGATGATGAGATTGAGTGCACACTCAGTTTGCAGATGACAGACAACAAGTTGGGTGGAAGTTTAGATCTGCTGGAGGTAAGAAGGCTCTGCAGAGGGATCCAGACAGGCAGGATCAATGGGCTGAGGACAGTTTTTAGGGGGTTTAACAAGGACAAGTGTTGGGTCCTGCCCTTGGGTCATAACAACCTCATACAGTGCTACAGGCTGAGGGAAGAGTGGCTGGAAAGCTGCCTGGTGGAAAGGGACCTGGAAGTGCTGGTTGACACCAGCTCAACATGAGCCAGAATGTGCTGAGGTGGCCAAGAAGGCCAATGGCATCCTGGCATGGATAAGAAATAATGGGGCCAGCTGGACCAGGGCAGTGACTGTTCCCCTGTACTCAGCATTGTTGGAGCCACATCTCAAATTCTGTGTTCAGTTTTGGGCCCCTCACTACGAGAAAGATATTGAGGTGCTGCAGTGTGTCCAGAGAAGGGCAACAGAGTTGGGGAAGAGAGGAGCAGCTGAGGGAGCTGGGGGTGGTTAGGCTGGGGAAAAAGCCTAACCTAAAATGGGATCTCATCATTCTCTACAACTACCTGAGAGGAGGTTGGAGTGAGGAAGGGATCTGTCTCTTCTCCCAAGTAACAATCAACAGGACAAGAGTAGGCCTCAAGTTATGTTAGAGGAGGTTTAGATTGGGTATTTCTTCACTGAAAAGCTGGTCAGGCATTGAAACAGCCTGTCCAGAGAGTGGGTGAAATCACCATCCCTGGAAGTGTTCAGAAGGCCTGTGGATGTGGCACTTAGGGTTTAGTGGTGAATATGGTGGTGTGCTGGGTTAATGGTTGGACTAGATGATCTTAGAAACCTTTTCCAACCTTAATGATTCTATGATCATGTGTTCTCTGCCATGAAATAAGCTAGGATGTTTAGGTGCTGTAATCTTAAGGCCTTATGTGAAGCTGCAGATGTTACTGATCATTGGAGAAAATAAAATTTTTCCCCCTTCTCCCTCAGACAAAGGGGAATTGTTATGCAGAGACAGATAATGAAGCACTGCCTGTGCCATAAAAGCCAGAATGGTGTATGCATTAGTGCTTCATAGGAGTGATCAGTGAAATTACTAGATGTAATTGATGTTTGTGTAAAACAGGGAGCATTTGGTTTTTTCCTTCTTGTGGTTAATGTTCAGTGTGATAATGCAAATGAGTCCTCCACACCACTCCCTACTCTGTCGTGTCACATGTACTTTTTATCTTTTTCCTTTGTCTTGTGCGTACTAGCAGTTGGTAAATGGCTTTTATGGAGGATAATATATTTAGAAAGCAATTTCCCTCTGAGATTTTTACTGCTACATCTCCCTCTCTGTGACCTAGGGAGTGGAAGGCTGACATAATACAGTTATCTTTCCAAGTTGAGTCACTTTAAAGCATGTGCTTGTAATATATGTTTTTTAATAATCTCTCCTGCCACAGAGCAGAAACTGGTCTCTGAATGAGGACAATCAGATGAAACTTGCTTCCATGTAAACATGGCTTGGGCAGAATCAGCCAATTTCAAGGCGGATTAGTGTCAGTGCAGTGAAAACAGGATAAGGGAAGTATGAATATAGGGAGAACTTGAGTGTCACTTGTAAAAGAAGAAAAATCTGCATGAGATTGTCTCCCTCCCTCAGTCTCCCCAACTCCAAAATCTTGTCCTGTCTCATGAGCCTTTTGTGCTTTAAGGGTAGGGCAACACAACAGGGCAAAAAAATGAAGGGAGAGGTCGCCTGCCGTGCAGTCAAGCAGAGCGTAACACTGCTCTCTCCACATCTGCAAGACTGCAGGTACAAATTGACAGATTTCTGTTCCTGATGCTCCTCCAAGGTGCTACCTCTGTTTGCTGTCCTGTTTTTGACCAGCTTGGGGTTTGTGTTTTGATTGTGCTGGTGACCAGGTCGAGGAAGACACATTTTAAAGAACAAAGGCCTTGTAGGATAACATATTTTTAGAGATTTGTACCAATTGCATTATGAGAAAGTTCTTAAGCTTGGGATATCAGGACATCTGCAGAGACCTTTTTCTTTAGAGTCCATCCTGTAAATAATGTTTCACAAAGATTGACAGAGAGATAGACAACAGGTTAGCAAAGGCATATAGTGCTTTCGGAAAGCTTCATAAAAGAGTTTGGCGAAACAAACCCTTGAAGAAAAGTACAAAGATCAGTGTTTACAGAGCCATAGTGCTGTCTACTCTCTTATATGGATCCAGATCATGGGTCATCTACCGCCACCACCTGCGTCTCCTAGAACGCTTCCATCAACACTGCCTCCGTACAATCCTAAACATCCACTGGTCAGATTATGTGACCAATACATCTGTTCTAGAACAAGCAGCAGTCACAAGTATTGAGGCCATGTTGCTGAGAACACAGCTGCGATGGGCAGGGCACGTCTCCAGGATGAAGGACCACCGCCCTAAGATCTTGCTTTATGGTGAACTTGCCACTGGCTGCCGTACGAGAGGAGCCCTGAAGAAGAGGTACAAGGACTCCCTGAAACAACATCTCAGCCTTGGCCATATTGATCATCATAACTGGTCTACTCTGGCCTCCAGTTGGGAGACCTGGAGACACACCATCTATAACTCTGCTGATGCTTTTGAGAAAGCACGCAGGATCACTCTCGAGGAGAAAAGACAACGCAGAAAGAACCGTGTCTTGCAGAATATACCATCTAAGGAGTCTTTCTGCTGTGCCTTTTGCAACCGGACATACCTGTCTCGTATTGGCCTTTTTAGCAACCAGCGTGCTTGTAACAAGCATGGGTAGAGCCCTTCCAAATCTTCATTCGCGAAGCCCAGCCACGATGAGTGCTGTGTTTGGGCTGTAAGTGCACCTTTTTGGCTCTTAGGAGAGGTCTCAGAAGCTGTGGCTCAGCTTGCAGCAGTGAGTTGAATAAAAAATTGTATGTATTGCAAATCTACCCTTGAAAACCTGGCTAAGCAATCCGGGGCTCATGTCATCTCTAACTTTTGTCTTACCCTTTGCACCTACGTTATGATAGCCCAGAACATGCTCTGTGGTTAAAATGGGTTTCTGCTGCAGGTTTGATGTGTGAAGATGGTTTAACAAGGCGGTTTTATTCTGTTAAGTATACAGTGTGTCTTAGTATTTCCCTCCTCCAAATAATCTTTATCCATGAAAACAGTAAAACATACTGTTTGTCTTGGAAATCTTATTTCATGGTGTTTACAAACAGCTTACTCATTCTTAGTACTTCCTTCAGATGTATATTTTATTAAATGGCCTTCTAAAATTATCTGAGAATGAAGCTATAAAAAACTGAGGGCTTGCAGATCTGAAATGATGAAGAAAAAGAAACACGCAGAAAATTCATTGTAATTTCCATGTTGCAAATGATAGCTGGGGTTCTGCCTTCAGGAACAAAGGATTAGCAAGAGGCAAAGCTTTTTGTAGAATTTCTGAAGTAATTATGTGTTTGTGCCAACTTGCAGCAGCTCACTGAAAAGCATAGAATATATTACTGGATCAGCTTGTTCCTTAACTATGCAATTTAGGATAGCATAAATGTATTTCAAATTAAGTGGGATCTTATGTTGATTTATTACCTGATTAATGTCATCCTTCCTATCCAAAGTGATGTGTTTCCAGATTCCACTTCCTACTGATTGTTAGTACATAGGTTCTCCCTCTCCCTGTGGAGGGAATTTCTCTTGGGATGAAACATTCCTGGAAGAAGGCTTCCTTATGCTAAGGAGCTACATGTTGATTGGCAGTGTTTTCTAAGCAGGTTCAGCCAACAGCGCTCATATATTTCACAGACATCTCTGTGAAAGATTAGTTCTCTTATTTAACAGTTGCTTTCAGTCCCCTCAGTTTTCATTTTGACCCTTTTTGCAAATGTGAATCATCCCAAGATGTTTCTTTCATTTCCCTCTTCTGCAGACCAAGAATCGAGGCATTTCTGCTGTAATATTTTGGATAAGCTTCCAGCTTTACTAACCCTATTTTATTTTAATCTTCTGGCACACACTGTAGATCTTGGCAAGCTGAAAAGCTGTGGTTCAGCTGTCGTTTCCATTTTATTTTCTAAAGATGTGAATATGTTTACCCAAATAATGAAGAACTGTGAAAAGAGCATAACGAACACTTTTCTGCACCTTCTTTTCTCAACAAAAGTATTGTAGGGGTATATAAAATACAAAATAATTACCCTGCACCTCAGGAAGTACTCAGTTACTTCTTTACAGTAACTTGGGGGTTTCTCTTCTTCTTTGAAACCATAAAAGGAATCCTGGCTGTAAGTTCCTTAACCAGTTTGTCCTAAAAGCCAAAATTCTCCTTGTCTGTTGTTTGAAATGACTGGATGGCTGTTTATGAGCTTTGTTAAGCTTGCTGTTGTTTTAGAGTAGAGTACATGCACCATAAGCAATAAAATTTCCAATTCAATGATAAACAGTCTTTTTTAACTGAGCTGGGGAGCAAGCTGTCTGATTTAAGTCCTGAGCATGACTGTTGATAAAGGTAGAAAAACATTGTGTTGGAAGTGTTATTTTCAAGTTGCTCGATATCACTGAGGTCTCTGAAAGGAGCTCAGAGGAGCCTCCTTCTCTTCTAGCTATTCCAGTGTTATGCAAAATCGGTAACAACAGCTTGCTCTCTTCTGTTGCTGATTTTGGTCTGTACTTATGCACCTGGCATTACTGCAATTGCTTTGCAAGTTTTGTAAAATTGCAAGGCAAGAGTCATTAAGCATCTGTTTTAACTATGGAAGAAATGTTTTTCTGTTTTGTTTGGGTGTTCACAGATTAGTTTGCATAATAAGAGCAGTGGTATTGGCTCTGTCTTGCACCAAATCACATCTTTGATTCTGGTAGTAACAATATTGATGGCTTGTAGGAAAGTTCAGAAAAATGTTGCAAATAAAAATTCATGTATTTCCTTGGTGTGCTAGCCTGGCTTTTGGCAGTTGGCAACTTAGATTAAGGAAAAAAAAAGAATATTTGAGATGGAGATTCAATTAAAATGTTGGTTAAGAATAAGATTTGGAAGCATTTAAGTTTCCTTTGATTTTTAACAGACACTGGGTTTCTTCTCCATGTGGGAATACTTCAATAAATACTTCAGTATTGCCTAATATAATTCTTTTAATTGTAAGGAGTTAAAAAAACAGAAGGAGAAACTTCTAGGGCTCTAGTGGAAAGTCTGACTAGCCTTTCTATGTGCTTTGCTGTGTCTGCAGAGTGTTCTGTAAATTAATTCACATATTTTCTCTAGGAGTGGGGATATGATTTGTTCACCTCACCAAAGCATGTTCTGATCTCAGAAATAATGCTATGCTATTTGAAAATACCTTCATCTTAAAGCAAATCAGGAAACAGATTCTGATTTTTTGGTGACAGTGAAATTTCTGAAAGTAAAGATCTTGACACCATTCAAAAAGTAGAGAAGAAAGAAGTAACACAAGCAGATTAAATATTGAAAAATATAATATTTATGAATGTAATTTTGAAATCAAAACAGCTGCTGAATAGAACTTCAGTACAAAGTTTGCCTAGAGATGAATACACTTGAAAGGTATTTATATTGATAAATTTGTATTTTAGATATTTAAATCCATGGACCTTCAGTAGTGGACATTACTCTGTCTGCTGTGTCTGGCTGTCAGAAGCTGTTAAGTGAATGTCTGTGTTGATAAATGTGTTTTTTTGCAGCTTCAGGACCATGATTTTGTAGCTGATTAAAATACTGTCTTTATGACAGAATTTAGATACTGCTGCACTCCTTGCCAGAGCACATAAGATCAGATTTTATGTTCCATCTAGTCAATGATACACTTTAAATGCCTCTCTGAGCATTTAAAAATGAATGATTTCTTAACAAAGAACATTCTTTTCCTCACAAGTTACAGTTGCTATAAGTGAGGAAGAGTGAACCTAAACATCACATAAAATTATTGAACAAAGCAGCAACAGAATTACAGTTTAATACAATCTTACATGGGATGCAAGAGATCACAAACTATGTCTCTTAAAACAGGTAGAGTGCAGCTGGTGCTCCACTAGCCTCCTGGGGCTTGCTGTTGTTCTTTTCAGTTTCCCCTCATCTTGAGTTTCCAGTTTTGGTCTGGTGAGGATTTGAAGGACTTCTGCAGCTCACTGCAGGGATCTTTCAAAGATATGCATGGTAGCACCTGAGCCATTTTAGCACAGAGAAAGCTTGAAAATGAGCTGACCTTGAACAAAACATTTTGCTTTGGTTATTACTGAAGGTAGAAAGGCTGCCTGTAACTTTCTGCCAGACAGCTCACCCACTGAAGTGAGAACCTTAGCTTCCCCTCAGATTATCTGTGAAGCCAGCGTACTAAGTACTCCGCTCCAGTGTGCCTACAGGTTTGTGCTTACTAGTGCAAAATCAATTCGCTTGCCTGTTCCCAATTTGAAGATTGTCTTTTGCCTGACCGTAGTTTTACAAAACGTTTAGCACAGACTTTTACTGAACAGGATGGAGTAGTGCCGTTCTTGTTTTTCCATTTAAATACAAAGTGTTTGTATGGACAAAGAGAACAACGCTTTTCTAATCAAAGGCATACCTAAAATCCGAAGTTAAAAGAGGGTGTCCCCACCCTCCAAGCCGCCTAAATCTCAATTGAAAAGCATAGCCATCAAGTTTGAAATGAGGCCCTTGGGTTGTTTTAAGCTCCAGCATGCCAGGATTTTTCTCAGCTTTTGGATGGTAAACAAGATCTGTGATTTCTGTCGATGATATAATTTAACTTTTGGCAAGGTATATGGCTTTGTTCAGAAAGGAGAGATGAGCTCTGTGATTGAAGCTACTGAGGGACACATTTAAATATTTAAACAACTAATATCTCCTTTTAGGTCTCTACAAAAGCAGCTCTTTATGGAGCTCAGCAATTTAAAATACAATTGTCTTTGGCCTTCTAAAACTTGGCAAAACGCTGTGCTGTGATTTCTTCTAAGTAGGGAGAGGCCAAGCTGATGTTGCTTTATATTCTGTAATGATATTCTTTCTTGTTCTGTGTTAGACAAGCGTATTTTGGATACAGTCCATCTGGAATGCTAGGTGCATCATAGTAACATCCCACTGTTGTGAAGAGCTGCTCTAATTTCCAAGTGTTACTAAACAACTTGTAACTCTGGTTCTGTCAACGTTATCTCTTGAGGTTTTAACAGATAGGAGTCACTATCCCTGAAACAAAGGCAGATGTGCTTTTTTCCCCTGTACTGAAAACACTGCTGTAAACAGCACCTATGCACAAATACATAAACCCTTTGCCAGAATCCCAGAGGGATACTTACTCTTCATATATTTGTGATTCATTTATTCAAGAAAACAATAACCAAATATAGCTTCAGATAAACTTTGAAGGACGCAAGAAGTGTGAATGCTGTTTACTGCTTTGAAAGTGAGGATCTTGGCTTAGATATTGTGGCCTGGAAAAAAGTACTGGCAATGGAAGGTGAAAACCTGTTTGATTGGCCTGTGGTCTTTTTGATCTGTGAACACAATTTAGCATACAATCTGGGGAAAACGTCTTCTACTGGCACAGAGAAGAGGTAGACAAACCATGAACAGTGTCCAAATATATGTTAATTTCTGTTGCTCTTGTATATGTTCTTGTATATATTAAGGGACTAGAATTGTACATCTTCAAGGTACAATGCACAGCTATCCCAGCCACTGGATACAAAATTGCAATGATATATTTAATGATATTCTTATTACAATCTGTTCCCAGGACTGTAAAGATGCTTCCTTTTGACTTGCCTTCATGTTCCCCCTCCAAAAACCCAACAGGTACTTGTAAAGCTGCTTTTTTTAAAAGGAGCCCCACAAGCTACCAAAGAAAAATTAAGGTTTGCTTTTATATTACTTATTTTTAGTTAGTTGTTATTGATAAAGTATGTACTGCTGTCTGGATTGCATAGGACTGGTATTTGAATCATGCATCCCGGAGTGTATTATTAACCACGTTGATAAACTGAGTTATCAGGTTTCTTTTGTTAGACTGCACTACACTAGCATTGTTCTTTGTAGAACTTTAGTTTTGTTTTCTCTGTATGCCTTTCTTTGGGGGTTGGTTTTTTTGGGGTGGGGTATTTTTGGGTTTTTTTTGTTTATGATGGTTCTCTGTTCTGATTTTTTTTTTATTTTTGGTGCTTGTTTTGTTTTTTTTTAACAGGTCTATAGCTCTGTCTGTCAAGATAGAACCTTCTGATTTAATTCTAAAAGAAACTAGCTTTTTGCAGCTGGAAAGCAAAATGTATATATGGCATTTCCAGCTGTCCCACTCATGTGTAGGATCTAGTGCTCCCTCAATAGCAGTCAAGTACCATATCTTTTCTCCCAATGAAATTCCTTGCAGGCATGGAGTAATTGAGACTCCTTGTCTTCTGTTTTTGCACTTCTTTGCTGAGTATGTCTTGAAAAGCATTAAATAAACAGTTATGAATTAGAGAACAGAGTAGAAATGCAGTATAATGTAACTAAAGAAAAAACAAAACTGTATATATAGAAACTGAGGGATACACGAGAAGGAAAAGGGGAAGAACTTAAAGCACACTTATATGGCAAGGGAGCTGAGTCTTCATGAGAATCTGAAGAAATGTGTCATTTCAAAGGGCATTCAGAAATACTGAAGAGATAATAACGTTTTTGAAAGCAGAAAAAGAAGCTGCCGGCATAAGGAAGTTGAACATTAAAAGGCAGTTACACCTGTATGGCTTTCTTCAGTCCTCTGTTGTGCTGAATTAACTTCCTCCTAAGTTTTCCTTATTTGTTAACAAAATCAAATCCTCTCTGAGCATTTGAGAAATATCAGAAACTTCATGGTTTGTTTTTAGCCAAAGCTTAGCAAGCTGAAAGGCAGTTGCTTTTCCCCTAGTTGCTTTTCACCACTTTGATGCTCTTACAGAAGGTGCTGCTGCCTTCAGCTGCAGGTACAGGTAGTGAGTTTTTAGAATAATTTCTCATGTCTTGGTTATAATAATCTGGGTTTAAAACAAAATCTTACAAGTAAAGGTGTACAAACCTGCCTTCTCTTACTGGGATGATACCACGCTGCATTGCAGAAGCAGAGGAGGTGTCATGATGCAGTGAGAGTAGCAGAGTGGCTGTCACCTGGAGCAGCAGCATGGGCAAAGGCTTTTAGAGAGTTTCTTTCTGAATCATCGTGAAACTGATTTACCCCTCTGACTTGGTGCAGAGCAGCCCTTTGCTGGTAAGAAGGTGGAGAGAAGTGTTTGGGAGGATTTACTGACCCCTCCTGCTGGCTGGGATCATTGTAGCCTGAAGCTGGTCCAAGCACGGGACTGAAAAGAAATGTTATTTAGGAATGTGTCAAACCCCTGTATTTTTCTAACTTGATAATCATAGAAGATTCCAGAATTGGAGCAAAATGGTAAAATACCTTGACTGGAAAAAAACCTGCTGTCTTTTGTAAGAGACCACTTTCTGGCAAATATTTTTACATCCCTGAGCCCTAATACTAATTCTAGTTTCTGACCATTCCCCAAAATATTTTACAAACAAAACTGTAGCATTTGCTCCTTCCGAAGGAAGCCTTAAATTGATCACTTGGCATATTATCCAAATTTCATTATATTTTTTCTGAACTGCTGAGGAAAACCTGGTGCTATGATGTAATCCTCTTAGCTCACTTCCTTAAAGGACATTCTAAAGTTATATGGTTGCCAGACTGTTCTGGCCTGTGAGTCTGAGTGACACAATTGTAATGTGGAAAGTACTATAAATTTATCTTTACCAGTTTATATATTTGGGAATGAAAGATGATCTTGTGTAAAATGACTTACTAATGGTGGGGGCTAAGAAGGGGTTAGTTAAGGAAACAATGTCTTGGTAATAGTTGCTCTCTTTCTCCCCATCTTGGACTGAGCCAAAATGAAGATCACTTCAAAGTCTGGTTTGTGTAGAACACTTGTTAAGCTTACATTTGGAGATGATCCTTCAATGGCTGAGGTTTGGTGTGTGTTCAGTACTTGAATTTACTGTGAGTCTTCAGGGACGAGTCAATTTATAAGGCACAGAATACGAGGTGTTGAAGGCATGTGCTGGAGGGGTGGTGGCCTTTGGGAAATATTTCTTGCAGGAGAAGGGTTACTATGGTGATGCCAGTAAAGCAAAAAATGAGGTAATACTTTGTGATGGTTGAAAGGAGAAGTGAACAACTCTCACAGATAACTTTTTTGATACCTTGGGCACTGAAGAATATGTTTTGATTATTTTTTTTAATGTTTAGTCTGATTGATCGGTTATGAATTTCTGTCTGCAAAAGTAACTTTTCACACAATATATTTTCACCTTATGGGCCACTTTGATTAATCATCCGTGTCTTCCCCTGGATGAGTAGCAATGAAAGACTCCAGTTTCCCTCTTTGCTGTATTTCAGGGATTAATGGAAAATAGCTTTGTGCTTTGTCAAGGGATGATTTTTCATATTAACGTTTGCAAAGCAGAGACAATGCCCTGTGCTGTGGCTCTTTAACATATTAAACAGGAATGTCCTTCAAAGTCTTTGTCAATGAGGGTATAAGCCAAAGAAAAATGGTGCATACTGAATTTAACAAAACTGCATTTTTTAATATGTAAGTAGGCTTAACTTTTTCCCCCATCTTAAATCCATCAAGATCAAACTCAAGTAGGTATTCACATCCACAATTGAAACTTGCCAACCTTTTCCTTTAAGTTAATGATAGTCTAAACTCTCCCCCACTGCTTTTGTCAATATATCTTTTAAAGGCAAGCATTAAACTTAGGTTTGCTTTAGCCTTTTTTTCTTAATTCTTTTTTTATTCTTTTTTCTTCTTCACAGCTTCAGACCTAAAGAATTCTTTTAATAGACATTAGTTAAGGCCTGGAATTGAGTAGACATTTGAGAAGGAGACTTGAAGTTTGGAACAGAATTGTCCTTTATAGTTGTTCCATGCAGGAAAAAAATCTTCTTATGAGAATAAAGACTTTAGCCTAATCTCTTGCCATCTGGAAAATGTAGAAGCCAGAGGTTGTTGGCACTAGGTCACATCCCTTATGTAAACTGTCAAATTCTTTTCATATTAATGGCATATCAAGTTAAACCCATGAGGTTTGTCATTGGCCAGACTAATTTATTGATTTCTTTCTTTCTTTTTTTTTTTTTTTTTAATAATAAATTTTGGTTCTGTCCTATTAGTACTTGATAGTGTTGACTGATTTGTGGTAAACATTGATCATCTCAATTTAGTGCAGAATTTCTTAGTCTTTCCAAGTTCTTCAGTTCTGTAGTAGGGGATACTGTTTTTTAGAGCCCTTAACGTGAAATCCTCGTGAAGGGGAGAATTTTCTCAAGTGACTTTTGCAGCAAATTAGCTTGAAATGAAGCTGGAGACAACTGTTAGGTGCAGTGAAATGGCCTGACACATGCCACTGTATATAATTCTAGTGCTTCAAATTTCTGGATGCATGCCAGGATCCACCGTGGTAGTTATGTGTGGATGACTCCTCCACATCCTTAAGCACAATCAGTCAAATTAAGTTTGGTTTTATCCCCTCCTCCAAAGGATTTAGCATGGTGTTTGTTGTTGCTTTTTGTTTGTTTGTTTCATAAGGAGGCGGGCTGGGGGATAGTAGGTTTGCCATGGTATCACGTTCCTCTTCTTTGTGCTCACAACATGCACATAAAAGTGACAGCTTGACTCTGCGGATTACCACAGGAGAACACAGAGTGTGGGGATGGGGCAGAAACAAAAAATGTTTATAATCATTAATTTTTAGTTCAGGAAGGTAACTGTCTCGAAATTGGCCCTTAAGCTCTTAGCTATATTGACAGCTTTATTCAAAGAAGGAACACTTGCTAACAGCTGCTGCTACCAAAGTTGGTATGTATTGATTTTTTTTTTTCTGAAATTTTTCACAGCTTTTCTTCCATCCTCAAAAAAAAAAAAAAAAAAAGAAACTGTGAACAATGTTTTAAACCTTTCTTTAGTCTAAAACATTGCATCAGTGAAACCCTAGAAGACTTGTTTTTACAGAAAGCAGACTTTAATCCTGCATGCTGAGAATAATGGCCAATAGAAGGAAACCATAATGTTTTATTGCCAGGCACTTCGTACCCAGAATATTGTGCCAGAAGGTAAGATGTGTTTGCAAGAGAATGGCATGCTTGTTTTCAGTAGTACTTTCTTCCCTTTCCCCCTTCCTGTTTGATTAGTACCTTATCTGAAGCAGAACAATAAAACAAGGCCAGACAAACTAAAGGTTGTTACGATTTCTGGTTTGTTTTAGTCATTATGACTGCTCACTTGTAGATCCCTCTTTTTCTTTGAGATATTTGGGGGAGAGAGTTGGGAACAATCATAGGGCAGAGGTCCCCAGGGCAGCCAGCCCATCCTCACCCTGGAACATGTTCTCACACAGGTGACAGACAAGAGGCTTCTTTCCCCCCTCCACCCCGTCCCCCCTGCTTTTGGCACATTTGAAGTAGGGTAGTTAAAAGAGGGGAGTCTATCAGAGCTGACAGTAGCAGCTCTCAGAGTGACTTGCCTGGTGCGTGTTTCCAGGAGCGGCATTGCCATCAGAGTAGGCAGAGCCAAGTGGAACGTATTAGTAAATTTTCTTAAGTAAGCATTTCCAATTGATGAGGGTGGGAATGTGCTGGCAGACAAGCTCACTGCCTGTGTTACATAGGATTTTCTGTCAAAACCCTGAGGTACTACAGAGGCATTGATAAAAGGGGCCCCACTCTGGTGCTGCAGAAAACTGTTGCTAAAAAATATCTTTGTCAACCCCCCAGTCACAAAACAACGTGAAAGGCAGATTGAATTAAGTGTGAAGGTGGGATGAAGAATAGGAGTGTGATGGAAGGGACAGTAAGATACAAAACTTACGTTCAGAACTCTTAGTTTGTATTACAGTAATTCCAAGTAATGTGCTCTAGTATTGTCTTAGCAGGATGTAAAATTATTTTATGACTGTGCCTCATAAAACTGCAGCATTTGCTTGTCTTCCTGGTTTTCAGTTATTTCTTTGAATGCTGTGGCTCCTGCCCCACAGGACTGCAGCCACTTATGCTGCCGGCTGGGGTTGCCCTGGCTTTGAAGGGAGCTGGGGCTGGAAAAGTGTTGTGGCTTAGGGTTTGTTATTTTACCAAGCCATTTTCTTTTATCTCTTGGTAAGATCTTGTAGTGGCACAGTTGGTCAGGATACAGCTGATCAGGTTAAGGATTTCTTTGGCAAGCAGAGTGCCAATGTTGAAGAAGACAGCAGGAAGTGCCCTGGGCAATTGAAGACAGATGTGGGAAGGGTACCAGATCAGCAGAGAGAGGAGGAGTTCACACAATCAATTTAAATTTCTCTCCTTTTGCTAAATTAGTCTGCACTGAAGCAATTCCAGATTTTTTCCCCCGTATTTGCCACACCTTCTCCCTCCACTCCTCCGCTCCCCAAACCCACCACTCCTCTGCTCCCCAAACCCACCACTCCTCCTCTCCCTCCCCAAAGACACTGTTATGCTCCAGAATGAAGCTAGGGAATTGTACTTTCTTTGAAATATTTAGTACTCTATGTCTGTTGAAAATGCATCTCCGTAGGTAGGTTCTCTGTCGTACTGCTCTCTGAGAGATTTTACTGGGCTGTACAGAACTTGCTGTGTATGAATACTAAATGTCGTTCTTTAGGGAACAACGATTACTTTTCAGACAGTAATATTCCTAAGTTATGTTATTTAGTTGCTAAAATATGTCAAGCCTTTCATTTCTCTGGAGTAAAGGGAGCTTGTACCTCTGCTGTGTATTCCTCCACACACAAGGGTGCATGAACACTGCCTTGTTCGTATGAGAATCATTGACTGCCCTTGCATTTGAAACACGCTAGAAATTCTAGCAGGAGAATCCCACTGCATTTTTTTCTTGTAGTCTGAAGGGGAATGTGGATTATACATTGTGGTACGGTTTTATTCAGAGAGCAAAATGCTGATATAAATTTATTTGCTAATTTATTTGTTAATTACTTTTTAATTAGCAGATCTAGATTTCTCCATTGTAATTCATAAGGCAGGTGGCATAGTTTAGCATCGTCCCCTCCAAAACGTGACTAACACAAAATAATAAAAAAATAAAATAAAGTAAAATAAAATAAAATAAACCAAAACAAATCAGAGATCCCTTCTGCTGGCTTTAGGTGTGTTATGCTGTACCCAGACAACAAGCCATCTGCACAGTGGAAAGTTCACTGGTTGTGCACTTCAAGTTTGTAACCACGTGTTATTTTATCAGTGAGTGCCTTGGCTTGAGTGACTGACCCAGTGGGTCTCCCTGCATTATCCTCCATGTCAGATTATGTGCATCCCTTGTGCTGGAGCGCTTCCCATTCTGACTGACGCAAACCAGAGGAACAGAAGCCACACAGCAGGTTGCACAGCTCTCGATGAAGCATTTTGTACAGACCGCTTTCTCTTTAACTGGGAATGATCCCCAATAACAGCTGCTACCAGTTCCACTGTTAGTTACTCAGTTTCACTTACAGACAAATCTAATCCAAGAAGGTAACCTTAGCAAGATGTACATATTGCCAGAGCAGTTGAAATTGCATGCTGCAGATAATCAGTTACTCTTGCAGTGGGTTTTGTTGTTTGTTGGTTTTTTTTTCAGTTTTCAAGGATGTGTACATCCTTGCAAATTTATTTTAAGTTTTAATTGTTTTTCCCTTTGGAAACAGTCTTGTAATACTATTAACTCTAGGTAAAGTTCACACCTGTTTCTTTTTAATGTGCTCACAATTAATGAAAATGGGTTACTGTATGTAAAGTCACCTGATAAAACCTAATACACAAGGTTGTATTGTTCACAAATGAATCCATTTGGACATCAACCAGGAACTTCTTGTAATTGCTCGCACATAAGTAGAATCTTTCCTTGTGTTTTGATTAGTTGATGCAAGGGATTAAGATGATTATGTGGAAGGCAGTGCTGTTTCTCTCTTAATAAATCAGGCAGTGTGGGTGCCAAATCAGCCCTCAATCTCATTTGAGCAGAGTGCTTAGATAAAGGCACCAAACAGACCACTAAGGCTTCCTGTGGCAGCAGCAGTGTAGATCATTTGGGTTTGCTGATACTGTTGATGTGCAATGTGGGATATTAATCAGGACTAATTATACACATTGGCTGTGAAACAAATTCAAGGCCAGTGGAGGGCATGCTTCCATATGTAATTGCTGACTTTAAGGTACTAGGTTAATTGATAGAAATAAAGAGGACCTTCCATTTACTGACGTGGCTTTTCAGAATACCAGCTCAATACACCGGCTCCTTCTTTGCAATTTGGTCCAGTTACTTTTAAACATGTGCCAGTGTATGGTTAGGTAAACATCCATTGCACTTTGCCTATTTTTCACCTTCCTGTTTTGTACCTTTCAGTTTTCTTTTAAAGAAAACCCTACCAGAGAGGCAGCAAACAATGAAATACTTCTCATAATGATAGGCCACATACTTTAAGACTGCTGTGTGGAAAGTCCTTAGCTTATTTAGGTATGCAGAAGAATTGCAAAAGGCTGTTTCATGAATAACACTGAGGGTTGCTTTTTCGGTGCAGGTTAGGATCTATGCATGTTTATGCATCTGATAATGCACTCTAGGTGTTTTGTTGTATATATAGGAGATAAAATCTCAGTCTAGTGCATTCTCATATCTGTATAAATATATGTATCTATGTGTAAATTTGACTCAATGCTGTCTTTCTGATGCATGGTACAAGGGAACTTATTTGGGAGGGCTAAGAGGTGATCTTCCACACTTGTCTGGATAGAAGGTCAACTGGAGTAAAGGAAGTTTGAATATTCTTTGACAGAGATGAATTGGAGATGCTTGTGAGTTCTCACTATCTTGGTCCATTAAAGGTAAACTCTAAGATTGATTACAGAATTTGATAGGACTGCTATCGAGGGCTTTAGCCAGAGTAATATACTGAGAGAAGATAATTCAGCAAATATTCCTCTTGCTATTTATTAACTTTACACTTCTGCAGCTTTAATTGTAAATGGAAGAAGGAAATCTGAGTATCTGGGTTAAAACAGATATTCAGGTTTCGTGTCCCTGCTTTCTTAGTGCATAGTGTTTGCTGGATGAACCAAAGAAAATACAAGAATCAGGTTTTGCTTTTTTAATGTGTTTTGTTGTCATCTGTGTCACAATGAAAAAATGCTCTTCTGTCTTTGTCAGGTCTGTTTTAATAATAACTGGTGCTATTGCTAATAGAGCTATCTTCTTTTTGCAGAAATACTTGATTGTGTTTCACGCAATGCCATCCATAACAAGCAGGAAACTTGCTACTGTCAAAGCTTTTTTTTTTTAAGTCTGAACTTCTGTGGCATAAATTGCTTGTAGATGGGGTGTGAGCCAGTCCATTCCCATTGTCTGTGCCGAACTAGCAACGTGAATGCCACAAATTAATCACATCTAGCGTGAGAATAGAAAGCTCTCACCCACTAACACGTTTGTGAAAGCAGCTTTGAATCAGAGGGAAAGAACCTCTGAAATGAACATGAAAAATGTTGAGCTTTTGAAGGCCAGGGAATTGTGCAGCCTGACCGGACCTGTCTGCTACCATGTGGGGGGAGTGAGGGATGGGAAGACTACCAGCCTGGGAGGTTTTCTGCTAAACGATCTGCTTTGACTGACTGATGCTGGGGTCGTAAATGAATTGCTGGCTACAGCCGGGCTGGCGCTCATAGCGCAGTGCCAGCTGTCTGCCTTGCTGGGGAACAATAGCAGTACCCTTTGGTGTGTGAGAACGGGACATTCAGGCATAATGTTTTATTAGACTTTGGGGTAACCTTTCGTTTTGCAAACTTTGGGATTCTTAGATAGGAATTGTACCGTGTCACTTATAATTAACCTTTTTTCTCCATAAGATTTCTTAAAAGATGTCCATGAATGGCCAACATTATGCATTCTGGTATTGTCTTTCTTTTTCTCTTTTATGTTTCCTATCTGAAAACTGAGGTGATTTTGAAACATTCTTTTCTTCTAATTTAGGAGGGGGAAAGAAAACCCAAAACACCCAACAACCAAGTCAGGAATACAGGCAAGAATAATTACTATATTTCTTTGAGGCATGCTTGTAATGCTGAGCCTGAAGAGAAGGATATTGATGTCCTTTTCCTCCCTTCTCCTCAAGTTTGTTGGACATAAAGGGATGATAGATGGAGAACATTTTAGCCCCTTTGTTACTTGCAGTTCTTGGAGTACAAATTATTTGGAACAGAAGCAGTTTCTGTTTAGGTGCATGCATGAAAGCAGACACATACCAGCCAGTGACAACATATATGTAATTATTGTATTTATAGTTTATGGTAACAAGGCTGAACAAAAGCTGAAACACAGTAGCTAAAAGGCAATATTTTAAATGGCATGGTGTTAAAAGCATGGTGTTTGCCTCATCAATAAACTGCAATTGAATGGTATTTTCCCTCATCTTTTGTTTAAACATTTACCCTGAGATGCTAAAAAACCTTGCCTAATGGAAAAATTGTACTTCTGACAAACATAAACTTCACTGTGGAAGGCCAGAAATTGTATTAGCAAAGAAAATTAAAGATACCATGACATTTACATAAAGATTATAATAAATACAAAGCATCAAGTGCACATACTTTTTTTCTGTTTGGTTTTTTTTTTCCTAATCACCAGAACATCCTCCCTAAATTGAAAGTCATTTCTAGTGTGCAGCCCAAGTTCTTGGGTCCTTTTTCCCTTTCCTGAGCATAGAAAGCCTGTGACAGAAAATGGAGACCGAGGGGGGAACACGTCTGCCTTGCAGCATCATGGACTTTCTTCATGGCTTTGCCTTGAAACTGCTCTCGCAGTACTGCTGCCCTTCAGATCTGCTGCAGCATCTGTACTTTTCCAACCTCGAACCTCAAGTCACTCTGAGGGTCACATTACAGCTAACCCCAGAGAGTAAAACACCAAGTAAAGGGTATATAGTTTCTCAGAGAGATGACCCTTCTGCACTTGGCCGCTGGAAAGCTCTGGTATAATGACAGAGCTTAACAGCTTGTGCAAGCACTAGTGGCTTGGGGTTAGCCCTGTTAAACAAATGGCTGTCTCACATTACTTGCTGTGCCTATCATATTCATAATTTGATATTCAAGAAGCACCCTTTAGGAAGTTGTAAAAAAAGAGGATATTGACAAAAGAATGGCAGAGACTTGTTGGTTCCTTACAGATGTTCTTTAGAAATTTTTCTGTGTATCCTTTTTTCATCTCTGTGTGAAAATAGCTTGTGGAAACTCCTGTATGACAAAGTGAGCAACACTGTTGTCTGAAATGTTGAAAATGCTAGAAAAGCATGCCTTTAGTTACTCCAGAACTAACTGAAAGACACAGATATCTGAAACTATGCCAGCCCTGAACCACCACTTTTGTAGGTACAGAATTTTCCCCCCAACTTCAAATCTGGTATAATTTTAAGGAGAAATGTATGAGTCAAATTTGGGAAAGGCTGATCTTGCCACTGACTGAAATGGAGATAGAAGTGTGATAACACCCACTCCTGTCACCACAACATGTTTTTCACTGCACTCATCTTTAAGGCTCTTGACAGCTGATGCTTGTATTTTATTCCAATATTATTTTGAACCATTCATATTATCACAAGCTCTTACTAGTCTCTTTATCACTTGCTGAGAAACCATAGTATTCAGAAAACCATATGGAAACCCTGATGGTGCTCTGAAGGCACAAAATACTGATCTTGGTCACTGGTGAACTTTTCCTTAAGTAGACTAATAAATCTGGAAACTGATACCAATTCCATCTGCCATGAACCGAAGGAGTCTCTTGACAGGTCAGAAATGTTGATGTGTCAGAGCAGTATCCAGTGTCTGGATTTTTAGGCTACTTGTGAAAAAAAAGGAATCTAGAAGATTGTCACTTGCTAAATTGTTCACGCAGTATTTTCTTAAGAATTTGGTGTAGTGTGGCAGAGTATGTAGTAAAGTAGTTTCGTAGTAATATATGCACTGAAAAGTGGTGCTGTTACTGCAAAAGGCTCTTCCCCCATCATCTCCCTTCTCATTAACTCTTTCTTTGTGTCAGCAAAAACATCTGTTTGCAGCAGTGCGGACCTATGGTATTTCAAAGGGTTTGCGAACATATTTCATAAGTCAAGTGTTCTCTGTATTAAAGGTATAAATAGCTATCGAAATAGTCCAGCATGGTCTCAAATGCAGGAAAGTAAGAATGTTTATAATTTCAAAGCCCCTTTGTTTAAACAAAAGAATTTGATTCACTTACTCTGAAAGGTTTGTTTAAGCCTTCTTTGTTGTTGCTGGTTGGTGTTTTGTTTTGTTTGGTTTTTTGTTTGGTTTTCTTTTTTTTAATTGTGTTTGAGAAAAATGTATCAGATACGAAATCACTTGACATCAGAGGGCAAATAAATTTTTTATAGCATGAGTGGTGATTTATTCTATGTTTCTGTATTATTACGGTAGTTAAAACTGAAATGCCCTTTTACAGTGACTTGTAGGGTTATATTATATTTTTAACTGTCAGTTATTCTAGTCTTTACAAAAGTATGTTTGCCTCTGGGATAGTACAGATATTCACAGGTATGCTCTCAAAGTCAGTGGAATGCTGTTCAGCAGTAAGACTTCGTCATGCTTCTGTGTTAAAGCAGGCCAGCTTTATAGGCACTTGTGTAGTATGTGACCTGACTACCTAATTCTCTCCTGCTGCCCATTATGCAAATATTTCTTATGACGTGATAATTTTCTTATGAATAGATAAATTTTTTTTTTAAAGTTAAGTTCAGGGAACTTAACTACTACTAGGGGTAGGTATCTGTGGAATTTAAAGTAGATGTTATATAGCAACTTTCAGATTTTTATCTAAACATACTTCATTATAATTGTCTAGTGACTAGAACCAATCTGAATACATTATATCAAACGCTAGTCTACTTACCTACTTTCAAAATCGATGTTGTGGTAAGCTCCATATATGTGCGTTTCAGTTTAAAGGATTCTGGATTTTTCTGTTTTGAAGTTCCAGATCTAAATAAGTTCTTTTCTAAAGGATAATGGGCTTTCCAGATGTATCAGCAACTATCTTTGCTGTTTATGTGTGCGTTAAAATGTGACTGACATTCTCTCTCAGTAATTCCACTCATTATACTGCAGGGATCACTAGGGAAGCCTCCCTCTTCAGTGAGACAAAGAGCTGTTTTAAAAAAACTTCAGTAATTTATTTCCCCTACTTTAAGAGAAAATATCCTTTCTGCTCTTTGTGTTGTTTAACTCTATGTACATGCTGAGGAAATCCTTGAGAAACAGTTACTCTGTATTTGTTAACAGATGGATCAGCAGCACCACAGATTATTACTAGGTTTTGGACTAAGGAGTTGAGGAATTCACTGTATATGTCTTTTCTGAAAAGTACAAGTGGCCACTGGACCCATGTTTCTACCTTTCTTTTTCAATATACTTTAAGCAGTGGTTGTTAAGGAAAATAAATACTTAGTCATATTTGGTTTCATAAATCTTTGAAAGCAAAAACATTGATGCTCCTTATTACAACTCTGTGGAGCATAACACCCACACAGCTATGTTTGACCTTCTCATATCCTCTTTTTTTTTTTCCCCATTGAAGGTAACGTTACTGTATTACTTCTTTAATAAAATAAAGGAATTGTTGGGGAGAAGGAGCTATTCACGGGCTAATATCATGGCTTTCCAGATTCAAAATGACTATCATACATGTTACTTGTATGTGATTTTTCTGCATATTTGATGGACTCCTGTCTTATTCGACAAACTTTTTTTATCTTTGTAGCTAAAAACTACTCAGTATGGCGTATAGCATGGGTGGATGGTAGATGGCTGTGTTTACTTTCCGTATTTGCAGTCTAAGGTGCTCAGTATTAATGCTGTGCTTGTGTTTCTTCAGGAAACATGCAAATGTGAAACTGAGAGCTGAGGAGAAAGTAGAAATAAGGGACAATTACAACCTATTTGTTATCCTAGTCCTGGAGTTTGGGGGTTTAGGGTTTTCTAGTCTTCTGCCACCATTCCCCAAAATCTTTCCAGTGAGACTTGTCCACTCCATGCCCGCAGCCCAGATTCCTGTGAGGTTGCTCAGTACCACAGGCAGAACACTTTTAAAAGAGAAGTTATAGAGATATTTTCAATTGCTCTTGAGGTATGTCCTCTGCCAGAGTAATGTGTACTGAAATTTTGCTTTAGAGGACTCTCATCCCTTTTGGTATGTAAAGTGTTGAGCAGATATGAGGATTTTACCCTAGCAATCCATGCTTGGGTCTCATAGAGCAAAAATGATGCAACTATTATTTCCTGAGTACTGCTGAAAGCAGAGGAATATTCATATAGGAATAATCAGGTGCTTTTTTTCCCCTTCTTTCCTAAAAGAAAAAGTGAGAGAATTTACACTGAGGACAAGCTTTTCTAGCCAGTCGTAGCTGGCATCTAATAATGCTTTATCTGCAATGTAAAGACCAAGAAGGTATCTTCACTTCTTGGCTGTCAAGAGAAAAATGCATAATATCTGTACGTGTTTGTGTTTCATATCCACTCCTCAGCAATGTTCTGTACGCTCCAGTTCCTTAGCAGGCAAAAACTATAGCTTGGTTTCCTTCCATTTTTTATACAGCACTGTATACTGTAGTCATAATATGTTATGATGCCTGAGCCTGATAATGTAAGGCAGAAAGTCTTAGAGCTGTTGATACTCTGTTTAAATACAATGTCACAATAATGTTCCTAGCAGCACCTTTGTTTTTCTGTCAAGGATGTCAACTGGTAACCCACTGCAGCTCTGCAGGCTGAAGTTCATTTTGTTGGGGGTGGGAGAGACAAATAAGTCATAAGAAAAACAGCTAGAAAGCTAAGTGAGAAAAGAACCCTGCTCCCGGGACCACACATCTGCTTGCTGGATGTCCTGCCGGATAATGGGGGAGGATAGCTCTCTGAAGGTTTTGAAGGTTTTATCAGAGCAGGGTAATGGAATTGAGTGTCTGGCAGACAATCTGATTTGGGAATTCCAGCCAGCCCCACACCCCTGTGTTGACTTAATAAGTCACTGGCTCGCTAAACCTTGTTTTTACCTAATATGTTTTTGTTTAACAACTCGCGGCCTTGCAGGAGAGCCTTGTTTACATTACAGTCTTTCCCTGTTTTATTATTTTTCCCCTGCCTCAGAGCTCTGCTGGGTTCAGAGGCTTCTGGGCAAAGGCTCTTGGCAGGAGATGCGCCTTGCATTTCTGATGTGCTTGTGACACAGTTGTTTGTTTGATGGTGTTCATGAGTAAGGAGGTCTGAACTGTTGACATCATACAAATTAATTAACTGTCTAGAAAGTAGAGGCAATATTACTACCAGTATCACCACTTTGAGACTTTGTAATTACTCAGCCAATATAATGCTTGATTTGTGTTGCTGAACGAAATAGCTGTTGGCATTCTCTTCTATTAAGTAGAAATTATTTTGAAACCTTTTAAAGGGATATTTCTTAACATCCACATCTGAAATTTGGTCTGACATACTATGAATATGCATATGTAGTCTGGTATTTTTCTGAATCTGCTTTTGTGGCTTAGCTTTGGTATTTGCAAGCAGCTGCACAGTTTTCGATACTGCTTTTTGTGCTTTGATATACCAGTACTTTGACACCTAAATACTTTTTCACATGCTCGAGGCTGATGGTTGTAGTAATATGTGTTACTGATTCATTACAAACAAAACTCTGAGAGCAGATATTTATGCTTGCAAAACTTAAGGCTTGGTCAAGTTTCAGGTGGAGTTCAGACATTTAACTGCTTATGTGTTTGCTCCCTTTCTAAATTCATTCTCTGTTGCGTAGGAAATAATTTTTCATATCCTAGCCAAAACCTTTACATAGTGTTCCCTCCCAGTAAGATTTTTTTCTTTTACGTGATTTTCTTCTTACTAGAGAGTAAGGTAGCCAACAGAGGGAGCACACATGTCTGGCATGCTGATGGTAGCCTGACTGGTAGGACGTACAACCAGGAGCCATGTCTCATAATAGATGTGGCACAGAGAGCAGTGTTAAAATACTGCATCACTGAAATGATATTCAGGTACATACAGAGTGTTGTTATTTGTCATTGGTAAAATCTGTCTTGATTTTTACTTTTTTTGGTGGGGGGCATGAATCATCCCTGGATCATGAAGTATTACTGAGGATATAACGCTTTAAAAGAAACCATTAATGGAAATAAAAACAGCACTTGGTTCTGAGTTTTGCTGCTTTCTTTAGATGGATATGAGGGAATACAACACTGCAAATGTAATGAATGCGTTATTTATTAATTATTTGTTTTCAAGATTCATGAGGGCAGGACAAAAGGGTGAATAATTTGAATACATGTTTATGGGCCATAATCTCCTCGTAAAAAAGTGAGACCATGACCCATCCATTAAAAGGACTTAGGAACAAATACCTGCTGCACATAGGTGCTGTCTCTGATCAGTGTGGTTTGTTGTCACTGTCATGTTCTGAAGTCACAAAGTACTGTATTAGTTACTATTGTTATTATTGCTGTAATATTTATTAAATCAATTTTCTTTGAGATCGCAATAACTTTATACAGTTGCATGCAGCATTTTTGCACTTGAGTTTTAAATTATTATTTTGACAGTCTGCTTCACATTTAGTCATTTTACCCTAATCATGCAAATGTCTAAGCCACATGTATGACTGAACCCATATGAGTGTTTTCTCTGAAGTAAGTCTGTAGGACTGCTTGAACAGGCAAAGGTTTGGAAGTGCATAGCTTAAAACAAACTACAGTATGTTTTACAGAGACAAGGAAGACGGGTTTATTAACTTTAATTTAAAATGTGCATTTCTCCATAGGTGTGTTTTTAACCTCTGGATTTATAGGATGCTGTGATGAGTTTGTAATGCAGAGCTGGAACAGAGGCTTGCCAAACTCATCTCTCATGTATTTACAGAGACTGCAAAGTAAAGAAACAGCTGAATTGGGCTGGTTTTAAACTGGGGAAATCCACAGATGTTAAAAGTCTCTGTAGCTTTCTAGCAATGCTCTGGGACACCCAGTCACCTGGTGAGCACTAGTGTTAAACATTTGAGAATGGAGTTTGCTTTCTTGGCAGGGACTTTATTAAATCAAACACTGATCTTTTTATAATCAGTAAAGGCAAGTGTTTCCTCTATCTGGATACACAAATAAAATCTCTGGCATATAGTCTTGGAAGCACAATGGCATAGCCTGCTGACCTTCCCTTTTGTAAAGGAGATGCCACATAGTGATGACATAAATGGTGTTGAAATCCTGTAATGGTCTTCTAAAGACCTTCCTATCCCAAATTTGTTATTAATTTGTACTGAAGGAGCAACTTTTGGCTCCACAATAAAAAGAGGACAACACTGCTAGTAACAATAACAGTTCCTGTGAGTTGTACTGAAAAGGAACCGACAGCATTGTCTGCCAGGAGCTTGAGGCTCTGCATGTGTGAACAGTCTGGTTTAAGCTGGCGTTTTACAGATTAGTTTGGTGTTTCTGAAAGGTGGTTCACATAGGTCTTAGTCTTGTCCTTCAGAAACACAAGGATCTGTTTTCAGTCCTCCCAATAGAAAATTGATGCAATGTATTAGTTTCCTTAACTGCGAAAGAAATGCTAGTTTTTTGCCTTCTGGACAACTGTAAAAATTGTGTCACTGAAACAGGGATGTTGAACTGCACAATAGTTTTTACATTGCCCAGTGGAAGAGATGAAAACAGAAGTACTGGGCTGCAAAGCAGGCAGGAACTGTCTGTGTATATGTCTGTATGGAATGGACATGGAGTTATTTTTACCTCAGTGCTTTTACCATGACAGCATTTTTCTTTAGCCCGGCCCCGCCATGCCGAGGAGGCTGCTCCTGGCCAACCCTGGCCCCACCGCGCTGAGGAGGCTGCTCCCAGCTGGCCCCAGCCCTGCCACGCCGAGGAGGCTGCTCCTGGCTGCAACGCCGAGGAGGGTCCCGGCTGCCACGCCGAGGAGGCTCCCAGCCGTGGTGGGGGTGGTAGGGGCTGTGGTACCGGGGGAGAGGAGAGGAGGAACTTCAGAACTTCGGAGCGCACAGAGGTTTGCCAGTCCAATGTGGGGGAGAGGGAGGGGGCCCGGCGGGCTATGGGGTCCTCCGACCAGCAGGAGGGCGGGTGGGGCAGCCCTACTTGGAGGGTTGTGGGTGAGCGAATCTCCCTGGGAACATCCCTGGGTTTTGTGTGTAGGTGGCTCAGGAAAAGTGGGGAGTGAAAGGCTTGCCCTAATCATTTTAGTAGGGGAGAAGCTTGTGTGCCCTTATGAGGTTGCGAACTATGCTGGCAGAGGTATATGCCTGCAGTAGGGTCTCCCATGCCAGACAGGTCAAAACTGAAGGGTCAGATATAATGTGTCCATGGGCAGGATGAGCTCACTAGCCTTTCAGCAGTCATCCTAGGAGAAGGACAACTCTAATTCCAAACCCAGGCAGATGGAGCTTGCTTAGCCCTCTAAGGCCATCCATCTAAGAGAAGGACACTCTAATCAAACCTATGTCCTTAGGACCTCGCTGTCAGCATCCAAGCTTGCTCGACCCTGGCAGATGAACCTTAGGATTAAAGGGTGGGTCCAGTTCCGTGCATACTGCATCTCACCTAAAAAATCCACTGCGCAGGCTCGAGGGTGATATCCACATTTGTAAAGCCCTGTAGTGATGGGCGAGGGTCGAAATGGCAGGTGGTAAGATGCACTGGAAGCCACAGACCCAACCCTGCATGCAGGCAGTTCAGGACACTGGTCGCTAGAGACAGACACTGGAGATGACAGTCTCTTGTGGCAGCACCCTGAATGACCAAGCAGCCTTTTCAAGGAGAGCACTGCTTGCCCCACTCGGAGAGGGGCCTAGAAAAGGTGGCCTAACCAAAGCTCATCTCCCCTTTGCCCAGTTGGTTAACTGCGACCAGTGGGCGTCTTCTTCTAATGTGGTCACACAAAGATCAAGAGACAAAGGCATGCACCTGCCTCCAAAGGTGTACCCAAACTGACTCTCTCATGCTGGAACATCAGCACCATGCTTGATACTGCGGATAGCGGACGCCTTGAGCGTTGCTCTGCTGTAATTGCCCACGAACTATCACATCTCAACATCGACATTGCTGCTCTCAGTGAAGTTCACCTTCACGAGGAAGGCAGCCTTAGAGAACATGGTGCCGGTTACACACTCTTTTGGTCAGTAAGCCCAGAACCGAAAAGCATCTCTCAGGAGTTGGCTTCATGATTAAAAACTCTTATCATTCCTCAACTGGAAAATCTGCTGACAGGTCATTCTGACTGCATTATCTCCCTACGCCTTCCACTCCACAACAACCAACACGTCGTCCTCTTTAGTATATATGCCCCAACTCTCCAAGCTGACCCTGCCAAAAAAGATAAATTTTACACTGACCTGCTCTGCCTTACCCAAAAGGTTCCTGCAGATGATAAGATCATTATCCTTGGTGATTTCAACGCCAGAGTAGGAAAGAACTTTGAAGCCTGGAAAGGAGTATTAGGCAAGCATGGTGTTGGAAACTGCAACGATAATGGTCGCCTTCTCCTAGAATTCTGTGCGGAGCAACAGCTCACCATCACTAATACTATCTTTCAGCAGAAAAATAGTCTGAAGACAACCTGGATGCATGCCAGATCTAAGCATTGGTACCTCATTGATTATGTCTTGGTGTGACGGAGAGATATCCGCAATGTCCTCCATACCCACGTGATGCCCAGTGCAGAATGTCAAACAGACCATCGACTGGTGCGCTGTGAACTTAACTTCAGTCTTAAGTTCAAACCTAAAAGGAGCAGTATCCCAAGGAGGAGACTTCAAGTTAACAATCTCCAATCAGCCACAGTAAGAGACAGATTCCAGGCGAATCTTCAAACTAGGCTCGATAATTGTTCCACAGATTCTGTAAATTCCTCTCCTGTAACACTTTGGCACCATATCAGAAACAGCATCCTGCAATCCTCTGAAGAATCCTTAGGATTCTCCCTCAAGAAGAACAAGGACTGGTTTGATGAAAACAATCAAGAGATCCAGGAATTGTTGAGGAAAAAGAGAACTGCTCACCAAGCACACCTTGCACTGCCATCCTGTCACGTAAAAAAAGCAGCCTTTCGTCTTGCATGCAGCAAGCTCCAGGAGAAACTCTGTGACATCCAGAACAAGTGGATGTCACAATCTATCTGAAATCAATCTAGATGAAAAAACTCAATTATGTGCAGATACAGGTGATCACAAAGGATTCTATGAGGCCCTGAAAACAGCATACGGGCCTACATACCAGGTCCAAAGCCCTCTACTCAGCACTGATGGTCAAACGCTTCTGATGGATAAAACCTCCATTCTGAATCGATGGTCTGAACACTTTCAGACTCTTTTTAGTACTAGCCGTGCAGTCCAAGACACAGCAATTCAATACATCACACAGCAACTGGTGAAGTATGAATTGGACATTGCTTCCACTTTGGGAGAAACCCTTAAGGCCATATACAGCAGGTGAAAATTGGCAAGGCAGCTGGGGTTGATGGAATTCCACCTGAAGTCTGGAAACATGGGGGCCTTGCACTCCATGCTAAATTTCATGAGTTTGTGGTGCGCTGTTGGGAACTTGGCGAACTACCATCAGACCTTCATGATGCAGTCATCATCACTTTGTATAAGAAGAAAGGAGTTAAATCAGACTGTTCAAATTGCCGTGGTATTACTCTGCTCTCCATTGCTGGCAAAATCCTGGCAAGAATACTTTTGAACAGACTAATACCCACTATAGCAGAGGGAACTTCTGCCTGAAAGCCAATGTGGTTCCATAGCCAACAGGAGCACCATAGACATGGTATTTGTTCTCAAACAACTGCAAGAGAAGTGTAGGGAACAGAACAAAGGTCTCTATGTAACCTTTGTTGACCTCACCAAGGCTTTCGATACTGTGAGCAAAAAAGGTCTATGGCAGATTTTAGAACGTTTAGGATGTCCCCCCAAGTTCCTTAAAATGATCATCTCACTCCATGAGGATCAGCACAGCCAAGTCAGATATGGTGACGCACTTTCTGAGTTCTTTCTAATAATTAGTGGTGTGAAACAAGGCTGCGTTCTCGCTCCTACCCTATTCACAGTCTTTTTCAGCATGATGCTCCAAAGGACCACGTCAGACCTCGATGATCAGGACGGTATCTACATTCGATACCGTACTGATGGAAGCCTTTTCAGCCTAAGGCGACTGAAGGCCCACACTAAGACCTTAAACCATCTTGTCCGGGAGCTGCTCTATGCTGATGACGCCGCCCTTGTCACCCACACAGAAGCAGCTCTGCGGTGTTTAACATCCTGCTTTGCAGACGCTGCTGAGCTCTTTGGGCTGGAAGTCAGCTTAAAGAAGACAGAAGTTCTCCATCAACCTGCACCTCAGGAAGTCTTCCTTCATCCCCATATCACCATTGACCAATCAGAGCTCAAATCAGTCCAGCAGTTTAATTACCTCGGTAGCCTCATCTCCTCGGACGGTAAGATTGATGGAGAGATAGGCAACAGGTTAGCAAAGGCATATAGTGCTTTTGGAAAGCTTCATAAGAGAGTTTGGCGAAATAAACACTTGAAGAAAAGTACCAAGATCAGTGTTTACAGAGCCATAGTGCTGTCTCCTCTTTTATATGGATCGGAATCATGGGTCATCTACCGCCACCACCTGCGTCTCCTAGAACACTTCCATCAACGCTGTCTCCGTACAATCCTAAACATCCACTGATCAGATTATGTGACTATGTGATAATGTGTCATCTGTTCTAGAACAAGCAGCAGTCACAGGTATTGAGGCCATGTTGCTAAGAACACAACTGCGCTGGGCAGGACACATCTCAAGGATGAAGGACCACTGCCTCCCTAAGATCATGCTCTATGGTTGCCGCACGAGAGGAGCCCCGACGAGAAGATACAAGGACTCCCTGAAACAACATCTCAGCCTTGGCCATATTGATCAACATAACTGGTCTACTCTGACCTCCAGTCGGGAGGTCTGGAGACACATTATCTTTAGTGCTGCCGATGCTTTTGAGAAAGCACGCAGGATCACCCTTGAGGAGAAAAGACAACGCAGAAAGAATCGTGCCCTGCAGAATATACCATCTAAGGAGTCTTTCTCCTTGGACTTGCGTGAGCAATGATGCTAAACTTGGAGAAACCACAGTGCTTAAATTTGACACTTAGAATTGTATTTAAGTACTTTCTTATATCTACAGGCTTTGGAAAATGATGGAAATAATTAGGAGCGAGTGCTGTGGAAGTACGGTGAACTGTGGGTAATGTAGTGTTCAAGAGTAGCTAAGGTTTAGAAACAAGTGACAGCTTTACCTTTAAGTTAAGTTTATAAGGAGGGCATTTTATAATTCATCCTCTTTCAACACTGGAATTATTTATTTCTCCCTGAACAATGTGAGACTAATGTGAAAAGGTTCTGGCCCTTCTTCCCTATTCGTATTAGTGATTAACAGAGTGAGTAATGACTTGAGGTGCCTTTGTGGCACAGTGATCACAAGAACAGAATCCCACCACAGTGAAATGTGGTAACAAATGTAGTGAAGTAGGAGAAAGGCAAAATAATGTCTGTTTTGCTTTCTGTTTTTGTTTTGAGCACAGCTTAAACAGGTAATATCTCTGTCCTGTTGTTCTTCACTGAAAGGAATAGTGATTCCTTAAATGTATCTTAAAAAAAACCCACAACAACCGACTAACCAAAGCCTTGAGGTTCTCTGGTTTAGAAAATAAATCAAAACAGTTTAAAATCTTCCAGGGATCCTCAAATATGTTATTACTGAGCTGTTCTGTAGAAGTTCTATTTTCCATTTACAGTAATTTTGCATTTTGAGAAATTTCTTAGTGTGCAGGAATTGTCTGAGGAAAACCCACATTAATGTCATGCAAGTGAAAAACCAAAACAACCTTGAAAATATTTTATTTGAGGACTAAGAATAGACAGGACGTTGGGGTCGTAAGAAAAGCAAAGTAACAAAGCCATCTTAGCATAGCATCGTCTGTGTAATAGAAATTTCAGTTGTAATTTGAGAGAACTCTGTAACTATGCAGCACTACACATATCTATTTTAATAAGTTTGAATTAACTTACTTGAGTAAGTCATGTTCAAATTGCTATGGAAGAGCACTGAACTATGTGGTTGACACTAATCAGTGCTAAAATGCACCATCAGACTGTGAAGAATTTCATGGTTTCCTTGTGTGCTAAGCTCTTTTTAAATGCATCTAACTGCTCTGCCATCTAAATCCCACTTCTGTTAGGATTTTGGAGCTTAATTATATAAAATTGTATGCCCGACTTGCAGCTGTGACTTCTGTCACAACAGGAAAAACTGGTTTACTATTTGCATCCCTATGCATATGGTGTGTACAGCCAAGTTTGACGTATTTCTAGAAGTCCCTCTGAAGTGGGCTGATGGGTTTAGATGGAGCTGCAAGAGACATTCTTGAATTCTTCTTTTTACTCATTGATTACATTTATCCCAAATACTGAAACAAAAGGTTCAGCTCACTGAACAGCTTTACTATCTGGCTTTTAAAGTACTTACTTGAATGAGGGATGTGGCAGATAAGTTCATTCAAGTCTTGACTTTGCAGAAGACTATGAGCAATACTTAGGACTGTTTAAAAAGTAATGGTAGCTCCTGTGAATTGGTACCTCTCTGCATGGATAAAGACCACCAGCTTATTTCCACTGGTTACTAAGGTATGTCAGCTGGTAGCAGAGCTTACGTGTTTTGTCACTGTGCTTGAGGAACTTCTTAATGTGATTTTGTGTGGCTTCTAAGCACTTCTCTGTATCACTTTTGAACTGCTACAGCAGTTGAGAAGTTTGAATTTTCCCTAGTCCCGTGACATAGTCCTGTGTCTCAAGAAATTTAAGGCTTATGCCATTATAGTATAGTAACTATTACTTCAGTGAAGACACAAAAAGAAAGTACAGTTCTTGATATTGGTGACACAAAATTTTCATCTGCTGCTGCTCCGTGCATGTGCGTGAGAGAGCACACTGCGGAAGGCATTTCTGAGCACAGCAGAAACTTGCCCATGCAGCATCAACAAGCTGGTGCTAGCAGGATTTTATCCTCTGTGAAGCAGAGACACTGGGTCAAGGCAGATCATAGTCTACCAGAGACTGTCTGCAGCTACAGAGCATCACCAGACTGCTGAGCAGTGATCTCTCTGCTGTCACAGAATCATAGAATGGTTTGGATTGCAAGGGACCTCTAAAAATCATCATGTCCAAGCCCCCTGCAATGAGCAGGGACATTTTCAGATAGATCAGGTTGCTCAGAGCCCCATCCAACCTGACTTGCATGTTTCCAGGGATGTGGCATATGCAGCCTCTCTGGGCAACCTGTGCCAGTGTTTCACCACCCTTGTAAATAATTTCTTCCTATGTCTAGTTTGAATGTGCCTTTTTTTTTTAGTTTAAAACCATTGTCCTATTGCTACAGGTCCTACTAAAAAGTCTTTCCTGATCTTTCTTAAAAGCTCCTTTAAGTATTGAAAGGTTGCAATAAGGTTTCCCTGGAATCTTTTGTTCTCCAGACTGAACAACCCCAGTTCTCTTAGCTTTTTTTTTCACAGGGGAGGGACTTTGCCCCTCTGATCTTTTTTGTGGCCCTCCTCTGGGCATTCTTCATTAGGTCCATGACTTTCCTGTGCTGAGGGCTCCAGCACAGGATGCAGTACTCTAGGTGGAATCTCAGCAGAGCAGAGGGGCAGATCACCTCCCTTGATCTGCTGCCAACACATCTTTTGATGCAGCCCAGAATGTATTTGACTGTCTGGGCTACGAGTGGACATTGCTGGCTCATGTTCAGTTTTCTATCCACCAGAAGCCCCAAGTCCTTCTTCACAGGGCTGCTCTCAATCCCTTCCTCCACCAGTCTGTATTTAAACCAGAGGCTACCTCGACCCATGTTGCTAGACCTGTCATGTGATTCACCTGGGTCCACTCCTCAAGGTCTGTCTTAATGGTATGTTGAACCCATCAGCTTGTCTGTCTGAATCCCTGTTAGAATTAGGGGATGCATATGTTTAGTGGACTGTGAATCCATCTTGTGGGAAACAGCTAATTGGATCTTATTAAACATTCCTGTCCAATTCATGAAAACTTGCATATCTGATAATTGCTTTCTGTGATCCACAGTCTGTGAGTGAATGTTACTCTGGTGTGGGCACTACATGGTAGGATATAAGTCATCCAGCTACTCCAGGACAGGTAGATATTACTTTGCACTTGCAAACTAATGAATCTGTGTGTACCCCAGCATCTTTGCTGACTTTACAAACGGGTCATAATTTGTAAGTTAGGGTTTACCTGAAACTAGCTGTGTAAAAAGAGTCTTTTTTTATGTCTCAGAGTGTGATGGGTGATCGTTCGCGTTATTTTCAACACATTAACAGTTTTCAGAGAAATGCGGTGCTGTATTTCCCATGCTCTATGTTTGCAGTCAGAAGACAAGATTAGGAGAATAATATGAAGAGCTGCTTTTCCTCACAGTTTGATTAAAATAATCCTGCTTATATCTGCTACATTTTTGAGCTCAAGCTGGTCTCCAACTCTTCCTGCTTCATTTTTCCATTCATCATTCCTGAGAGCACAGAAGGAGGAATAGATATGGTGTTCTGTGCTTGCTTAGGCCATCGCAGATAACAGTTCATCGACATCCTTGCTTTAAAAACGACTATTCTTCAGCTTGGAAGAGCACTACAATTTACCCAGTTCCCCTAGTGTCAGGAAAATCACAAGACCAGATCGAAACCAAAGAGAATCCTGCAATATATTCTTGGAGTTATTAATTAAAATAACTGCTGTGTTTAAGAGAAAGTGCATGAAAGCCTTTGTTGGGTGACCTGGATATTTTGTGGGTATGTCTTGGAGAAAAGTGTTCCATGCCATATTCCCTCCCACTCCAAAGCAAAAATGAAAAAAATTAAACTCTATGAAATATTGCTGAAGAGTTTTCTTTTGTAGAGGCTCTTTTAATATTTTTATTGTTTCAGAGCTGTTGTTACACTGGAAAGAGTAATGTAATCAAACCAATTGGCTGCTGGAGATATTTTTTAATGCACTGCTTTGGACACAGTACATATGCTCTGCAAATAAATGCAGAATTAGTGTTGCTGTTGGAAGCACTTAGTGAGAATGAGTGATTTGTCTTCGTTATGAAAGGTGCATATATTTCTTCTGTTAGCTGTTTATCAGACTGCTGTTTTTCTGCTTTATGCATTCTGAGATGGGATTCATCATTTGTCAGCTTGTGAGCAGATGTTCCAGAGACAACCACATTGATCACAAGGATGAATTGAACAGCAGTACCAGTGTTGGAGGACAGCCTTTACAAACTATATCTCTTTCCTGTTCTGGTCCCTCCATTCTCCTTCAATTTTCAGTCATTAATTGTCCTCCAGAAAGTTACAGGAGGAAAGGAAAACCTTGTTCTATCTGTTTGTGCCTAGGCAAGTTTGTTTTTGTTTGGAGAAGACTATCTGTTACAAGACAGAAAGAGATCAAAGACCGAATCTGTACCAAAATGTCTCTGCTGCAAACCAGTCTATAATGTTGTCAGGGAAGACAACATTTAGTATTGCTGGTTTGGGGTTTTTTTGTTGTGTTTTTTTTTTTTTTTTTTTTTTTTTTTTTTTTTTTTTTTTTTTTTTTTTTTTTTTTTTTTTTTTTTTTTTCTTTTGTTTTTTTTTTTAGCAAAACAAAATCTCTAGCAAGTAGAATTATAACTCTTTAGGAAGTATTGCTTGCTGTTTTATCAAGATGATGCTATGATTATTTACTTTGTTGTTTGTTTTGTGTGCATATCAATGTCTCAGCAAAGTTAATGGGAGGCGAGAGGTAATGTTACTTGTCAAAATTGACTTTCAAATGTTTGATTTGTTTTTAGCAGATACAGAAGAGAACTTCTGGAGCTGTGTTGACTACATAGCCATTAAGGCCCTTTCTTGCCAAAAAAACCCTTTTTTGTGCTTGTGTGCTGTTGAAAATTGTGGGCTGGTGCCAGAGAATTGAAGAACAAAACACATGCTCCTGAAGAGCTACCTGTGGCTTTCAAACGGCAGGTTTCTGACCCCAGCCTTAAAGTAATTAACAACCGTCTTTGGAATGATGCAGTACTCGGTGAGAACTGCTGAGTTAAAATACTTCTTTTTCAAAAAATGGCAAGGTTTGAAAGCTGACATTCTTTTTTATCGAGAGCTGAGAGCAGAAATTTAGTTCTTTGTAACCTCTGTAAATGGACTGGGCAGCAGGGGGAGAGGGGTTGTTGTGAAATGTCCTGGTCAGAATGGTGGATGAGGGAGCACATTGTGCTCATTGCTCTACTAACCAGACTGGTATAAGAAACATGCTTAGAAAAAGTTGTATGTTTTTCCTTTAGAAACCAGAAATCTCACACATAGTTTTTCATTTAATACAGGTCTGAATGTTCTCTGCAGCATGGATTTTTTACTTCATAGTGTTTTTCTTCTTTATGCCCAAAACCAAGGATGAACTGCTTAATCTCTTTGATACCAGTTATGTTTCATGTCCTACTGAAGATACACAAACATGAGGCTTTTAATACAGTAGCTGATGGAGTAAATATATATGGCTAGCAGCTGAGATCACAAAACACATGCACTGTTTGGCATGCCAAGGCCTGATATCTTGACAGACAGGTAATATTTGTGGAAGATGTGTTTTTGATGCAGTAAGAAACATGACAGGTTCAGTGCATAGTTTTTATTTCCTTATTTACTGGGAAATGAAGAAAGCGTTTAGACAACAGGGAAGAACATATGTTCCCAGGCTGGTATTCAGCTTGGGGTTGCTGCACACTGTCAGCTACCTTTGTTACCAATGTCTTGAAGCGCATTCATTACAAATAGTTCATATAGGTAAGCTTGTGTGGCACCACAGTTTAAAAATTAAGATGGGATTTTCACTTTCTGCGTGTGACTTTTAAGAATTGTGTCTGTCCATAGGAAAATAGACTCCTTCAAAAGGTTAATTTGTGTGGTCTTGATCTGCAGTCCGGTTTTCAGAAGGTTAAAAAGAATTACTTTTGAAGTTCACAAAAAACCCCAGTATTTGCTCTTTTCCAAATGCTTCTTTTGTCTGCTTTAAAACCAGGAGTTCTGCAAGCAATTAAAAGAATCTCTGAGAAGCAGATTTTTTCATGTGTTGAGAGGGTTGGATGTGGTTTGGTACCCACACAGGTCGCAGAGGAAGATGATCATCTGCGGTCTGACCAGCAGTGGGGACTCTGGGAAGCTGCCATGGATGCTGGATTTCAGAACCTGTGTACTGCTTATTGCTGTGCTCTTTAGAGGCAGAAAGACTTCTTGTATGTACAAGCATTGTGGTTTTCCCCCTTGCCCGCATTTCTGATTCAACAAATACCAGATTCAGTCTGCATTGGATGAACTGTGCTCACTGGCCATGACTTAGCCCTCTTCATTTCTCCATGGACCTCCTCCTCTGTTCCCTGAATTGTTTTAGTTGCCTAGCACACAGGGACTTCATTCAGAGGTTTCTTTCAGTGCTAGCTGCCTTTCCTTAAAAGAAAGAATATTAAATTCAGTCTCTTGAATTCAATTTTAAATTATTATCAGGCCCAGCTCTGTCTTGAACTCATGTGTATTACTCGCAATCCCTTCAAAAAATGTTTCTAAATTCTAATGGATGCACTGGGCAGAGGAAGAATATAATTTGTTGAGTGAAATAAACTTTTTCAAAAGTTTATGTGTGATTATAGGCAAGTGGTTTAATCTAGATGTTGCACAGATGATTATTAACTGCATGTTCCTGATTTGCTGGGTGACTTGAGTTGAAATTTCGGGATCTGATCTGCAAAAGTGCTGAACTCCCACAGGTGCAATTGTAGTCAATGGGAACTATGCCTTGAACATGAGTGACAAAGAGCTAAGCACCCTGTTCCACTGCAAATCACGGGGCCCAAATTGTTGGTCACTCTTGCATTAACCTTTTTCGGCTTCAATTCCATCTCTGTGCAGTAGAGTTAATAAAGCCCTTCAAGTGACAGAAGTGTTAAATGTAAGTTCGTCAGTATTCGCAACCTGAGTAAATTCTTGAGTAAGAGGCAATGAGAAGCTTGTGGCATTTTTTGATGCAAGAGTGTTGTTTAAATGGGGAAAAACATCCTCAATTCCGTTACTTGAAATGTTCTACCAAAAAAAAAATTACCTGTTCTTTGAACAGACTCTTTTCACTCTGAATTAATGACACAGGGGTCTCACAGAACAAATAGTAGGATAATCACATTATATTGGACTATGTTGTAGTAGATGCGGACTGAGGTAAAATGGCAACTTTTCAGCATTTTGTAATTTCAAAAAGCTTGACTTTGCAATCTGACAAATGTTTTAACACTCTTCTGAAGTGTTCAAATGCACTTTTTTCATAGCAAATAAAAGTGTCAGGGATCATTGGGAATGCTGGCATTTGTAATTCACCCCATAGTTCTGTGCTGTTTCAGGTAACCGAATAATGGTAACAGCAGCAGGCTGTCATCTTTTGCATTGTGGTACTGTGAAGGGAAGGATTTGCTGATGGGATTTGGTATCTTCTGACAGTAGGGGAGTGGTGGGAGTTGGGAGTTGGGAAATACTGGATTATCTTCATAGATGTTGCCTGCAGTGTTACTTTTGATGTAAATGTCTTTGCTGAAAGATTTGATGTATTTCTCACTTGCAGTAGTTAGTTCTATGTGCTATTGTTCAGTCCTAGTGCCAGGACTGTAGTAATAATAAGGAACAAATGAATAAAGAAATTAATGAAAATCCCAGATGTCATGCTCCCATCTGCAGAGTAGTAGCTGACCTCCCATTATGGAAGTAGATGAATTGCCCATATTATTTAGCTTGTTGGTTTGTGGCTTGAGTTACTGAGAAGACCATACTCAAACGTATTTGGTCCTAAATTTGAGAAAAATAGGCAGAATCCAAAGCAATTAGTATACCTGAAGACCGCGTATATTTTTCTAATAAAATCCATAAGATAGCTGGATAAAATCTTATTCTTCTCCCTCCCCACCACCATTTAGATGTGATGATAAGGTGGAGAATAGCCCTATGTGGACACATTGAAATAAATTACAGAGTTGCTATCCTACTTAAAAGAGATTTAAGATTCAGAATGATTGCAGTTTTTTTCTGTCTTCTATTTTTATATGTGCAAGGTAGTTTTGTCCTCAAGAAAGTGAGAGATGGAGAACACCTGAACACCTGTGTTGAAGAGACACCTTTGCCAGTGCATGTTGATTTGGCTCTTCAGAGCCCCAGCTGTTTTCATCTTGGACCTCTCCTGAGGAGAAACTGCTAGATGTCAGCTTGCTTTCAGTTTTTTTCCTTGTTGTTGTTGTGAGTTTTTTGTTTGTTTTGGTTTGGGTTTTTTTCTTTTTTTTTTCCTTTTTAATTTGGCATGAGGTACACCAGTGAAGAATTAAATTTGCCCATTTAGTATCCCTTCTAATTGTCTTAACCCTTGGTCCCTCTGGTGTTTATGCATGAGTTTGACTTGATTTTCCAAATGAGTTCTGTCGAAGTTTGTTACATGAACAAAGTTACAAAACTCACCCCTTGTGTTTGTGGGATATGAGTGAGGAGAAACAGTGAAGGCAGGGAAGACAATTTTAATTCTGCTCACAAACATTTGACAGTAAAGAATGCTATCTTGCCCCCTCTAGAAGGAAATTACACGTACTTGAATTAGATTAAAAGAAATCCATTCATGACATGAATTTGAAATATCTAAAATATCTCAAATATCTCAGTATTTTCTAATCTGCTGCACTGAGTTTCTGAGTCTTGGTGCATTACTATGTCAACTGTTTTTGTATCATACTCTCTGGTAACTGAGAGAACACTGGCCTGTATTCTTGTTTCCCTGGTCAAGGACACATAAAGGCTGTTTGCTTCAGGAAGAAAAGGTGTCTTTTTCTATCTGCCCACATGATGCAGGTTTTTTATATATGTTTGAGTACATTTGATGTACCTTGATTCCTGTCTTCACTGGACCAGGTTCTGAAATCTGCAGCTTCCTTTTTTTTTTTCCCACCTCTTTGGACATGGAGACTCCTGGTCCTCTACACAGCAAGCTAAGGATGTGCCTGAAGAACGACATAAAAAAGAATATTTACATTTAGTTTTCTTCATCAGTACCATGATATTATTTTGTCCATGTATTTTTACTTCCTGAGAGACTTAGTTTTTGCTTCCTACAAGTCTTCTCCGGTCATAAAACAAAAACATAGACAAAACTACTCTTTGAGAAGAAAATGATTAAGAAAATGGAAGAATTAAAATAAAATGTACACTTTCTTGCTCTGTTTCTTCTTTCATCTTTTCTTGCAGTAATGAGTTGTAGAATAGGGCCTCTGACTAATATCTAGTTGAGGCATAAACTTGTGAAGATACTGGCAGAAGAGTCTGTGTCTGGATAACAAAGAAGGAGTGTTAAAAAAGTGGAAATTTTAACACTGAATATGGTGAAATCACATTAACTCTACTGAACATCTTTTACACCAGTCTTCACATACCCAGTGTTGTACTGAGATTTGTGTAATCAAAACGTAAAATAGCAGTGCTCAGACTTAGCGTTGAACTGGGACATACAACACTGTTTTCTTCAAATCTAGGATGTAATAATAGTAAATAAATGGAACTTCACACATAGTGTGTGATTTTAGTTCTGCTTATACCAACATGCATAGGAATTGTATTTTAGCATAGGCAATAATCTGTAGTATAAGAAGGGGCTAAAATTATATTGTTCTTTGAAATTCTCTTGTTTCTGTTGTTTCATCTCAGTCTGTCAGGCCATGTGTCTCAGTGCACAGAAATTCCTAGCCTTCCTAAAATAGCGTGGAACAAATAGGAATGGCCATGAGATAGCTAATGAGTCTTCTAGTCTGAAATGCCATGTAATAGCTGTGGCTGCTACCTCTTCTGAGTGTATGAAACAACTAAACCTACGGACTAATTTGTTTTAGAGGTTATTTTGAACACTGATGGCATGAAGGTGTTCAAATAGCAAAACAGCAGTAGCATAGCCATTGCCTGTAGTAATACATCTGTACTCAGTATGGGTTAGTCTAATTATTTAGAGTATAAATGGTCCAACACTTTTCAAGATCTTTATAAACCCCAGGGGAATTTTACTGAAGTCCCTTTTGTGTATAGGAGTTGTTTCTTTGCAAGACAGTGATTGTGAATTAAGAACATTACCAAGACACTGAACTGATGTTCATTGCTGCCTCTTGCAGCTTTGCCTTTAGCTCTTGAGAGGCAGGCATAATCCCTTGTGCATGCAGTGCAACCCACAGCCCCTTGCATTTTCTCAGTAAAAGCTTCAGCTCTCCTAAAAACATAAATTAAATTAGCACGTGTGCACCCTTAAACAGTCCAGACATGTAAAGCATAATTCTCTTGCTGAGAAAATGATCACCACAACATTGAAAGAGCATAGTGTCTCCCAGCAATCTCCCAAGGACATTTCAGCGTGGCATGACCTTTTCAGGATAAATAGGATTTTAAATTCAGCCTTTTCATTAGTGTCCTCTCTGTGCATTATGTCTTGCAAGTTGGAGAGAGCTTTGAAGCTGTGAGTGTTGTGACAGTGACTATTGTTTCTGTATGTGCATTGTTAATTGTAATAGCAGGAAATGTGCAAACCACATCAAAACAAGTGAGAAGAGGGCAGAGAGGGGCGAAGCCTGAAGGGGGAAAACTTCAAAGTGAATGTGAGCAGTGAAGGTGCAAAACTTGCAATTATTGTTACAGAGGAGTAGAACTGTATAGACGAACTGAGTTGTATCCTTCCCATAAGAGAGTAATATGGAAGCATTAGCCAACTATCTTCATTCCTGAAACCCATTTTACTCTGAAGGGAGTATTTAATTCTCTCAGAAGAGGTGAAGAAGAGAAAGCCGGTGATCTCAATAAGATGCAGAGCAATGGTGTGAATGCTGAAGAGAGGTAGTATACATATGCGAAATACTGTGTTGCTCACGGGGTTGCACTGCATATATATGGTGCCAGCCATATTTTTGTAGATAAATAAGCAAAACTAGAATGATAAAGTAAGTAGTTCAAACAGGCCTTTCTGCTTGCCATATTTTTGAGAAAAGCAGTAGTGATCCGAGAATTACTTCACTGATTCAAATGAAGCACACCAGAGGGTCACAACAGACCCTCTGGTCTGTTGACCAGAAAGAGAAAAATGTGGTGATTCAGAAATTGTACCCGTATTTTGATTAAGATAAAAGGAGGTGCTTAAGGAAAAGCAGATTTTTTTTACAAATGGACTGAAAATACTTGAAAGCATTTTAAGTCAACTATCTAAATAGTAAAATTGTAGCTCAAATGTGTCATGCATTTAGAAGTACCAGAGCTGTAGTTTTGTTAAGCTTTTGTTCGTTTCTCGTCTGTGTTTAGATTTCTGTGAGCTCAATGAGAATGCTGATATTGAAAGGGCACAGTGCTTCTTGAAAGCTAAAAAGTAAGAAGAGATGACTGGGATTTCAGGAATGATCTTTAAGCAGTGTAGTCAGTTTTTAAAAACATTATCATTTGTATTTTTAAGGCCAGTTATAACATGCTCAGTCACCTTTTTTCCTCTTTTCTGTTCTCTGAGTGAGTTATGCTCATAAAGTGAGAAACAGGAAGGTACAATATGAAGGGTGCAGGAGATGTCCATATGGGGAGGCTTGGACAAACAAAACCTTTGGTTATATAGAAGATTAGTTTTAGGGGGGGCAAGGAAATGTTTTATTTAGTTATTTAGATTGACAGTTTGCAAGGGTGGTTATGAAGGGAGAGAAAAAGTGCATATTCTTCCTTTCTAATGTGAGCAAACGTCATCTGAAATTGACTGAAACAGTGTGTGAAAGACTGTCTGTATGATGTCCCTTGGAGAGTCACTTTGCAAAGTTTAAATAGCATTATTAAATGGTTAAATAACATCACAACAATGCAATATTAAAAAAAGGGAAATAATCAGAAAGACAAGAAAATGGGAGTCAGGACTCTGTTCTACTTTTCTGGTAGTCCATTTTTATATGGAGTTCTCACAGTTAGAGATTAGTAGCCCTACAAAAATAATGGATGGATGAATTTTAAAGTATTTCTTTTACTGTTTGTTTTATTGTTTACTGAGCACTTACTCCTAATGACTTATAAAGGTCTAACTGAATTTTGAGCAGAACTAATGTGGAGGGGAAGATGTTCTAAGCAGCACTATGTTGCATGACTCTGTTTTAGCCTTTTTTTGGCTAAAGCTGAATTTTTATTTCTTAACATCTGTGATTCATTTAACCAGATTCTTCTTACTAACATTAGTTCCCAGCAGTCAACTATGGTTTTGCCCTGTGGCATCCATTAATTAGATTTGATATCAACCCTCCCATTTTTCTCTCTTCTTGTGTTTCTGCCTTTTTCTGCCAAATGAACAAAATTTTATATGCTTACTAAGAAATTCTTTTTCACTGTCGCTTTTATATGCAATATCTTTGCTGTATTTCTTAGTTGTTGACTGTGTAAAAATTTAAAGCTTACAGCCTTATCAGAGGGTTTTGACAACAACACTAAGAGATAAATCATGAAGTAGATTAGGGTATGAACAACAACATACAGAGATGCTCGCAGAATTGCGTGAATGGAAAGCAGAAGCTGCTCAGATGTGAGGCAAAAGAAAAACCATGTCCTGTAGTTGTACTGGAATATTCATGCTGGTGGCTGAAGCTGTAAACATATTCCTAAATTTAAAATGAACATATATGTGCTACTGATATCAGCACTTGCAATCCAGCAGGGTTTATAGGAGTCATTAACAGCTGCTGTGTTTAGTCCTGAACATGCAGTGTTTTCCTTCACTCAGACTACGCTGTTCCCTCAGCTATGTGCATGCGTCCTTCCAGTGCAGAAGAAGGTTAGGTCCTAGGCTGTGTTCTTGATATAGGAGAGAGGACATTGCATCTTGCCACTTGTGTGATTAAACTCTACTTATGGTGAAAGTTAGGGTCCTGATATGTTCACTGTTTCCCATTTTAATTGGTTTTATCTGCTGCTATCATAACAGTCTTATCTCTGCAGACGGTTGCATGGATAATATTTGGAGATCAGAATTCAAGTCCAGCCACACAGTGTCATCCAGCAATTAAGGGTTATTTGATAGTTCTGTCTGTGGCTCAGGTACCGAGGGACTCTTGTCTCTGGTTGACAGTCTTTATAGCATCATAAAACATTTCTCAGGGGAAATCTGGATATGGAAGGCTTTCCGAATGGAAATGGGTTGAAAAGCCTGGGCAAAGTGCAGTTCAAGCTCTAGTGGTGGTTCAAATCATTGACTGTACACTAATGACTATGCAGTTCGGGTCTGGAAGATGTTTAATTATTTCTGTTACCGTGTTCAGTGAAGGAATAAAAAAAGCTTCTGTCTCCGTGACATGGGTGCTTACGTGTACTATGACGAAGGACGTTAAATGTTTCAGTGTTGCTCTTCTCATGTCTAATCTAATCTTTGGTATGGAGAACTATGTAAAAGACATACTATATGTATGGGAATACTGGATGGCTGCAGTCAAACTGCATAAATCAAATTAAATGCAGTTGCATCTGCCCAGGTGATTCACTGCTGGATTAGGTAAAGTAGTCGCTCTGTTATTTTGTTGGGGTTTTGGCTTTTTTCCCACTATGTATTGAGAGAAACAAAAGCCTTTCATAAAGAAGCTATGAAAGGAACATGACACAACATAAGTAAAGTTTGTAGCATTTCTGTAGCTCCTTTTTAATACTAAGTTTTTCTGTTAACTCTACCTGTCATATGGAAAAATGAGGTAGATGTGCCAAGCATTCTGTGTCTTGTTTTAATTGCTTATTTTGCCTTATAGGTGAATTAACTATTATAAAGCCTGATTATTTCCTTCTTTTTATCTAGCGCAGATGGGAGCAGAAACAAAATAATGACAAATGGGATTGCTAAGTGCAACACTGATCAATAGAGAGTGCTGTCCATTTGGGTAATGGACATCTCTGTCATATCAGCTGTTAAAGAATTCAGTTGAGATGGGTCCCCATAGATCTAGAAACCATAAACCATCCAATACAAGAACCATTACACTACACCCCTAATACAGAGAGGTTAATCTCAGGAGCTCTATCTTTGAGGTGCTAGAAGCTCTCATTTGCTAAACTTATTATGTTTTTGTCTTTTACTTTGGACCATCTTTCGCTTGGAGTCAGCACTTCTTTTCTTGAAAGAAAAGATATATTCACATACATGTTATGAAAATCCTCGTGCTTGTTTTGTTTAATAGAATTGATAGCTCTTCACTTCCCGTGTAGCCAAAGAAAGTAGCAGTTTTCATTAAAACTGATAAATAGGTCTATCCTCTCAGAGCAGTTGTGAATAACTAGTATGACAGAGTCTAGTGACTGTTCCAGAGTCTGCTTGTGTCTGAAGGTGGGTACACTCCCCACATTTTTCCAGCTGGAATTCCACTGTCACCTTTGCGAAGTGCATAGGCAAATGACATTGAGATTGGCTCTCAAATGAATCTTTTTTGACGATCATCACATAAATCTTTCCCTGTCCACGAATGGCCAGATTTTTTGAAATGTCAGTCTCCATGACCCCTTTGCACTGCACAAGGTCCAGGCAGAACGCTGAATAACAAGTTCTGTCCTGATGCTCCCCACTCTGCGGCATTTTCTAAAAGCCCGTGCTCCAGTACAGTTAGGTCAGTTTATGAAGATCTCACAGCAGAAATATTTCCCTGGCAGACAACTGAAGGCTTTTGAGCTGAGAAAACATCTGTATCTCTCCATCCTGTAGGGTAATAATTATGTGGTACCTTTGAACCTTAAGCAGTTTAAATAGCTTGATGTCAGCATAATGCCAGAAAGATGTGGTAAGTATTTTTGTGTTTCTTGTAATACGTTATTCTCATTTCCCTCATGCTTCTGATACATTTTGATGTAGAACATCCAGTTTTCTGTCTACTTTATCACTGATATGCTGTAAAGGCCTCTTTGCATCTATGTCCAAATCCTTCCACCTTCTGCCTTACAAATTATGAATTACAGGTTATAATTTTTATTTCTTCTGCTTTAATGCTTTCTTGTTAAAATTAGTTATTTTCAAATAGTCTGCTGTAACTGACACCTGCTAAATCCATTCTCAAATGTAAACATCGTTGTGAAAAGTAGATTTTCACTGGGCAGTCAGATGCAGGTCATTAATTTTCAGTACTGCTGTTTGACTGTTAATGAGGTCGTGACCCAAGTGGCAAGAGTGATTTTACCTATCAAATGTCCAATGTATCCCAACAGGCTGCTCACTTTCAAACAGGGGTCCTCTCCGGTAATTTTCCCATGTAATGTTCACATTCTGTTGCTTTTTCTTTCAAGCTTGCCTTCTAGATAGTAAAGGATTCCTTATGCTCCTCTCTACAATCATTTATTATCTCATCTGGGACCCATAAAACAAAGCTGTTCCCATACTCCATTAACACCCATGTCCTGAGCCTACTTGATATACGTACTTGTTTTGCCTAAGGACCGTTTTACCTGTTAGCCATCAGTATATTTCTTAGCTATCCCTTAGCTGAGGAGCGTCACTCGTCGTTGTTCACCTTATACAAACGTGCTGCTCCCTTGCTCATATGATTGACATGTGACACACTTTAAAAAAAAAAAGGAAAATAATTATATGAACAAAAATGGTTTCCTAGCATAAAGTATTTAGGTTCTATATGGATTTTTTACACCTTACAGAACTCTGAGAGATTGTCTCTGATGTGCTTTTAAGGTTCAGACATTATGTCAAAGCACACTCTGAAAAGACAACCTTCTTGTGATTTTTCTCTTGCTGACTCTGTTTTATGTTCCTTTTGCTGCAGCATGCAGTTTTGCACATTTGATATGCATGGTGCATATCGCACTCTCATTTTTAAAACTGTTTACACTCAAAATGAAACAGAAGGATGGTGTTGTGGGTCCTTTAGCTAGAATAGTGTTGAAAATAATTTGTTTTACTTTGTATTCTGCAGCAGACTTTGTGCATAAGCCTGGATAAGCCACTTACTTTTTCTGTTCCTCAATTTTCTGTCTGGTAGAATAGAAATTATACAAATTTCTTTTTTCCTCCACCAATAGGGTGGACAGTTTATAGATGCTTGTGGTAACTGAATGCTAAATATGGTGCTGGAGCTATCCAGATACCCAGATGGTCTTAAATATTGAGATCCTGAAGACACAGTCCCAGCAAAACAGCATGGCTTTCTCACAGCAGTAAGCAGTATTCTGCAGTTCTGAACCACAGCTTTTGAATGTAAAACTATGAAATACCTTCATTTAAAACAAACAACAAACAAACAAACACCTCCCCATCCCCCGAGACACTCCTACCCTCAAAACCTTAAAACAGGGAAATCCAACTTGGGTAGTAAAATCCAAACACTTCCTCTTCTAAAAAAAATAGGCAGAAAGTAAGTTTTAGGTTAAACTTGTCTTGGAATTAGACCCATGCCATGATTTTATAATGAAAAGAGAAGTGGTCCTAAAGACACACTAGAATCCTTATGTTGAAATTTCTCATTAAAAACGTGATATCCAGTAAAAACTACCTTTCCTTATGGTTTAGCATGGGGATTCAGTGGATTATAAAGAAAAAGTAATAAAAATGAAATATTTGTGTATGTATATTTGGCCTGTTTTTCAGTTGAACTAGAGTATATTTTTCAGCTGAGTGCAATATTGTTTTCCAGGTAATATACAACTACTTCTGCAGTACCACTCATATAAATAAGTCTAATAGAAGTTGCACATTCAAAAAAAAACAAAAAAAACTTCAGCATGAAAATACATTGTGATCTGGAAAATAAAGAAGCATGCAAGTAATAAATCCAAGTATATAACCAGGATTTTACATGTCATTATTATATATGTAGGTTTAAATTATTGTGTGTAATACTGTCTTGTCTGCTATTTTAAGCATACAGGAAGGGTTTCTTATTACATAATATATGTGGCAAATACTAAACTTGTTTTTTTTTTTTAATATTGCCATGGGAACTATTACTGATCCCTGCAAATATTAGAGAATTTATTTTCTTAAAGAGGATTAACAAGTTTAAATGTAACCCCACTTCTATTATTAGGATGTATTTATATTGGGAAAACCAAATTTATGGCAGAAGAGCAAATAAAAATATGACTATTAAAAGTATAAAAATCTCCATATTGGGAATTTAGACTTAAGTTTTCATTGTGAATCTCTGAAGGAAACCTAAGTACAAGTATTTAAAAATTCAATTTAGATTTATATGCCTGCATTCCACCTTCCTTAGCTCAGCTGCAAAATAAAATCATTATTATAGTTTTATTACAGCTAAGCATTTTGGAGGCATTTATATGATGTTCTTCTCCAAGTACACTTAGAACAGGCTGCAGATAAATTCACTTAATGATGACTGCAGTGCAAAATAGAAAAAAAAAAAAAGGTTTTTTGTTTACCTTGCACTTGCTCCATGCAGCATATAGCATGAAAATTATGACATGTCAGTATTTTTTGCCTTGCCACACTGTTCAATACACTCCTGTAATTTATGGAATGCTGCGGTTATCTGCTTTTCTGTTTATCAGTAGCTTCCCGTAGCAAGGAAGGATCTACTTAAAATTCAAGACTTTATTGTGAGAGACCTCATGTTACCCTTTTTCAAAGCAGTCTTCCTGTAGTGATGATTTGACATTATATTGCGTGACACTAGCAGATTTGAGTCAACCAGTTTTGTTTGCTTATAAGAATATTTTCCAAAATAGAATAAAGTAGCTCTGATCATGATCCTTGAGAACATACACCTTTCAGAGGTTAATAAATACTTCAAGAAATCCTGTTTTGATTCCAGTATTTTCATTCTGTTCATGCTTTCCCTTTTCAGTTCTATTCTCCTGAGAAATAGTGCTGTTCCATTTACCTTGTTTGGACTTTTAATTGTCACTTTTAGTCTTAAAAAAAAAAAAAAAAAGGAGAGGGCTCTCCACACATCTTTATCACAATGTGCTCTTCTGTGTAATCAAATTTTGATAGAAGAGGAATAAGAAAAATTTGGGAAACAGGACCCAAAAAATCATTCTGGAGGTGTCATCAGCCTCAACTTTGGGTATGTTTTAGGGAACTTAATCCTGTAAGTGACTGTGCAGGTAAGGCTGTTCTGGTGACATTGGAGGTCACTTACTGGAGGAGAATATTTTTGCTATTGTTGGAAAGATGATACTCATGCTTATGGAAGGTGAACCAGTTTCCTCCAAAATGTAACAAGCATTTACTCTATCTGTTGTGTGCAGGACATGCTTAATGACTAATGACACTTAGAAGTGTTCTTAGGAGATCCAGTTCAACATATGTGACCTACCAGTTGCATGTCCTAACTGCAGGGTTTCACTGCCATGTCATGTGCTACTGGTTTCTTATCTTCTGAGTGCATAGGACAACATTGTGGAAAAAATGAAAGCAATGGGAAATCTTTAATAATAGATATGCTATAGCTGAGAGCAGTGTTCCATAAAGGGAGGTGACAAAAGCTTCAATGCTCTGAGAACACAGATAGCTACAGGAGGACAGAAGAACATGCAGAGAATTTAAGATTTGCTATTTGTATGGTAAGGGATAATAAACTGAGCGAAAATGGGTCCAAGAGTTGTAGATGCCTCCAGGTCTGTAAAAACAGAGAACCTGGCTATTGCTACTTGTGGCCCTAGCACCAAGTGTGGATTAAATACTGGTTTTGCCGGTACTTACTGAGCTTGTGGAAATTTCTGTGTCTGTGGCTTTTTGTGGGGTAGAGGATTGGATTTATTGAGTTGCTTTTTTAATATGTCTGCTAACATCCTTTTCTTAACTTCATGATGTTTATTTTAAACTGGACTAAAGCATAAGCACACCAGATGTATTCTGAGGGTATCAGCTTCTGGCAGCCTGTGTTTACATTTGCCTCTCATGACTGTGAAAAAGGATTGCCTGAGTATTAGTCTCAATGCCGTGGTGTTTGCTGAAGTCTGTAGTTGAGTTGTGAACTGTCCCATTCATCTTGGTTATGATACAATTAAATTGTAAGATCTGCTGTGTAAAGGAAGTAGCTGTTAGAGAAGCAAGCCTGTCAATTCAAAAGACTTTTTTTCCCCAGTCTTTGCAATACATGCTATGAACTTGCGCCTTTTAAGATGAGAAGGAGACTCCCAAGCACTGCATTTGCAGCTTTCAGGAAGGTTAGGATGCTTGTGATATTTCAGGGGGCCAGAAAGAGTTCCTTGATTCACTGTGGAGCTAGAGCACTCCTGTGCCCTTCCACCACCCCTGCTGGGAGGCAGGGAGTCCAGTCTGCACTGGCTGCAGAGCTTTGATCACATTGTTCCACCCTCCGGAAAGTTTACTGTATTGAGAAATTTTATCAGAGTTTAGATTTAAAATACATGTTACCAATTTGTGTCACAGTTCAGAGTCTGTTAATCTTCACACTGAAAGCCTGTTGTATACAAGCAGAGGCTTGATTGCTTTCGTGTGTGAGCTCTTAGAAACTAAAATTTTAGGACAGTCCTAACATCACATTCCAATGAGATGTTTCCAATCTAGGAGCATATAATACCCTTCTAAAATGCACTCAGTATAAAAAATATCTGCTACTTTTAAACTAATAGGTGTGGGTTTAATCCACCTTCTCTATACAGTCTGAGTTTTACTCATTGAAGACAATAAGTCAAATTCTTACTCATTACTAAATCTATGCATTAGAATACTGAATACTGTAACTGAGGCGATTCACAGTAATGTGCCTTTCTTAGATAGATATCACTGTACCCGACTGTAAATGCTGAAAAGGCAAACAGTTTCATTAAAAAAATCGCTAGGAAAAACCACAATGCCACAATATCTGATTTGAGCAGTGGTAGCAAAATTAATTCCTGAAGTAGATACAGTGATATTTAGTCCAAAGTGTTTGGTTTATTTTCCAGAGATAAATGTTACTGGAGTGTAACAGTATTTTGTTCTGGTGAATATGGCTAGAAATATTTTTGCAGGATCAACCATTTCATTCTAGAAAGAATTTTTTTTATGTTTCTTGTAAGATGAAGGAATGGATGTAGAGAAGGGGACACCTATTGTCTGTTTCTGTCAAAATACCGATGCCAAGGGCAATTGTGTAGTACTTGCATATCTTTAGACTTGATGTCTGACAACCATCTAGACCCAGTAATTTATTTCTGATAATGATCAGTATGCTAGAAAAAAATGTTTGCATTTTTTCAAAGTTTTTCAGCTGTGCTGGCTGTTAGATAATTATGCATATGAGTATTTTCATCAAATCATTATTTTTGTTGATCACAGAGGGAAATGATCAGCAGTATAATTCTGTAAATCCCTCCCAGATGCAATGTGCTCAATATTCAAGGAAGTCCAGTTGTATCTCTATGTGCATATGTCCAAGTAGAGAACATAAAATGTGATTGACTAGAACTTTTTTCAGGAATCACAAGTATATGGAAGGAAGGAAGGAAGGAAGGAAATACGTTAATGCATTAAACTCTGGATGGCATAGATGGAAGGGTAGGTTAGATGTGCTGTTCCAGCTGCACCTGACTGAAGTTAAATTGTGTCTAATTGTGATGCTGACATTACTGCAAATGTGGCTACACTCCTACCTGGTTCTGTCTGTTTTTAAAAATGCTAATAAGTGCATGAACTAACCCAGGTGACACTGAGAAATTAATGGCTGCACACTGGTTTAGGCTAGAAGGCTGGAGGTAGAAAAATGGAAGTGGGGACTGAATGAAATGCCTTCACCTGACTCAGCTTCAACTTCTCATCATTCACATGGTCTGTTCACTACAACAGTATTACTGAAACAATTAGGCAGCGCCAATTTAGTCATACGAAAGACTGTATACAGGCAGGACTAAAGTTATTGGCTGTCATATTACTTCCTAAAGTCAACCGTTTTAATTACAATTTTCAGGTAAGAAGAAATGTATAGAACTCTTTGGTGTTTCAGCAACACAGTTCTAATTCCTCTGCTTGTTTATGCTTTCAGTATGTTTCTTTATGCTCACTGGATTTGTAAATTATGTTCATAAGATTTTATGTGCTATTTTGACTGAGAGAAAATGTACACTGTGGCCCATTATTGAACTAATTTGCATCTTCTATGTTAAGACTACTGATGCTAAGCTGGACAAAAGCCAAATTTTTTTTACATAATCCCTTAGCAAATAATAAATGGTAGGGTATTTTAAGGATTAAATTTATTTCTTTTTCAGTATCATATTGGAATACACAAAAGGATATCTTAAAGTTGACTTAAAGTGCTTATTTTTTGTAGATAGGTAAATACTGTTTTCAGTGATACCAATGTAAGTTGGACAGCAGTTCATTTCAGAAGTAAGTCCTGCATCCTTGCCACCTGTCCAGTTCTTTTTTCCAGAGACTGGGCGTTTCATGACTGCAAATGTAAGCTCTTTGCATCAGTCTCTGCAATCACAACTGTTATTAATCAACAGACTTGCAAATAGAAATAAAAAAGCCCTAAGTGAAATAGAAAGTGAAATTTCTTCCAACTGTGATATAAAAGAAGAAAAAAAAATCTTTAGGATATTTGTAGTGCTTGTGATTAGGGAGGAAGTTTGGTACGCAGGCAATGCCCTGAAGGACAGGTTAGGAAGTCAGTAAGAAAGCATGGTGAATAAACAAAAAATGTTACATTCTTATTTCTTATTTATTATATGATAATAAATAAGAGTGCTGTTGTAGGAGAAGAAAGGAATGCAAAGACATTCCAGAACACAAACTTGTGTTGATAACCTGCATAAGTCTTTATATAAATACTTATATTATAAGGTGAACCCATGTTTATCTCAAGTTTGTTTATGTTTTCTTAGTTAGGGTGCTTTTGAAGTTACTTAATTCTGAGCATTCATACACTTAAGAGTGACTAATTTTGAGTTGTTGGTGTGCAGAACACTAGGGCTTTTAAACTGCAGATGAAACTTGTGTATTTTGTTTTAAAGTGGACAGTTCAGAATTTTGGAAATAATCCTTTATTATTTTACAACATGGGAATGTCCTCTTTGTCTTCAAGCTTCACATGACAGAAATCACAGATGTAGTTGAGACTTCTGTACCCTTGTCAAATGAAATCTCAGGCTATTTCTGTAGCTTTAAAAATATCCCTTTTTTTGGTAACATTTTAATATCTACATTTTCTGAAAAACACATGCTTTATAAATTACCATCTAAGGAATATGTAGATATATTTAGGAAACTTCTTTTTCTGTATTAAGCTTTTTGCTCATCCTCTCCTTCCTTTTATTCCTAATAGCTACAATGAAGATCTATATTCCTCTTTAGAGCTAAATTTTAAAAGCATTCCTAAGCTGTTGAACTGTAGGGTATCCTGAACTCTGTTAAGTGACTTAACGCCTTTGAAAGCCTATGGCAGGACTGTAGGAATTGGCACTGTTTAAATAACTTGAAACCACTCTCCTCATTCCTTGTTTCTGCCCACTCTGAGTCCAGGAATGTGTTCTTGAAAATAGCTCATTTAAAAATAATTAAAATAAAACTTCATTCACCAAAATTGTATAGAGACCTTTAAATCACTGTGCACTGGATTAGTATTATAATACAAAGGGTTAAAGAATATAGTGGGCGAAGGGCGGGGAACAGGGAGATACATTTAGGTAATTTTGTCTGTAATCCCTAAACAGTTCACACTACCTGTATGGATTGTTATTTGCCAGCCAGATGTAAAAGCAGTTCTGTCCTTCCTCATCTGCATACAGGCCAAGTAGCAAGTCTCATTTGTTAGTACGAAGGGATTTATTTCAATGAAGAAATGAAGCAGGGGGTTGGCAGATAAGGGCACTTAAGCCCTTTGAGCATTACAGCAAGCTTGTAGAATATGGGCACTGAGCACGATAAGCTTTGCCTTCTTTGTTAGCAATAGAGCCTTGCTGAGAAAATACGATGTGGCCTGGCCTGTGGTCTCCTTTCATGCTTCTCTGGAAGCATCGATCCTTGCAGAAAGCCTGGTCTGCAGGTGCACTACTGAGATTTCTTCCTGCTTACCTTTGAAAACAAGGGCATGCTGCATCCAGTGGCACAATCCATGGCATATGTTTTGCATTTATGCATATACATGCAAGCACTTCTCTTTTTTTTATGTTGTGTCTTGGTTTGGAACTTGGAGGAGATTTCCTGTTTGCACAGCTCTCTGTGGTAGGTAAATTTAAGTGACTGATCAAAACATCTGATGGCTTGATCCTTATGAAAAAGGGAAATTTGTGCAACTACCTTTTGAGTTTTCATAGTAGTGTCAGAAATGTTGTAGCTGATATAAGTCACTTCCTTTATGAAAGCCAGACATATTGCAATTAACATGTGCAATGAGCCTTTACCATCACTCACTTGGTTTTGGTAGGATGAGGATAGTTCCAAAAATTTAAATTTCAAGCTCCAAGAAAAATTTTAAATATGACGCTTTCTTGCCTTTGCACCTCACCCACATAGAAAGTAATTTTTTTTATTACCAGTTGTGGAAGGAAAAAAACCAGTCTTACTGTTTTAGCATTTTGTGTTTGAAAAATGGATGGATTTTCTGAGGGGATATGGGACCTATTATATGTTGGTACATAAGTTAGCCAAAGCGACTAAGAAAAGGAAGGACTGTCACAAGTTTTACAAAAAGATGTTCTATGAAAGTGCATCACACAAGCTTAGGGCTATTTCAAAGTTAATTTAGACATTTAACACATTCCCTAAAATTAGATGTGTATCCATAACAGTATTTGTTCAGTTTGAAAATGGTGACAGCTGCTGTCAGTTGCTGTTATTTTTAGGTTCTCAGACCAACATCTGTTAAGTGATCTGAGCAGATTTCTATAATTGGTTATGTGGTTTTGCAGTCTTTATTTTTCAGAAGAGCACTGACAAGTCGTCTTCGTAGATGACATGTTTGTATTCTACTTCAGCCAGTCCACCTGCTTTAAATACCCACTAAAATACATGTGCAAATGTTACTAAGTGTAGAAATAAGATAAAACAATATCTAAAACCCCTTTGTACATTAAGGCATGAGTCATTTGGTATGAGTGTGAGACATTGATACCTAATTCAGTTTGCGTCCTTTGTCCTTTAATGTATCTTTGTTTATTTAATTTTAAACAGGTATGGTTAAGTATACATATGTTCTATAAATATTTTTGTCATGTCTGCCTACCACTCTGCTATCAGAAATGAATAATGTTGTGGCTATGGGGAAGCTTCAGATAATGGACAAAGTCATGTAGCTTTTAGTTACGTGAAAGAAATTTTACATAATTTTAGAGGTTTTCATAGTTTCTCATGAACTTACTGTAACTGGATTTGTGATAACTGAAATAAAAAACCAATCTCCCTTATCTTTAAACTATCCAGGCATTAGAAAGGGATGTTTTTACCATGCCATGGAAATTTCTAGCTGCAAAGGGTTACAGGAAATCTGTTACTGTTGCATGACAAAGTTATGCTGGGCTCAACACTAGAGTAATTTGGAATGGATTTTTTTTCATATTTGGAAATTAAGACAAATCTGTCTTGTGGTTTGAAGCCACTCAAAGACTTGACGTTTAGGGAAAGATAACAATGGCTGGGATTAATGGGCAGGCCAGAAATTAAGAACTCAGAAATGAATCCATTGAGCTGCATGGACGTGACCACCATGCATGTAAAGAAACAACCAAGACTTGGAGAACAACAGAAGTACAGTAGAAATAAAAAACAGACAAGAAATGCAATTTGTGGAAATGGATGAAGGTTTTTTTTTTGTTTGTTTGTGGTTTTTTGGTGGTTTTTTTTTTTTAGTGAGTTTACCTCAAACTGGCTGTTTCATTTGTTGCTGCAATATGGGAAGGATTTTGGAAAGGGTTTCTTTTTTATCTCATTTCTTCTTCTGTGCTGCCTCAGTATGTTTAGGTAAGTTTTCCTTACAGACTATCATTTTTGAACCAGTTTATCAGTTAAATATAGTTAAATATTTTGAAGTATATGTTATAGTGTGGGCCAGAGACTTGGGAGGAGGGGAGATGAAGGCCCTGTTTAGAAACTGTAGAGCACTGTGTTTGGCTGTACAACTAGCCTGTAGCAGCCCATGATTACTCATGCTTTTATAAATATAATGGATATAAAAGCTGGAATAAAAGTGACTTTTCAAGAGAAGTATCACAAAGACTCGACGCATCCTTTATTGCCGTCAAACTAGATTGAGTAAAATTAGGTAGAAGAAAAAATGTTCTTTACAACACTTAAAAATTAACAGACTCAGGTGGTGATCTTGGCGGGAATGCTCCTGGTAGTGCTTTGGGGCAGGTGCACGGTGGTGATGAAACAGGCCCTTGTACCTTCTTGAGGGCCTTGTGATTTGAGCCATTATCTTGAACCTGGTAATCAGGGCTGGTAATACTTCATGTGGTCTGTGTCTGTGACAGCTGTCTGTAACAGGGCGTATCAAGAACTGAGGAACGATCTCTTGGTTTATTCCATTTATAGTAGTTAGTGACAAGCTAGCTGTGGAATTTGTAAACTGTATCAACTAGCCCATACAGAGAGGGATGACCCAGAGTACATTCCAAGAGAGCAGTTATTGTTGTAATAGAGTGACAGTGTGATTTATGAAATATCTGACAAGCATGCCACTGAAGAACTCTGTTCTTTGTATCTGTCTTTTGTGCTTACTTGTGTTGTCCTGGTGACATCCTGTTCTCTACCTCCTGAAATACTTCTGTGCCCTGTTGGAAATGAATGGAAGGCACCTCTTCCTTTCCAAGAACGAAAAAACAAGCTATCAATGAGAAATAGGGAGAGACTGGGTGAGTCACTGTGCTTTGTAACAGTTGCACTCATTTTATCACACCTGACACAAGCTGAGCAGTACTTAGAGTTCAAAGGAGAAAACTGGTTCTTGCTCTGGTATAATTTAGTTTCAGTTCCAGAGGTGCTGGAATGCATATTAGAATGCTTCTCAAATAAGTGCATGGCCTTTTTTTGTTTGTTTTTGCTTTCACAGAAAATATCAAAATGGAGCTGTTTAAGCAAGTTTTCTTTTTAAGCCGTTTTTCTTTTACCCCAAGCATTTTTAGCAAGTCTGCGAACCAGCTGTGGCACTCAAGATCTTAAGATCTTAATTTCACTTTTAAGAGGTACATTCATATTTTATTCTTTTTTTGTGTTACTTGCTTTTCCAGGAATGCCTGTGTTTTGCCAAAAAATAGATACCTGGCCAGGTTTTCTGACAATATCTTCTTTTTTTAAAAAAGTATAAAAAGAATAGACTTTGCTGTCTCTGATGTGAATTTTCTCATAGTGGTGTATTTATGCTTTTTTCCATGGAGCTTTTTTGCTGCACTTTTCTCTGTCTTGTTTCTCTTATCACACTTGGACTACGCAGTAGGCTTTCACAACAGTAGGTGAAATGAAATAGTTGAAGAGCCCAACCTGACCCACTGAGCACTTGAAACTTGCATGAAAAAAAAGAAATGAATGGGAGTTCTTTGTACAGTAATGGTACCCTATATGTAAATGGTGATGCCATTTCCTTTATAAAATACTCTGGAGTTTTACTACTGAAAAGTATTAAGATCAAAGTATTATTTTTATTACAGGTGTGCTGCCTAAGGTGACTTCAGTAAAAGAGAATAACACTGATTCTTTTTAGCTTGCAACCTACTGTTGTTGAAACTTTAATCACATTTATATTATTATTCCTCCTGCCTATGTAGAGATTCAGTAGGGCTTGAAAAGCATAGTCAATATTCTCTTTGTTGAAGGTAGACATTTAAACACTGAGTAAGGCTGTTTTTCCTTTGCTAAACAGACACAGCTGTCTTTAAAATGCTAGCTGAAGTTAGATGCAACTTGATGGGTAACCTAATGAGTTATACCATGCCTACAAAACTGCAAGGAAAAGTTAAAACAGCTGCAGAAGTAGACAGGCACATACACAAGAGGTCAAATCCATGGAATCACATTGTAAACCACTGTTAATGGCATACCTGTAGAAGCAGTTTGCTGTCTGTAATTGTACATAGAACAAAGCCACAAAATTCACAACACGTGGTTTAGAAAGAGCTAGAAAAAGGGAGAATCATCATCTGATACCCCGGTGCTGTTACTTCGCCTTTGCACTGCCCAGGTGGAGTTTAAGGACTGAATGTGGAGCCACTGAGAGTGATGTGTAGGGCAGTGTTTGTGCGAGGCTGCAGTGAGGGCTTGGAGTGGGCTCCCTTTGAAAGGAGCCTTGTCTGGCTATGGTTGCCTGTCTCTGTCACACCTTATGAAACCCCTGTTTTAGCTCTTAGGTTGTGGTAGGATATAGAAACTCAAACCTGTGTACCTTTACCCAGTTTGCTTTTCTCAGCGACTTTATTGCTCTAGTAACAAGTACAGCAAATTCCCGTGTGGAAGCCCAGGCATGTATGTGCAGCATTAAGGTGAATGCTAAGAACTAGCAACAAAGCTAGCTTTATGAAAATGCCTTGGAACTGGGGGGCATGGGGTGGGGGAGGAATCTTTATTTGCATGGTATATCATACCCTCCTGCTTTCTAATTGGTACTAATTGATGGAGAATGTAATTTGCAATCTTTCAGCCGCCCTTAGTTCATGAGGGTTTGTTTGCTACATTGTTCAGCCTACTGGTGGCCCTTTGCTTACTAGGCATGGTCAGTATTTAGAGCTTGCCTCTTGAGTGTTTTGTATGCATTAGTCGCTCTCCTAAAGGCACCAAAGGCTTGTCAATCACTGTGACCTCCACAGCCCTCTAACAAGTCCAGCAAACAAGGCATTGAAGTCTGCAGTGTTTTGGGTTTTTTTTAACATATTTTTCAGTTAGGCTTTCTGAAGTGAGTTTCTCTCATTATATGAAAGTGTATGCAAACACCGAAGGAGAATTAGGAGCATCAAGTGGGGCCTCTACTTTTATTAAAAGACTCTTGCTTTTCCAAATAGATGTCAAACATATTCTTTACTGTTTAGACAGTTAACCTTTCATCTCTCTCATAGCAGAAATTCCACTCTGAGGTATGCTAATTTGCTATTTGCAGCATTCTAAAGTAGAGGGAAAATGTCATTTGCAGTGCCTTCATTAAAAATTCCTTTATCCAGATTGTATACATTTTTTTCATTCTAGTTAGTCACATTTTTTTATTACATAAAACCACCTATGTAGTTCCCTTCTCTTGAAAAAGAATAAAATAAAAACAAAGCACAAAAAACCCGTTTAAGACAAATTCTAGCTGTAGATGACTCTTTCACAGACTTTAATTCAGCATGAAGTGTCCCCAGCTTCATTCACTAAGGCATATGATGCAAAAGGCTCCCACCATCTCCAGTCTTAATTCAATCCTTCCTCCAGTTTTGAACTTAAAAAGCCTTCTTCCACTGCTCTGTTACTGTTATTAAATAAATGTTTTCATGCAAGACAGGATGTTATAAGGAAAGTCGGAGGCACAGCAGGGAGAGGCTTTTGTGAAGAAGTGTAGTTTCTTTTGCCTCTCTTTCCAAAGCAACCTTCCCTTTTTCCCTGTTTGGTTTGTCTCTGTGATACAGTAAGATGTTTGAGCCAGCTCTGGCTGCAGAAGAGATCCTTGTCCACTTGAACTGTTCTGCTCAGATATGCTTCACTGTTTGAGCTAGAACAGGTGTCTTTCTGGCACTCATAGTATTGGTTTCCTGTTGTCAGTTGCAGAGGAGAGAGAAAACTCATTCTCTGCAGTATGTTATCAGTTCTGGATTTCTTAGAGCAGTATGGAAGCCTATGCTGCCTTGTTTTCATTTTAGTTTTAGTTGATTTTAAAAAGGAGGGTGAGAGTGAAAGTGTATTCTCGGTTTAAAATTGGGCAAATATCAAATTAGCTAGTGTGACCTGTGACTGCCTCCATCACACGTATTTTTGCATTTTTGTACAAGTTTACAGCTGCTATAGGAAGAGGGGAGCTGTTTGAAGAACTTTCTATGTGCTTTAAGGGTGCTGTAGTTACCGGTTCTGGTCAGGCAGACGATGGGGAGGAGACTTGCACCAAGCTGGGTAGATGAACTCTTCAAACTACGCTATTGTTTGTGGAGAAGATGTGCCTGAAGGATAGCAATAGCCCTTGCTGCATCGTTGAATTCATCAATCAAGACATAAATGTAGCAGGATTTGTTAATTTTTTATGCTCTTTCCCTGACATTTTCCATAAAAAGACTTGTGTTCAGAGCAGCTGTGAGTTATTCCAAGTTGTTCAGTGCCCAGGATTTTATCTCAAGGGAGAAATTGATACCAGCTCTCCAAACTACTAGGTAATTTGAATAACTCTTGCTTTCAGTCTCCTCCCACAACATAATTATTTTATGCTTTTTTGATAATTTTTCTTTTGCTTTATAGTAAGCAATTTTTCTACCAGCTTCTGTTGGAAAGCTAAGCCAGATTTGTGTTTTTAAAGCGTGTTTTGTGTGAATCCTTTAATTTTGTCAGAACAGAATCTTTATGGCTTTTTTAAAATATATAATTTTAATAAATACTAATGCATGGATTTTGTGATGTTCCTAGTTGAGGTAATTTTTTTTCATTTAAGACAGATAGTTAAGGAAGGCAGTAGCAGCCAAATGAGGGAAAAAGTAACAAAAGTTACAAGTAACAAAAATCTTAAGCCAGCATAGTTAAAAAAAAGTTCCGACATTAAAAGGCAATCACTCGGAATGCATCAGGTTCCAGGTTTGAAGAATTTTTAGGATATGTACCTTTTTATTTCATTTCTTTAAGCAAGGAGTCAGTTTTCCTGTCAAGGTAAGCAAATCATTTGGGTTATTTCTGTAAGCGCTGAAGGCACTCATGTTCTTGGGCAAATTAATTTAGTTCTTCACATGTGAATGGTCATTCCTCAGTACCTTTCCTTTGCACACAGCTAAGTGAAAAATTAAAGCTTTGTAATTGCTGGTATGCTGTTCTCTCTGCTTATTCTGGGCATAACAAGGATGAACGAGGGAGGAGAAATAATTATGGGCAAAACAGTAACCTTTTCTTCTTCTTCCAGACGTTCTCATAGGCAAAGAAAAACACACAAGGTACTCCTCGCCTATCACGTACATGATCATTTTGTTAAGATGGATCTTGGTGGATTCCTAGGAGGGGACTACAATTTGTATTTAGTCTGAAGCACTCAGCGGCGGAGGGCTGGGGAGGGGCATGCCAGAAGCCCTTGCAATGGTCCTTCTTTGTTTAGGTCTGGCTCTGTTTAAGGTCTCAGTAGGGGGATGTTTCCAAACAGTTTCAGGGAAAGCAGAAGGATTATTATTTTCTTCAATGATGTGGCGAAACACACAGCTTAAACTAGGAAAATAGGAACTGAGCATCCAGTGAATGTGATGGTCACAGGAAAAAAAACTTTTTTTTTTTCTTGCTTTGTTGGTTGTTTTGATCCATGCAACGTGAGATGTGTTAATTTTTTTTTCCTCCCTCCTTGATACTGGCAGTTGTTTTTTTATATTTGCTGCAGATGTTCAGGAAACTAATTCCAAGGTTTGCATCTGTGTGACATCGACCTAGGTCTACCTTGCCACATCCTGCTTTTATTCTGCTGCACAGATCAGTTTGCAGTTTATTCCTCATCCCTCTCTCTTTTGTCCACAAAACCATCCATCAGCCCCCATCCTCCATCCCCACATGTCCTGGGAGGGGGAGGGACTACTCATCTCTGTGTCTCAAGGCTGCTCTGGCAAGGGAATGGAGGCCAAACTCCTGTCAGGTCAAGGTGCCATCTATTAAGACAGTACTCACATTTTCATTATGAGACCCTGTTTGAGGGATTTATAACTTGGCTGCACAGACTTGCTGCAGGCTGAACTTGTCATACTTAGTTTCATCTGGGGTAGTAGTCGCTGTTCTCTCCCAGATTCTCAGTTCCTCCAGAAACTCCGTTCATAGGCTCTGCTTTCCCCCCCATCAGGAGGTGGAGACGGTGGCATTGCTAGAGAGAGCATTTTCGGTTTTGTTGTGTTTTTCTTTTTAGGCTTCCGGGGGGGGGGGGGGGGGCGCCTCAGATGTGTTAATGCCTTCAGCTAAGATTGTTTTTTGGCAGGCTCTCACAGGCTTTCTGAAGCCTGAAGTCAGGCTGCCGCTGCCAGCTTCCTCCTTCTGTTTTTTATATTGCTTATAACCTGAGGCTAAATTACCTTTATTTTACATTGACGTCAGGATAATAAAGAACAAAAAAATAAAGCCTCCGCTGGAGGCTTGCTGCGTGGAGCTGGCGGTGTGCTGAGGCGGGGCGGCCGTGGCGCGGTGCCCTCACGACTGGGAGCCCTCAAAGCCTCGGAAGGAGCAGGGCGGCCGTGGAGGGATGTTCTCCCCCAAGGAGGACATCTGCTCCCACCTCGCAGCCTCCTCTTGCCTGCTCTGCGGGTTCCTGCTGCGGCCAGGGCCAGAGGTGCCCTCCAGATCCCGCAGAGGCGCTTCGCACGCTGCATTTTTATTATGGAGCGTTTTTACGTGGTTTTGTGCCATGAGAAGGAACGGGGGCCGGCTTGAGGGATGGAGGCAGGACCAGGAGAGAGGAATAGAAGGAACTCCGCTCTGGCATGTGGTTTGCGTGGCTCTGGTTACCTGTGAGACCTCGGGAATGCAAGTGAGGAGAGGTTAGCATTGCTAAAAGATGCTTCCCACAACTAAGCAAACAAAGGTTGGGATCTCATTAGGCAGTTCCTTATCTTTCTAAATACCAGCTATCTCACTGACTTAAGAATGGGCAAAAGGAAGCCTCTTGCATGCTTAACATGGGAATGAATTTGCCAGAGGCTTGCTGCCTTGCCGGCAGATCCACCTACCAGGAACTTAGTACAAGGCTAGTTAGTGATAATTCTTTTACTTTCAGATGGGAAGATTTGCTATTATCAACTGTTCAGTGGAACACCTCAAATTAAGGAGTCTCCTTATGCAAGGCTGTGAAGCCAAGCGATACTTCCCAGAGAAGAGGCCTGCTTCTTTAATCACTTTCTCAAATTGAAGGCTTTTGGATAAGTAGCTTTGTGTGATTTTTCTAGCTTCTATATATTGGCACACACTTTAGTCAAAGAGTAAAAATTATTTTTAATGGTTACGTAGGCTTGCTAACCTTAACAATTTACGAAGTCGAAAGAGGAAAAAGATTATTCAATGCCAAATTTACTAAATACCACCAAGCAAATTTTAGTTTCCTTTTTTGACTTGGGAACAGAAAAACGACACAAGTTACAGAAAAATCCACCCAGGACTCACTTGCAAAATAGCTTTATCATGTAGATTTTGTAATTGGATAGATGGATGCTAGGTTTTGCATTTACAAATTACACTTTCCTTAGGTGGATTTAGTACATGATCTGCAATTTACACACAATACATCTCAGGCTTCTCTATGCAATCTTCAGGTTATTACTTTATTACCTTTTTTCCCAAGTAAGTGGTGTGATTTACAGCTTGGTCTTTTTACTCCGCTCCATTAAATTTATATGAAAATGCTGATGCTACAGAGACAGACATCAGCAGGCAGAATCTTCAGATTTAAGTGTTCACCAGTTCTCTCCATACAAAATGAATTTTACTCTAAAACCAGAACATTGATAATAATTACAAAATAGAAAAGTTTATATAGTTCCAAATCTGAAAGATAGATCTCTCAGGGAAGATGTACTTCTCAGCTTCCTTTTCTGTTATTCTGGAATATTTGTGTTCTATTTTGAAAAGCATTACTGTAGCATTCCTCCAGCATCTTTTTTCTGGTTCCTTTTCATTCCTTGGGCTGTCTTTGTCAGTGGCTCTTAGCGTTGCGGTAACTGTTAATAATTTTGGTGAAATGAATAGAAAACTTCTTTTATCCAGAGGCTTGTATTACTCAAAGCTGCAGTTGTATTTGACCATGTGTTGTTTGTAATGCACATCAAATCTGCACCTCTTGAATGGTTCAAGTGTGACTTCCAATGCAAGGTAACCCCTCTTAGCCACTGGTGAAGCTGTGGGGGTAGTAGAAGACAGTAGCTGTTGCCCATCTGGGAAATTCTCCAGGAAGCGTCTCCTTTTCTGTAGCTCAGAAGGATGTATCAGGTGTGCCTCTGGTGTTCATGAAGGACCGTAGGCTCTGTGAATGATTTGGCATGGAACTCACCTTTCCTGCCACAGTACTTAAGTGTTTTCAAGACCTTCCACCATAAACGAATAAATATTTATTATCAGTTAAGTTATAGCACTTAGATCTTGAATGCTTTTTAAAGGTTAAATATCTTTTTTAAAATATACTTTTTAATTTTTTTAAGAGCTTAGGAGCTAAAAAGAAGTCTTGTACTTGGTATTTCTTCTGATTTGATTTAAAAAATATTTCTCACGTTGACAAATATTTAGATCAAAGACAATATTTGTTATATACCTAAACTGAAGAAGAATGTGTCTGTGGTCTTGGTACGGATTAAAAAAACCTGTGTAGATTGCTTTAAAAGAAAAATCCTTAGTTGTAGTGATTTGCAGTGCAAGTATGTGTACCAAATAGATGTAGTAGATTGCAATTATGCAAGAGAGTTTCTGGTCCACAGAGACAGAAGTTCTGACCTAAGGCTTTACATGCAGAAATGGTAACTGGGAAGAAGCTCTTTATGGCCATCACTCAGTGCTAAAAAGGGATTAAGCAGGTGAGTGTACAAATGGTGGTGTGAACTTCAAGGCTGTGATGTATGACCCAGCCTAGTTCTTCTCTAAACCACAGCTTCATGGTGTGAAGGGTTTTGGCAGATCTGCCGGTTTTAGCTCTAGTTTCTTACTCCTTGGGTGACTGCTGAGATCTCCCTGTAGTTAAGCATTTGTCATTCTCAGTTGTGATGACAGCTTGGATACTATGAAGAGGATCAAGGGGTTGATCGAGGTCAAAACCAGCTCTGCTATGGGCCACCTCCTGTTATTTTAATCAAATCACATGTCAGGATCCACCTCGTAGCCCCAAGAGCAATGGTTTGGGTCCAATTAGGGAGCAGTACACTACCCTGAGACTGAAATATAGGGAGTTCTTTGGTTAAACAACTCCTGAAAACCTTGTATTGCTGAAGAGCTACAGCCTCAGGAGGCTGATTTCATTAATTTTGTAAATGGCCTAAATTTTACAAGGTAAAAAAAAAGCTACTCAGTTCAAAGCTAGTTTGAAGAAATTATCTTTTGTTGTGCTTTCACTGTTAAGTCAGATTTTGCTATCTGAAGGCAGTAGGATAACATAAAATGAAGCAATGCTTTATTTCATTTGTGTGGTTTTAAAGCCACATGCAGCACTGGCATGTCATATTCAGCAATGGCATTCAAAGCTTTGGTATTCTGTGTTTTTTGTCACTTTAGTTTTTCCTTCAGATGTTCAAATTAATGCATAAGATTGTGGTCAGTTTTGCTACGAGTGAAATTATACATTTGTTTGCATGCAATCACCCTATGAAATCTATTGGTGGGGTTAGATCTACAGTTCTGTAGTGCAGCCTACTAGCACACAAGGTGTTATTTCACATGCCAGTCTGTGGAAGATAACTGATTTTTCTCTGATACAATTGTATAAATTTTTGTTTAAAAATAAAACATTCATTTTCTGCACAGTGACTGTAAATTCAAATACTAGATTGATACAGAACTTGGATTTGAAATTAATATTTTACTTTTTTTTTCTTTGCTTCTGCTTAGAATTGCTATTAGTCGATTGTAACAGGGCATTATTCCAAACTTAAATGTTGTGTTCAACAAAACAGAAAATAACTTCAAGGTAATGTGCTTTCAAGGCATATACACATCCAGTCCTATGTTATAACATAGTTCTCTGTTTTGGTAAAGACTTGTTCAATTTTAATAATAGTTTTTATTTTTTTAATGGAGTAAACAGTTGACATATGAAATATCAGGAGCTGAAGGTGATGAAAGTGTAGATTTTGCATTAAAACATTTTCAGCAGAGTATATCCCGAGGGGAAAAGAGGACTGTAGGAGGTAAATGACTTAATTAGGATGCAGCAAAAAATTCTCTTAAAATAAGCATCTATTATATAAGCTGAGACAATAAGCGGCATGAGTATAAATATGCAACTTCAGGCCAGAGATGATTTTCTCTGACAACTTTAGATCATCGTTTTGGGATGTACTCATGTTAACACTCTGTACCACCCAAATTCTCGATTCAGTTCAGATTCCACAAAAGCTTATAGTTCTGTTTGTTTGGGGTAAATTTAGCAAGCTGCTCCTGATTACACCTTAGCCCGGGACCATCTGTTGATGGTGAGTCTCTCAATGGAGTCGTTCCTGCAGGCAGTGAATGAGAAAAGGAGTGGAGCACCAATGCTATTACTAAGCAGATGCATGTTATCAATGAACGTCCTTCCTGCCTTTCAAGTATTGATGGAGTGTCATATGCCTGCAAGCCATTGCAGCCGAAGGCAAGGAGAAGTGCTCTCTTGCGGCCCATTCATCACGTCTTTCTGCTGGGATCTGATGGATATGAATTCTGATGGCACAGTTTTGTATGTGAACAGAATAAAAGACCTGATTCTTCTGTGCTGTTACTCAAATTGCACAAGACCATGTGTGTGCTTTTGTAGCGGTGGGCTGTCAAAAGACTCCCATCACAAATGACAGGATACAGCTGCTGTTCATGGCAAAATGAGTAAACCCCAAAGTGTCAAGGTTATGTTATTTTAATTCCATTTCTACTATGAGGTTCCTGCTAGTTAATTTACCCAGTATGCCAGAAGAAATATACCATTTTAGGGGATCACGTTTAGGAAATCTGTCCTTGGCATGCTGGAGAACTTGTAACCACTTGTTATCCATAGCACTGCTAAAGGTGCTGTGAATAAGTTTGCTGGTGTGCTGGGTTTTTGGTTTTGTTTTAGAGTTCTTTTCCCTTCAGTCCACAGTGAACAGCAGCCTTCTGTGAGCAGGGAGGCTCAAAAAAACAGGTTGTGTGAGATAGCATGAGTTGCTTCATCCTGTGTCTTGAAACAATTGGAGGAGAGAGGTGGACAGGCAGTGTGACGGACTGGATAATGAGTTGTCTGTTAAACACTGGGAAGCCTGAACAAGATGAGTGAAGTGAAATGACTGGTTTACAGTTTGATTGTAAGTGTTGTGTAGTTCACTTCAGACAACCACCAGTGTGCTGCTCATTAGAGTTAGCAGCTTCATTTAAATCTCCCTTCTGAGTCAGCAAGGGTGGAAGGAGAATTTGCCAGTCTGGGATTAATCCTGCTCAGAGAACAGAGTATGCTGTGGAGGCTCCACTTGATCTACAGTTTCTCTCGATGAACCATATAGTCTGGTCACTTCCATTAGCTCTCAGGTTTTGTGAACCAGGAAAGACAGGAGAAAGATACAAAGAAGACATTGCATATCCATCAAAATCTTTCTATGTCATGCCCACTGCATAAATTTTAAAATCTATGTATTCTTGTTTAAGAAAAAGGGAAGTGGTGAGAGTCACTAAGTCTTATGCTGCTGCCAGAAGTTCCTGGTATTCTGACTTAACAATATAATTAATGTATATTCAATTTAGGTTATGACAGAAATGTTATGACTGAATATTTAATATAAAACGGGTGGCAACAGAGTTAAGATTTCTGATCTGTATTCAGTATCACCTCTCAGCAGTTCAGTATTGAGTATTTTTCCTTCTTGAAGGAAATAAGAAGTGAAAGTATGTGATGTTTCTGAATAGCCTAGTTTCTGTTTCTAATAGTTCTGTTTCTAATGCTGGAATTTAAAGAATGCAAGATTTAATCTTCAGTGATGAGTGCACTAATCCAGTGAATTTCTGTCACAACACTGCTCTACAAGGTGTAATTCCATGCAGAAATTGCCCAAGTGTACAATGTAAACAAAAGAACTGAGTTAAGAGTTAAATGTGCTAGTTGGAACTGTTTTTCTGATACCTTTTTCAAAATTAATAAATCATTTATTTATGGTAGCCAGTGATTCCAAAAACAAATGTCAAACTTCAACTATTGCTACAAATTATAGGAATTATTTGTTTAACAATATCCTTTGGTATCATAAGCTTGATTAATTTGTGTGTAGTGTTGAGCATTGAAGTGAGGGCTGGGCAAAGGGCTGTGCAGGAGAGGCACAAAACAAGGGGGGAGGTAAACAGCACGTCACTCAGCGTCATAGAGCATGTTACTGATCAGACTGGGATTTGGAGAGAAATGACTACACTGAATCTAGTGGACAGTTTGCTAGATTATGTACCTTTCCTATGAGATTGTACCTCAAGGAAATAGAGAAATAATCAAAATCTCTGTAAGAGGCCTTTTCATCTTACTCATTTTGGATACTTAGCTTTCACTGTACTCATTGACTCATAAATAAGGCATTTGTGGGTGTGACTGTCTGATTTGTATTTCCCCACTAATCCCATTCTGTTTTCATTGTTGTCAACATAAAAAGTTGCCTGATTTTTAATAGATCTAGCCTTGAGCTCTTTGTAAATTAATTTTGGTGTTTCATGTCATGAAATGGTGTTCAGTAGCTTCCTTGAAGGTCTCCATAGGCAATAACCTAAAACATAAAACCATCTGAATAGATCTATGTGCCAGACCATGTTTGAAATGTCTCTTAGCTGTCTCAAAAGGAATTGTTTTCCTTCCAGGCAGCTGGCTGTTCGAGAGAGGGTTTCAGTATTACTCTGTTCTTCTGCTGTATCTGTTTTGGTGGTGCATGATGAACAGTTCAATCTTTTTCTGAAACAGTAGTATCAAGGTTACATGGTGCAGCATGGCCCTTATTTTGACATATTTGAAGATCATGGATGTAGCACAGGACTGCCTCACAAATCCTGCCTAAGACAGTGCGAACCAGTAAACAAACAGTGCATGTGTCTTTGACCTTAAGCATGGGTGAAGGTCATATTTGAGTTCAGCTTTTGTGCCTGGCAGTATGATACAGAAGAGAAAAGAAAGATACTTTTAGAAATGTAAGGAGACAACAGCAGAATAAACCCATTATTTTTGGACATTTCTTAAGGTGTTCTGTTGAATGAAAGTGGCAACTACAGTGGAACATAAGAGTGTTTGGTCAGATAGGAAAATACAGATTAATTACATCCTGATTTTTTAACGATAATGGAAACACATGATAGATGTGTCAACATGCATTCTGTACCAAGTTATAAATCATAATCTTTCTTTTCCTTCATTATTCCCCAATGTGGCCTTTTTTTTCACAGAACTCAACCAAAACAAAGCTCAAAAAACAGACTACTTGTTTATGATGAGCTGTTACAATCAGGAGGAGATAATGTCAACATCTGCTGATGGGACCTTGCAGCCTGGGTCAGGTTGCAGAAGTGTGCCATTTGAATTAAAAAGAGAAGAAAGGCTCTAGTCAATAGACTCACAGAGCCAAGTCACAGCTGCCTTGGAGCTGTTGATCGATATGATTTCACTAGGCAGATTATCTTTACCAGAATGGCCATGTAGCACCATAGAAGAGTCACTGACCTGTTTTTGTTTATTTAGCTTTCTCCAGATACTTTGTGTGGTTTTACCTCATTTGTGATCCGTGAGTCATTCTGTGCTTGGAAGATTGGTCCATCTGTGTTGGTAATACTTGCACCTTAGGGCATTTGTATCTCTTCTCCTGTGTTGAAATAAAGCATTACAAAAAAATGGCTTACACTGACAGGGAAAGAATGAGTGTGGAATAAAAAAACTCCCCATTATGGAAGCTTTAATTAAAAACAGAAAAAATACTATTTTTCCTGGTGTGGTCATTAGTTGATACCCCTATATTTAGCTTACTCCTGGGCTAAAACTTACGCCAGGCATTTACTTCAAGTGTAAGGGTTTATGGGCTTTTTTGTCATTGTCTGTGCCTGTTGGCTTCAAAAGATGATCACAGCTTCAGGGGGAAAATATGTCAGGATTTTTATCCTGAAAATGCATAGAGTATGGGTGATGTGAACATGTGGAGAAAATGCCTCAGAATAAGGGAAGTACAAACAAGAACTAATGGAAAATAAAGGAAGAGGATTATGTTTGCTTGCTAATTTTAAGCTTCTGGTTTCAGATACCCCTTGTTTTTTAATGTGAATTAACGTGGATACTGTTGAGTGCTCCCCAATGACATCCTCCTTGACTCTGTAAGTGAGTAGTGGATCGTGAGTCAGAAACAAACTTCTTCAACACTAACAGCATATGATTTTTGCCATGGGATTTAGAGAAGGACTGGCTACATACTATTGTCAGGTCAGCAGGTATTCTGAAGTATAACCTGTATGATTATTTATTTAAAGGAGATCCAGGCATTAAACTGTTCCTGAAGAGCCTGCAGGCTGAAGTCATAACTTGGAGAAGATGTTACAAAACTAAAATGGCTGTTATACTATTTGTTGTGGAGCAGCTGGCAAGCCTGAACGTTATATCTGTCATGTATGATTTTTACAGTGGTAACATAATTCGTATAAGCCAGCAGAAAAAAGCAAGTGCAGGTTTTTCTCCTGCAGACAGAGCATCCTGAAGATTTAAGGGACAAAGAATACGCCATTAGAGAAGTGCCATATTTCTATTGCAATTGTCACTGTTTCTAAGTCTGTTTTGTGACAGTGAAACTGGAAATATTTTAGTTCCAGTGGTGTCTTTTTGGCACATATTTGGAACTGTCTTCCCTTGGAAGGGGCACTGTACCTTGTAACACTTGATTATGGCAGTCTAGCTGAGTAGTCTTGGACTTCAGAAAAATTAGAGTCTAATACTCCTTGAGACTTGTCGCTGGGGGCACTCAGAGGTGGACATGAATAATCTTGTAGTTTAAAGCCTTTTTGAATGTTGAGTGCTATTTGGCTAAGGTAACTGTGTCCTGTGGGTGGCTATTTTGAAACAGCTATTGCACTTCAAATTCATAGCCTGTTGTATTTTGGAATAATTTTTTCATGTAGACAAGACTCAAGGAAGATAGAAGCAGCTGCTGAGTTTACCCATGCGATTAGGAAGATATTTCTTTGATGCAGAATTCTTCATGCAGGACAGACACTTTACAAGTATTGATCCAGTTGCAGACCAGAGAAGAACTCCTAAGCTGCAAATGTAATCACCCGAAACACAGCTTTCTATGAACCAGGGGGGTTCTTCCTCATGATTTTCCCCCTAGGTATTTCCCTCTTTAACAAACTGGGGTGGGTAAGATGTACACAGTTCTTTTATAGAGAAATTCAGTCAGAATTTTAACTCAAGACTATGGAGTAGCTTTCAGCTCTGGTTTGTATCTGGAAAAGTGTAAACTTGCTTTGGATTGTTAAAAAATAATTATATATAAAATCAGTACTATAGCCTGCTCAATATCAACAGTGTTATAGTTGATCCACTTCGCATTTTTTGTAGTCTCTTAAGCATTTGATACATTTTAACAAAAGAGGTTTTGTGGAGGATTCAGAGCAGTGGTGAGAAAACTCACTCTTATTTAAAATGCTTATCAGCTGGACATACAGTATTTAGAAAAATATCAATTGACATTATTAGAGTTTGTTTGTGCAAGGAATTTCACTGATACAAAATGCACCGAATTTAAGCCATTCTAGAAAACTTCGGTGACTTAGCAGGAGGAGAACTCACACTTTCCATTCTGTTGGCTCAGCTGTGAGAGTGACTGCAGGGTTTTGGCTCTCCAATGTACATTCTTACTATGGAATAAAACAGATTAATTTCATTTCTCTGTTCATGTTGTCCGGGAAGCAGTGTGAGCCACAGCAGAAAAACAAGCTCCAAAATATTAATGCAATTCTATTCTGAAGGTCTTTGTACAGGAATTTCTTGTGATATAACCATACTTCTGTGGTTCGTTTTGTGTAGTGGCATGATTTGTTATCCACATATAGATAAATATGAATGTAATGTTCTTTCTGGATGAATAATTTTTTCATAATAGTGGCTGTCTTGACAGAGATGCTTTTAAGAGGTTGCCTTTAGGTGCTTATCTCTGAGTTGCACAAAGAAAATTTGGGGGAACTACGTTGTATCATAAAAGAATCTATGAAGGAATGAAGCAATGGTTGGAGTAAGAGAAAATTATGCCCTTGCATAAGTGGTACTGGTTTTCTTGGGAGGGGTTTGGGATTTTTGATTTGTTTTGTTGAGTTTTTTGAATGTGTTTGCATTTCTTAAATTTCATTATTATTACTTCTTTTGTTCAACAGTGATTTCCAGCTCAGCTGTGATTGATATTCAGAGGGGGTTGGTTTAGCAAAGAAACAGAGGAGATTTAGCAAAGAGACAAAGAGGTGTGGGAGTCCAATTACTTAACCCATTGTCCTGCTGAACCCTTTAATTTTTTTTATCAGTTATTCACTTAAGATAAGAATTCTGTAGATAAAGTTGATCTTCAAGGAGAAGAAAAGGGGAGGAAACAGCCTTCAGCAGCTTATTCTAAAGAGCATTATACTGTAAATACTTAAAAAAACCCCAAAAAAAACCCCAAACCAAACCAAAACCTGTTCGGTTTGTACTAAACAAATAAAGGTCACAAGTGAGAGCAAATACAGACTGAAATGTCTGTTCCTTGGTCTCTGGCCCTGTCCTTCTTTGGTCTTGTCACCAGGACAGATCGTCCTTAATTTCTAGCAGTCCAGTGATTAGGAACTTAAGGTTAACCCATTTTTTTCTGCTCAGAGGAAGATGTTAGTACCTGCCTTGGTCTTGATCTCATTTGTGTTCACTTACTTTTGTTCACAACTTTGCTCTCAGATCAGAGCTTTGTATAGGGGGAAGGGCACAAGAGAGAATCATTAAGAAAAGCCAAGAAGTTCCTGTTTTGGACCTGCAATTATGATGATATTTAGGTAGTTGAGGAGAAATTGCAATGCTGCATAAAGATTAATTATTCTCTGCACATTGATGGCTTCATATAAGAGTACTTACCTACGTTTCTTTGTGGTTGTTGTTGGAAAATAATGATTATAGCGATCATGTAATCTTCCTTTTTCAAACGATGAGATGATGCTTGTGATAGTGTAGGGATACTTGGGATGATGAGTGGGGAAGGATGTAATTAACAAGCAGTTAGGTAATTTATTAATTTACCACATAGAGAACTCTGTACCTCTCATGGAGAGTTGAGATGTTTTTTCTTTTGCAGAGCTGTTGGAATAGTTAGAGTCTAAAAAGACAGTACAGATTCATAAGTGTAAGCCAGCCAGCTGGCCCTTTTCACCTACTGTTTTGGATGCGGTGGCTGCTGCTTTACCATTTTTTGCCTCTTTGTGTAGTTCTGTAAGTTCTGCAGCTGCAGTTAGAAAGAAAAACACATCTTTGGTACTCCATTCCACTGAAGTGCATCTGCTCTCCCAACCTTTACTTTTGCACACGCAGGCAAGACCAGAGAAGAGCTGAATTATTTTCTGTAATTTATCAAGGGTAATAAGGTTTTAAAATTTATTTTATAACCAGTTTCTGCTGTCACAAGCACCTGTGCATTGACAGTAAAAATACACAAGTGCTTGTATGGCTAAATTTTCATTAACCCAACTGTTTCTTACTATTGATGATGGCTGTAGTACAAGGATCAACTTCTGGAATAAATATCCGCTTAGTATGCATGCTGCGCGGTTTTTCTCTGAAAGGCATTGAAACACATAAAAAAAAGACAAAATTGTATTTTTTCAATGTTACCTTAAAAGCTGACTCACATACTAAGCCCAATATTTTTTTCTATATCATTAGAATATCTTTTGAGTGAGATGGCTCGGATAATTCAAAAGGTAACTTGGAAATTAAATTGGCTTGTAAATCTTCTGACTTATTCTAAGCAGAACATGCTTATTTGGTACTTTCAAAAGGTGAAATTCTTTTTCAGCTGTCTATCATATGCATGAGATATGGTTCAAATTCAATCATATGAATACCAAGAGACAGAATATTGGAGTCAAGCAAAATTCTTCCAATTCATCTTGTGACATAAAGAAGGTGAAAGATTAGAATATTTCATTAAATCAAAAGGATGTATAGTAACCGGAAACAGCATGTTCATATACTGATACTTTTTTTTCCTTTTTAAAATGTTTTCAAGAAGGGGAAAATACTAGAGCAAAGTATGTAGCTGTTACAGTCAATATTGCAAAATAAATTTGTAGAATTACTTCAGAATTTTTCAGATCAAATATTTATCCAATGAATTAGCAACTAACTGGGTGCCTGCTGTCATAAAACTCATCGCAGTATTCTAGTTTGATTCACAAAATAGGTTTTCCATTTTTTTTTTAAATGATGAGAGGGTTTATTACCAAAAAAACCACTAGAAGTGCATACATATCTAAATATATATTGGATTGTTATGTTATATTTAGTTGGTTATTAAGGTAGAAATACTATTTTTGATTATTGTTATCGTTGGCTGAAGCCACAGGTAATGCCTGGTAGAAATATAGTTGTTCTTGAGGTTTACTCACTGGCACAATAAGGAATGATGCCACGTTGCTACTGCACTAGGCTAATTACATTCATGCTGTCAAGAATTTCAGGTAAAGAAAATGCCTATTTATTGTTTCCATTTTTATGTTTTTAAAATAGTTTTAAAGAATGTTGTTATTGACATGCATACAAATGTGAGGGTGTTTGACATGTGATTGCTTAGTGGGCTTTTTTTTATAAACCTTCTTTATGTCCCTTAATATTTTTAGCTTATGTTTCCTTTGCTCCTGAGACCTACAATCTCTTTTTAGCTAGAGTATTTGCTACTTGAGCTGGTAAAAGTAATCAGGTTCACGCATTAAATTCTACTTTAGCCATTACTAGTATTGTGACCCAACAGTTTTCACCAAGGTAGGAAGAGTACCAGCCATCACTTCTTTGGAATAGTTTGAACAAACTCAAAGCATCAGCTTAATCAGAAATACTGTTCACAGCAGCAGCGTTGGTATAATGTATTATCATTTGGGCTCTTCATTTTGAAAATGACTTGTTCACATTTGAATAAAGTCCTGCTCTTTATGGTAATGGCTTTCAACAGAGGGACTTTATGGAAAAGTGAAGGCGATATGTTACTGCAAATGGAGGTGAGTGGATTTGATAATGTTTCTAAAGATCAAAATACAGCTTTGAGAAGCAAGCTTTATTCTAGAAGTGCTGTAAAAAGCAAATAGTTTTTGAATACAATGTGAAAAATTCAAATGGAGCTGTATAGATCACAAACAGTAGTAGACAGGAAGTTGTAGTGTTCAAATTAATTAAGTTTATTTTAAAGCATCTTGCAACACTTTTTACTTTCATAATACATTGGGAAAAGTACATGGCATCTATTTTTTTCTTGTAGATAAAACTGTAATAAGCTAACATAGTTATGAGTGTGAGATTTTTACTGGTGTTCAACAAGCACCTTAGACTAATAATTGTGAACCAGCTTGATTAGTAATTTACAATATGATCCCCACAAACAGAGTGCAAACCCCAGAGGTGTTGCTTTGTGATAAAACTACATTGAGAGAGGATAAGTAACAATTCCTTGCAGTCTTTCTCAATTATTTCGCAATTAGCTTTTATACATATTTTTTTTTTTAAATAACATATCCAAGGAACTGCATTTAGTTGCCTGTGCCATTAGTAACTAGGGATTTACTGATATGTATATGAAACTTGAGTTACATAAGAAACCATTTAGAGCTGAAATTGGCCTCACCTGCTGATGATGTGCAACAGTCCTGCAGTGCCAGGGGGAGATCTCCTCCAGTGAAGGACAAGCAGAGGTTGTAGCATTTGCCCTTTCAGACAGAGGTGTGCATATGTCTGAGTGTGAAAAGAAAGTGAGAATTCCTCTGGGAAAGAGCAGCTATAGCACGACGTCTGTAATGCAGAGCTGTGTAAAGAATTTCTTAGGGAAAAAACCTGTTGCTTTTTTTTTCAAGTGTAATCCAGGCTGAAATCCCTCCTGTTGGTAATTGTGCTCTACATCATTTGATTTATGTTGTATTTCCTAACTGTCTGTTGGATAAGGGTAGGTAGAATAACAGCGGGTGGATACATCTCTTGCACTAACAACTCACTTGGAATACAGTTTCTCAGCCTAATCTGTATTTCTAGGTCTCTTAGGAATTCTTACTGTCTTACTGTCTTACTGGAGTGGGTCTTGAATCAGACCACTGTCAGTCAAGGGAGGAGGCTTTACTAGTGGCTGTTCTGGCCTGGGAGAGTTCCAGGTGTAGTGCATTCATTGAGATTTAAACTGTGATAGCAGGTACAATCAGAGCAAGACTGTTATCTGGTATAATGTACACTCCCCCCCCCCCCAAAAAAAAAACAAAAAAGGGACGCCGCACCCCCCCCAAAACTTCGAGAAAAGATAGTGGGATATCACACACAAAGAATCTAGCCAGGCTTTGGATACTGATTTAACCAACCAACCAACCAACCAAAAAAACACAAAAAACCCCACAAACCGTGGAATTGAGCGAAATATTGATTAAATGATATTTTTGGTTGATCACAAAGTTGATAGGTTGAGGGGTTGCATTTAGTAGATCACTGTCACATGGCCATTTTGATAGATTTCTGTCACATGGCCATTTAATGAGCAGTCTTGTTTGTAGATTTGAACTGAAGAGGAGGAATTTCTCTTCCAGATATGCATAGATGTTTTCTAGCCACAGTAAATCATGTAGCTATTTGCTCTTCATTCATCAGCAGTATGATGGGATGAAGATGAGAAATAAAACAAAACATGAAATGTTGTATGTTGTATATTTCATCCACTTGAATACATTTTATATGATGCCTCAGTCTTTTGTCACTCAAAATAATAGGTTCAGAAAAATCAGAAAAAAACAAGCTAAAAGACTTATCTGTGAAGATGAGCCTGTGGAGACTTGATTTTTCTGCTACAGAATTAATTTTCCTGCTGACCAGAAAAAAAAATAATTGCCAAACTGGTCTTATCCAGTCTTAGCTGATGCAGTTGATGCTCTTAAGTAGTATTGCAAACATCAAAACTGTGCCTGTTTCATCAGCTTCTATGAGTCTGTTTTTTCTGGGAAGAAAACTCTTCTCTGTCCTTGTGAACTAACACTTAAAACTTTCTAGAGGATGTTGGGCTACATTGATGGATTATATTATGAGTAACAACAGATCTGCTTCATATATTGCTAAGTATTGGATGTAAATTGAAAAAAACAATGCTTTTTGCTTTAAATGAGAGAAAGGAATTGAGAACAATCAGACATCTTTCATCCCTCTTCATTCCTCGTTAAACTAGTCCAAAACTAGACTAATGAGGAGAGAAATTAAGAAGCTTGCAAAATCTTCCTATAAATATGGGGTTAAAGATTTCTGTGCTTATGCAACTTTGTAATTTTTCATCTTGCATTCCTGTCAGCCACAGGTACCAGTCTGTGTTGAACAGAAAAGCCTGCATATATTTAACATTAGACAGTTCTGGTATTGCACATGTTCTTAAAGAGAAAATTTTTAAGCAAAGCTTCAACCCATAAAGTTTTAATCCAGTAGTTCATGATCAAAATTGAAGGTTAATGGAAGTTAATACAACATTCATATTTTTCACGCTTTTCATTCATTTACGAAGTTTGTTCTGGTAGCCTTTCAGGCATTCAGAAATAAATGCAAGCAGTCTGCAGTCACCACTAAATCCCCAAGAAGCTGGGAGATTTTGGGTATCTTCACTTAAGCAGCTGCTAGCTCCCAGAGGAGTTGCAGGCATTAACCTTGAGGCAGATGGGAGAAGTTCCTAGGGCACAACAGAACAGAGCTTTCACCAGTGTTCTTGTGCTTGTGAAGTGGCAGCAATGTCACCTCAGTACTAATTAAGAATTACTGGGAATCTGACAACTAAAGACATCATGAATGAACTTCAACGTGGATAACCGTGGGAGGACAGCAGATAGTTCTAAAGCGAGCAAAAGATCAAAAGGAAAAGTAATGCTGACTGCGTGGGACTTCAACAATCGGCATGAAATAAATGTCCAAGTAGGGGATTGGGTCACTCACAAATGACATCTCCCTATGAGAGAGCAATATCAAAGAAAAGGTTTAGACACTTACCAGTGAACACTGAGATATCTGACATCTTGCTTAAACATAAAAGCTTTAAAAAGTACAGAATATGTTTCCTTCATCACCTTGTGGCTGGAGTATCAGTTTCCTGTTTCCAGAATGGTTTGCGCATTTTAAATGCCTTCGTATAAAACCACGGAAGGAATTATACCAATAATATGTACGTTACTGGTAGAATATGCCTCTGTACTGCTGGATAAAAGGCATGTACCCAGCCTCCCTTTTCACATTTTAAAAAAGCAGTGGCTGTGCCTGTTTGTTGCAAAAAGTCTGATCCTGTCTGTATATGCTGGACATAAAGCACAATCCTCCCATGTCCCTGGTTGAAGTCACTTAAATAGCTGCTGTCCCCAGCTGTCCATTAATACACTTGAGCATATGTTTTGACTTGAAAATACAATTAGCTTTCTAAGAAAATCTAATCTTTCACTATGGGTTTACTTAACCCAGCATCAACATTGGTTGAAGTTAGCCTGGCTGCCTCCATGCAGATGCAGTTCACACACCTGGCTGGTTTTTGCCGATAATGACAAGAGGCAGAATGACCAGGTGGGGACAGTAATGTCTTGTCCTCTTGCAGGTTTCATACTGTTTCCCTACTGAGTCAAGCATTTCAAAGGACTTGCTCACATTTTTGGGCCACAGTGTGAAATAGGGAGAGTGGTAGTCTACGGTGCTGTGATCTGAGTCAGATTCAGACACACTCACAGCCTTGGATATCAGCAAAGGCACTTTTAAGGAATAGGAAACAGTCACGCTTCCAGACTCATGAATAGGGGTTATTTGTTTAGTTATATGTTTATGTTTTCTTGTATTTCAAGCCGGTCATTGCTGATGAAAGTAAAAAGGTGGACCTATTTCAGATTTAAGGGTTTGCTTGGTTTATTTACTTTTTAAAGCAAGTTGTTCAGAGATTGTAAGCTAGGGACACCCTTTGAGTACTCAGACCTGTGAGGGAGAAGAGCGGGTCGTCTTATTCTCAGAGGAAACGAAACACATCTGCTTTCTGTGAGAAAACGAGAAATTAAATAAACTAGATATTTTTAAAAAAGAAAATATGTATATGTATGTAGCATAATCTTGAATGTCTGTGAAGAACAGTAGGTATGTATATGTTGTTCTCCTGAGGAAGAAAGAAGAAGTAAAGGAGGTTAGGGTACTTTGAGGTCTAAATGAAGTGATCTCTAGGAAAAAAAGATCATATTTGTTAAACTGTATAAGAAAAAAATCAGAAGATAATATGGCTTTGTTCACAGTATTACATAAAGAAGATTAAAGACGAGAAACAAGCTGCTTAAACACTGTAAACTAATTAGTTCGATGAATTGTTTTCCTGAGGTTCATAAGATATGAAACACTGGCACCAGTGCGTGAAATACACCCTGCCTCAGTGCTCTTTTCAATTTATTTTTCTGTTAGTGTCATATGTGTATATAAAAAAAGAGCAGCCAAAAAGAAAGAGGTTACAGAGAGAGACCAAAGCCTGTCAGATGACTGAAGCTGACATTTTGTCATCTTAAGCCTGATACAGGAGGGCCCCCTTCTATTGCTTGTGTATAAATACTGGCTTCATGTTCTGCTATCAGACTCCACTGCCGAAATGATGTCGTGAGGAGGCCCAGAGGGATTCCTTTTGTTGCCCTGTGCCCAGCTCTGTGCTAAGCTATGCACAAGTGAGCTGACAAGTCGCTAATTAGTTTAGCCAGCATAGGGGTGACTGGAGGAGAGGCAGCAAATGGGGGGACTACTCAGGCTCTGACCGTGAGCTGTTTCAGGAGGTTGACTGGACAGGGGAATAGCAGTGACAGGTGTTAGGCATGGTGTTTCAGTGGCTTTGGATTTTTGTCTTTTTTTGTCAATTGACACATGAATTGGGTAACAGGCCAAATCTTGTGTGTGTTCCAGATACTCTTTAGAATGCACATTTTGTGCTGAAGCACTGAAGTGGTTTTCCTTTAGGAAGCCAGTAGCTTTAATAGAAGTGATTATTTCTCATTATAATTTAATAACTATAACTTGATGAATTATATGTAGTTTATTAAATTACTCTTTTTGTTGGTACCTAAACACTTAATCAGTTATATCTAGTATTGTCACGTTTGTAAGAAGATACTCCTACTTCTTGATTCTGGGCATTATCAAAATCCTGAGTACCCAGGATTTTGCCACCTGACAGAAATATAGCAATATAGATTCCTCTTTTTCTAAGGAATATAGCACTATATGGTATAAGACCATGTGGAACCCTACATAAACTTTCATATCAGATGAGGACATCAGAGAGTAGAGCTCAGTGGTGCCTGAACAAGTATAAGATTAATTTTGCTTAGAGAAAATGAGGAGGGAGAAATCCCATTGTGACTTTGGGTTGTACTTTTAATAGTACTGAAATACTGAGGACAGTGAACATTTCAATTTAGACAATAGCCCAAGGGCTTTTAAATAATATCTGAGGGGCACTGAATATATTGCAGAGATAACGTAATAAGGACATAGTGCATGCATCATTTAGATGAGGCTTCATCATCTGGAGATGAAGGGAGGAGACTTGATTTTTTCCTGTGGGTTTTGTAATGATTCTTGTATTCCATGGGACACATGTGACATTCTTTTCTAGATAACCAGTGCAGAATTTGAGAGCTGTTAGTATTTACATTATTGCTTATCAATTACTTGAATGATTATGTTTTTTTTCCCTGTTATGTTTTTAATGAACAAGAATCTTTTTGCAAATGTTATGTCCTAGGTGGTAATCACCTGCTGTGTTTGAGGTTGCATTTCTTAGGTATGCTGCTATGGAATAGAGATTTGTAGCTTGAAAAACAAAGCAATGGGTTTGGAAAGAGAAAAAAGGAACCAGGGAAAGGAAGGGAGGAGGGAAAGACACTCTCAAAATCAATTACTGTGTCATGTCCTACTTTCTAAAGCTCTCTGGTAATGTCCTGTTTGGCATCAGGGATACCTAGCAAGTTCTGCAGTGGCCTCTTCAGCAAAGAAGCACGTCACTTGAATGCATTTCATTACTTGGCAGAGTAACAGAGGGCAGGGGTATGTTCCCATTTGCTCTTGTGATTTTGAGCTGTTGAGGTCAGTACATCAGTTCCCCAAAAGTGGAACAAGCCTGAGAATCTTGGTAGCATGGGTTCTGCTCAATTATTGCTTTTAAATAGGCAAATCACATTCTAATTAGCACCACAGTTGGAACAAAGTCCTGTTTTTATTAGCCACTACAGTGTATTTCCTTATATGTGTACCATGCAGTTACAGATGTGTTATGCATTATTTGTTTTTCTTTGTCCCAAAGGTACCGTTTGTTAATTATGATTTCTGAAGTTACCAACCTGAGCAGTGCTATAGAATCATTGTGTACAAAAACATGAACAAGTAGCACTTGTCAATTTTATGTTAGGCCCAAAGAACTAGATATCTGCCTAGTGATGAGGATAATTGCCTCCCTGTAAAGGTGACAATATAACCCCATCTTTCCCCTGGAAAGGTGGTAGAAAAGATGTATTTAGAGTCAGCAGTAAAACAGAAATATAGGAGTGAAAGCTCTTGGTCTTAATCTGACATTTTCTTCAAAATCTGTAGCTACTATATGACCAAATACCATGACTGATTTTGTTGTATACTTCTCCTAAGAAACACATATTGTGTTACTTCCATTAGGATGCAGTGTTTAATATTGCTTAGTAATACTCCCTTGGAAGAAAATATGGTACATAGTATTCTATCATGTCAATAAGAAACAAACCTTAGCTTCCTAGAAGGAGTATACTTCTGTTTAAAATGGTATCTGATGAAGAACGAGCTAATCTATTGAGAAATAGAAGGGAATAAAACCTTAGTCTTTTTTCAGAAATAATTAGATACTTAGGGACCTTTATGGGTTCCAGAAGTAAACCCGTGTGACCCTGTCCTATTTATTAAGACTGATGAACCTTGTTAGTGTGTTTACCATTTCCCTCTTGCATTACCACTGTTTTACAAGCTGTCTAAAAGTTTGAAGCTTTTATGCTTTGTATTTTTTAACATCTGACTTATGTGATTCTTTCCGTAAAACGTGTTGTTTGTGAGAACATCAGAAATTCTAAAGTACTTGATGGTTCTGGCTTCATCCATTATATCGGGGGTTTTTTTTGGTGTTGTATTTTTTTTTTGTTTGGTTTGGTTTTTGGGGGGGAGTTTTTTGTTTTGTTTTGCTTTGTTTTGGTTTTGTTTGTTTTTCACACATCTGTGTACATATGTAGTGAAATTTACAAAATCTTTGTGACTAATCTCATAGGCTGACCTGCATACTGAAATTGTACCAGTGTTTGTTGCTGCTAATTATTCTGGGTAAACTTGTGGGAATAAGGCCTTTTCTTAATGACTTTGGGAAAGCAACTAAAAATTTAGTTCCCTCTCAAGAATATTACTTACCTCATCTTTGTAACTTCAGTTTAGGGTAAAACTTAGTGTTCTGCATAGAGGTGGTATCCACAAAACTGCTAGTTTAATTTTGTTCTTTGTTAATTTAAAGTGAGGAAGAAAGAAGGAGGGAGGGGATTGTGTTTGGCACTACAGTGTAACAAAAACAGCTGTGTAATGTGGCACAAGTGGGTTATTAGATATGACATAATGTGTAGCATTTCTATCATGGCATTATATATCTGTCAGGTTTTTGGCAGTCAGTTTTTTCTAAGCTTGAAATCCTTCTCATGTATTTTCAGTGGGTATCAGTTAAAATGTCCAGAAATCCCTCTGCAACCAATCACTTTTCCTTCCTCTAAATATCTGGCTTTAATTGATGGCTTGTTAAACTGAGTTAGGAAGCCATGGGGAGCTCAGCCTACACTGTTGTGGACACAGCCGTAACACAGAGGGGATAGATTTGGAAATATTTAGGCAGCATGGCTACATCTAGATAATTTTTTTATAATTAGAAATTTGTGTAGTTGAACACCTGACAAAATTTTAATTCCTTTTTTGTTCAGGAATGCATCCTGTAGTGCATGTTTTGAAAATGTTATAAGGGCCTATTTTCTAATTACTGTTAAAGAAGAAACACATAATCAGCAGTTCTTTTTTTCTTATAATTGCACAGACATAGGTTTGAAAGCAGTTGAAACATGCAGCAAACTCTGGTGGTGAGAAAGAAAAGAAATTTTCCTTCCATAAGGGGACATGTTTTTTTCCCAAAGGAAGTCACCCCTAGCCCCTGAAAAAAAAAATATAAATGAAACAATAAATCCTTTAAAAATCTGTTACTGCTTTTGCATATTTTTCCTTAAGTAGTCTACATGTCAGCGAGTGTCTTCTTTAGATGCCCTATTAAATCACACACTGATATTCTTGGTGGTTTAAGTATTTCTGCAGTGTTATATAATACAGATATTTCAGTCAGCAAAAGTGATCTGGAAAAAGAAAGCATAATTCCATTTCAGCACAGGCTATTGGATTCCTTCCACGATGTACCTTACTTGTAATAGAATATACAAGAAACGTTGAAATACTGGGGTCTTTTTCAACTTCCTACCAGGGAATTTAGGGCCGCACGCTCCAAGTTTGAATAAACTAGTGAAATTTTACCCATAGAAAACTGCTGATGGCATTTTTTGGGTGAAAATGGAACACTGAAAGTCATAATCTTTGCATTCTGTTCAGCCACTCTGCAGTTTTGTGTTGCTGCAGGCTGTGCTACAGAATTCAGTAACATTCACACTTGGAGTTATCAGTAACCAAAGCAGGTAAACGTCTGCAGTCTTGTTATTAGTTCCCCAGCTTTACAAAGCACTAATGTGGTTTCTTCCAGTTATTTCATGCGCCTCTGTGTATTGCTCTTGAGTGTTGAGAGCTTTTCTTTTACTAAAAGAAAACCCAAAATAACTTTTTTTTATTATTATTTATTTATTTTAAGTGTATACATGTCAAAATCTGATAATTAGTTGTTTAAGTACCATGATATGAATTGTTCCTTGGAAATGTGGTAATACAAACCTTCTGAATTTCCAAGTGGTTGAACAGAAGAAATTGAGATTGAAAGAAAAAAGAGCGATTTGAAGAGTAGGTACAAATGGACTTAGTTTTGAAACAGAGGACTCTCAGAAGTGGGACTGCAGGACATGAGAGGGAGTGAGGAGGACTACAGTCAGCAAAAAAGCTCTGGGAGTTTGGGGGCGATCGTCTTTCCACAAAATTTCTCAGGAAATTTTTATTTCCAACAAATTACTTTCAACAAATGTAGTTTTGATGGTTGCAGGTGTTGCTGTGTGGAGCTGGCTGTCATACCTTGTTACCAGCCCTGGTGCAGCAGTGGAGGTTGCAGAAGGCGCCCATGCGCTGGGGACTCCTGGTTGCTTCCTTAGGCAGCCCAGATCTGCCTGTGCTGTGATTATGGGGGACAAAGTGTGGACCTTCTGATTCCTGGGGAAATGTTTCCATATGCCTCCATTCTCATGGTAACAAGGCAGTTTGTGAGGGCTGAGGAGTTCTGGGGCAACAATCAGTAAACTACTGCAACTGTTTGCTTGGGAAGTATGTGCTGGGGCCCAAGGGTCAGTAGAATATAAAATGAAAAGCAAGTAGAGCAAAAGTGCTTCAAAAAATGCCTACCAAAAATTGTTTACAGGTTTTTTATTTGGTCATGTGGTTTGCTCATGCAGTTCTTCATGCTCACCTTGAGGACTCTGCATCCAGTTTTTCTTTAATCATGTGTCTTACAGATTAAACAAAAATGATTCTTCTTATTTTTTTTCACTTTGTTTTCTCTGACACGGTTTTATGTGCCCAGACATGGAAAGACTCTGTAGTTGAAAAGAGGAGGGATTGGCCTAAAAGTCTGTAGCTAGCCTGTACTAATTTATTGAAAGCTCTTGATTTCTAATAAAGAAGTAGGAGGACAGAGTTGTAGGAATGCAAAGTTCTCTGAGCAATTGCACAATTCTACCAAGTTCTCTTCCAGCCATAAATTTCTTTTACCATTTGAATTTCTTGAATTCTGTTTGGTATATAATCAGTCATACAGCCCCAGGTTGTAGTACATTACTATTGACAGACCAAAAGATCTGTTCTTTGGGACTGGGAAAAACAAAAATTTTAGTTCCACCTCCAACAGAATTTTCCCAAAGTACATCTCATTTTGGGAGGAGGAGAGAATTTATAGTTAAAAGAATTTTCTTGCCATAAAGTGCAACATGAACTCTGATTAAGCAAATTACCATTTTTAGCTTTTTGTAAGGTCCTTAGCAAAAACATAAGGCAACATAGCTTGTTTTTCAGAGGAACATGTGTAGCAGCTGAACAGATTTATGGTGTTTTGTATGTCAGTGGAGACTTGTTCTCACTGTGAAGATTCTGGTTAGCTTGCCAATGTTACAGTTAAGGCTTTTCATCAGTGTTGCATTTGTATTACTTGGGTAGTTTTATTTCATAAATGCATATATCTCAGATAACTGATCAAGTTCATGTAACTGATCTGTATCTGTGATTCTACATTCTTTACCTCCCATATGAGTTGTACCTTTCTTGTGCAAATAAGCTGCCACCAGTGCCTCTGCTTGATCTCTATACTACAGATGTTTCCAGTTAACTCTACTGTGACAGGCCAGGAGGATATAGTTACAGAGGTTGACAGGTCCCAGAGTCCTTGGAGGCACTGTTGTGTTACCTGATGCATTCCTTGTGCTAACATCTTTTTGGAAAGCTTTCCTTATTATTACAGCTAACCAGTACCTCTGTGTTTAATACAGAGAGTGTGAAGTGATAGCATATAAAAGTCAGCAAAGAGTGCAGGTTGATGAGGATGGAAGGTTTCAGTATCTGTTTGGTGGTTAGAGACATTGATGCTGCCATTATGCCTGATTTCATTTTTTTTTCTACATTATTTTACTTTGCACCAAAAATGCACTTAGGCCTCCTTTGCTATAGATAAGATCATAAGATTTCCCACCCTCTCTCTTCACCCAGTAATTTATCAAAGCTTCCTATCCCACAGAGAGGACTGTGACATTCTTTGTTTCTTTGAAGATCTACATTGGAAAGATCATTTGCAGCCGAACATTGGCATGCAAGTTACTATGGGCCAACTTCTTTGTACTGCGCATTTTAAGTCTGATTCTGCTGTGTCCTGCACCTGTCCCCAAATAAGGCTTTCCTCAGGCTGGGTCAGAGGACCATCAGTTGGAGAGTACTTGCATACACGTGGGGAATCTCTTGTCCTATATAAGCATGACTGTTCCTTGGTTCTCTTTGTATTAGAGAATTTGTATTTGTATTCCTAGTGAACTTTGTATTAGAGGCACCGGGAAGAGGTGAGCAGTGTTGATGAGGAGGAATTGCACTTGGAGATGGCTGGATATCCTGAAAATATATGTAGCTCACTTCTTGATACTATCAGTAATGAAAGATAGGAGATACCTTTCCAATAAAGAAAGACTTACACTTTCATAGACTGGAAAATGAGAATTGCCTGTCTAATGAATTTAAGATTGGGAATCCCATTCTCTTAGATCTATCACTTGAGAATAAGAGTAATTATTTCCTATTGCTCTTCATGGAATACAGTTATAATTGCCTTAATGTAACAATGTTCACATTAACACTTAATTGTTAATGTCCTCCTAATTTGAGGAAATCATCACCTCTTCATATTTCATCACTAGAGAACATTCTTACATTGGAAGAGCATTTGGAATCACTGAACAAGGGAAGACTACATATGACATATCTTTTGCTGGGAAAGTATAATTTAGGTATATACCTTTTTTGTTCTCCTTGAAATTTGTTTCTATTGTCTTTTGGTTAGTCAAACTTCCGTTAGAGGCTAAATATTGCACTGACAAAATTGTTTATTGCACAGAAATATGTAATGGTGTTCACTGGCAGAGAAGGGTGCAGTGGCTTTCTTTGTCTCATTTGTGCATTTTATCTTGTACTGAAAGACACATTAAGTAAGGATGTAAAAATTGCACAGAGGAACAGTCAAGCTGACAGTGGTGGCCTGCAGTTTTCCCATTCCAGATGACTGCACCTTGTTCCTTTGTACCAGACTCAAGTTCTTTATGAAAACAAACAATCCTTAGCGATAGATTTGGCTGTCTACTGAACACCAACATTTTTGTATTCAGATGTACTGTAGAAACAGGGAATGGCCACAACATCTCTTCACTTGTCAAAAAAAGCAAATACTTGCCTTGAAAGCATTGAAGGATTGCTATCTTCAGCCACTAAAACAGTTCAAAGTGGTAAGATCATCTCATCAACCTTAGCATGGTTCAAGTGCCTTTTTGTCTGGTGAGACTGAGCAGAGAGGTAAAAGTCTGTAAGTGAAATAGGTGCGCATCAAAGGAACACACATTTAACACAGCCGACTATCTAGGTACAGTAGAGAGAATGTTCATGAAGATGGCAGTGGACCAGCATATTCCTCATGTTTTTTGTGCCAGTCTGTGGACTGTGCATTGCTGTTGTTTGAACCAACTAGGGTGGAAGTTTTGTGCCAAACCACCACCAAGTACAAATGTGTGACAACTTACCCAGTGTTTGCCTCTTCTATTCGCTATTTTAAAGAAAATGTAGTTTGAGTCTTTCTCTCTAGCATGACAGAGGGCCATAGGAGGCTGGAAAGGTAAGTGAAAAGAAAGATAGGAGATTTCCTGACTGGAAAAACTTTCTTTCCCCTTCAAGTTGCCTTACCTATTGGCTTAAGAGGTTCCCTGAAGGGAGTGCCCTTCCGTAGTGTGGCTTCTTATTTCCTTGACTTGGAGGTTCTCCCATAACTGAGATGGGAAAACTGTGAAAGAAACAGAGCTTTCCGGGACAGGGTAGAACAAGAAAGAAAGAGAAAAATAGAGGAGAGGGGAAAACAAATGGTTAATATTCAGTCACATGGATTTTAGCATAGAATTTCAATTTAGATCTGTCAGAGCTGCTGATTCAAAGTTGGTTCCAAAAAAACAAAATACATGTGTGTGCAAAAGGGAGGAGGAGAGGTTTTATTGTAGGACCCCAGGGAGCTCCTTGTAATGTAGGAGTGTGATAGTTGAATACTGGAATATTTCAAAAACACCTTTGGAAAGTGAGCCTACTCCTCTAAATAATGTTGATTGGCATGATTATGATTGTGGAATGTCTGTGAAAGGATTGCTTCTAGCATGAGCTGATACCTTATGAAGTAACTTGCTGACAAATGAGAAACTACAGAATTCATTTTCTTCTGTTCTCTTAGTAATGCAACCATTAGTTTGTTTTCTCATAAACACCTTCTCCCCTCTTTGTCTTGAAAGTGCATGAGGTACATGCTAAAAATGCTGTCATTAAAAGCAATTTTTTCCTTCTCTGCCTAAGAAAGATTGTTTAAAATGAAATATTTTTTTATGGTGTGTGTCTTGCCTGTTTAAATCTTTATTATAATTGTATTTTATTTGGTGATTAACTGGTTTTCAACTTTCAGGCTTTGGGAAAAAAACATTTTCAAGAGTTCTCCTACTTAAATAAATAAGCATCTGTGTTTTATTATTCCTTTAAATATCATTTGAGACAGATTTTATGTAGATATATTTGTTCCATCTAATCTGTGCTATCTGTGCACCTGACATGCATATTAGTTTTCTGTTTCAAGGCAAACACAACTGCAATTCTGCAGAGATCAGAAGAAAAATAGCAAAACACATCCTTCTGATCAAAAAGCCAGGCAAGGCAAATAATCCCATACCAACAACCTAGCAAGCCTGTTTCTCACAAAACACATATAAAAAGAGCTGAGAAGTAGATGATAACCACATGAGAGATGAAATGAGAATTTAAGTAATAGGCAACATACCTTTTGCTAGCTTCAGTCCTGTAGTAACGTGCTTTTCTACTCTGTAGACTGGAAAAAAATCTGTAGCTGTAAAACAAGCACTTATTTCTTTTCCTCCTAATTCTTTATGATTTGAGCTATTTGTGCTTTATGATTTTGTACTGTTGCATCTGCTGAAACACTCTGTTCTAACATCCATGCCAATTATAATTTGTGCTGGCTTCACAATTGTGCAGATGATTGTTACAGCAAGTACTAGAAGAATATGCTCTGTGTGCCCATGTGTGCAATATACCCTAACCAACCAAAAAGAGAAGTAATCCCCCCTAAGAAATGTTCAGAAATAAGTATCAGTTCATGCACATATTGGCTTTCTATATTTGAATAACACATCTAAATGGAATGTTGAGTCTTGGTTTGTCTGTGCCTAGGCTTGTTTGAAGCCCCTGACTAGATATTTATGAACTCTTTACCAATTAAGTGAGTCTGACCTGAGGTGCTCTACCATAACATGTGTAGGTATACATGTGGTTGCTTATTCACTCCCTCTCAACCTCTTTTCCTGGGCCCCAGTTACAATTTTGGAAGTGTTATTATAGTCACAAGATACATGATGTGTTCAGTGTGACTTTGTCCTGCTGATGGTGTAGGAGGTAGGGAGTGTAAAGAGCATGGCTATGCATTCCCTTCCCTGGAATCCAGGACTGTTTTGCCATGACCTTGATCTGGTTTTTCTCTACATTCTTTGCTGTCCCCAAGCTGTGAGGCTGATGTGTTTGGACAAAATAATTTTGTTAAGTGTAAGTCCCTTAGAAAAATAGGAATAGAAATTGATGGGAACTCTACATGATTAAGTGTTCAGTGTTTTTTTCTGAACCTATGATGAATTTACTTAGGAGCAAAGTCTAATAAGTATTTTGATTATCTGCCTCATACGCTTTCAGCTGGAGTGGTCTGAATTCTCTCTCTAGTTACTATGACATGAGAACAGTTTGGCTTGGCCAACACGTTAAGCCATGTTTGCAGAAAGAATACATCAACGATTTTTCTTTGCCAGAAGTTTTCTTTTCAGTTTTAAATAGCTATTATAAGGGAATCTTAAATCTGTTACGTTTCACTCTCTTTAAAGAGGAGAAAGAAGCTGAAGAAGTTTTCAAGGGCATAGAAAGCGGCATAGAAAGAAGTGCCAGTTCATTTCTGAGTGTTTGTTAAGTCAGTGTAAGACTACATTAGCCTGTAGAAGCAATGCAAGCAGAAAAAGAGCTATATTTTTAAAACCTGAAAAGGCTCAACAATATTCCTGTGTTTAGGACAGGACACATGTTGTCATCTGCTTTTCTTGTGAAAATACCATCCTGGTGGAAAGCAAAAATGTGTATTATAGAATGGTCACCGAGGAAAACATGGGTTAGTTATGTTTGAGTCACGGGTATATAAACCTTTTGGTGCTGTTTTGCCTACAGCTCCATGAATTAACATCAAAGACAAAACAAAAGAGTTTTACAGGTAACATCCCTCACTTAAGGGGACACAGGAGACCATGAAATGCCACCCATCCCTTAAACCAAAGAGCTTGGATTAAGAAGCAGTAATCTGTTCTCCAGATGTTTATCTCTTCGGTTTATGATCCTTTTGTGTGTGAGGCAACTACCTTCCATGTATAGTATTTGATTTAATCCCAGGTTCTGTTGAAGAAAGTAATAATTGAGATATTGAGGAAAAAGGTTTATTTCAGCTGAAATTTGTTTCACTTTGTAGAGGAGATGCAACCTGGAGCAATTTTTTCTTTCCAAATTTAGGACAGTTGTGAGTGTGGTGCAAGTCTGAATTGTATTGCTCTGTTATTTCAGTCAAGAACTGAAATAATGTGCCAGGCAGGCAATCTAAAGCTACAGCATTTTATTGGCAAAGCCAGGGTCAAAATACTTTGTGGTAACTTGCTTCAGTGCAGGAGTGCTACTTATTTGTCTCTCAGTGAAATTGTGTATAATAAATTTCCCCTTGATGCTCTATCAGCAAGTAATTGCTTTTACTGTATCTTAAAAGCTTTTCATACTTAAAGTTTTTCAGTGCTCTTTAAATTTATGTATTGCTTTGAGTAACTTTCCTTTACACTTAAACACCCTCCTGCTTTCAGCTTTACTGAAAGTGAACCTTGCATAAGAAAACTATTTCTGCTCTTGGAAGAGATTTGCCAGCTAAACACTTCATTCCAAGACATATGGCTCAATAACTGCATCCTTATACCTTTAAAACAGATAATGAGCCATGCACAATTGCAGCATTTTCAGAAGAAAGTCTCTCACTCTCTTTTCCTCTGTGTGTTGCTTCCCTCCCCCTTCCTCAAAAGGAAAGAGAAAATGGGATGTGGAGAGTTTTGTGGATTTCTATAAAATTATGTAAAACATATTGTGTGGGGAAACCTATCTATCTCTATCATTAATAGATGAATTCTGGTAAAAGTTTTCTCAGGCATATTCTCTAGATCTAGTTTTTCTATTGGTTACAGTTCCATTTTATATCAATATTACATCCTTACACTGCAGTGTTAAGCCCTAGTGATTTTATTTCTGAATGCTTTTTTAGAAAACATATTTTTAGCTTAATCTGTTTCCTTGCTACATAGTGATTTAAGAGGTATTCAATCCATTTCTGAAATTTTTGGCTGGGAAGAGGCTTTTGGAATTGTTCTGAGAAAGGTCGTGCAGTTAAAAGCAACAGTAAGTCTCAAAGTTACCGAAAGGGGACCACTCCTTAAGGGAAGCAATTCAATGTGAATACTTCCTTGTATTTGTTTAACAAAACTGGGGATTTTTTTCAGGCACAGTGTTAGTGTCCAGCTGTTTTGAATGAACTTCTTAGGTTATGTTGGTTTTCAGTTTTCCTTTTCTTGAAGCTATCGTGGTGGAACCAGAAGTTTTGCTGTTTTTGTAAAGTGACCAGAGGCTACTCTAAACCTGCAAAAAAGACAGTTTTAAAAGCACAAGTGAGATTCATCAGAAAAATCAAAACTAAAAGTCCAGCCACCCAGGTGCTGATTTTTTTTTTTTTAATTATTTTATTTCTTAATCTGCAGCCAAGAAGCAGAGCTCTTGTGAAATCTTGTTTAAGATAGTGGTGGAATTCCCAGTGATATGAATGGAAATAGATTCAGACCTTCTGTATGAAATTGTTGTTTCTTATGCAGCATTGTGGGTGGCTTGCTTGGAACAAAGTTTGTAATTGAATTTACGGTACTAACACCAGCTCATCAGTGGAGCAGATGTTTTATTTTCTGTTTATTTGCTACATTCCTCACTGCAAGACTATTTGCTTCAGCCAAAAGCTTATTATGTGCATCTAAAATGCTTGTGTCTTTTTCTGGTCAAATAACTGCATGCAGTTAAGATCTTCACCATGAAATACAATTATTATAGTTTCATTGATCACCTGATATACTCAACGTATATCAAGGCAAACCTAGAAGAATGTTTTGAAAAACTGAAGGAGATAATTGATCAAGAGATTACAGTATGTAGAACATACTGGAATCTATGTAGCCTGAAGCAGAAAATTCCTTCTTCATTTCTAACCTTTTTGCAAACCTCTAAGTATTTAGTGAGAAATTCAGAACTCAGTTTAGCTTTCTTTGAATCTACAGTATTGCCACTGAATAAGTTAGATGGTTATTTAAAGGTATTGCCTATATTAGATAATTGCCTTTTTGACAAATCAGCTAGATTAAATCAGTTGCTTTAAATTGATTGATTGTTACCATGGTCTGCTGCCTAAGAGGGCAGCCTGGATTCCATCATCACTTAATACACTTTTCATTGGTAAGACACTTCTCAGCTACGTCATGGTTGAGGGGTCGGGTGGGATTGCCCAGATGCAGGTGTGGCCAGAAGCAGCTGGCATGGTCCTGGGATGTCCCCTGCTTTTTGAGAGGCTCTGACAGGTGCAGGAGGCAAATGGGGGAAACCTGTCTCCTGTGAAACTGCGTGGGTCACAGTTATCCAGTCAGTCAGTGCAATACCCTGGGCTGTGCTGTGCTGGGCTGCAGGGTGGGGAGGCTGATAAGGAGCTGTGCTACCCCTGGGCCGTTACCCCCTTGGGTTGGGGATTTTCTTCTGGAGTCGAGAGGGAGAAGGGCTAGGCACTACTTAAAACCATGAGCTACCAAGGGACTGAAAGCTAGAAAAAAAGACACTTGTCCTGCATTCAAGTTTATCTAACGTGTCTAAGACCTGAGAGATTGATGTAATGTCTGCTGAGTGCCTCTGGAGCCAGTGTAGGGCTGACAAAGCCATGCTAATGCGTAGCTAGTGGGACTTTATGAACCCAAGTGGATATATTGAAGTAAAATAGCCTATGGTACATTGCCCAGGCTTTTCTATCACCCACAGATAGTATTTGCTTGCCTCTTACCTTAGGTAATTCGGACATTACAGTAGTCACACAATTCTACTAACCACCTTGAATGGTTAGTCAGAGGAAAATACTGTCCATGACTATGTATAAGGACTACACCCTTGACTGAGAATGAATTGGTGTCCATTGTGCATAGGCTGTGATTTGGTCAGAATGAAATAATGTTGCCTACCATTCTCGTTTTGAGTAATGACTTATCTGAGTTTAGAAATAGCTGTGAAGGATCTAGATAGCTGAAAATTTAAAGACTGAAGATATTCAGATGGATCTGCTGCTTATTCTGGAGTGTTTCATACCAATGAACAATCTCTTTCAGAAGAACTTGGATTTAGCTGGTAATAAAGATTACATTGGCAATATGGTCCCAGTTTTTCATTTGAAGTTTTCAGAGTTAATTGTAAGGGGAATATGATTCAGTATAACTTCACATATGGTTTTCCCCAGGAAATAATTTCTTAAAATGCAAAGGAGGAGTACATCAAGAGTAGATGTTATTTTTGTATTTTTCTGTTGCTGAATTATATGTTACTCAGTCGACTTTTCAAAAAATCAGTTACATTGCTATTCTTTTTGTGTGACAGGCTGCAACTCAACCTCATTATTCATTCAATATGCCTATGTGATGTTACCAAATCTCTTTGTGCTCTATCCATTTTGCACTTAGGGGTAGTTTGCACACTCTTATGAGCAAAAATAGTCAGCTGGCAGTAGTAGAAGGCAGATCAAAAAATGGATGGAGTCCACAACCTCTTTCTTTGTGTCAGTGGGTCCTTCTTTCATCCACTTTGAGAGTTTTCCTTGTCTCATCAATATGTACAAAGCAGATGCTAAGTCAAAAAGCAGATGCACTCTTAGTTCTTTATAAATCAATCCTTTCACCATGTAACAGGCAGAAAGTTAAATGAGGGTAGGAAAAGGTCTCCATCTTGTCTGATTGGCAGAAAAGGCCCATACTTAGCTGTAATTGCTTATTGGGTGTAATTCTGTTCAAAGGCATCGATTTGGCAGGCCAGTCTTGCCAGAGCCCAGGCTACTGTATTTCTTCTGTTGCTGAGATGCAGTTTATAGCATGAATGAAAGAGCAGTATGTTGTTAGAAGCCTGGTAAATATGGATAAAAATTTAGAAGGTGTCACTTGCTGATGTAGTACATGTGTTTAGGAATTGGGGAATGCAAGCTCTGTTGATAATTTCATACTCTTAAACTGTTCCCTGAATTGTCTGTTGAACATTTTTTCACAAGTTGGAAGTAAGATGGCAACCTGAAAGGTCAGGATATGGAATCAGTCAGAAAAGCATGTCAGAATGAATGACTTCTGCAGTTGGATGCTGTTGGATGCAGGGCAGTTACTGTTCCTCTCTGCCTTGTTCCATTTGCTTTCCTTGTAAAAGACACAGGTGCACTCATTGACATTTGGCAGCTGATGCTATAAATGTGTCCACTGAGGGCAAATTCCAGTATATTCCTTCACTGGCAGTTGTCACCCACGTCTTTGATGCATTTCTTCCCTGGAGTGGGCTTCGCCAGTCTCTCACTAAAAAGACAACATTTTTTCTTATTTTTTCTCCTCACTGGCTAATGAGACTTGCTCTCTGAAACTTTGTTTGATTTTATTTCTAGTTCTCAAATGTGCTAAACACACTGGGAATTAAATTACAAAGCTGATGTTACCTCATATTCTGCAAACTAGCTCCCTGAAGCATTTCATCACTGTGCACACTTGAGACTTTACAATGTGCAGCAGGCCTGAAAAGTGCCTAAACAAAACACTATGCATTTAATAAAAACAAAATAAAGTAATAGTAATAAAATAGGTTAAAGGGGAAAGAAACTCTTCAAGCCAGGTTTCTAGGCAGAACTGCCAAGTGCTGCATATCCCTAGTGACATGCATTTGGCAAGCAGTCCTTGAGTCCTGATACAGTCAACAGGGAGGCCCAAGGATTCCCCTGCTATTCATCCAGCCCACCAAGCCGTGCTGTTCTGCCGTGGATTCCAGACATCGAGCTAAAGCTACAGCCAGGGGTATCGAGGGAATGGAAGAGAGACATGGAAGAGAAGGCTCCTGCCCTCTGGAGGGGTTGCTGGCTGTGAAGCAGGAAGGCCACTGGAGGGGAGGTAAGCCCCAGGTATTGCTGCTAGGGTGAAACACAGTGAAGAAGCAGGCACAGAGAAAGAGGAAGAGGAGGATTCTTTGGACTCCTTTTGGTCTCTGAGCCCTTGCCCAGCTGAAACCGATCCCTCTGACAGCAAGTTCTAGTTCTCTGTTAATAAAATCTTATGCTATGTCTTCTCCTTCTTCCTTTTATGTATTAGGTTCGCACACTAATATGGATGCTGAATGTTAGTTTGTTGTTTCCTGTATTATGTTCTCACCCATATTCTCCATTTATATGAGGGGACTCCTGCCTCTTGTGAAAGAAACGGACTTCAGTTATGTTTGGTTCCTGAAATATCTGTTTAGAATTTATTGAAGGAGGAAGAAAATCAAATTGTGGTTCACTGAGTTCTGTTTTTCAACTGTTTTTCTTTGCATGAAAATAATAATTAAAAATCATATTCAAGCAGTATTCATAAAGCCATGTTCAAATTCATTGAGTGGTTTTAAGGAAGACAGTTACAAAAGGTGAAATAATAATTTCAGCATTTAAAAAAAATAATAAATTTTAAGAATTAAATTATGAGGGTTAAATGTTTCCCCTGTCCCAAACCCAAAAGTTACTTGCACAGCAGTAATGCTTATATGTTTATTCAACAGCTAGTTCCTTCTAGCTGATTCCTGGGATGACTGCTTCAGCAAGGAAATGGCCTTGTGTAAGTGTCTAAATCTTCTGACTGTATGAAGAGATTTGGGTGAAGTTCAGGTGGCAGAAGCTACTCCTGATGTTGGCAAGTCTCCTGCCTGTGCGGCTGCTCAAATTTCATTGCAGAAAACAGAACTGAGTGTTGAAATTGCAGGAATAGCAGATAAATTTGGAAGTTGGATGTACTACTCATCTTCCTAACTGGGTATTTATATGTCCCCATGGTATCCAAATGACTCAGTGGTCAGTGGTTATTTTCCCACAACAGTGAAATACTGCTGTTTTTACCAAGGAAAAACTGAGGCAGGGTTGCACACAGGAAATCTGTTATGTGGCCAACACTAGACCATATTTGTTCCGATCCCTTATCTACTGCTTGATACCTTGTCCTCTCTCATGGAGACTATCTACCTGCCTCTTTGTTGCCAGCCATAATGGACAAAGAAATAAGGTGGATAGTCAAAGTAGGGTCTAACTTCATGTATTTATTAATGCATTTGGCTCCTTCAGTGTCTCAAAATGCCTTGATGAGCTTCTTTCTCTATGTCAAAACTGTGCAGAAATTATTTTCTTTGCAGGAGAAAACGGGGTAACAGGGATCCCCTGCAGTAACAATCTTATTGTTCTGGGACACTTTGTGCTCATCAGGTGATGGGTCTCACTCAGAATAATATGTGGTCAAGTACCAAGTGGCTGAGAGGTGCAGCCCTCTGTGCATTCAAGATCCTGCTGAGTAGTCTTTAGGTGTGGGGAAAGGCTTCTTAGCACTTTCTCAGTTGGTAAGTTAGAGGGGCAGAGCCTTAAAAGCTGTCTTCTGTCACTTGCCTTTCCTGCTTTGTTTAAGTCAAATGAGGTCTGGTCTGTAGAATGTCATCTGGATGGAAAATAACAGACTTGACTTGTCAAAGCCCTAGACCAAAACAGCAAAGAGTGTAGAACTATTGTCTCTATCCTAAGATTACGACACGGTATTTTACAGCCCGTAGCTGTGAATAGCGAAACAGTAGAACTCCACACAGGTATTCTACTGACTGTCAATGTTTTGATGCTGATCTGCAAAGTCCATCAGAGCAGGCTAGAAACAAAAACGTGAGCAGTTTTGTAGATGCTGGATGTAACCCTGCTGGCCAAATCCAGACCATCTCTGCAGAACATTTTTTGGTAATGTAAATCTAAGGCTTACTGACAGGGAGGATTTAGAGTTCAAAATCCCAAGTTGTTTCTTGAAGTTGTAATAAGTCAGTAAGTAAGGCAACTCTTCCACACTGACCCTTGTATGAGACTACTTGTGGGCCATCAGTGGTTTGGTTAAGCTCATAGGAACATTTGTTTACTCTGAGATTTTTACTGTTTGTACCAAGAGGATGTTTAAATTTTCTGCAGTTTTAATGGGTACTGAAAAGTCTGGGATGTGTCTTTTGGCTGAAACTGAGATTGAGCACATGCTTCTACAACTACAAACCTTGAAAGTAGCGCAACTTTGTGCTCTACTTGTTCAGACAAACCTTTCCTGGCTACATGGCAGTTCTGAGAGCAGCTGGCTCTTCTATCTCTTGTATTGCTGTGTAGTCCTACTACTGTACACTGCTTCTTTTCGTAAGAGCTTCACCAGCATGTCTGTGGAGACTGTGAACCAGGTGACAGACAGAGGAGCAGATCCAATAATCTGACAGTGGCGAGGCTTTGTAGTAGCATAGGCAGTGCCCTTGACTTACACTATTGATCACACCCATGTAAACCATCAGGCATCAGCAAAGTTAATAAGTGAAAAGAGTAATGCAATCAAAAGTTGATTTAATTAGCTATTGGTTCTAATTACAGTATTGTTTAGTGGCTTACTGGATTTCATATCAGAAGAATAGTTGTAGTTATATATATATATATACATATATTATATGTATATATATATATATATAGGTTTACCCTAAGGTAAGGTGTAGGAGGTGCATGTGTGTATATATGCATTAAAAATTGACTGAAAATCCTGCTTGCAAAACAGAATTGTGCAGGTGAAACTTACATGCTGAAGAGTCAAAAGTGGAGGTTCTGCTTCAGTAAGTCAGGGTTGTCATACATTATGGGAACTGGAATGCCAATGTTAACTGAACCAAAATGTTGGTTTTACAGTTCATTAGCAGTCTTGGTGAAATGAGCAGCTCACACTAAGCCAACTGAAAAAGTTTCTGTCTCTAGAATACTTTGAACCTCAACTACAGTGTTGAGGAGAGACAGCTGGAGGGAGCTCGGTTTGGGGAAAAACATGTTTTCTCTTTCAGTCCTTGCACAGCGTTCTGAGAGCTGGGGACAGTTATCATTTCAAGAAAATTTCTATTTGGCAAAGACGTATGGTCTCCTGACACGTAGAGGATTATAAACTAGGCCTGCACACATTTACTCATTCCTTATTTGGTTAAATTATTTCCGGCAACACACTTGGCAGCTGTAAATGTAAAAGGGTTCTGCACATCTCCCCTTATACAGGACCCATTAGCGACATGAGTGGGGCTGGGCATAGATACACACAACTAGCTGATTCTTGCTTATCCTGACAAGAAGAATGTAAAAAATGTGCTGGCTTTCAAGGGTCAGAGGCTAAAATATGGATGTGTTTATTGCATATTTTGGTTGTACTTTTAATAGACAGTTTGACACATTCTTTCGGTGAACTTTCTGGAAGACAGATAGCTCAAAATGGGCACAGGAGAAATAGCTGCTATCAGGATTCCCATACATGTATAATTATCTTTAGGTGTCAAGTGTACTTAGTGACTGTTGATTTTAATTTTTTTGCTGTTCAGACATTTATACCTTGTTGTCGATGACATATTTAGTTTTATTAATGTGGACATTCTTAAAGGGAGGATGTGAAAGATCAGATGTTTCAGACTTTGCTTTCCCTTATGAAATGGCTTGTATTTCATTGTAGATAATTGTTTTGAAGACATGCTTTTGGGTCTCCTTTTTCAGTCAGCCATGTGGAGGGATGCCTACATCTCCTTGCATAACTGAAACACTGAAAGCTACTCTTAAGGCTTTCATTCTATGTGTATGAAGGCTGGATCATTATGAAAAGCCGTTTTGCGCTCCTTTGTTCCTTTGCTTTTTAGCTTTTTCTGTGTGATATGCTCAACTGTTTTGGAAGTAATTAAGTCAGCTAATCTACCAGGGTGCAAAAATGTGCATCTTAAAATTACTAGCCTATACGTGTTACTTTGCATTCAAATGAACATTCACTTTTTTTTTTTTTACAGCAGTAAGCAACTAGTGGAAGGATGAAATTATTGTAGTCATAAACCAAAAGTTTCAGAATAAAGAAGAGAACAGTATTGAGAAAGCGTAGTATGATAGCTGTTTTGAATATGTCTGGCTTGAAGTTTTCCTGATGACTGTGAATGTGAATCGTGTATTGAAAAAAATTATAGAGATGATGTGGTCGATTAGAGAAAGAAAAATGGGTGTTTTATTGTGGATTGACATATTTAGATAAAATGTAAACAACACTAAAAAGAAATTAAAATAAATTTTGTGTCATGTGCAGCCAGCTCTTAATAATTTAATAAAACATTAGATAACCTTTGACTGGTCCAGTTACTGCTGGAATTGTACAGCTCTTGTTTTGCAGTCACAAAGTGTGACTGGTTCTCCATATCCAAGAAAAAATGGAGGTCAGCATTTTTTTAGGCTATGTGAATGCCATCTCAACCATGACAAAGGAGAATGTTCAAGCTAATTACAAAGGGAATTGTTGGCTTTGTTCATATAGGAACCCCTTTAATATTTGAAAGAGTGGTTTAATGATGTGATCTGGCATTCATTCTGCAGTGCACCATCATCGGACAAAAAAAAAAAGCCCTCAAGTTGGCATTTTAGCCTAAGGGCTGCTGAGAGCTGATTATTTTTCTAATCAGAACCATCACAATCAAGGCAGACAATTAGCTAGGTTAGGTCTCTGCTGATTTCCCCTGTGGCCCTAAGCATCATATGGCCTTGAGCACTCTTGAATCCTATCAACAAGTATTTGAGTAATACCTGTTTTGCTCCACCTGTTGTCATTAAGACCCTCTTTCCTTCTGTTGAAGTGCTCGGTTGTGTTCATGCTCTGTTTATATTACTCTGATTCCGGAAGGCATGAGCTGTCGTTCAAAAGAGAAAGCTTACTAACCTAGGCAATAAATAGAGCTTAAGTTCCTAGTGTGTAGCATGAAATTGTAGACATCATATTGGTATACCATGCATATGTTTTTGAGTGTGTACCTAATTCTGTATTTTTATCAGTAACACTTATTTTCATACATAAACACATATATTTTAAGCAGTCAGCTATGTAATCAAATATACAACTTGGGGGTGTCATGTGGTGAGCCCCTTTGTATTTGTAAATGGCAATGTGCTCCTTCTACCTGAAGCCTGCCTCAGTCATTAATTCTGGCTTTCCCATATTATTTTTGCACTCAGCTGATGTTGTTCTGCTTTGATGCCGTTCTGCTTTGCTGGAGTTTATCTGCCCAAGTGGTCTACTTGATATCTAAATTATTACTGTTGATGTAAATTTCTTAATATTTCTGTAGCATAAAAAGTAGTCTAGAATAGCAAAAAAGTTGTTTGATTTTTTTTTCCAGAATATGAATTCCTTCAGTTAATAATGAATATAAGAATTCCATCTTGGGACAGTCTGGGAGTTTTACACCAAATTTGTCTGTTCTTAAAAGTAATTATGTCAAGATGATTCTTTTTCTGTATTTGTTGATGGAAGAACTCAGCTTAAGTGGCTGTTTTGTAGTTATGTGATCTTGCTACCACTGCAATTTAATAAAATTTTGGGAACAGAAGCTGGTTTTTGTAGTGTTAGCAAAATGAAGATTCTTAAGTTTTCTGTACCTTGAAGAACTTAAATAACAATGTTCAGCAGATAAAATAATTCAGTTTTAAGGGTATAGAAATGAGAGAAACAATGTTTAGGCAATCAACCCCAACATATTAAGAAGTCATCTTCTCTGTTGTGCTGCACTGGGAAATGATCTCTATAGGTTGAGAAGTTTAAAATAATTGATTTTGAAAGGAAGAACAGGTTTCAATTAGCCTTAACACAAGTTTAGTAATTTGTAATGCATTAAGAACAGTGGCTATTCCATACCCCATGTGTTATGAGCACACACACGTTTGAACACATTTTGTGTTTCTATGCAACACACAGATACATAACTGGTGCTAAACAGTTGGAATCAATAGTCTTTTTAGTCTTTTGCTGTCTGGATATTTAATGAAGAACATTGTCTTAGCACATAGAACTGAGAAAATTACATGGGTGAAGTGAATTAAGCTTTAATGTTTGAACACACAGGAATTACGTGCTGCCACTACATTCAGATTAGTGGTAAGATCAATGGTGGTGTCTTGATAAAGTCTCAGGTCATTTTTTATCTTGCTTAGTGTGGATATAGTGGTGGTAATGTCATGATCTTCTGATGGACCAAAGAACCATATTTAAAATGCCAATAAGAACTTTTTTTTTTTTTTGGGCGCTGTAAAATGTGCCAGCTGATTAAAGTAAAAGCTTTTTAACCCTTACCCTCTGTGGATTAAGAGTCAAGTATTGACCACTAAGATATCTGTAGTTCAGTTTTCTGGAGACAGAATAATTAAATGAGAGGCATAAGAGGAATTGCTGTAATAATATTGGTAATGAATGATTCTCAGTATGAAGTTATTTGTTATCATGTTTCATATCATAAAATGCTGTGTTCACACATTCTCCTTTGGCTGAGGTAGTTTTCCTCTGACATCAGCATAATTATGAATAATTTTACATTTAGTCCATGCAGTTTCACTGCTTTGTTGAGTGCTTTCTGCGCAGTTAGGCCTCATTTCAGGAAAGTATTTAACCATTTACCTTAATCCTTTGGTTTAATATGTGCTTAGATATAAAGCATCAGTTTAATTGCTGTCTTGAACAGAGCTGCTTATTAGAACAGAGGGCCTTAATAGTCACATGTCTGTAGTCTTTTAGGAACTTTGGAGCTGCAGTGTCAGGATGTGTTTTTTACATCAATCATAGCTATGATTTAAATAATGAATATTCATGCATTGTTACTCAGACCATTCTGTAATCTAGCAAAGTGTCTAGCATATATTTAAGGGCATTTAAATGCCAGAGTTAAAAAATGCCAAGGTGTGAGTAAGGGAGAAAATGTACTAAAAAGCTGAGAGAGCTTGGTCATTAACAGAACTAGTTTATAAACAGAGGCAAAGTGGCTGATGAAATGGAAAAAATAGTTAAATAGCTTGATTCAGCAACTCAGCAAAAACAGTATCATGGTTTAGCAAAAGGCAGTAATATTCTGTTGGCTTATTTCTTTCTGTAATTCAAGGAACTTTTAACCTTTTTCAAAGGATTTGGAAGGTTCAGGCTGCTTTGTTTCTTTTATGTAAAAGCTAAAGTAGATAGATGCATTACTATACTTAAGTTAGAGTCTTAATAAATTAAAACTTATTTATAGTGTATTTTAAACCATGATTTTTATTTAATCAGACATATTTAATGTACAAAATAATTAAAGGTTGTTTTTTTCCCCCACTTAATTGATGAAGGGAAGAAGAAGGAAACAAAAGCAAATGACCCCCATCTGCAGCATGTTGTTTGCCAGTTTGGTGAACTCCAAAGCCTTAAATTGCACTTTGCTCCTGGGAGCTTGGAAGGCATAATTTAGGAGATGATTTTTCATTTGAGAGTAGGAAGTGGGGTTCTCTACAGATGTTTCTTGCCATGTGGTAGGAAAAAACAGATGTAAACCAAGTTTGGTTATGTTTGCTTCGCTGTAAACATTCTTACACCAAACACATCTTTGGGCATAGATAACCTCTCAGCAACCTTATAGAGAAAATTTGAGCAATATAAGAGTGTCCCTAAAGAAACGGATTATGAATCCTTAAGCACATCTAAAAGCACAGGACAAGCTGGACAATAAAAGTCTTAGGATGTCTTTGAAGTGCAATACAAGATTTTTCAGTTGCAGTATTTTTGTTATGAGTTGTACAAGATGAAAGGACAAATATTGAGGTCTGAATTCCCTTTCAGTAAATCATCAAAATGTAAGTAGCTACTTACATTGGAGACAGTAGAAAACTAAGCAGCCTTCATTTGTCTAGGCTTTTTTTTATGTGGAAGGCTCCTTGGAGAGCTGATGAGATGCATTTAAACAGAGATTTTAATATATTCTTATGTTATTGTGATTAAAATTAGAATCTGGATGATCTGGGATAATGGAAATCAAGATTTACATTTTCTCCAATGAATAAATTTGTCCTTAAAAAGGAATCTTGTCTCTCAAGAGTTGATAAGGTGCACTCTTGCCTTTTACTGTTGCAGATAGCAAAGGTGAAAATGTTCAATTGATATATTTGAGGACTTCTGCATTTGGTTAGGCACTTGTGTTCTTATCACTCTTCAACAGTGTAGCATCATAGATTCTGTGTTACTTTCTTTGCTATGAAAATCATGGTATAATTGGAATGTCTGGTAGAAATTGTCAGTTGTCAGACCCAGAAATGCAGGGGAGCAGTACTTTTCCATTTGGCAACCCAGCTGTACCACTCAGTGTCCACAGACCATAGTGCACTACATTCCAATAGTTTCCAGGTTTTCAAAAAATGGTCAGACCAATTGATTAAGAAAAATCAATCATTCTTACTAAGCACAAAGAGTCCAAAGCACTTGATTATGCAAAAGATTGGTGGCTGTTGTGAGAACATGCTGTGGAGGTATGACTTATTATTTAATGTAGTCTAGATATCTTATGTTGGCCAGTGTGGGAGGAATATTTTGTTGGTCTTGATGGGAGTTTGCTCTGGCCCAGGACGACTGCTCTCTTGCTTTTCACTTTGAGCGCTGTAACTTAGATTTTGCCCACACAATTGGTCTAAATTGTATAAGCTGTTTAGCCTCAAATTTTGTGGTTATGCCCCACTTATCTGCTTAAGCGATGAACACTTAATTCTTGAGTTTTAGGGTTGTTTCTTTAATGCTAAACTAGTGTTTAAGAGTAAAAACGAAATGAAGAAATAGTTTGTATGCTCAGTAGTTAATTTGTAACATCTGAGGAAGGATGTAAAAGCTTCCCAATACACAGTAATGGTTCATGCCACCTGTGCACTCCCTTTGTCACACCTGCCTTCTGGTGCCCTTATAAGTAGGAAGAAGAAGGGAGGGGAGTGGAAGAAATCATTGGTTTAATTTGCCTGTGATATTCTCTGCTTCTTATCCTGAACTTTGTCTCTATGTTGAAAAATAGTTACTATGTTTTATGCAGGCAAGATCATAATTCAGTTGTGCATGTAGCGATTTCACTACAGGTTGAACATTAGAATTCGTTTAAGATTAATTTGGAAACACTTTTAAGAAAACTGCAAAAGGGAAATTAGGGGAATAGCTTCAGTTTTACCTCAGAAATTTCTGGTTGATCTGAGAGTAGTGCATTTTTTTCTGTTTTCTCCCATGTGAGTAACTTTCACATATATATAAAAGTAAATGAGCAGGTTTTGCAACTTTTATCAATTCAAGTTTCAGTTTTACATATTGAAAAACTCTTTCAGTCACTCTTGAAGAAATAAGAATTCCACAGCTCCATTATAGGAACAATGTTATGGGAGCTTCATAATTTGAAAAAGAATGGGAGGAATAATATAAAAGCTGCATTGAGTTCCATGGTTTGTCAGTCTCATTCAGTTAAAAAAAAATTGTTGCCCATCAGATCATAATCTTTGCAATTTCTTAGGTGTTTTAAAGATTAATTGGCATTTTATAGTGCAGACTTTTTACATGCTATTTGTAAACAGAGAAACTGATTTGGATCAGGACCTATCTTATTCATATGATATACAAACCCTAAGAAAAATGTCTCTAGGTGAAAAATTGTTTTAAGTCCTATTGTTCAGAGACAGTGTGTATCAAGATTAAACCTGATGGAAAATTCTATACTCCATATGCTGATAAGTCTTTAGAATGAATTACTTCTAGGAATGAAAAGAAAAAATTTCTACCATTAATAATAGTTGTGCTACTGTTGCTCCTGTAATTTGAAACTGCAGTTGTTCTTCTTTTCCTAGTTTGCCTAGCATAAGAGAGAGACTAATAAAGAAGGGTAACAGGAAAAAGGAAAAATGATTAGATTTCTCCATAGAACTTTCTCTAAAATGCCATTTCCATGTCAGGAAAGAAAATACTTTTCCTGTGGGTCTCTTAAATAGACACAAGAAAATTATGTAGCAAGAAATAAGTTCATTGATTGAAGCCCACTTTCCTGATAGCAAATTGTATGCAGATAAATAAATATATGTACTTGTTAGCTATTCTAACTTGGTTTTTACCTTAATAAGTTCAAATTGCTTTTAGTAATGTATTTGAATTTATAGGTTATTCATGTTAATAGCAAATTGCAGTTTCATACTGGAATTTCTTATGTTGCTGGGTCTGTTTGTATGGGTCTGTGGTGCTTTTTTTTTCCCCTGTACATTTTGCTCAGGCTATTTTATATTATGTCTGGATTAATTCCTTTTAGCTGAAGGATGTGGATTATGACCAGAGCTTATTAAAATATACACGGTTTATTAAACATAAAAATACTGTGAAACATCTTGAGGATTAGTTTCATTTTATGCTCTTGCATGTTGGAAAATTAAGTTGTAGATTTTACCTGTTACAAGTTATTAGGGTGTCTGAGTCTCCAAATTCTAATTCAGTGACAAAATATTTTAAATTAATTTTGTTGACAGATTTTGAGATTAATAATAAACAACTATAACTTAATGTCAGAGAAAAGCATTTCTCTACAACAGCAACTGTAGGTATATGCAACATATAAAATACGTTGTTTATGTAATAAATAGTTTTATCAAAATGTATGTTTTTTCTCAAATGCTGCCCATGTATGTTTATTGGTGCAAACTGATGCAGTTTTTTCCCTCTGGGAGTATGAAAGAGATGGAGCTTTCAGTTTATAGAGTTAGCCATCACTCTGCTTTTAATATATTAGTGAGAAAACAAACTTGCGAAGCTGACTTGTGCTGCATGCACTTCCTTCTGGAAACTAGCTGAGGTTTATCTCTGTTACTCGGTGTGCAGGTCAACATGCTTGTTGGACAAATGTTCTTTTCTTTCATTTTGTGAGTGTGAGAAGCAAGACCTTTCTGCAGATAGGGCATTGTTCTCCATATCCATTAACAGATGTCAGCACATGCCTCAGGCAGGGTTAGCAAATACCACTCTCAGAATCACATTCCATCAAGGCTGATAGACTGTGTCTTCTACGTTAGACACATGGTCAACATATGTTGTTAAGAGTCCAGTTCAGAGTCTTTAGTAGTACTCCTACCTGTGGGGGTTTTCTGTTATTATTTTATTTTGGTTTTTAAGAATTTAAACTCTGGAAGGGTTATTATCTTTGAAATGTGACTGACAGTAACTGTGTGTCACTACAGCAGAGCTCGGGTAAAACCTTTTTACTTTTTTAAGAACAGTAGATAGGTTATTGAATAAGCATACTGCAGTTTTTCTGGTATAGGAAGGAGGTAGCTGAGGTAGATTTTGTACTTTCAAGCAAAAGCATGGAATAAAAGATGAAGCTGACATGTTCTGTTTTGTTAATGTCTAAAGCAGACAAATGTAGAGTCATGTGTGGAGGATATTGATGACCACATTTAAAAATATGTGAGTAGTAATTACCAGATCTCCTCATTCCACATCAGATAAAGTGGGATAAATGTTGCTGGTGAACTCCAGAGTAGTACTAATGTGAACACAAGTAATGAGCTGTCCATAAATCAACTTAACAAAGAGACTGGCTTCAACCTGGACATTTTGGATTCAAAGTGTGGATAGAGGCTCTAAACACAAATCTGAGGCTGCCTTCAGTATCTGGTTGGGTGTGGTACCTTTCAGATATTGTTACTAGGCTTCAACACTGAAGTTTGCCCTGTAAATCTAAGTGATGCCTTTGACAGAATAGTAACTCTTCCTTTACCTTCGCCTCCCTTCTATCTTCATCCTTCTCTGCAAGTTAAATGCCCACAGCAGTGGAAAATAAATAGTCAGGTAGTGTGTAGTCATTGGGTTTAAAGCTATCAGAGCTGAGACAGCTGGGAAATGAGAGCTTGACCTCATCAGGAGCAATGCTCTGACATGTTGCACCCCTTTACCACCCTGATCATCAACAACATGCCTGTGTTACTGAAGCCCCCAAGATATGCAACAAGTTCTTTGCTTCACAAGTTGCAGCAAAAGAGAAATTCTAAGAGATAGGTGAAAGTCATATGTGCCAGCTTTGAACAAACTTTACAAATGCAGAGTCTGAGGAAACAGTTTTAATACACAACATGAAAAATGTCCAGCTCATTGATTAGGAGGTGCAGATTGGTGTGAAGTTAAGTGGGTGAAGGTGCTGCACTACTTGAGAATCTCTGGATTTATAGTTGGGAAATAAACGTTGATTTGTTAATTCCCTCCCTCGTATCTACTCAGAGAAGAGCAATTAGTTTCTATTTTTTAATGTTTGCATTATCATTGAACGTATATCTTTCTGCAGTGCTAGCTATAAAAAATCCATACAGGACCCAGCTGTATAAATAAACATAATTATGAGTGTAAGGGGGAAATTATTAACCGTAAGTGGAGTAAACATATTTTTTTATAGAATTTATTTCTTAAAGAGCCTTTCAATAATAAAAATAACTAAAATATATGTCTATACTGTAAATTCATTGGCACTGTTTACTGTTACGATGCAACTGAAATTTTTGTTCAGCAATAGAACCAGAAAAAAAAGGGTATTTCATGTCTCTGAGGTTAATGGAATTAACACATGTATGTCATTCAAAGAACTTGTGCATTTTAAATAGGACATATCCCTTTCCCATTAAAACCCACTCCTTTCCTCCTGTGTTTTGCGGTCTTTTTTGCCACAGTTCTAATAGAAGCCTCGCTCTGGATGCAGGCTTTCTTTGTTTTGCAAACAATGTGTTTCAGCCAAGGCACATTAAAAAAAAAAAAAAAAAAAACAAACCAAAAACAAAAACCAGAAAAATCCCCATACAATGTGAAAGTTTTTGAATTTTTTTTTCCCGCCAGAAGGTTAAAGACTTCTTCCAGACTGGTTTGAGGAAGTTTCTTGCTTCTGGAAGTTAAGAGAATTAAAAATTTGTAAGTGGTTACCTGCAGCATAGCTGTAAATTTCAATAGTATGGGAAAAGTGAAGTTCAAGAAAGGGAAGCTTGATCAGTTATTTTACCATTGTTGTAAACCTTGGCCTGTCCTATCTAAGACGTTTCCAGATCAACTTCCAATGAAGGGGTTGGTGCTTCCAACATTTTAAAAGGTCTAGTTTTTTATCAGCACCAGAATAAAAATAATTTTCACGAATTTAGTATTTTTCTGGGTGAATTTCTTCCGTTCTGGCCAAAAATTGTGTGACTCTTCAGAGCTACTCACTGCTTAACGAGTTCATTTCTTTAAAAACCTGAATGCTAGCTCAAACTGGTTTGTTTCATGTTTTTTCCCATGTTCTAGTCCCCATAGTAAATCACTTGTTTGTCTCATGTAAATAGGCAGTATAAAGTACCAGGTACAATGGTAGCTGATGAGAACCCTGTTCTTTAACAAGAAAACCCCCCCAGCCCTCCAAACAGGAAAGCACAATGTCTCTCTTATACGGTTGGCTGATAAGAAGGGATAAAGGCATGAGATTCTCTAGGGAGACGAGCCACATAAAACTGACGCTTTTTCTCATGAGGTCCATCTTAATGCATTTTTTTTTCTGCTTTTTGCCCTTGGACCCATCCAAGTAAATGTGAAAAATCTCCCAGATGAGAGGGACATAAGAGAATCAAAGGGGAAGGTAAATCTCCCACAGATGCATGTGAAGTGAAATGCAGGGAGATCACTGGGCTTGTTCAAGAAACGTGATAGGCGCTTGTGGCTGGTTGTGAAACAGTAATTTGAAGTCTGATGAACTCTTTCAAGTGCAGGAGCCTGATTCTGCTCAGCTGTGTAATTATGAGGGAAGGGAGCCAGCCGAAGGCAGAGACCTGGGTGCAACCTTTTGGGAGGCTTGTTCTGGCAGAGTGGGTGGGAGAGTAAAACGAAGGTTACAAATAATAAGTTTCTCTGCCTGATTGATAATGAATGAGTAATAAGTGGCCTTATTATAGTCATAAGTTTCCCATGGTAGCCTGATGATTGCAGAGAAGCTTTAGTGGAATGTGTGTGACCACATCTTATTTTGATCAGCTGTAGCACAGCAAAGCTGTGTAATTATCATAATCTAACAATTAGCCTGGCATCCTTTCCCAGTGTTTAATTACTCCAATAAATGCTAATTGAATAGAGGACTTAATGACAAGAGAATAAGTTTCTTTCTGCATTGTATACTTAGCTTGCAGTCTTTTCTAGGCATAATTTTTGAATACTGTTTTTTTTGAGCAACAGCCTTGATTTTGTGTCCTACATAGTGCTTTTTCATGGTGTCTTGAACTTGTTTTAACTTGTGAAACTGTAACCTAAGGACTAAAGATCACAGACTGCTTCTTTTTATTAGAGGGGTTTTTTGTTTGCTTGGTCAGCTTAGCAATATCCTGCTAGACATCTAAAATGTCACTGGCTTGCTACTGGTAGCAAACACACTTCTCTTAGCATCTGGAAAATGTTGAATTTTCTTTCTGTTTGAATAGAGCTAAAATTAAAATAGCTCTTTGATTGCTTCATTGTTTGTGCATTGGAATCATTGTTGATGTCGGCAGAGCTATGGAAACAGAGTTTATGAAATGTTGTGACAAAGCCAGTAAAAAGAGCAGGAAAGCATTAAAGAGGTTATTTTTCCATAGCACAGAAATAGCATCTTTAAAATTATCTGCAGTAAAATGGTACACTTAATCCCACAACCCCTCAGATAATTAACAACCACAAGATTTCCCCCATCACACTTAACAGCTTTAAGTTGAAATGAGGGGGCTTGACGTGTGTAAAAGAATAACAAGGCACAAATTCCACTACCATGTTCCAGACATAGGATGTGAGGAGAGCTTGGAATGGTCTGGTGCACCACGCTTGCTACCTAAACAGAGACAAAAGCTATGGGAGAGCTCAGTACTGTGGAATGGTAAATAACTACATCATCACATCCTAAGAGCAATCAAAATCTTGTCCTTTTAAATGGTGTTAATGGTTTCCAGAAAATGTTTGGGTTTTGTGTATTATTTCATATACAAAAACCTACTTATCTGTTATTAATAATTTAAGCAAATTATTCCATAACCAGTTGACGCAAAGTTGAAAACTTAGTTTTCAATCTAATTCTTTTTTCGGTTCAACCTTTTTCTGTGCCCGAGAGCATTTGTAAGAGATGTTTCTGTTGTCTAATAAATGTTTAATCTACTGGAGATTCAACCTTTGTCAATGTAGTGGGTTGAGCCTGGCCGGATACCAGGTACCCACTAAAGCTGCTCTCTCACTCTCCCTCTGCAACTGGACAGAGGAAAGAAAAAAAAAAAACCAGCTAAGGATAGCTTTAGATAAGAGCTGGGAGAGGTCACTTACTGATTACCTTCACTGGCAAAACAAAACTCAAAGTGGGTATAGTACTTATTTACTAACTATTTACTATTTACTATTAACTATTTACTATTTATTACTAACAGGATAAGAGCTAAAGGATGAGAAATAAAACAGTCTTAAAAACACCTTCCTCCCCCCACTCCTTCCATGTTCTCCCTCCTCCCCCCCAGCGGTGCAGGCGGATGGGGAAGGGGGGTTACAGTCAGTTGTTGTTTCTGCTGCTACTCAGAGAGAGGAGTCCTTCCCCTGCTCCCATGGGGAGGACACAGGACAGTGTCCTCGAGGCACCTCTCCGGTATGAGTCCATCTCTCAGGCAGCAGTTCTTCCCAAACTGCTGTCCCGTGGGTCACTCCTCCATGGGGTGCAGTCCTTCACAAATGAGCTGTACCGCTGTGAGTCCCCCACAGGGGCCACAAGTCCTACCCAGGAAAAACCTGCTCCAGCTTCCCTCTCCATGGTCTGCAGGTCTCTGGCAGGACCCTGCTCCATCTTGAGCCTCCCACAGGGTCACAGCCTCCTTCATGCATCCACCTGTTCCAGCATGGGCTCCTCCATGGGCTGCAGGTGGGTCTCTGCACCCCGATGGTCCTCCATGGGCTGCAGGGGCACAGTTGCCCCACCATGGTCTGCACCACGGGCTGCAGGGGAACCTCAGCTCTGGTGCGTGAGCACCTCCTGCCCCTCCTTCTGCACTGACCTTGGTGTGTACCTTGTTCCCCTGTTTTCACTCCGCTCTTCCCTGGCTGGAATTCTGCGCAACAACCTTCTGTTCTTAAATATGTTATCACAGAGATGTTACTGTTACTCCTGATTGGCTCGGCTGTGGCCAGTGGCAGGAAGTCTGTCCTGGAGCCAGCTGGCATTGGCTCCACCAGATAGGGGAAGCTTCTAGCAGCTTCTAACAGAAGCCACCCCTGTAGCCCCCCTCCCCCCGCTACCAAAACCCAGCCACAGAAACCAACTACATTTGGGATACTTATGGGATCTTTTTACCTGGCTGCCTTGTTCATGGTACTTGTAGGAATAGACTTCTTTCTGAGACCTCACTGTTTCCATTAAATTTAGTTTAAAATGGCTTACTGGTCATGAAAATAAAAAGGAGGAGCTGAGTGACCAGCAGTCACGAGGTATGCACATGTGCTGCTCACAAAAGCCTTTTTTCCTTAGGAAACAGAGCAGGCAACTTTTTGCTGTGCTGTTTCTGAAAAACTGTGGTCAATTGTGGTTTGTATTTACCCAAAGAATAAATTAATTGTTGATGTTCCTTTACATTTTGGATTATCAGACAACAGGGCAACTGGTGTAAGGCATTCAGCAGTGGCAGTGTCCTCCCTCTGTCCATTGGTGTTAACAGGCTGTGCAGGTTAGAATTGGGATCATTTGCATCTGATCCCTTCTGATACCTGACTGAAGACCAGAATTTCGTAATTCATTGTCAGAGCAGTTATTTGAAGTCTTATCTGGTTCAAAGTGAGGCCTTGCCACGTGCATTTGACAGAACAGACTGCAAACAAAGGTTGACATAGTAAAAGGCAAATTTTCCAGTACACTTGCCTTGAAGTAGAGCATCTGGTATGTCGATTTTACAGGAAGGGCTATAGCATATAACTAATAGGATTTGTAGGGGAGGCAACAAGCAGAAGCTATCTAAACGATCTAAATATCTGTTCAAATAAATTGTCACTTGTTTCAGTGACCAGCAAAGTTATTAAATTCAAGATGAACCACTTATGCTTCAGGACTTAAAATTATGAAGAGAAGCATGCACACAGTGTACTTTCACTTTTTGTTAATGGATAAACACAATACAGAAGGCATTAATTACTTTAAAAGTGTTTTGCTGGTCTTGTGTTTCTGTGGTTAAAATAACCACCAAGTTATTTCTCTGCATCCTAAATACCTGGACATTTCATCAGTGGCACTTGAGCACAGAAACATTCCTATGACAGCCTTTACTGGAAGCAGTATGCAAGTTTTGCATAGCAAGCTGACGTTTGTTGGTTATGGAACTGCTTAGATTAAGAAGCTACTTAACTCTGTCTTTAAAATGGCTTCTATAACACTACTGCCTAATAGTAGCTTTGTAGTATGCAGGTTCCCAAGACATTATTTGAATGCTACCTGACAAAAAACAAAGGTTAATTATGTTTGAAGAACAGCTGTGTTTTGCTGTATTTAAGCTAGAGTGCGTGGAGACAAATAACATAATTAGCAAGAAAATTTGTAGATCCTGTCAGATTTTTGGAGAAGCCTTTTTGGTTGATTTCTGCCACAACACAATGTTCTCTTATGGAAATCTAGAGAGGACTGTTTTTTTCCTTGCAGTGGGGTTAGTATAAAGATCCTTATGTATATCACATGGTTCCAGAAGGGTGTGGGAGTCTGGGTGAGGATCTGCCAGAACAGGATGAAGACCTAATTGAGAAAAGTACATCAGTAGCATTATTAGAAAGCTTTCTGTTCTGAATGGGACTGGATAAAGGGATGGGAGGTCTGCTATACCTATCATCTCGGCAAACATCTGTTAATGGATTCCACCTTCCCTTTACGTGTTTTGATTTTCACCATATATAGATAGCTTTAATTTGAAATGGAACTTTTGTTTCAGTTTAGTACTTGACATTACCCTATGAGTAAGAGGTTTTCAGCCTGTGTTTTCCTCTCAAATGTGGTTGAAGATTCTTGGAAGTGTGTTTCTGAGGTGTTTCCTTTAATAGCTTTGAGGAATCTGAGCTGATGAATTGTTTTGTGAGTTAACTCGGTGGCCATCTCTTGTCTTTCTGTTTAGATTAGAGGACTTTGCATTTCCTCTTTGAGGAGGTAAATACAACACTACTTGTAGATGGAGAAATGAGAATGGTCTCAGCCACTTTTGGAAACATAAAATTAGTTCTGCCTCTCTTTAGTACACTTGATGAGGTTTTAATTACTGACTTCTTTGAGATACTCCAAGAGGGGAAAAAATACTTGCTTTCTGAATCTTAGTTGGCCAATAACCTGGAATAAAGAGACTTCACTCAGAGCTGCCTGATAAAACACCTCAGTACATGTTTTCCCTGGAGCAGGTGTACTGCTGTGCCAACAATACTGGCTAAAGGCCAGTTTAGATCACTTAAAATAGGCACCATTTCTTCCCATTTTAAATGTGTAAATGTAAACACTTTCTAGCTATGGTGAATGACTGTGGAATGAAACTTGAGAGAGCAGGGGAACAGGGAGGAAAAGACACTGGGATGAAAAGGACTTGGTCCATATGTTTCAGTCTCAGACCTGCTTTGCAGACTGCACTTAACAGGCAAGAGTGTGTGGAATGAATGAAGACACTTAACTGCTTCAGCACTTAGATAAAGGAGAAATAAGAAGGAATCTGCTAAAATGCCAGTGATCAAAGAGGAAAGTTGCATTGTAGTTTTGTTTATTTAACAAGAATACAGTAGGAAACTTTGCCAAAAGGGAAACAGATTCGCTCATTTTTGCGGTATTGGGTAGAACATGTCAGTGGTGGAGGTTATGAATTTGATTTCATTGCTAACATGGATTTAAGGTGTGCTCAGCCGTTTAGTTGTCTGCCTCTTTGTACTTACCATCTCCATTATCATGGACTGTGCAGCTAGATTCTTCCCTTCAAATTCAGCTATTTACAGGGTAGACTGCCCCTCTAGACTCATCTTTTGGTTAAAGGAGAGAAATAGCTGCATCTTATTACAATGTACCTTGGGCCTAAAGAGGCCAGATGAGTTGGACTTCAGAAGTTGACTTAAAATGTGGAAAAACAGTTCGCATAAGGTTATTTGTGTTGTAAAAGTCTAATAATAAGGAGTTCAGTCTGATCTTGACTGTATTATGTATAGTATTAAGTATTTTAGTAATAATAACATGTTTAATAATAATAATACATATAATGTATCAAGTATAGTCCCGGAAGCATACAGTTTCTGTCAGAAAACTGTAATTGGGCATTATTGTGAAGGCATAGGCTGATATAAGAGGTAACCTTGACAATCCCTTGAGAAGATTCTATTGTCTATCACCTACACAGTTAAAAAAAAACACGCATACACAAACGTATATATAAATATATATTACTTTTTACTTACTAAAACTGTAACTGAAAAAACAGAGATGTCACTGCCCAAATGTGACTTCTCTATTTGTTACTTACACTCTTTTTCATTATCTGCAAGAAATGGCGTACTGTTAACTGATTCAGAGAACAGACACCAATTTGAAAACAATACATTTTTGCAAGTGTGTTAAGTGGATGTCTGTTTAGGTGACACATTTTCAAAGAACTGGAGTACAAAAATATATATTTTAACCAATGGTTTAGATAAATGTAAATTCTGCTGGAAGAACTGTTGTTCAGAGAGGCTTTTCCATGTTACAGAGTGGAACTGTGAGGCTGTGCACTGGCTGAAATTATACAGATATATCATGCTTTGATGTGTATGCAGTTTTTCTTCTTTAAAAAGCTATTTTATTGAAGTTAAATTATTGTAGCAATATGAAAAGGTATAGTTTGCTCTGAATTTATCCTTAGAGGGCCAGCAAATCATTGCTTTTTCTCTGAAATTAGATAGAAGGATCCAGATGGCAGATTTCAAGCCCATCAGGTGTTTAAAATATGCCCCTCAGCTAAAAAGTATTATAGTTAAATCTGTCATGGCCTCTTTATTGCTCTGTGGTACACTTGACAAGTGCAGCCGTGAAAGAGAGAAGCTACAAGTAGCCTAGTCAGCCTGAAGTGGAGTAGGTCAGTGGTTGGTTTCTTTAGCTGCCCCAGGGAGTTTAATGGACATACAAACCTGGTTTATGGAATCATTAAATCCATCATAGTATAAGCTCCCATGGAGGCAGTGAATTTGTTCCTGTAGTTTCTTCCAGATACTATGGTAGGCATTAGAAAAGTAATGTAAGTGAAACATGGAGGGTAGGAAAAAGGAAACCCTCCCCCCCAACAAAATGAGCATTCCACATCCCTAAGGAGTCATCAGTAATAATAACAGCAATAATAAAATGCATCTCAGCTGGTGCCTTGCACTGCATTTCTCAACTGGCACTCACTCAGAACTGTCACATTAGGCTGAGTGCTGATAATTCGTATCCCAGAATCCTGTCATCTGAACAGAGCAACGTCTCCACTGTGTACTTTTGGCAAAGGAGAAGCATTGCTTTGCAAATTTCTTTAGAAAGCAATATGGATGTTTCTTTACATCTTGACAAACTGCTGCTAATTATGAAAAAAGAGTAACCTATTTGTGTTCATGTAGTAACTATAAGTACTTGCAGTCAAATCTGCTTTCAGCACAGGGGTGATTATTGCCTGATTAAGAGAAAAGGATATGTCTGGTTTATTTATTTGCATGCATAGGCGGATGTTTATATAGACACTGATTTGGGAAGGTTGATGCAGTTTTGGCTTCTTTGCTGCTTCTTGCTTCTTTCTTCAATTAAAAAAACCCCAAATCACTACTAGATAAAGCAGGTGCTCTCTTTGTTTGTTTATTCAGTAAACTGTAGGGGAAGAGTGCCTATAACTTGGTGTTAGCAACAGACTCATTTTGTGAGAGAATAGAGCAAAACCTTTATCCAGAAGGTTGTATGATCATGGTCTTGCATAATCAGTCTCTGATAGCTCTGGTGAATTATAAGGGTCATTTTTCAGAGTGAATGTGCATGGCTGGAGTGAAATGAAGTGCCATTAGTGATGCCCCTTTTATGAGAATGTTACCCTGGTACAAGGTCATCCTGAGTTAAATGTGCTCATTTTTGAACTCCTCTTGTTATTTCAGATTCCAGAGAGGCGACTACCACATCGATGTCTGCATCAATGACTACCTGGATGTGTTCTGCCCTCACTATGAAGACTCAGTGCCAGAAGATAAGACCGAACGCTATGTTCTGTACATGGTGAACTTTGATGGCTACAGCTCCTGTGATCACACTTCCAAGGGGTTCAAGAGGTGGGAGTGTAATCGGCCGCATTCCCCAAATGGACCATTGAAGTTCTCGGAAAAGTTCCAACTCTTCACGCCCTTCTCACTAGGATTTGAGTTCAGGCCAGGCCGGGAATATTTCTACATCTGTGAGTATATAGAGATTTCCCATTGTTGCACAGCAGGTGTAAGAAACCCAGCTAATTTTTCACCTATGTGCTGTGAAAATACAGAGGGCCAAGTGGTATAAAATGCAGATGTCTTACAGCAAACACAGGCTTAAACTGTCCCCAGATACATTAGCTAGGAATCTAGCTAGTGAAAATGAGATTAAATCACAGTTTCTTGTCTCACATGAAATAGCACGTCAGCCTGTTTACTGAACCACAGTTGACATTTAAAGTAAAATGCACTTTTACTTTTATTTCAGCACTCTGAGGTGGAGGAGGATTGGGCAAGAAGGGTAGTATGGTAGCTGTCCCCAAATATGACGAAAAGCCATTAATCCTTTGCATATGAAATACCTGGATTTTCTTATTTGCTCAGATTAAATATTCTTATCTCTGTAGTATTTATGACCCAAGGAAAGTGAGGTCTGTGCAGTTTTTCAGTGGTATTATGGTGCTGATGTCAGTGGTCCAGTGGTATTTAAAGTCATAATTTCTTAGGCTAAGTAATCCCAGTGTGTAGCTAAGTGGCTCCTTTTTTCTACCGTCCTTTTTCCCCCCCAGCTTTTTCATGGATGAGCTGTTTCTGTCAGTGTGGGTGATGGGAGTGCTCTGGGAGCAGGAGGCAAGCAGATGAGAAGGCCTGATCAGGGCTGCTCTGGGCACCCAGAGGATGTACAGGAGATGGCATATGGGTCTAAGCAAGTATAAACAGCAGGAGGTTAAAAACAGTGTATTAAGAGAACTGATTCTCCGACTGCACTGAGCAACTCATTTATTTAATACTCTCAACAAACATCTTATTACATCAACTTGTTTTGTACCTGTATCTGTCGAAACCTGTAACAAGTTTCGACTGCTCCAGCAGTGCTTTTTCCTTTTTCTAGTGTTAGACTACAGAGCTGAAAGCTTTAGACAGACTCTAGATCCCAATAAATATCGCTTTCATATGTGTAGCTGGCCTTTCTACTGTGAAACAGTCATTCCGGCTCATTTCACCAGAGAAACTGAGTACGTATGATCCCTGTTTTTCAACCTCATTTCTTCATCATTGAGAGTTTTGTTTTCTCTTTCTTAATCTACAGGGAAATAAGGGTCCTAGTGGATAGTTTTCCATTAATTTCTTTTTCTTCCATCAAATAAAAACCTTTAGTGAGTGGTGGTTTGTCATCAGAAGAACTGTGCCTTGTTGCTGTGCTTCAGCACAATAATATAAAAAATACTAAAAATAATTCAAAAAGCAAATTTTAATTTTATTTAAAACTGTTTTTTTATATAGGCATGCAAAATGATGTAAAAATATCAGAGTTAAGTAAATAATGTTGAAGGTAAATAAATCTCCATTGTGTAGGCCCAGTCCTACTTGGGTCACTTCAACCAGAGTTCTGTGTCAATCAGAACTCTGATATCAGGCTCCCTTGGAACAGTAGGGGTTTTTTTTTGTGTACTTTTTAATTTGTTTTTGGTTTTTTTCCAATTCATTTCCAGACCTTCTGTAAAATAAACAGGAATAGTTAGGTTAAGGAATGCAGTCTTTATCATCACAAGGTTGCAATAAAATGTAGCACAGGGTTGGCATAAGTAGGTGCAGGCCTAAAAAAAATAAAAATAAAAATTGGTCTTTTAAATTTTTAAAAAAAATAAAAAAAAAAAAGTTTAATAAAGGTGAAAACCAAACATGAAAGTGAAGGAAAAAGTATGAGCAATCTCAGCTTGGGCTGTCCAGCTAATAGCTTGATTTTTAGACCATACAAAATCCATTGAACTCTCAAGAAAGACATTATTATTGAAATACACCCAGGTTGCTTATACCTGTTTTTTCTTATTTGTGGTTAAATTCAATAGGTCACTAAAAATCATGTAACATTAATTTAAAAACCTATAACTTTAGTTTAACTGAGTCATTTAACTGCCAAGGGTTCCCTTCAAAATAATTGTCCAAAGTGCTTTAAAACTTGAAGAGCTTTTTTCAACTGCATTGAGATGGAATTCTTTTTTTTGAAGAAAGGTAAAATAGCAAAAAATTAGCAAAGAAATGTAAAGTATTAGTTTAAAATAAGCTTCATGGTTTAGGGACAAAAAAAAGCATTTTTCCTTCTTTTCTGTAGTTTAAGTATTTTTTCCTTCATTCTTGACTTTAATGAGAACACTGACAAGGCTGACACTGCAGCAGTTACAGGAAATCACTGTACACTAAGTTAGCAATAATATACATACCTTCTCAGGGCACGGTTGTCCATCGTGGAATGTTTTTTCTCATAATTTGTACTGAAGAAACAAGCTGGTAAAATGTTGTTTCTTTTTTTCTCATCACAATTGTAGGCAGGTGCTAGTTCAGGCAATGGAGACCACTTTTGTTACCTTTCTGTAGCTGCATGTTAAAGAAATTAGTGCTTTGCCATGAAAGGCTTCCTTTCCTTTCTGACTTTTGCCCTCTCTGCAGGAGAAATGGAAGGCTGACTCTATAGGATCAGTCTGGCACATTCTATTTAAGGGTTACAAAATATGTTGTGTCACCTGGACCTCTGGAAAGACAGAAATAATAAGTCGCTGGTTAGCTTAATTACTGTCTGGTGCTTTGTCAGAATTCTTCACTGTTTATCTTTTAAGGATGTGGCTTGCCTCTCTTGCTTTCATTAGTTTCAGCAAATGCAATAATTTGTGAACAGTCACTGTCTGTTTGTGTGAACAGTTCATTTGAAAAATGTCAGTTTTCCTTGTTATGCCATTGCCTTAATATATTGCTCGGATGAACTTGGATCTCCCTTCTTGGCATGTTCATTCTAGGAAAATGCAAGAAAAAAAAATCTTGTCTGTCTGATATAAAATTTACATTGAAGAAGTCAATTAAACATTATAGTCATGCAATCAAAAAGTACTGATTAAGTTTACTTTTGAAAGAAGAAAAGCTTATTAAATATTTACAGAGAAATTAACTTTTATTTACTTAGGGTGGGCTGGGGAAAGTAAATAATGTATCATGACCTGAAGTCTCAATTTTTACTTAGTTCTTAGCAGGTGCTCACCACAGGTTAGTGTATGCTAGTGTGAAAACAAACAAAATAGTATTACTACTGAAACAGAAGCAAATGGAATATAGAGAAAGCAGAAACTAAATAGTGTCATGGCCGTGATTTTAATGTCCTTTGGAAGGGAACATAAGTTTTGGTATTCAGATTAATGTGAGGTACGTGCACGGTGAGTTGAACTCAAAAGCAAGGAAGGGAAGAAAGTCCTAAATGTTACTTAATTACATATTTCAAAATGAGTGTATAATTTCCATTATTTTAACTTAATTATGGGTGATTTATTTTTATTAATGTGCTAGGTATTGAATAAAATACCAGTGATAGCTTGGCAAATACACATCAGGGCTGTTGAAATAAAAAAAAAGGAAGACATGGCTGGAAGCAGGCTGCTACAGATTACTGCAGAATCCTGACCTCAGTTTCCAAACCATGCTCCTGTGTTGATTTAAGCTAGAGCACATTGCTCTTTTCTTGAAAACAGTGCATCATTGGTGTGGTGTCAAAGGTTGTACCAGTACTAAACTATTGCATATGTTTTTCCAGTTATTTCATTCAAGAACTTCGTATTGTATGGGATTTATCCTTAAGAAATCCGTGGCATTTTTATCATCTTATCCTCCAAGATTTTATACGTATTGTTTATTTAGGCATTTGATCATTATGAATATTTTCATTTATATATGCTTATACCCTTTTCCAGAAAGACAGGTAGGTTTGCTCTTCTTCTCAGTCCTCTTGCTGCTTGCCTCTTCTCCACAAGATCCTGAAGATTTTTTCTAGCAGTTAGCAAGCTTTACATGAAATGTATCTAAACATAACTTATGGGTTTTTTTCTCCCATTCTCCTTGAGAAAAGAGCTCCTTTGATCTTTTAAAAATACTGTTGTTTTACCTGTGGTTTATTTGTATAACCTCTTTTTGTTAAAGTTTCTTTCTAGTTTTATCTTCTGCATGTGTCTTTCTGATTTTATTTCAAAATGTTTGTGCTGTTTCTTTGTGTCACCTTTGTCTTTGTTGTCACCATTTATTTTCATGAAGCTTCTGATTGTCAGTTCAGAAGGCCTTTGGGAAATTGATAATGTGATTTTATGATTCAAATTTAATTATGGTTATAAATAACATTTTTTAAGTTGTTCTTATATTTACGATTAAATTAAGAAGCAGTTTGTAAAGTTGTACTTTCAGTTGTACATGTGCTTCTTAATAACATCCAGCCATCCTGTACTCCTTTTCCTCATAGAATGTATTCCCAAGCAGCCTGCAATATTACCTGTTGCTTGATTTTTTGTTTGTGTTTGTCCCTCATCATCCTTGTTTCTCTGCGCTAATTCCTTCTTTTCCTTTTCTTTTCCTGAAATTTCTGATTCTGAGGGCTTTTATTCAAGTGACATTCCACCCTAACAGTTTTAGCTGCTGCTTCTATAGGAAAACCTGTGATTTGCATTATTTCTAATATTAAATTATCTCTGTTCTGTTCCCTTGTTCCTTCTCTGTGTCTGGAAGTTGTCCTCACCATGTTCCAAAAACTGTGGAACTGCTTGAAAATCCTGCTGTCATTTTTCTCTAACAACTGCCAGGTAGTTGGACCATCCCTGTGCAACCATCTGCACACCTCTGGAGGGTTCTTTGATTCTAAAGATCTTAAGGAAAAAAAAAAAGTAGTAGAAAAAAGTGTTTGAATACTCCACGTCTACTGCCCGTTAATTAGGTAGTTAGCTTATCGTATTAAGGAGGTCTCTAGCTAAAGTCTTGTTGAGGCAGTAGCTGTCCCCGATGACAGCAAAGCTGAACTTGCTCTTTTCTCCCCCTTCTACCATGTTTTGCGGTGCGTTTAAGAGTTGAGTGCTTGTTTGTGCTCTTGTTTTTCTTTAGTCTCTGCTACAATCCTCTGTCTGTTTCTCTGTTCTGTGCAATTTTATGTTTAGTGATCAGATTAATTTTTGGGAGGGTTACTGGTTTTTTGTCTCAAAACTGTAAGCATATTTTAAGTTGTTATCATCAACTTGCCCTGTGCCTGTCCACTGCTTTCCAGCTGAGATGTTTGTAGTAGAACCTGTACTGAAATGCTTTCTCCATGTGGCCTAAACGCTGAATTTCTGTGGATGGGTAAGGACATGAAACTACCATTGCTTGCTGCTGGTGGTGACTGTGTAAGGATTTTTGATTATTAATGAAGAATAATTGGCAGAGTTTAGAAGTCTTAAGTCACTGGGGAGAACTGTGCATGTCCATATACAGATCAGCAGTTAACATAGGAAGAGCAGTGTTCACTTTTTATGGAAATTAACACAGACCTAACAATAGCTTTCCACAACTAGGAATCTGGAATAGCTTCCAGATTGCTAGCTTGGCTCTTATTCTTTTAGGAGTGGTTTCAGTGTAGCAAGAATTAAGAAAGGTGACTTTGCAGAGACAAGGTTGAATAGCCTGTGATACTATATGGGAGAAAACTACAGAGAAATCTTTACACTATAATTTGTTAACAGTTACTTGGTATTTTTCATGTGCTCAAAAGAAGAAGGATATTAAACAGCTGCATAGAGCTCATTGCCCTTGCGCAAGTATCAGTGTTTTGCATGAATGGGTACAACTCACTGTAAGATGATTATTTGATTTAGGGATCTCTACATTTGCTAGAGGTTTACTTTCATGTAATGGGAGCACAAAACAGAAAGACTGTGAGCTGTAATTTTGTCCTATCAGAACAGGTAACTATAAGTCCCCCCAAAAAACTACACTTCTCTCTTTTTATCATCATGTTATAAACCTGGAAATGTTGCTTTTTCAGAACCAGTTGGTGTTGTCAGCACAGCAATTTCTACTGTTGACTGTAAATCTTTTGGTAGGAGGTTCTCTCTGGGGGTGTAAGTACACTGTTTCTCAGGTTTTGAGTCTGACTTGAGGAAATTCCTGCTAGAAAAGGAGATAATGTAAAGAAGACAGCACAACTACTCAATTGCATCCTGGAGAGTATTAGAATCAATCAAAGGTTACTGTAGACAGTTTTGCTAATGGTTTGGTTAGATTACTTAAAATACTTACTTTTTTTGGAGGAAGTTGGTGCTTTTGTTGTTGTATCCCAGCTGGGGGGTAGTACAATAATATTTAACTGCTAATATTGTAGAAATTACTTTTTTGGGGGGGAGGTTCTGGGGTTTTTTTTGTGGGTTTTTGGTTTTTTTTTTTTTTTTTTTTTTTTTTTTAAATCATCCAGCACTTAGGAGATATGGTTTCTCTATAAACTGTCATGCCATTAAAGAAGAATCTCTTAATCAGCAAACTGACTTTGGCATAAGTGACAAATTATACCATCTTGAAAATTCAAGGAAGGCACAATGAACGTTTTATCTGTGCATTTACCCATGTAAATGTATATACACTATCAGTTTGATTTTAAAATTGCCTTTATGTAGAGGAGAACAGTGTCTTCATGTTCACCAGGGCACCTAATGCTGATCCCTCCTCAGAACATCCTTAGAGTTGCGGGAAAGAAATAAGTTTCTATTTTAATAGCAATACTCTGTATTTCTGGGAATGTCTGTTCTTCTGTTTGTAGCTATGATAAAGACCTGATATCTTTTGCAATTACCTATTGAGTACATTGTGTATCAGCTAGTTCAGGTAGTAGGCCATTTTGTACAGACCTAAGTACTACTTGTCTCACAAAGTCCTTAGCTAAATGTGTTTGACTTCTCGACCAATACCCATGGTATTTTTTTCTGCAGGACAAAATAAGACTACCCACACATGAAGACAGGTTGTTTTGCTTTTTTTCACTGAGCAATTTTATGAAAAAGTCTTTCAGAAAAACCCTCTTTGGGTGGTTTTTTTCCCCTCATATCAGTGACTTACATGATGTAAAAGGCCTGGTTTGGATATTTTTCCATCTTGAATATGTAAATACTGGAACTTGAAATCCTTGGGACAAAGTTTAGCTTTATAGGGTTGTATGAACTCTAGAGAAATGAGTAGAGCAGATTAATGGTAAGTCTTGTCATGACGTACTTGGCTTGTACTGGGGACAGTGAACTCTATTTATTCATAGGCTAAACTTTTATTAGAAGTTTCCAAAATGGTTGATTTAAGTAGCAGATCTTTTTCTTTGGAAGTGAAGACAGGATTTGTCTTTCATCAAGTGGAAAAATGCAATCTCTCTTCAATTCAGCAGGTGTTAGTTAATTTAGGTGCTGCTGATGCTTACATTTCCTCATTGTTTCTTGAAGACATGATGTCAGAAGATCACTTTTGGAACTCTCTCTCTGGACATCCTGGTTCACACCGAAAGCTGAAAAATGAAGATTAACTAAAGAACATTATTAAAGGATGCTGAGAGAATGACAAACATCTTAAGGGTGTTAATTGCAATTTTCTTTTGGATAAACACTGTTTATTGCCAGGTTCCCCATTAACCTTTCAGTCAAGATATGATCAGCATAAACACTGATGCTGCTTTGACAGCAGTGGTATCAGACATGCCACTCTACTACGAATGCCTCTTTGATAGCTGGTTTACCAGAATCACTTGAGATGTTCTGAATGAAATCAAAGCAATTGAAAGGGTTTGATAAATGTGTACTTTAAAAAATATTTTTTGTGATAACATTAGACAGACAAGGAAGGTGACTTTTACAGAGCATTCATGCTTAGCTTAGCGTATAGATTAAAGAACTGGTTTGTGTTAGAAAGCATAAGAAGGATTAAGTGCTGGTCCTGCTTAAAAGAAAGCAGAAATAATCACTAATTGTCTAATAGATTTTGGCGTTGGTCGTGTTCTTAGAATCCTCAAAGGGAACGTTAAAAGCTGTTGAATAATTTGGGACTCGGGAGAAATCCATATAAGAAAATGAAGAGAGAATGCATGGAAGTACTGGTCTCTATTGTTTGAGTTTTTCAAAGGGAATGAATGTCTTTCAGAAAACAAGTTTAAAGAAGATTTGGATTCACGTGCTTCAAAAATTCAGATGCCATTAACATCCTGATAGTAGGAAAAACATAAAAGAGAGGCGGTTATACTATATATCTGCATCTTTTAAAGTTATTTAGAGCATATTTTGTAAGGTCTTCACCCCTCCATGAAGACCAGTGACTTGTGTTGCTTTCTAGTGAAGTGCTGATTTTGGACATTAGCAGAACAAAGGAGTGACCACAGTTGGAAAGATGGATGACAAGGTTTTCTTTCCTCTATCCTTTTTTTGTTTCTCACCTGTGCTGCTTGACAAAGGTCAGTTAATTTTGTAGGAAAATAAAGCATGTTTTGAGCTTTGTTATCATCAAATCCCAGGCATTAAAAAGATGGATTGGTTAGACCTTGGATAAAAAACCTTTAAAGGAGAGTTAGGAACTCAATGAGGCCGTATGTGACACACCTACCTTAAAACAAATGGTGACTAAATGTTCCATACTGATGACTGTGATTTTTTACATTTGTGATCCTTGTAAAAATCCCATTGCAATTTTCTTAAGGGTAAGTGTTTAAATTTCAGTGTTCTGCTGGAAGTACCATTGAATGAATTGCTCACAGCTCTTTAAATCCTGATGGACCATTCATCAGTCCTTTCTTTAAATCAGTTTTGATGTTCAACAGCTGCAACTTAACATCTCTGAGGTGGCTGCACATAGCTGGTGGGTGAGACTCACTGTAGTGGTACTTCACTGGAATGTTATGAGATTAATAAGGTGAAGCATGTGGATTCCTTGGATGAAAGAACTCATAGAAGTGGAGAGTAATATTAATAATTATCTGAGGACTTATAACTCTGTAACAGTGTTCTAATTTGATTTCTGAGCAAACTGAAACCTGTTTAATGAGCTGTTGTATTGGAAGTACACGTTTTGTAACATGAAGCAGGTGCCAACAGAAATGGAAATAGCATAGTAGTGACATTTGGAATAGCAGTGTTGTACTTCATTGCCTCCATGTCATCAGCATGTTAGTCTCCCTGTTCCTCAGACTAACTTACCAAGGTAGCACTTTCTCTGGTGATACTGTATGTGTCATGATACAAGCTTGATTATATATGCATGCCTGCAACAAGTAAACCAAACCCAAACTACCTCAAGATAAAAATGCTTCCATATGCTGAGCAATTGGCTGATGATCTTGTTTCATAAGTTAATATTCAGCATCTAACTCCATTATTTTCTTAAATACTTGGATTTAAAAGAAGCAGATTTGTTTCTAAGCTACCTAACCCTCTGATATTAGGAGAGGCTTTAAAATAGGAAAAGGTTACAAAATTCCCAATAATTTCTTTTTATTTCCCAGTAATGCATACTATTCAGACAAGGTGGCCAAAACTCTGGGCGCAAAGTGGCACATGCAGTTAATACTTCTGTCTTGGCAAATCAGCATAAGTTATGTAGAGAATAAGATTTTTTCTCACAGAGTATTCAGAAATACATAGAAGTGCTTTATTCTGAAAAATCTTTTCAGCCTTTTAAATGTTTCTACTTTCCCTCAGAAAAGCAGTTGGTCATCCTCAGATCTACATTATTGGCCAAATGAGATTTCTACTGCCTCTAAAGTCTCCCTGGTTTCCCTTTTACATTGTAGATATTTAATATTTAAAGTATCAAGTGGTATAGCCAGCTAGATACAGCACTGCTTGAGGGAATTAAGAATGGCTTGAAGGTGTATCAGAATTTCACTTGTGCCATACCTCTGTGCACAAGAGTAACCAGGCTCCTGATGATGGATATGGGGAATAACATTGCGGTTGCTCATCTTCTGGGGGTGAAATGATCTTAATTATTTGAAGGATAATCAGAGTGGCAGTATTTTAATCAATTTAGAGAGCCCTGACAATTCAGTCATAGTGACGTTCAAAATGTGTTCAGGTAAAAGTACACCAGAACAGCTTAGCTAACCTAAATTATATTTTAAGAGTTTTGGGTGAGGACATTGTGAAGATACAGGCTTGGATTTCTTCTTAAGTATTTTTTTGACACATGTGTTTGTGGTAATACTAGGTCATTTTCCTTTATCTCAATGCTTGTAACTGCATGTGGACTACTTTTCTCTAATATTTCAAGGTTTTTCAAGAGACATTCAGGTGTGAGGCATTGAAGAATGTGCTATCCTACAGCACAGAGCTCTGTATTGGGACTGAAGTCAGGATCTGTAGCAGCAACTGCAGCAGGACTTGCTGTTTGCCTTAAATGTAGTGCCTCTCTTCATGAACCTGGGTACTGTAAAAGAATGCAACGTGTCCTGTTGAAGAGGGCTTAGTATTAACACCTCTTTGCTTCTGGCTAGTGATGCACAGATAAGTCATGAATTTGTGTTTCCCCATGAAAACTGGAATGAAGTTATGTGTGTAGTTCCTGTTGGTGATCCATGGAGTTGGGATCTGACTTTCTTAGTTCCTATCTGTAAAGAGGATCAAGAAGAAGGGAAGAATGGCATAATGAAAAGTCCACAGGCACATCAGCAAGGTAGAAAATGCTTTTCTTTCTCAGAGAGAGGTGTAGAAGCAAAGCACATGTTTGTTCAAAAATAAAGGTGTGCTCCGGTGAGGATGATGGTGACAGTGTTGTGTAGTTCATATGTGAACAGCTGATATGGGTAGGTTTTTGTTTAGCAGTCTCTTTTATCAAATTTTCTAGTATTTCACAAAAGTTTTATTTTATTGGCAGATCAATATAAACAGGTAAATTATAATGCTGCTGGAGTTTCAAATTAATAATCACGCATAAGAATACATTTAAAGTACATTTATAATAAGGCAGAGATACTAATTGTTGAACTAGTTGTCTGCACTAAAACATGCTGCTGACTAGGTATCGGAAACATCAGCCACTTCAGAGGTCTCGACAAAATGTGCAACTTTCAGCTTATAATAGGAATGTTAGGTGGCTTTCACTGCTGGCACTTTCCCACCATCCTGAGCAGAACAAGTTATTGCCAGAGATAGAGTTCCTTGTCTGTAGTTCTTGCACCTGTGGTAGCTTTGCTTAGAAACGTACACCAGTGCAACGGCATTTTTTTTGTTCGTAGTCCCACTTGAAATACTCAATGGCAGCTCAAGCAAAACTGTGTAAATTAGTCACTGTCACGTTTAGGCATTAAAAGAGGAATTAGTAATTTATGTTAATCACAAATGTTTCTCCAGGTTTTATTAACAAGCAGATTGGCTGCCAAAATCCTTTTTGGAAGACATTTTTTTCCCTCCCAACTACTACGGAGAACAAAATAGTTATTATGGGCACTTAGATAAAGATTAACGGTTTCAGCAATTCGTTTGAGGAGAACTGTATTTTACCATACATTCCACTTCAGCGCGGACCATCAACAACCAGCATGATTTGTTGCCTCCTTGATAAAATTATACAGTGGAGATACAAGATGGTGTAATTCATTTTAAGAACAGAAACAGTTTAATCAACTAAGCAGAATGAAGTTAAAAAAAAAAGCCACCAGACCCAAATTTCTTAATTTTTTGGCAAGTCCAAATTTCCAATAGGAGAAGTGAGATGTCTATCTGACTGCTGTTTTAGCACGTTTTAATTCATTTTTTCTTTATGCTTTCTTTTTTTTTTTGCCCACATCATGCCTTTTTTTTCCTCAAGATGGCTTCATGAGTCCTATTTAGATGTCTGGGATAAGTAGTACATGTGACCGCTTCCTATTCTGTGTATCTGCAAGTAGTTCTGTGGAATACTGTAGGAGTGGTCCATGAACCTGGTACAGGGTGTGAAGAAATTACTAGAATGATAAGAAAGAGGTCAAAATAAATATTGCAGGATTTAACAGCAATTCAGGCAGACTGCCAACATGATCTTCACACTTTCAATGTGTTTTGGACAGACAAAATCATTTTTCTAGCATACTCCTTTTTGAGCTTATAATGTTCCAAGGCATTAAAGGGGAGACATGCTGTATTTTATTCTATTATGGCTAGTTCCCATTTTGCTTCCACTTTTGCATTTTAGAATGGTATAAAATGAAGGAAATCTAAAGGTAAGTGAAAAATCAGATGTTTTCTACAAAGGAGACAAACAAGGGTTGAAGGAGAAAAAAGCTCATTATAGAGAGATTAGAAAATTAATTGGTTGGTGGCTCTGACAGTTCCCATTGGATGTCTAAGGATCCTGTGAAAAGAAGGTATAGTCTCAAACATAACATTTCTTTCTATTCTTTCTTTCTTTCGTGTAGAGACTCCTCTGAAGCATCATTAGGTTCTAATTATTTTCAGTGAAATATTTCACAAGAAAAGGGCATGATAAAATCAGGAGAGCTAGTGTTATTCTCCTGAGAAACTTCCTCTGGCTAATACTCAAACTGTAATAGGGAAGGCTACTGTTCAACATCAGATGGAAAGAGATTTCTGCAGGGGTGATTCTGCTTCATGGAGGCTTTGGAAATCTTGTGTCATGGAGTTAATGTGCCCTATCTTTCTTCAAAATCAGTACAGGGCAGCTGATGAATACAATGGGTCTGAGAATTTGATTATGTTCCTGGCTTAATATAAGCATATGTGAAACTTGCAGTGAATCTATTACTACTTTTTTTTTTCCTAAGAATGAAGGTCATCTTAGAGATACTGTTCTTTTGAAAAAACAAAATATTTCTAATAATGTTTTCTTCTCAACTTATTGAGCTTTTTTCCTATATTTACTGTGTTTGTTTAGCCTGTATGTGCGTAGGGATTTTCTTCTCTTTTATGTCCATATGTATATATATAAATATATACACATCTATATCCCAATATCCCAGAATGGGTAACGTTGGAAGGGACCACTGTGGGTCATCTGGTCCAACCTCTGGTCATCCCAAAGCAGATGGGACAGGATGGAGTCCAGTCAATTCTTGAATATCTCCAAACCTCTCTGACCAATATTGGTTAGATCTCTGATAAAAAATAATTTTTATGCGTTAATGGCTTTAGCTGTTGTGAATATAAAAATGCTAATTTTAACAAACTAAAACTATACATAATTTTAACTGCATTGAAAGATATTTTTAATATTAAGTGCCAGTGAAGTGTTTCTTGGGCATTGTATTATAATTTCACCAGATTATCATTCTCCTTCCTCTATGGGATGATCTGACCAGTTGTTCCTTCTTGTACTTGATGTGGCATAACCATACTCTTATCACTGCACATCGCTTGTGTCTTTGAAAATGAAAATGAGATTAAAGATAAATTCAGCCTTACGTAAGTTGGAGACTGTTCATGACACTTCTCAGGGAACAGCAGTATCTTCTGTAAAGTCTTCTCTTTACTTCTCTGTGCTTAGTTCCTTTCTTGTAGGTAAGTCGTGGTAATGGATGTGCAGTAAGGAGAGACATTCCCACTGAAATCTCTACTGTTAAAGAAAATGGCAGAAGGAGCCATTCTCTACAAAATGTGTTCCAGCCTCCATAAGGAAACTTCTCAGAAAGTTTGCCACCAAAATCCTTGGGATGCAAAATATAAAATATTCATTTTCCCTGGGGTTTTCCCAACTATGTGTCATGCCATGCTATTGCTGCCTTCTTGATTGAGGGACAGTCACTTTTCCAGGAGCTTTGCAGTAAACTGTAATGATCAGTGTTTGCTGTGATTTGGGGGCGCTGCACAATCCCAAACCCTTGAACCAGTCCCAGCTCAGAAACACCAGCTGTTTGTTCTTACTAGAAACAATAACATTGCTTCTAAACAAATTATATGGGTTAATTTGCAAATCTGATAATCTATTCTAGATTTTACACAAGTTTAAAAGATGTACATTAAGAGTTAGTTTGGGGAAAGCCCAAAAATTGGGGAAAATTGCTATCTAGGGAGAATATTTCTTAATATGCTAACCTTGCTGAGAATATATATTTCCACCTAGGACTTTTTTCATTTTAGTGAACTATAGAATATTTTGAGTGAAATATAGTCTTAAACCAAAAATAAGTCTCTTGAGGAACGTGGTGCCACATTGAAGTTATGAGCAGAAAAGGAAGGCAAAATTTTTGGAACTGTATTGACTAGGAGGGTGAGGAGCACTGTGCTTTGGAAATCTAAATTAAAGTTACAATTTTGGTACTTGTGTGAGTACAGCTGGATTTGCACAAAGATGTATACCTTTCCATGGAGTGCTTGTGAACAGCATATGGTATTCTGTGTGCTGATATGTACATGTAAATCTGCACTCCACCCTTTTTAAATACAAGGTAAAATTATTAACGCATGCACATTCTAAAAAAATACCCCCCAAAAAACAGTAATGAAAGAGACACAAATAAAACAGCAACAGAAAGTCCCATGAAATTGCCTTAGCTTTTGAGCAAATGTATTACAGGCTGAAAAAAGCAGCCCCTGAAATAATAACTTTGAGAGAAGGGGGAGAAAAAGACTAAAAATAGTGGTATTTTTTTTCTTTGCCTTTTCATGAAGAAACAGCTTTTTTAATTTACAGACATAAATTCCCACTGGTGGTTTACTTCAGATTCAAAAAGTAAATAGAGATTGTGTATGTACATTGAACACAAAAAGAAATTTAGTGATTTGGTTCACTTTACTGGACTTCTGAAAAAACATTCTGACAACTATGCATACAGACTACTTGATCATAGTGGTCTTTTTTGTCTTGAGAAAATAACATTGGTTTTGGTGCATCTACATTTAAGTGGACCCTTTATCTAGGCTTTAGAACACTGATCCAAAATACATCTTAACACACAATTCAAAGAAAACAACAAAACGAAACAAAACAAAGAAAAAAACTCCAAGAAAACTCACCGCCTAACCCAAGGGTAGACACAGTTTCTATATTTTTTTCTATATAAGTTGCACATATGTTTCTTCAACCCTGTTCTTCCTTGGTTCCAGTCCAAAGTAGGTAAAATAAATAGATTTCATATTACAGGCCATATGTCAGAAGTGTTTAGCATTCTCAATTAGAGTCATAATTTTAGAAGTACATAGCTGTCACTTCAGTATCCATGTAGTGGGCTGATTTCTAAAATGCTTTGCACATGAAGCACAGAGTTCTGAAAATGTGATCTCTGTTGCGAATTGTAAACATCTTGAAAGCTTGTCAGTAGGTTCTTTTGAATTATGTTTGTATTTTTACCAGGATTTTTTGTGTTGTTTGTGGGTCTTAAGTGCAAATACAGTATTATCATCACCTTGAGCCCCATTTCTGCTCTCCCATAATCAAGGACTAAGATTGTCTAGTATTGTTAGTTGTTCCTTCCTTTTAACACAAAATGCAGTTCTTAGCCTAGAAACACATAAAAGAGTTGTAGTGTTAATGTGCATGGAAACTGACTTGAAAGTACAAGATTCCTTTTAAGAAAAAAAAAAGTCTTAAAACTAGGGTTTTAAACATCTGTCTCTCAAGAGTAAGAGTCTTCAGACAGGTAGTGCTTTAATCAGATGGAAACATTTAGATGAAGAGCCCAATAACAGATGGAGCTGGAGAGTTGTCCTGTCTTGGCCTTTTGTTCAAATGCCACCTCCACAGAGGTGGTAGTAGTGGGATTCTTACACTTCCTTGGTATGGAGGTACTCCACTGCTTTAACAGTGGGATTTCCTATAGGTCTTCTGACATAAATTGTTTAGCAGAATCCTGACATTAAGGTGATGGGATTTTTTTTTTTTTTGGTGAGCCTGTAGATGGGTATTTTATCAGCTGTCATGTCTCAGGTGAGAAAATTTGGAAAAAAAATTCATTTGAAAACCCCACTTTTTTGTGAACCACTAATGATCTGTGGATACAGCTATATGAAACTCCTTCTCCCTCAAGCAAGCAGACACAATTTCTGTAATTGGAGTTGATGGAACCCTGTCTTTACAAGCACCATCACCTTCCATTGGATGACCCACATGTCACTGCTGAGGCTTGGGCTGAAAAGCAGAGCTAATGAAGGAGTTTTCCAGCCCTGGGTGCATCTGTGGCACTTGCTCTCCCTGCTGTGCTGCACAGCATACTGGCCATTTGTTGGCAACTTCATATTTCACACTGCAGGGAATTGAAATGATTGAACAGACAACAGAAAAGTTTTATTTTCAGTATAATATGTATCCCTAGACTCTGATTTGGCATAAAACATCTACTTCATGGTCTGTTTCAAGGCCAGTTCCCTTCCTCCAACAAAGGTTATGACTTCAGGCAAACTGTGCCTTCTCTGGCAGGGGAGAGATTTGCCTGAAGACTTGGTTTGGTTAGAATCAGAGCATTCAGCAACAGAAGTCCTTATTTCAATCATTCTGAAAAAGCAGCCAAACACTAAATGTATAAACGTATTAAACTGTGAGTAAAGAAGGCCTCTGACTTTTTTTGTATGGGTTTTTATAAGAAGTTGATATAAACAATGTCTCTGTGTATGTGTGCATGTGTGGCTAGGAATAAACATTCGTTATTGTTCTGAGGGTGAGAGAAGTGACAGATCCTCTACAATGTACTTGCTTAATGATCAGAGTCAGTAAGTAAATCTATCAGTTTCAGCTACAGTTTGTGCATATTTTCAATTTGGACAGTAGATTGTTGCTATGTTGATGTAGTTTCTGCTAAAGTCTTAGGAAATAGGCCCTACATGATGCAGCATTTCGAAATAAATTGATGCATTAAATCTTTTTTTTTTTGTATTCATGGTGGGGAACTAATTTCAGAGTATTTTGTTTCCTACTTAAAAAAGTCAATTTTTGAAAGACCAATACAGATTTCTTCACGGAAGTGTCTTCTTAATCCACAGATACACATCTACAAAAAACCTCCATGTTATACCTTGCAATGACATAGTCAGATTCAACCTTTATTAAAGTGAGTAACCTTTTACCGTCTGTGTACTTCACTGCCATGGATGCACAGTCTTTGCGACATATGGCTGTTTTTCTTCCTCAGAAAAAATCCTTTTTGTAGCTTTAAAAAAATAGTAATTGAATATTTGCATATCTCCAAGGAGCCATGCGGGTTAAACACTGCATTCATCTTCCACTGTTCTTAGGCTGCTTTTGGTTTAGGAGTAAGAACTGTTGCTTTTATGAAGCGCCTTTTCCTATAAAGTCAAAACCTCACAGCAGTGCACAGAAAACCAGTGCTATAAAGGAGCTAAGTACAGTCTTTAATATAAAAAGCTAGGTTGTAAGTGTTTTTGTTCCTATGGAGCAGATAGATTTGGTTCCATCTGTTCCATATTCATAACAAAGGAGCTTACTTGCAGGAGGACTGACTTCCTGGGAGTAGCATGATAATGATCTTTTCACCACAGATTGAAAGGATCTGAAAATGGTCACTTCAGCGCAGCAGAAAGCAGCCAGCAGTGATAGCGCTTCAGACCTCCTATTTTTCTCTAACTCTGTTTCAAGGGCTCTGATGTCCAAGTGGAGACCAGAGACAAACAGCATTTCTCAGGGGTCAGTGTTGGGACCGGTGCTGTTTAACATCTTCGTCAGTGACGTGTACAGTGGGATCAGTGCACCCTCAGCAAGTTTGCAGATGACACCTGTGGTTGACAGGCTGGAGGGAAGGGATGTCATCCAGAAGGGCCTTGAGAGGCCTGAGAAGGGGCCTCTGTGAACCTCATGAATTTCAACAAGACCAAGTGCAAGGTCCTGCACCTGGGTCGGGGCAATCCCAAGCACAGACACAGGCTGGGTAGAGAATGGACTGAGAGCTGCCCTAAGAAGGACTTGGACTTGTTGGTTGACAAGAAATTCAACATGACCCAGCAATATATGCTCAGAAAGCCAATCGTATCCTGGGCTCATCAAGAGAAGAGTGGCCAACAAGTCTAGGGAGATGATTCTCCTTCTGTACTCCTGCTGGTGAGATCCCATTTGGAGTACTGTGTCCAGTTCTGGGGTCCCCAGCAAGAGAGGGGCGATGTTGGAGCGATTCTAGAGGAGACCTTGGGGGCTGGAGCACTTCTCCTGTGAGAGAGCTGGTGATGGTCAGCCTGGAGAAACCTCCAAGGAGCCCTTAAAGCAGCCTTCCAGTACATAAAGAGGGCCTGAAATAAAGAGGGAGAGGGATTTACAAGGGCATGTAGTGATAGGACAAGGGGGAGCTGTTTTAAACTACAAGAGCGTAGGTTTAGATTAGGTGTTAGTAGGAAATTCTTTACTCAGGGAGTGGTGAGACACTGGAGCAAGTCACCCAGAGAAGTTGTGGATGCCCCATCCATGGAAATGTTCAAGGCCAGGTTAGGTGGGGCTTTGAGCAGCCTGGTCTAGTGAAAGATGTCCCTGCCCATGGAGGAGATGTGGAGTGGAACGAGATGATCTTTAAAGAGCCATTCCAAACCCAAAGCATTCTATGATTCAATGAAGATGCATGATTTTTCTGAATAAATCAAAACAAAAATATAAACCCTCCTTCCTTCCATGTCTGTTGTTCCCCTCCTCCATGTTAGTTCTCTGTCTGAGGAGTTCAGGATGTTTTCTCAAATAAAAATGGGATGACATGTTACAAATACAGGGTCAATTTTTCTTTATTTGATCTTGGTATTAAAGGCAGAAGTGAAAAATTATTGACTGTCAGTCTGGGTTCTGTTTTCTGAACTTTTCTCATGATCTCTTCTTTCTCAGCAAGAATATTCTGTGAACAAGAAATTTGAAGTCCAGAAATTGCATGTGAAAGCGCCTTGCTGGGTTTTGTAATTAGGATGCTCCGGTGCCATCTTTCATTACACACCTTGTGGGCTTTCAGAAAAAAAAAAATCCATCTTGATCCAAGAAAAAAATATTCTTGTCTCTGCAGGATATTTCACAAGGGTAGAAGAGAAAAGTGCAGGAGTGTACCCCAAGCACTTTTACTTGGCTAAGAAACAAGTTATTCAGTGACCCCTAAAAGGTGAACTGGAAGTTTACAGAGATCTTAAAAATTAACTAGGAACACAGAATAGGAAAAATCCTTCGGTGTCATTGGTTCTGGCTATGCAATTTTGAAAGAGGCTATGAGACAGCCAGGTTTACCATTGTCCTGGCTGGAAGTCATGCAGGGCCTGCTGGATGCCATAACTCTCTGTGTTCCAGGATGGCTGGTGGTCCTGGAGGCAGCTGTGAGAGTAGGATAGGCAGGCACCAGGCATGAATAGCCTGCCTTAGCTGGCACTGCAGCATCCATGTAGGCGTACTCAGGGGTTTTTTGGCCTTCAAGCCAACAGTACCATATCATGAAATTCATAGATGTGTATGAAAGCATCCACTACCCTTGCTGTTTAAGACTCCAGATCAGATCATGCACACATATTTGCAGATGTGATACTCCTTCACACCCCAAAGTGAGAGGTGTGATCTCAGACTGGGATTTTTTTGTTTGTTTGGTTGTTAGTTTTGCTGTAGTAACTCAGGGAGAGCATTCATGCATTTCAAGTGACTCTTTTCCTAACTAAGGTAAATGACAGTGTGTCCAGATTTCTTTGTAGAAACTCAGTGTATGGAAACGTCTTTTTAATGTGGGAGGAAGAAGCACCTGGTGCACACTGTCGTGCAGCTCTGCACAGCTACCAGAACTGTATCCAGGGCAAATGTTTGTTAATGTTGACTAGCCAGGAGCTGAAGCACAAATGTAAGTGGATCTTCATAGTTACAGAAAGGAGGATGGGGATTGTGCACTTCACTGTCAGGGCTACTCTAGTAGGACAAGGCTTGAGTTCTCTACAATGATTGTAGACAGCACAGTAGGTTAGAGCATTGAAATTGAGCAGTGAAGGACACTGTGTTGTTGAGAAAAGTTAATTTGGCAGAGTTTTTTGTCCATCTCTTTTGAAGTGAAATATGTGTCAGCAAGGAGGTTTTCCAGTAAGTTGTGTTGTCCTGTATTCTTTTCCAAATGTATGACCTTATATATATATATGAAAAACATCATTAGAAGCTGCTCATAGCTTGGTTATGCTAGTTCTTAACTGGCTAACATTTAAAGAATAGAAGAATAAGCTTGCACTGGGGAGGCACTTGCTTAGATCATGATATAGGAGGTAGAAAATAGAGATAATAATTTCCCTGTCTACTTGGTGTGGTGGTTTGGGCTAGGCCTTCCTTGGTGACCAGTTTGTAACCAAGGAAGGGTCCAGATTTACCCAGTATTCCCTACGATTTTTACGTAAGCCAGATTATAAGAAGAAAGGAGGAGAGGCCTTCACTCTCTTTCCTTCCGGCGGCTTGGAGGTGCAGGTTCCCTGCTGTTGAGTCCGTCGTGTTGGGGAGGGAGGCCTGGTTAGGCCTTGCCGACCTTGGGAGACGGAGGTTGCCGGCGATCGTTCCGGAGCAACTCTCGGTTGTCCCAGGAGAGTAGTGAGCTATTTTCTTTGCTAACTTTTTAGTTGTTAGATATTGGGTCACTAATTGGGATATATATATTTTTTATTTTAGTTTTTGTTCCCTTTCCGTTCCCCCTTCCCTTTTCCCTTGTGAAATTGTATATTTTAATTGTATATAAGTGTAAGTATATTTATATATCTCACTTTGGTTGTCTCTCTCTCGTTTCGGGTTTTTTCTTAGTTTTTTTTTTTTCTTTTTTTTCTCCCTCTTCTCCCTGAGGGTTGGGGGGGGGACTTCTGGTGGTAAGGTTTGGAGACTTGGCAGGGAGCCAGCTTCAAACCATATCACTTGGTCAGATTGTTAGTGCGAAACAGGGGCTTTTCTGGAAGAGAGGTAGCGTTCTCTCTTCAATTCTGAGTGGACAGTTGTTACAGCATTCAGGAAGAGGAAACCTCAAGAGGTGCCCATGTATTTCATGTCTGATGAGGCATTCATTTCTTTTAAAATGGTTTCCAAATCACCAGGGCTTTTGAGTCCCAGTTATGGAAAAGTGTGCACATATATGTGCACTAAGTTTGAATTCATCTGGGAGTGATCACTGGGAATAGAGCTAAACATCCTGTGGTATACGTTATTCTTAAAAGAAAAAAAAGCACAGAAGGAAATAATTTGTGGCAGAATAAAATGAAAGGTTAGCTCTCCCATGGGTGTCTTAGACTTTCCCACAGTCATGCTAACGACAGACTACAGTCTTTTTCTGGCATAGATGAGACATGTCAAAGTCTTGACGAGTTCTCCTTGATGAAGCTGTGCCTATTCTCAGATAGGTTGGCTTTTTGAAATATGGATTTCAAAGCATAAGTGAGACTGGTGGCACCAAACACAAACTAGACAAGTGAAAGACAGAAGCGGGAATGTAGAAGTTTAAATGAAAGTGCTATGTCTGGTACACTGGACAGATTTTGAGTAAAGAGGAAACTTCAGCTTGATGTGTTCCTGAATTTTTCATGGTAAAGGTGACAAGTTGAAGGGTTAAGGAAATCCTTCCAAGGACTGGATATAAATTTCTGGCTTGTATGGTGGAGTGATTGAATGCTCAGTAGTTCCTCTGCAAGACTTGAGCAAACTGGGAATTCGCATGATAAAGATGTACTGTTATTAATATAGTGCTGGCATCTGTTACTGTGTTTGTACTCAGTCATGGCCTGGGACTCCACCATAGTAGGTGTAATGAAACAGAAGGTCTCTGCCTGAGAATCTTTACATTTTAGAATAAGAGCTTGAATTACAGTGGACTATCATGTATTTTCCAAACTTTATCTTTTCTGTTTCATATCCAGTTTCCATCCTGCACAAATTTGGGTTTATCCGTGTAAAGGCTGTGCCAAGGTGCTATTAAAACTTGGACAAGAGAAAAAGCCCTTCCAAAATCTTTTGACCAAAGGTATTATCTCTAAGCAGCGTTTGCAAACTTTGAGTGCATGTGCACTCAAATACGTTCAGAATTGTATTGTTCTCACTCTTTGCCTTCATTTTAAATAACAACAAAATACAACCCCCATTCTGTACTTTTTTTCCCCCTAAATTTCTCCTGATCTTAAGGCTACTTCTTGAAGATCTCTTCCTGTCTTTGTCTTCTCCCTCCCCTGCTAGACATGAACAAGATATTTTGTTGCTTTGCTTAGGTGAGTAACAAAAATATCTTTTCATGTCTACATACATGTCACAACCCTAGCAAAATACATTTATAGTTACTTTGTTTTTATAAACTGACAGAATTTTCAAGGATAACATATAAAGACAGAAAAGTTTCTAAATATTTTGAAGATAGTGGCAAACCCATGAAGATGGAGTAGAATGGAATGCCTCTCTCTGCCTTAATTATAGTGTCAGCAGTGGTAAAGCTAGCCATGGGTAATATGAAGTCTATTAAAGTGTATGAGTTTAGTAACATGATACAATACCCACAAATTCCATGTGGGTGAATGTGTTGCTTTAAAGATCAAAAAGAAAAAGTCATTACTAACAAGACTATAATGTCTCTTCAAAGGATTTACTTACTTCTAGTTCTTAGAGATGGAAATTAGAAAAATGGATAGACTGCTTGAAGAAAACCATTTTATTTCTAGTGATACCAAGGGAAAATCAAAGTACAAAAGTGCTTATGAAAACTCTGAGGAGGGTATATTTTTCTCTAAGTGCTTTATTTGGTAGTATTAACTTGTTTTATTAGCAATTTGCTCTTAATGTTGTACAATAACTGTACTTGGTTTTGTTAATGCCACTGAAAACAGTAACGAGATGTGAGGTTTTTATTTCTTTCTAGTTAATAAGTGTTGGTTTGTTGCAATAGAAAGTATGACATCAGTCATTAATATTGGAGTAGTGCAGAAATGTTAACACTTACTTTAAGGTACGTAATACAATTTGCATTTATGAAAGAGAAACCTTTTTATATTGAGAGGAACACCTGCAAATATTTCATGTGGAAGTAACTATATGGTCTATTCTTCATCTCTGCCTCCTTATATTTCACAGGAACTTACATGCAACTAAAAGTCCATTCCAAGTAAGGTATGCCTTTCATTTATTTCCAGCAGAGCTTTATTTGTTTTTTAATGAGAAGAAACACCACAGAAGCAAAACTGATTCTCTTAGACGCTCAGGCTGCAGTTAGATGACAGCATTGCCCTAAACATAAATGTTCTTGCTTTTATGAAAAGAAAAAATATAGTCTTTGCAAAGAACAACTGAGCTTTGTTTTCTTACTGGTTCAAGGCTTGGTTCAGAGATACAACACAGGCACAGTTTTCCAGCATCTGAAACGTCTGTTTTGTTGCTCTCCTGAAGGTGTGAAGGGTACCAGCTGCCTTGCACCGAGGTTTTCCTGAACTCAACAGGACTCGGCAACTTGGGAGGAGGACAGATGATAACAGTATGACTGTAATAAGCCTTTGGACTGGATTCAAAGTGATGCTGTCTGCCTCATATGAGCCTGCAGCTGCTGTTCACCTCTGGAGGTGTCCAGCACTGAGAAGGACTGGGCTTTGGGTTTCTTTGATGTTCTGCACTAAAAAGGTCTGACTCCAGTACACCAGCTGGGCCAGCAACAGGGAAGGCTTGTCATTAAATCACCCCTTAGAGCAGAAGAGGGACCATCCTGAGAGACATATAGGGCTAGACCATGCTAAGAGGAAATACTGAACAAATGGCTTAATTAAGCTGGAAGTCCATGGTTTACATATCTTAACATACATGGCTTGGTATTGTTTTATATGACTTCGATGTGAAACCAACTTTCAATCTATGCAACCTTCAATCAGATATGTGAGCTGCAATGCATTAGAAGCTGCAAGAAAAATTATATCCTTTCTGGCCAACAGTTGCACTGGGACAGTTAATTCAGCATTAAGTGCAGAAACAGTAACTCTGTTACTTTCTTCCAAGAACTCTCACTAAAATAGCATTTTTCTGGCAAGTCACTTCCACTCACTAGTTTATTTTTTAGGAGGTCTGAGTCACTTGAGAGGTAGACCATAATAATCCAGTGTTTTTACACAGTGCAATGCCAGTGCAAATTATGTATAAGACATTAGGAATTAAACGTAGCATTTCACAGTGTGTGTGTTGTGCACTTGGTTTCTATCCAGTCTTTTTCTCCTTGCTGTGCACTTTGTCGTTTATATTTTGAATGAGTGCAGAATGTAAGTCCATGTTTGTGTGTAGGCACGTATCTTCACACAGACAGGGTCAGTACAAAAATGCAATGTGACTGTTTTTACCTTCACTTCGTACAGATGCAGTTGAGTATGCAAGAGTAATGCAAAATATGCATTTGTATTAGGTGTCCTATTAATACTGTGGATTTTAAAATACGCAGTTGGAAATGCTGGTATCCCTAGTCCTTTTGCTTTTATTAAGCCATAGGCAGTATTAGCTGTGATCTTTCATCTCTTTGTTTATTTATTTACTTTCCATTTTAGGTAGTTTTTCTTAGTTTTCAAGTATTGTTGGCAGTTCTAGATCAAGTGGCTTTTCAGATGAGATTCTTTCTCTGTTGGCTTGAGATTTTTGAGTCTTTAAGTTGCTCAGGAATTTTTTTTTTGTTTTTCTCATCTTGGTTGTGACTAAATACAGAGAGATGGTGGACTCAGCTATGCCAACTCTACCAGTAAGTTTAGTGGTGATTTATTGAGGAATTGTGCTTAATTGTTGGTCTGAAGAATGAGTAAGTTGTGGACATTTAATATTTTCATTTTCCCAGAATGGAGTTGTGTATGCTACCAGAACAAAGCTTTTGCTGTTAGGTTGGAATGAAAGAGCAATCATGGAAAGTCTTTTAAATTAAACTTAAGTATTGGTGAGACCTGTGCTTTCCATAGGGCCAGTATTTATCTATTTTTTAGTTTTGTTTTATTTTGACATGTACAAGAAAGAAAGATCTATAAATCCTCTCAAATAACTTCTTTTTGATTAATAATTTTGAAGAACCCTTCATTATCCTTAGCTGTTGGTGTTACTTCATGTATGCACACAGAGGAGTGCTTTATTGATTGATTTAATTCTAGCTGACTTTTTCAGTTGTAAAGTTTATGCAAATTCGTACGTTTTTTCAGTCTAAACTGTGAGAAGAATATTAATAACTAATTCTGCATTTACCTGGCTAATTTGCATACATTTGTGTTGTATGGTAAATCACATGAAAACCTTCAGGGGGAAGGCTGAGCTCTTCTAGCAACTAATAGGCTATTTTTTTCTTCTTACTTGCACAAATTGAGAAATATTGCCTGTGGCAAACATAATGGAAAACTGCATTTTTAATGCTCTCACACATACTCATTTCTTTACAAAGAAAGAAGCACATGACTCTTCTTAAAAATAAAACTTTCTAAATCTCTGTAGCTAACACAGGATATTGGATGCTAAAACACTTCGGGTTGGTGGAATTACGATTTTCAGGTTGTATAAGGTTACTTGGATATTGGATTTGACTAATGGGAGTGCTATTGTGCCTGAAAGGGCTAGAGGCAAATCAGAGCTATAAATATTTTCTGCTGGAGAGATTGTCTGTAACTTGCAGGACTAAGAGAGTGCAAGGACTGTGTAAACATGAGTTTCTGATTTACAACATGCAGCATTCTGTTTATGGGATTGCTGCAGGTTCTCTCTTTGTGGTGTTTCTCCACTAGATTACAGAAGTTACACGTGCAGCCCTTTTGCCTGGACAGTAAGTGTTAGGTGTTTACTTAAGCTGTATGCATGTCTCAGTTTAGTGTACTGGGGAGAAGTTCAAAATTAATCCTCTATTGGTTTCCCAGTCTGAAACAATTCTTCTGTTTAGTGCTTATGGTTAGGAAGCACTTACCAGGGCCAGAATTTGTGTAACAGAGGTGGTGGTAGTAGTACATCTGCAATGAACTGAGGTGAGATCTTGGTGCAATTTCTCAATTCTTCCCTACAGGAGACCCTGTTTGATGGACTCCTTAGCAGAGAGCAGAAGAAAACATTCGTTACATTTTTCAAAAATGTAATGAGAGCAGACTGTCTCCTGTGTTTCATGATCACTGGTTTGTAATCCCTTAGAGAATACTCCAAGTGAACTGGTAACAGTAATTGAAATACAAAATAGTAAGAGAATTACCATCTGCAGTGTGTCTGCAGAGGTGTACTGAAGGTGTTGGGTTTCTTCATAAAGGATGCTCCATTACCAGTATCCCCGCCCCCATTCTAAACAAAGGTACTATCTGAGTGACTTAGAAAAACGGAGCCCTTTTTCTACACTGAACTGGTTTTACTGTCTAATAGGGCCCAGAGTGACTTGTGCCTTGAATGTTAAATGTCTTTGCAGTGCTAAAGGAGAATTTGGACTGCATTTGTGATTCCTTTTTTTCTCTGTATCAGGACTTGCATTTTAGGGAAAGATGCAATCCTGTAATTAGAAAGCTAAGAATGAGTGAGGAGGCAAGCAGAAGTAAGCACTGATTACATGTGACTATCAGTAAATAGGATGGTTGAGACACTTTTTATTTGTGGCATCCTCATAACTGAGCCTTGGGTAGTTGCCAGCCAAATTTTTGCCTGTCTTAGGAAGGGAAATAATTACAGCTTTTGTCACATCTCTAACAGGTCCTGATAACCAAGTTACTTTTGAAATTTTATTTTTTGTTTGTTTGTTTTGTACATTTACTTTTTAATTAGCTTATTTTGTACACTGATTGGGCCGTATCTTGATGACTCCTTTAATGAGTTTTAGGGATTTATCATAGTAAGTTGAACTACATAACTGTTTTCTGTATTTGTTACTTTTTTATTCTCTATCTGCAGCTTCCTGCAGTCATTGAATAACTGCTAAGTGTTATCAGGCTGAGGAAGGACCTAACCTGTTATTTATATCTAATATATTAATAATGTACCATGTGTTTTCTAGCTGAGAGCTGTGTAATTTTATTTTTTACATATTTAAATATAGCTTGCAAACACTGAAATATTTATGGTTTGGCTCTAGATGAGGAGAGAATAATTTTTGTCACTCTCTTTCCTTTCCTTACAGGGTATAAAAATGATAACCAGAAGTGTTTTAGAGACGAGAAATTTTCTCATCTAATTTGTCTTTATGGGCCATTTTTGGATCCATCTAGTCCTGTGTGCAGTAGTTCATTGCATGTTTTTTTTTCTAGTTCAGCTAATGGAGATGGAATCTCCAATCTCCAATCTGAAGAATACAGAGGCCATGACTTAAATTTCTTCTGAACTGTGGAATTTTCCTATTTAAAAAAATAATGAAGAGCCCAAACCAGTTATTTCTGTAATCATTGAGATGTTTTCATATATCTTTTTATTTCAGAGGGATTTTAGTGTTCACTTTCTTCTAAACAAAGTCTTTATGTAACCATGAAGTCTAAAACATTTTCTTTAAAAGAGGGACCCAAGAGATTGTCATGAAGTTGCTGGTAAAGGTGAGGTAGGGCAAGGGAGGAGGGAAGTGTCATAGGAATTGTAGTGACATATAGGAATTAGCAACGCTGCAGAGTTCCTCTTCTGTTTTCAATTGTGATTCTTCCTGGCACAAACCAAACCAGTCAGATCTTTTCTAGTCTAATATCATCCATGAAGAAAAAAGAGCATGTAACTACTTTTGCGCCTTATAAGGGATTTTTTTCAAAGGTTTGTTTTCGTTGTGCAGCAAGGCTGCAATTTCGTTTTTTTTTTCCTTGGGAATTCTGGCTTTTGAAATGAAAAGTGTTGCTTGGGACAGGTTCCATTAGTATCAGAGGCTTCCTGCTCTCAGAACTGGCCTCTATTTTATTGCTAATATCACCTTTAAAATGGGCAAATGGAAAAGCCTTATAGCAAAGCCTTAGGGGCTAACCTGATTTGGTGCAGGAAGGAGAATGAAATTTCTCTTTGTAGCACCTAGAAAGGACATCTTTTCTTATACTGTAGCTAATTTCAGTGGCATGTAGCAACAACAGCCCTGGTTTACCTGAGAAGCAACTTTTACAGATCCCAACTGACAAAGAGGAGTTCTCTTTTTCCTTTCCTGACTCTTTCGTGTGGGTGATACATCTGGTCTTAGGACAAAAACTACCACTGGGATATGTTTTTTCTTTTAAGATGAAAAGGAGAAGGGAGAAGGAGGGAGGATTGGAGAAAAAGAAAGGAAGGAAAAAAAATTAATTGCAGTCATGCATCTTGGCAAATGGTACCTAATGTCTTAGGAAGGCCAAAGAGGTTGCACTGTATCCCTTCACCACTTTGGTCTTGGTTGTTAAGGCAGATGCGACTGCTGAAAAATGCTACTTGATTTTTTTTTTTTTTCTTCATTGTTCCCTTTGAAGGAGTAAAACATCGATTAAAGAGGCATCTTCCTGACTTTACTGCAAAAAATTGAGAGTACGTAATTTTTCTGGAAAGCACTTTTTCATACTTTTCACTAAAATTGCGTCAGTTTCTGTGATGATGATTTAAGTGCAAATGCTATGGTTGCAATAGGACTGTAGTTCATGATATACTTCGTAGCTGCAAACCAGTGGGGGAAAGTGAAGAATGGGGGAAAGAGATTTAAACAGCAAATGGATTTTAATGTTTTTCTTCCAAAGAACATGGCCAATCACTACCTGTTATTTGCTCCTAAGTGTGTGCAAATATTCTGTACACCTTTGAACACATAATGAACAAAGCATTAATTTTCTGTGTTTTCCAGAAAGAATGGATTTTTTTTTGCCTAGATTTTTTTATTGGCTCCTAGCTAGTCAGTGGTATTCTAGTTAGTCACTGAATAACAGAGTATTATAATAAACAGCAGTGAGCAAAACGTGTTTATTTGATGGACCTAAGCAACTGCATGTAAGCATCAAAGCTAAAATTTACCTTTAAATAAATGTGTGTCATAATGCACTTCTGGAATAATTTCTGGGCAGAAAAAATCTGTTAGTGGTAAATTTACTGTAGGGGTTCTATTTTGTCTAATGTTGCAAGTGTTATTTCCACCTTTATGCTGGTAATTTGGTAATGACTGTATGATTCTTATCTTTTGAGAAATCTACAACTGCCTGATCAGTCTTAACAAACCGTTTAGCCAGTAATGTATATTTAGTGAGGGCCACAGAAAGGACAAAATTTCCTGAATATAGCCACAGAGTGCAGGTATTGTACCCTAAATAACACACCAGTTACTGTAAATGTCAGTAGATTGAGATTTTCTGACTTTGACTTAGTAAGATCCTATAGCAAAACTATCTGTTAACTCTCTTTTGACTGCTTAGGATTGTGAAGGGGGGAGCATAGTTTCTACTCTCTTTTGTCTTTTGACTAAAGAAAGGAAACAATTTTTCAAGAACTTTCAAGATGTGGAACCACAGCTTTAGCTTTATTATATTCTTTGCTTTTCTCCTTTTTTGTGTTTGTACTGAGTTTTCTAGTTCTTGGTAAGTTCTTCTAAGAAAAATCTGATGCCTGCCTTCCAAGCACATCATCAAAGACTTAGGAAATTTATTTCAAATTAGTTGAGGAGCCCTTCAAGTGTGAGCTTAACGTGAAGACAAAGAGTGTGCATTCATATCTCTGTGTATAAATCATGTTAGTTATTTGTCACACACAGGGACAGAATTAATAAAAATGGATGAAACAAGGATAAACAGAACAAACTAACATCTTGCCAGCTGAATCATCTTTCCCAATAGTTGCCATTGGGAACTATGAGCAAAACACAGCTCATTTTGCCCTAATACATGGCTTTTTTTAATGCAATAAAATAGAAGTTACTCTGTAGTGCTTCAGGCAATATTTTTTGGCAATAGCTTTTGAGGGGTTTTGCAAGAAAAAAACACGAATGGTCTTTTGGAAGTGCAAGTCTACATGTGCAAGTCAAGTTGCTTGGTTGCCAGTGTGCATGTTCAGCTGTGGGCCAGTGTACAATTTAAAAATTGAGGAAAGTTACCAGTATGTAAAGATTGGCAGACATTACACAAGGGAGTCCGGTCTGTGCTGACAGGCAGGCATATTATGATCATGTATTTTGAGGCAAGAATTGTTCTAGAAAGGAATTTTTCACAACAGCACTCTTTTCCAGAGAAATAAGTAGGTGTTGACAGTAGATCTTTGTATGTGATCTTTTGCATTAGGGCTAGACATGCTTCCACTTACTCTTTTTCTCCTAATACAGTAAGTATTCTTAAAATTAAATACTTTGAATGGGAAATGATAAGGGAGGGCAGAAAGAAGGAATACACTGATTTTGGTTTGTTAGTTGTATAACATGGGGAATTGTGTTTTGACTGAAGCAAGATAAATATTTTGTCAACAAAGGCAGATGCATATGGAGGCTGACTCTGCTGTAAAATTTAATGGTGTGTATTTTTACTTTTCTGGGACTATATACAGAGTTCCATTTTTAGCACTGTCACCTTTGGTGTCATTTTGGTTTTTTGTCCCTTTTTAGGTTGTTGAAGCCTATGGCTTAGTGTTTCAAGACTAGCTTTTCTGTAAATGTTCTGAAGTGTTGTTTTTTCGGAGTGGACACATGCATTACAGCAAAAACCATATCAAAAAAGCTTCCAAGAAAAAGGTGTGGAAAGATGAAAGGAGATAATGAAACATTGAAAATACTATGTGCTTCACTACTTCCATGTCAAATAATAAAGGAATTAATTAGAATAAAACCTGCAGTTCTTTTCCTGCTTTTGCACAGTCACGCTACTTTGTGCACTTTTAAGTCTTATGTGCAGAGACTGAAATGTGTCCAGCCCTTCAGATAAAGGATAGTTTATTTTAGCACAAAATATTTTCTGCATTGCACACTCTTACTCCTCCACTTGTCTTTCCCTGTTCTTCATTTTACAGCTTCTGCGATCCCAGATAATGGAAGGAGATCCTGCCTAAAGCTTAAGGTCTTTGTACGACCAGCAAGTAAGTTCTTCAGATTAAGTTTTTGAGGGTGGCTTTCTAGTGCATGCTTTACTGTGTGGTCTAGTAAACAGCAGTAAATCTTTTTTTTAGCTGTTAAATCTTGTATCTGTTCTTACATACAACAACATTTGTGTTACGATTTTCATCGTATTTTCTTATTGTTTTTCATAAAGCTTTAGTTACATCGCAGTTGCTAACTTGTTTCTGGAAATGGGTACAGATAGGAGAGTGTACTGGCATTTGGACAAGTGCCACAGATTTTAAAATATGAATATGCTTAATTATATGCAGTAAATAGAGAGAAAAAAAATAGAGGAAACAAGGAAAGTGGGGAGTTTAAGGGTGTCTCACTAACATATTTGGCTGTTATCTTTATTTTCGTTATAGACAGCTGTATGAAAACTATAGGTGTTCATGATCGTGTTTTCGATGTTAACGACAAAGTAGAAAATTCATTAGAACCAGCAGGTTAGTATGCTTAGAGAATCTCTTTTAACAAATGCGTGTATCCCTCTGGTGCTTCAGTAGTTTTTTTCCTCTTCTCTCTGCATGCTTTGCATGGTACAACTGCTCTGCTTTTGCACATTTCCAGCAGTGCTAATGCACTGTATGATATATTTCCTGTATCCTTGTCTAATCTGGGGAAGAAAAATGTTGCTTTATTTGCTTTTTTGGGCGACATGGTTTAATGTAATATGGTGTGTGCCGGTGTAAAATTTTCACCAGTATCCTGAAGTCACTGACCCATCCAAGCCAAACAGCCAGCATGTTGGCAAAACACTCTATTTACTAACTGGGTCCAAAGTTTTAGAAATAAAAGTCAATGGGCACACCTCATTTATTATGTATGGTTTCAAAAGACCTTCCAAAAAACAGAAGCACTGCTTGTTTAATGCTGGTGCATGACACAAGCATGCAACTAACTGAGTTAGTGTTTATATAGAAATTAGTCCTTTAAAATTATATATATTTGTGTGTATACATGGTTAGGCAAAGTATCATTTTTACATACGTGTACATACACACACACATGCACACACACTGATATATATATATGTGTGTGTGTGTGTGTGTATGTATAAAAATTTCTCCCCTGTTTTTATTGAAGCAAACTTAAGTTTGGGGAGGCCTTTTCTGTTTTGTTTTTTTTTGTAAAACATTGCCTTAAGAATAAGGATGATTGCTATGATGAAACCCCTTATCTGCCCAAGGCAAAGTTACATTAATCTCCAACATCAATCAAGCTGACATGTCTCTGTGTAGAAAGTGCATGTGTGTTGTTTGAGTGGCTCAAGTTTATGATAGATAGAGGCATATTTAATTCTAGGTGTATATGTAATCCCAACAACATAAATGAGATGGCTCAAGACATTAAAATTAGGTGGATATGTAGAAGTATTTGTAGTAGTGGTTTACCTGTTTGTTTTATATATACCTACACAGTGCTCACACATTGTTTTATTAAAGCCTCAATAATTAAAATACACAGTTTATCAAACAAATTATACCAGAAAATATTGCCCATATGCCATTTAGTACATACCCTGAAGAACAATTACCAAGATTTTTTTCTCTTATGCTGTTTGAAAGGAGACTTCCTCTTTATGTATGAAGCAATGTACTGATTTTTTGCTCTCTGTAATGTGCAGTTCCTTTAATTAAAATTCATTATTTATGCAGAAGAATAAATGAGATTTTCACAAATTATCCAATTTGAATGATTTACGTATGGATAAACAATAGGGTTTATTGTTTTTCTTTGAAATAATTTTCAAGACTCTCCTAAAATTTGGAGGTTTGAGAATCAAAGATGTTTTCTAAGCAAATCTAAATGCAAGGACAGTGCATTTACATTAGATACATTTATACATTTGATAACAACATTCTTGTACAGAAGACATAAGGATGTTCTTTCACTGTCTCTGTGATACCTATGAATCTAAAAACTCAATGCACTTTTTTACATTTTGTGATACGGTAAACATGGTCTAATTAATGTGTATTTCTCCTGTTACTGGCTTGCAAAAGAGATCATCTGAGTAATAAATACCTGATTTTAGTAAACTTGCTGAATATTTATTTTTTTAGCAGTGCTGCTCACTTCCCATTGAATGGCTATAACTAGCTAGCATCATCACAAAAGCACATCATTAGAAAGCAGCAGGCAAACCGAGGAACCAAAATCAAACAAAGAGCATCCTACAGTCTGAGATGAAATACTGTTTATGTTACCAGGAGGAAATAATAGCTTTAATGAGAAGGTTTGGTACCAAAAAACTCCCACTGCTGACATCAGTGTGTGTTTGCATTATTAATTGGTGGATCTTGTTGCATGTGTTCTGTGTAATGTACTAATTTGCATGTCTCTGGCGAACATCCTCTGCTTCTGTGCTCTCATCTGGCCTGCCATTGTCTTCTTCCACAGTAGACAGAAGAATTGGAAGGCAGGAGGGTCATGTTCAGCAGATTACTTACTGTCATCTTTCTTTTAAAAATCACCATTTGTGTGATTTTTGAACCCTTGTAATTTCACCGGTTTTGTTCAGAAATTTGTAGGAAGCCGATCTGTAACGATCACACTTCTTTCAGAAGTGATCAAAGTAATTGGCTCTATTCCTGTCCTCCCCTTCTCTTCCTCCTTAATAATAAAAATAAAAAGCCCCTAAACAAAAATTGCAGCTGTGCATATCTGAAAGTTATACCTGAAGGGCGTGTGATATGAGGCTGTGTGATCTGAAAAATTTATGGCTGTCAAAATAATTTTTTCTGTTTACTGGTGGCATTTCCAGTCTTTAGCAGTGACCTTCTGGATTTTACTCAGGAGTTTTTCCTGTTCATTACTTGCCTTTAGTGTTTAAAATGAAGCAAAACCTTTTTCCCAAGCCTTAAAGAAAGTGCAGTTATACCTCTGCACCTCCAAGGAAAATTGTATATGTAGACTAATATTCATAACCACAGATGAATTGTGTCTTCTAATAGACAAGTGCAGAAACCTTGCAACAGCACTGACAGAAAACCCAGATGATTTCTCAAAAGGAATCCCTTAATGTTACATGGAAATAAATTCTTCTGTGAAGAATGGCTTTATAAAAATGGCATCATAGAAGATCTCCATATTTTTCATTTAAGCAAAGTAATCTTTTTAGCTTAGTGCTTTTTCATTGAGTTTTTTAGCCATAGCCAGTGTTCCAGTTGTGGCAGTATCTGATAGTCACAGAGGATGAGGATTTATTAGTGCTTTTCACTAGTTGTGGCCTGTTGTGTTTTAGTGCTGAGTCACTGATATAATTAGGACAAAACTGTTGACATTCAGTGTTGCAAATTCAGACTTATTTGCCATTCTGTTGATGATGCAAGAGATAGAAGGTAATACACATAATTCTCTCTAGTTTTAGTTCATCAGCAGTGAGTAAATGTTTTCAAATTGGGAGGAGCTAACTTTAAATATATGAAAGAAGATAGAACTGACAGTTAGGACAGGGTTATTTTTTCTCTGTAAATTCCTAGAGTATATTTTAATTGAGAAGGAAGCGTTTGTGAAGCACTGTATTGTCATTGCAGTGTCATCAAAGTACAAGATTGTAACTCGGAACTGAAATGTGAAACAACTTTTGGTATTGACAACCACTGGAATTGTCACTTTTCAGTAGCCAGCATTCACTGAAATTTTTAGATTCCTTTGGAATAATTCTGGAGGAAGAATACTGGGACCTTGCTCAATGTGCCTGGGAGGGTCTCCTTGTCATACGTGGTGCGAAGCTGCAGCTAAAGTCATTCCAGCCAGTCTTTCCCACTGACATCAGAGAATCACAGAATGGGTAGGGCTGGAAGGGACCACCGGAGGTCACCTAGTCCAACCTCCGTGCCCAGGCATGTCCACTAGAGCATGTTTTACTGAGGATTTTGTCCAGATGGCTTTTTAGTAGGAGAATCGCACCCTCTCTGGGCAATCTCTTCCAGTGCTCAAGTCACCCACACAGTAAAGTTCTTCCTCCTATTCTGGTGGAACTTCCTGTGCATCAATTTCTGCCTATTGCCTTCTGTGCTATTGCTTGGCACCACGAAGTAGAGATGATGTCCCTTTCTTACAGACGTGAACTATTACAGTTGATCAGTGTTTACTTGTCATACTTTTTGCCTTGAGCAGCACTGAAACCTGTTGATAAGCCTTATGTGATTATAGCATCAATTAGTGCTGAAAAAAGTACAGGTGATAAATTGCTAATTCAGTTTACAGTGCAAGTCTTGCTGTGTAACTGAGCTGGGGCTGAAGAGCCTATTAGCCTAAATTATGCTAAGTGCTCTATCTGCTGTTGTGCGGGTAGGAAGGGGTGGGAGCTTGTTAGTAGCTAAAGCCAAGTAATATGAAAGGCTCTATGCCAAAGTGGTCTCAGTGAGCCCAGTGTCCTTACTCCTGCTTCCCTTAGTCCTCTAGGTGGACTTGCACAGCTCTCACCCAGTGTAATCCTGACAGTGCAGTTTCTTGAGATAGGAGCTATGAGACAGAAACATCATAGATATGTTGACATCTCTTATTACACTTAATTTTGCTGGAAACTTAAAGGACTCTAAAAAACTTACGAATACATTTTAGGTCCACTTCACATTTCCCCAAAAGGTTTAGCTTATTTCTGTCAGAGCTAACTTTTTATGGCAAACCTCAGATTGCTTTTTTAAATAGCCAGATTAGGATATGGGGGATATGAAGGGCCAAATGTGGATATGGGGGATATGGATGGCTTTGCAGAGAAAAATACCACTGCTGTAACAACACGGAAGCTGAATTTGACTTTACCTACCTTTTTTATGTTACAGTCTATGGCTTTTAGGCTGATCTGTAGTTTATGAAAACTAAACGAAGGTTTATTATGTACCATAAATTTAATATTTGTTACTGTATTCTCTTCTGCCACTAATGCATAAGCATGTTTTCCCAACTCATCTGGTTCTTTTCTCATTAGTTTTAGCAGCACATATGTATTTCTCTATTTTGTGTACAATAAAAGGGAGTGAGATTTTCCAGATTGAGAGTGTATTCTATAAAATTGATGATTGTCATGTGTTAGCCTTAAAAATTCTGTTTCAAGAAGGGGGGAATGATCTTAGATCTCCTGCACATCCCCAGGTGCAGTATACTTCAGTGGAAATTTTATGTGAGGAAGGGAATATATGCTTGGGCTTACAGGCTGTCATTTCAAATTCAGGAGCCCGAATCTGTAACTGAGGGGATTAACTGTGAAATTAATTCTGGGCATGTGCAACACTTGAAAATCAGGTGTTTTTATTTAGCTGCCTCCCAACTATTGCTATCTAATGAGCCATCCAAAGCTAGAGCTACAGTCTTTTAGTGGAAGAGGAATCTTTCATTCCTCAATCCGCTGAAATCAGGCTTACTTTCTGCTCCTCTGGTCTTCAATGGGAGTTTTTCATGTAAGAAATGCAGGACTAGGCCCCAAGTTGATTACATAATGAGATATTACATGCTTGTGAATGTCAATGACAGCACAAGGTTCATTGCCCTATTTCATAAAGGCACTGAAATCTACTTATGGTTGTCGGTTCAGTGAGAGTTTATTAAGGATGCAAAATCTCATTGGAATGTGTGCTTTCTGTTTAAACAGATGATACCGTACATGAGTCAGCCGAGCCATCCCGTGGTGAGAACGCGGCACAGACACCAAGGATACCCAGCTGGCTTTTGGCAACTCTATTGTTCCTCCTGGCAATGCTTTTGATATTATAGCAGAGCATGCTCCGGCAACCTGTCGCAGAAAATATCAGGGTCTTGGAACATCAAAGATCCACCTAACTGCTCATCCCAGGAAAGGGACTTTATTGTTTTTGCAGATGTCAAATTGTTATTTTTCCCTTTTCTTCTCCCTTTTAGCCTGAACTCAGCAAAAATTTGAAGGGGATAACTAGCTTCAGCACCCACCCCTACCTACCCTGTGACTTTCTTAACCCCTCCATATAAATAAAAGGACTCCAAATGAAAATGCCAAACTATAATAGTGACACTAGTGATTCTTATTTTCCTCTGCATTCTCCTTTAAAAAGTCACCTCTGTTAGCTCACTGTGTCATCCGTATATGGACTAGGAAGAATAGTGGCAGATACAGTCAGTGAGGGATAAGGAAAGTGAGTGAAAACCTGGGAGAGTCTTTCTCTGTGATACAATATTTATGCCTTCTCATTCAGCACTGTAGGATGGTCATGCAAGGCATTGTGTCACCATGTCAGGACTGGAGGGGAAATATTAAGAGTAGACATAATATAACACCCTTACCTCCAGGAGTTTCTAAATGAACTGGCTTCTGAAAGGGAAAGATGATGTTTCTTATAGGACTGTCTTGAAATGTCTTTGACAGTAAAATTTGTGCTCACAAGTAGTAATACTGTCTTTGGTGAGAGGAAGAAGTTTAGTATTTAGGAATGTTAGCATACAACAGGCAAGGTCAGATTTAGGAAACTTCACTGGGGGTGTGAGTGCCTCTGTTATTTCGTTTTAAGGGGATAATGCACACCGGATTATTTTATTTTAAAACAAATCAACCGTGGTGCTACAATTTTTTCTTGAAATGCAGAGGCACTTTTGAGAATAAAGTGACCTTCCCCAGCACTGACTTAGTAGCTGATAGCCTTGGATGCTGCTCTGGGTGTTAATACATGCTAAAAGAGGACATCGGTGGCCAGATGAAACATGTTTGGGACACAGGATCTTCAGTGTGCTCTTGATTTGTCTCTCCTGCGAGTTCCTCAGTCATGGGAATAAACCACATGTAGAAGAAGCCAGGGCACTCTAATAGCATTGTTTGGTGGGGGGAAAGAAAAGAAGTGTGGAATATGAATTCAAGAGTTGATTTTTGTCTTTTCACCTTCCAGCACAGTTTGAAGAGTAGAGGAAACATGTTTATCAACCAGAGATAAACTAGATGGGCTCCCAAAGACTTAACAAAATATTTTTTTAAAAATCCACTAGAATAGAAAATACATTATTTAGATATACTTTATGCTGAGAGTGAGTATATATGCTTGTCCTGTTCAAACATGTGAGAGAAGTGGTAACCCTTGATGCAATTAGCAAATGGGACTGTCTTGTTGATGGAATTAGGTATGACCTTGTTAAGGAATCTGAGCCTTGGCTAACACAAAACTTTAAAAAGTAGTTTGCCAGGAAGTGCAAGCCTTGGAGTGCTTTTTGGCTTGGCTACCATGGAATTTGGATGCTAAGCATAATCAGTGAAATTTCAGACCCAGACTGAAACAGAGCTTTTCTGACAAAAACTGTGGTAATTACATTAAATGTGAAACAAAACACGGAGTGCATTCAAGCAAAATAAGATTTTTCCATATTAATTGTGAAGAAAAAGTCTGCCGTAACAAAATTGAGTGATGCCATTAATGAACAGCACTTCGTAGGCTTTGGTTTTTGTTTGTTTTGTTTTTTTTTTTTAATGCGAAAAGCTTTCCAGAAGTTGAAGCAGGAAAAATAAATTTGAGATGTAAAGGGAGGTTTTATGCATGCTGAGCTATGACCTGGGCTTGCCTGATATCGAACATATTCATTAATGCAGGGCCTGTACTTACAGGAGGAAAGCAGGAAATTTGCTCTAGTATGAAGTGCACAGGATAAAGATACACAGACCAAACAGTGAGGGAAGTCATCATCTCATTACAGGCTGTCTGGTACTTTACTCTCTTTTGTATATGCTTGGTACACACACTAATACTTCCTGAATGTAGGAATTATAAAGCTTTGGATGAGGTGAGCTTATTCAAAATACACCTTATCAAATGGATTATTAACCAGAGTACAGATAATATTGCATGATGTGTAACCATATTAAAATGATTCATAGCAATTGCAGGCAGTCATACCAGCAGTGCCAATTTAATGTAGGAACAGTGACTTCATTTGTCATCCTTTGTCTCTGAATGATGTTGAAGACATACATTTATCCACAAAGGATTGTCACTAGTGTTACTCCTGGTGAAACTCACCCCTTCATGTTTTCACAGAGCCTTGCTGGGTAGGTGAGGGACAACACAAATGATGTGGCTGCATGGCAGATCCCAGTGCTGCCTGGCACGGCGTGGCTGGGAACAACATACCAGACTCTGTCAGTTTGATACTTGATGGCATTAGGCAATCCCAGTCATACCACGATACATAAATGTTGGTGGGCTTTGTATTGCATTGCAAATCTCTAGATGCTTTAAATGCAGATGTTGCTGCAAATTGAGGAGATTTTTGCTTCCTTACCCTTTATCTACCCCAGCTCAAATCTGAGGTACTGATTCTCCCTCAGCCTAGGTGGGTTACTTATGCCCATGACCTGCAGTCCTGGCTGCCAAGTGCATTGCAATGTGAAGCAGGCAAAATAGGGATCAGTCAGTTTAGTGGATACTGTGTATCCTTCAGTAGACAAGGTAACATTTCGTGTTAGTTTAGAATATTGTTTTGTACTGTACTTACTTGGATGGCGAAGGAAAGACAAGTAAAACTTAAAGCTATGTTCTTTAAATTCTGTATTATTAGCAACCTCTGTTGTATATAGTGTTTGATAATAAAGTATTAATTTGATTCTTATGTCTTTTGTAAGTGAGAACAATAGACTTTCAGGATATTAAAATCACGTGTTGATTACAAGACAGAGCTTTGAAGCATCAAGTGTGATCATGGCTGAGAACTGAGAGACAAGTGGCCATGACACTGCAGCATACAGGACTCATCTTTGAAAATCGTTCATCTGTTGCAAGACTTCACAATGTCAAGACCTGGAACAACATGACTTTTGATGATCAGTGTTTTGTCCTCAGTGTTTAAAGGTCTGATGTTGGAGCCCTGTGGTTTATGTGTTAGTTTTTGTTCTTTTGTATCATGTTTGTTTCTAAAAAGGCTTTGGGGATATAACAACTTTTCTGTTATTTTGTTTGTTTGTTTCTTTTTTATTTGTATTTTTTTCCTCCTGTTTTTCTTCTGGTTTTGTTCCCATGAGTAGTTTTTTCCGGAAAGGATCTTGCCAGTGTCATTTGCGATATGTGTATGTACTTGGTTCCAAAAGAACTAGAAACAAATTTGGGAAGTACTGAGAGTAGTTGAGTAGATTGTTTCCTTTCCTCTGTAACTGTGGAAGGAAAATGGTTGTATTTGTACCCGTTGATTCTCACCCCTAGCCCTCAAAACTGAACTTAATCCGTTGCCTTATGAGTGCAGTGGTTCAGTCACTTTCAGAGGCTTAGAGTGTTAACTCTTCCCCTCTTTTCATTACACTTGGATTTTGTAATCACCAGTTTTAATGTACAACCCTCTACACTTCTCTTCCCTCTTCCTACCCTTCCTCCTCTCCCACCCTCCTCCTTTTTTAATTTGGAGCTGTGAATGGGCAGATCTGTTTCTGGTCTGGCATCACTGAGTTTTTCCCATGCATTCACCCTCGAGCTTCTCGAATGTGAGACAAATCTCCCTACAATAGGCTTGCTGCCATTGTCTGTACAGTTTAATAGATGCTGGCATGTTGGAGGTTACCCATGAGTCTGCGAAATCCGCTTACCATGCTTACTCTTGACACCCCATTGAAGACACTCATTGTGTATGCATCTGGGTATGAAAGTCCAGCTCAGTGTGGTCCTGTGCTTGTACTGCCCTGCTTTGCAGTTTCAGTTTCTTTGCACTTACTCATTGAGTGCTGTTTTTGAAATGCTTACATTATATAAACTTAAAGGAAAATGTTAAAAAAAAAAAAGGCAACAAAATCCCTGCCCCATAAGATCTGTATTTGTATATACACGTGTCCGTACAACTATACTTAAATAAAATTAAAGATTTTCATCATTTTAGTTGGTTCTTTTAGACTACATTTTTTGTTTAATTAACTGCATTTTTATTTTGTGGGCTATTTGTACCTAACTTACATAGAATCACAGAATGGTCAGCGTTGGAAGGGACCTTCAAAGTTCTTCTAATCCAACCTCCCTGCAATGAGCAGGGACATCTTCGACTAAATCAGGTTGCTCAGAACCCCATCCAATCTGACCTTGAATGTTTCCAGGGAAAGAAGAGGAGTGAGGAGTATGAGTGGGAAAGTGTGAAAAATGCAGTAGGCACAACTGACTAGAGCTGTAGCTACCAACGTCTTGGTCGATCTAAAGCCTGACTTCTCCACTCTTCACCATTTTTAAATGTGTTCAAAGATCATCCAAATACTTAGGAGGGTAAGGAGCTATGTCAGCCCAAGTGCTGGAGCATTACATGGTCTCCATCATCACTTCTACTCTGCTCTAGGCCTCCCGAGCAATCTTCCTTCCTTCCCTGGGTAAAAGGTTTTTGTATGGTGTAACTCTTACTTATTGAAGAGTAGAGCCAGCCCCAGAGTTGGGCAGCTGCACTCAGTCCTCCTCTACCAAGATGCTCCTCAGACTGATGAAGAGATGGGGTTGGAAGTGGCTTTGAAATATCAGCAGTATTTTTCCTTACTAAAGGGAGGAAAAAGGCTCAGAGCAGTGGGAGCCTCGTGGATGGGAGAATTTGAGCAAGGGTGCCTCCTGAAGGGAAGAGGAAGAAAAGTGGAAGGGAGAAACTGGCTGGCTTTCTTCTCCTTCCTTCCACCTCTGCCCCCAGAGGCTGATGTTGTGCCTCTAAAAATGCACAGGACTGCTTTGGTTGACTTGTATTTATGTCTGAATAGTTGTCTTTGATAGTGCCTGCTCACTAGTCATATGACAGGTTTAACCTGAGAATTTAGGTCATAAAAGGTGGGGAGCAAATACCGAAACCTGTAATACATGCACTGTGCATTCAAAGCTGCTTTAATTACACCATGTTAACATTAAACTCACAGAAAGCTTTTTATTATATTTAATTAGTTGACAGGGCAGCAAGTAGTAATTATAACTTACTCTAACCTTCCTTACAAATGAGAAGTGACAGCTTCGTGAGAACTGTGTGTATTTGATACAAAGAATTGTTGCACCAGACATTTTTCCTCTGAAGCTGTGATGTTACAACCAGAGCAGGATTATAAGTGACACATGTTCAGTATGTCTTAACATAATTGCCATGTCCAGAAAATATCCTGCAGTCTGACACACTTAATAGCCTTTGCTCAGAAGACACTCTGCTTTTGCTGAGAATGGTATTTGATTTCATTTTTCTGCATTAGTGTGCACAATGGGTCTTTGTACTCCCTCTTCTTCCCTTCTGAAAAATACTTCTGCTCACAGAGTACCTCTGAGGGCATTCTTAGGAATATTCAGGCATGCATCATACTGCTATGATATGGTTGTGTGCCAAAGTGGTTTTATTCATTTAAAACAAAGCTTTGATTTATATAGGTTAGAGATGTGGTAACCAACTGGGATGGTTGAATTTTTTGCAGGCTTTAACAGCATAGGAGTGAAAAGCATCTCCTTCCTTATAACTTTTATTTTTGTTAGCATTTGCCTTTACTGGGAAGTTTAGTTTAAAACATGATTTAACTTTATACTGCAGGTGTATGTGTAGGAGTCCAGACCAAGACTCAGTCTTTCGTGTAAATGCTGTACAGACAGCTCTTGTACATGGCCATTTCTGTTTGCTTTCAGAACCATTTCCGTTTGCTGCCACTAACTGAGCAAGCTGAAATACCACCAATTTAAATTTTTGTTAAAATTTTTGCTTAGACCCACATAGAAGCTTTTAAAGCGAAGTCTCTCTTAGATGTAAAAATAACCTTTAAGGAAAATTCATAAAGAAGCAATATTACAAAAAATGTGCTGAGGAGTTTTTTTGTTGGTTCCCTCCTCCCTAGATAAGTCTGTTAGCTGACTAGTGCTGTCAGTCATATTTAATTTGGAGGGATTCAAACCACAAGATAACTCTTGCAGCCACTAGCACATCTTGAAACACTCATTTTTCCTATGGTAGTCCTTCAAGCAAGTTCTCATGTCATTTGATTACACAAGGAGGAATATAAATATGAGAAACTGCAGGGTGGAAAGCTAGATGTGTATTTGGAGGGAAAGAAGAAGAATTTTCTGGTTTGCTCAGCACTTTATGAAAGCATACACTACATTCAAGATCAAGAGTATAGAGTGATTTCCAGATGCCTATCTACCTTGTATCTCTGAAGTAAAGGACGGATGGAAGGTACCTCCTTCTGTATACAAAACTTCAAGTGCAACTTAGACACAGCCATCTCTCAGTTCTTAAGTTCAAAGTATGAAGCTCTATATCATGGGACACACTTGCCCACTTAGCAATATGTACTTTCCAGTACTAATTTTTACATTTAACATTTAAACGCACTTCCTTACCCACAGCCAAAGTGCTGTTGGCAATACTGAAGTTTTTGTCTGGGTGGTATTTGTAAAAGGAAAGGTCAAGTAAATTACTAGGATACGGTAGGTGTAATTATCCCTCTGATCCTTGTAGTGCTAAGAACCAGTTGTGCCTTCTGTTCTCATGTACTGTAGCTTGTGGTATCTTAACTAAATGTTTGCATAATCACTGACCACTAGTCCAAAGAGTTTAGGAGGCCTTTTTTTTTTTCTCTCCTCACTGTCACTTTACCTAGAGTTGAACTAAGGAATAAGAAGTCTAGAAACTGAACACAGTGAAAGCAAAGCATCTTCAGACCTAAAGTGGCAGCCCTGATATGATACTGAAGTTCCAGTCTGTTTATACTTGGGTATTGGGAATAAATGGAGTGTTACATATTGAAAATGACAAGCTGTGATCCTGCAGCAACAATCCTTGCCTGAGGAGGGTCAGAAGAACAAGCCCTTGCTTGGGTGTGAATACTTCAGTGGAAACTCGGCATGCTGTGCATTACATGGCGCTGCATGTATCCCAGTGCTTCTGTTCACTACAATGAGGGTGGAGAAGGGGTGGGGAAGAAAGAGCTCATTCAGTCACAGATGGCTAAGCAGCAGTGGGAAGTACACAGCAGATTTTAAGCCAAGAAAGTGGTTACTGGTGTAAACTGCCTCTGAGTAGAAGACTTGCTTATTTGTGGAAATGCATAAAAACATGAAATGGAAAACCTGAAAAGTGCCTGACTGTGTTCTCTAGAAGGAGTCCTCTGGTCAAGCATGATGCTTGCAGAAGTCAGGGAAAGTTTTGCCATTCAATAAGGCCCACATTGCTCAATTTTGAAAACCCCACTAGCATTTAAAAATACACACCTCACCTTGCTATTCTAAAACAGCAAAAACCTGAAGTCTTGCACTCTGCAGGGCTTCTCCTGAAGTGAGCGTATTGAGCTGGCAGCTCAGGATTTTGATGTACCAGACCCACATGAGAAGACTCCCCCCCACTGCTGAGTACCCCATGTAGCAGATGCTTTAATTGTGGTTTTTAAACGTTGTTGTGGGAGTAACATCTTGTTGTTTTATGTCTGCCACCAAAAGGTCCTGAAGCTGGATCAGGAGTGCAGAATTTAGATAAACTGACTTTCACAGAGCAGGATACAGCTACATTTTGATTTAGCGTAGCTGCAGAGAGAAGAATGGCAGTTCTGCCTTAAAAAAGGATTGAACAAGAGTGTGGACCATGCAGGATGTTAATGGTTAGACATTAAATGTGCGGCAAAGCCAGATGAACCCATGCAGTGATGCTTATCATGCCTTCTACATTAGTTTTACAATATCCTGGTTCTTGCACATAATTGCATTACAAAAAGCCTTGCATTCCCCTTGACACAGAAGTCAAAGCAAGTGTGCATATCATCCTTCCTGGTGAATATGTGCCCCTTTTGTGGTTGTTTATTTGATTAGTTATTCTGCACTTATTTGCAGGTAAAAAAGAAAGGAAAACCCATGCACACTTCCTATGCTCTGGTCTCATTGGCCAGATTTCCTCAAAACTCCTGTACTCCAGAGAAGTTTTGCCAAGCGGCTAAATGGAATGCACACATTATGAATATTTATGTTGCTTTAATGATTGGATTTTTGGATCCATGAATAATAAAGGTTTAACAAGAACAGATAACAAGATTGGCACAAACCAGTGAAGTGGTTAATACATCAACCTCTCCATGCAGGACTTCACTGAGAGCAGAAGATGTTGCAATCTCCCTCCCCTTCCTTTTCCTCTAGCAGCAAAATTAGTCTGATGGGACATGCAGATTTTTCAGATAGCTCTGCAGAAAGCAGGTGTTTTATCTATAGTCTGTTCTACAGCCACCTCTTGCAGGCTTACTTTGAGGAAGCTCAAGGTTTCTGACTGAAAGGGGACCTTCAACTTTTGAACACGATTTTTATTTCAGATACTCTCCAGCAGCATTTGCATTTGAATTTGAAGCTGCCACTTTGCTTGGTCTTTTCAGGAGCAAATGGCTGACACGCGTTTACAACATACAGAGGTTTAGGGGCCGCAAGTCGAAGCACGGTTTGCATGAGCTGAGGCAGGGAATGGTAATCCACTCTACTCCCTGCTTCAGCTGAACGATGCTGAAGCTTTAAGGTCTGTCTTTAGTGAGGAACTGCAAGGTCCTGAAGACAACAGCACTCATTTTACTTGTCTATGGCCACAGCTGCTCAAAGCCTCATCTCTTTAGTGTTAAAGTGATATGTTCTAAATTCATTATAACTGTGCTTGGAGGGGACACAACATTTTACCCTCCAATGAATTTTGGAGCAAGTGTTTAATTACATGTTTACTATACGCAGGTGTGCTGGACCTGTAGGAGCAGGTGTCAGGCAATACACATGTATATAAGCCATGTCTAACAAGCAAACAAACACACATCCACTTAAAGGATATGCTTAGCCTCACTCTCTTGGCCAGTGTCTCCCTACACTGTCCTGTTGACAGTCTGCTTTGCTGCCATCCCAGCTCAATTCAGGTGTTGGTTTGGATCCTGGGTAACTACTGTGCATTCCATATTTCTGCCAGTTGAAGATACCAAAAAACCATTTGCCTGAATGTTACCTTTGGCCAAACCTATCATTCAAGACTGATATGATACTTGGGGCTGTGCCTTGTTGCAAGGTTGCCTGCCACATTTCGCTACACATCTGATGAAGGTCAAGCCTCAAACTGGGTCACTGGTAGCAGCCTTTCTCTCACAGTAGGAGCTGAAAGATGCTTCAGCTAAGAGTTGGCCCAGAAAAGCTGCCTAAGTGCTGGGCACTGCAGTATGTATGAGTCAGAGAGACACAGACACATGATATCACAGGCATTTGAAGGAAAATAAAGGAATTTGTTACAGTAAATCTGCTTTTCTTAAAAGGAAATAGAATTTAAAATGAAACAGTCACTTGAAAGAAGTCACAGATGAGTGTTTTTAAAAAGAGTTATTTAATTTGCTTGGATGGACAATCAGAGAAATAAAAGAAGATTTTAACCTTAAGTGCAGACTAAAATACATTATCACAGACCGTATGCTACTTTCTTAGTGTATTCTGCTTGTAGAGGTTTATTTGGTGTTAAATCTAACACTGGAGAGAAGAGAAAAGAGAAGAAAAGAGGAAGAAAAGAGAAAAGAGGAAGAAAGAAGAGAAGAGAAGAGAAGAGAAGAGAAGAGAAGAGAAGAGAAGAGAAGAGAAGAGAAGAGAAGAGAAGAGAAGAGAAGAGAAGAGAAGAGAAGAGAAGAGAAGAGAAGAGAAGAGAAGAGAAGAGAAGAGAAGAGAAGAGAAGAGAAGAGAAGAGGAGGGAGAGGAGAAGAGAAGAGAGAAGAGAAGAGAAGAGAAGAGAAGAGAAGAGGAAGAAGAGAAGAGAAGAGAAGAGAAGAGAAGAGAAGAGGAAAATCCTTCAGATTTTAAACAACCAAACTTTTTTTAAACTATTTTAAAAACATCCATCAAGGGCAATAAGCTTACTATAAAACAAGTAGATACTTTTCTCTGTGTGTTTATACATAAAACACAACCAGTATCATGGAGAAGTTATCCCTGGCAGTATTATCTGGATGTTTTGTCACTGTACTTGTCAACTATTTGCCTTTTATGCTTTTTTTTTTCAGTGAAAACCTATCCCAGAAGCTACCGTGAAACTAGTTACTTTGTTTCAAACATAATTAAACCAAGCAAATTACAATGGAGTAAATTAAAGATCTCAACAACTACCCTGGTTTCAGCTCTCTTAGGCAACAGATAACTTATAACCCCTTAAATGTGGGGTTTAATACAGTGAAGAATAATAAAGCTCTTCTATTTTGAGACGTAGTGCAGCTTGCTAACTGCTTCTGCTTCAGGAGGCTGAGTACATTACCAAAACTCTGTATTTCCCCTGTTTCTCTCCTGCACAAATCACAAAGTCTGAAGAAGTTGCCGTGGACAAGATTAAAATGAAAACACACACCTCTGCCATGTGAAGCACCACTTGTGTTTGCAGGAACTGGGACGTATGTAACCCAGAACAAGTCCTCATAATATATATCCCAGCACTAAGTCTATGCTTGAGGAACTGGAAAACATGATGATTTTGGTAATGGAAAAAGAAAATGCATGCAGACTTGCAATGCAATTGGGGGGCGGGGAAGGTAGAAGAATGTCCTACTTGGGCATCCTACAGAGAAAATAGAAAAGAAAACCATTTTTGTGGTGGAGCATCAGGGCATGGAGGTTTCTAAGAAGAATCTTCTGAAGGAGGAAGAAAACACACAGTGACTCTGGGGATAGTTTCCATTTGGAAAAATTAGGCAAGAAATATTAACATGCCAGATCTGGGAGCTGTTTGCATCAGCACAATGCACCACTTATTGCATATACAGAATGAGTGATACCAAGTCTGTGAAGCATCATGTCTCATCTAACCTCAAAAGTATCCACTGTTAGACAAAAAGGGCAAGAGAAAAACAATGAAAGTGTATGAAATCCAATAATAAACAAAGAGCAGCTTTATGAACTGGTCACCTAGTGCTGTGCTGTGATCCCTGGCTTTTAATTTCTTTCAACTAAATTAGAAGACAAGGTAGCCTATCCAATAGCAATTCTGTCTCTGTAGGGCATGCTGGAAAGAATAGAATTTAAACACTGTATCATCACACAAAGTGTGTCTTGTAAACAGTCCTAGTTCAGCTAATAACAAATACACTCACACACCACTGTGCTTTTTGTACCCAGCTGTGTAATTTGCCTGTCTGTTTACTTTCAGGGAATTGTTAGTTCTACCGTTAAGATTTAAAATGAAAACTTAGGGGCATAAGTTGAATATTTTGCAATACAGGTGTTGAATGGACTGGGAACAAGAATGGGGAGCAAGCTACCACAGAATTAAGGAAATACATTGGTTATTCCTTGTGAGTCAGTGTACTCTCTCCCTTTAGCCCAACTCCAGCAGCTAGTCATTTCTTGGTAAACAAACTCTAGAGTCTTCCCATCATTAATGTTGTAAAGCAGGATTGGTGGCCAGAAGAGATCCTGTGACAAACTTGTTTGGGCAGGGCGTGAGGTGTGGATACATGTATGTGTTTGAAAAGCCTTTGCACAAGCAAAAGCATGTATGATAGACTATTTTTAACAGAGGAAGGTGACCATGGCTATGACAAACTACACATTAGTCAGTAGAAGAGCTCCAGGCCCTAAGGAACACTGTTAACACATTGTCAGTCTGTACTGAGGCTGGCTATTGAACATGGCAAAGAGAGCTCTATTTTACCCAGAAAGTGTTGACTGCAACAGGCCATGGGCCCACTGGGGACTTGCTGGCAGGTGAAGACAGAGGCAACAGGCACTCTAGGTACTGCCAAGTTTCCATTTTATTCCCAAATGAGATTTTCTCTTTTGAAGTCCACCTGGCACTCCACAGAGAAACAGGGAGACAGGAAAAACGCCTAAGACAAACATATTTTAGCTTTACTATCAGAGATTGGCATTGATCCCTGGCTGGTTCCCTTCCCTCCACCCAACCCTGTTTCTTTGAAACTCTTCATACATCGTAATAAACTGCCTTGGCCACATTTTTGTGATGGTGAGGGGAAGGACGGAGCATTTTGTCTGGTGGCTAAATATCCCCCAAATCAGAAAACTCTCCTTGTAAGACATATGTGAAATAGAGGACAATCACAGCCTGAAAAGGACAGTGTCAAGTAGTGTGGTCTCTTTAAATGGCTCCTGGGTACTGTCTCTTGCCGGTCCAAAGATTTGGTTTTTTTTCTTAGTCAGAATTCATTGACCTCTCACTGAATTTGTTTACCAAGTGCGATTTCCATCAGATGGACAGCGACCCTCTTTCTTTATTTAAAGAAAGTGTTTAAGTGTTGTTTCAAACTTAATTCTGTGCTGTCACATCACATGCAGCTTTTGCCAGCCCCATGTACTGAGAAACACACCTGGGAGACTAAAACCACTTGTGATACCTAGCACTCATGAAACACCAATAACAAACCTCTCTAAAATATTCTGCCAAATGGCATCTTTGTAAATCTCTCTATCTAGCATCACAGAAAGGACTAGACACCAGAAACTCAATGTGCACAAGGAGGAATAATCACTGGTTACCTACCTGAAGCAAATAAGAAAAATTCTGTAACTCGGAGTGCTTTACAGATCTGCTCACTTCTGTTTTTACATGGCAATATCAATCCTTCCTCAGTTGCTATTAAAACTAAAAACTTGGAGTAATAAGAATGGCTGGAAGAGGTAAAAAATTAAGAGTTTCAACAACACTATATAATTCTACACTTTGTAGGCAGTCAGATCGGGTTATTTTAAAATTAGCTGTAATTTGCATAACATATTTTACTGTTATAATTCATTGTCTGTATTTATAGCCATGTTATAACAATCTAGGGTTTTCTTTTTATTTTTCCCTTTGGCTGGAGTTTATGATGTGTATGAAAACTGAGTCTAAGCCATGCACTGTTTATTCCAAAAGCATGAGCTAGATGAAGAGACACTTGGTTGTCGCAAGTTTAGAATACTGTTTGATATGATAATTCCAGCCTCCAAGAATTAGCCTCACCAACTCTTGTTTTTTCGCCTCTTAAATAAACAAAGCAAACCTTTTGGAATTGACTGATAGTTTGAAATAGCCAACTATGTGCACACACTCCAGTTCTAAATTAAGGCTGGCCAGAAATCTGTTCAAACAACATGACACTTTTGTTTTTACATATTCATGCAGAAACAAAGAAGGCAGTGAATGCCAATGTCCTGCAGAAACAGTCAGCTACAAGGCCTGAAAATCGCTACATGAACACACTGCTGCAACAGAACAAACAGAAGAAAAGGTCATTTCACTGTGTTTTGTATTTTGGGGGGATTTAAGCTCTCCCAGCACAGATACGTCTTTGCTTTCCAGTAGAATTGCCACTTAGCAACACTTTTGAACCTCACACCAACAAAAATGGCTGGACAGGAATTGCTGGAACAAAATTCTCAGAGGCCATATGTGAAGGCTTCAAATTCCAAAAGCTATACTGGGGAGACATCTCAGCCTGTTGGGATGTGAAGCGTAAGCAGATTGTGGTGAGAGAGATGGAAATAATTTCTGATTGCTTTGATATGTGTGAAACTTACTGTCCCATGTGTCCAGCATGAGTCCAGCTATAAATATATATTTCAAACAAATATATTTATTAGCATCTCCATAGTTTGCTGTTTTTCAGCATTCTTCTGTCTGCCTACAAAACATGTTAAAAGATAAGTTATGAAAATGTTTCTGAGAAACTTTTGGTATGTCTCCTCTCCACTTTTCTGAGAAGTAAAGTTGAGACAATGTTAGTAAGTGACTCAAGTGTGAAGTTGGCATGTTGATATGCCCAACATATCAACATTGCCCAACATTCTGCGCAACGGCAAGAATACATGTCAGGGTTGCTTCCTGTGAAAGAAGCATTTAAGAGCAGCAAGTCTTTCAGACTGTGTCTGATAAACACAAACCTTGGGTTTCTCATCCTTCTTTGTTCACTATTGCCTTGATCGTTCTTGGGACAGATAGAGAATACAAAATGAAAGCAGAACAACAAACTGAGATAAATAGGTAGGATGCATACATTTTGTCAGGTTTGAATTTCAGTATTTGACCAGTTAACACTGATTTCTTGGATATATTCATGTGGAATGATACTGGGCTCTGTGCCACCTGGCTGACTGGGATAATGGTAACAGCATAGGTATGCTAAGGCAGAAAAAAAATAAAAATCACCTGAGCAAGCCTTCCCAACATCTTGGGAGCCAAGTATGTTAGACATGCTGCTGTGTTAACACATACTGGTGCCTAAAACTGTCCTGCTTGCAGTTAGTTTTTTTTTTTCACAACATTTTATCTCTGTGAAGACATGCTCTTTGTTTTCTACAGTCTGCTCTTCTTTGAATAAGCTGGTTTTGTTCTGCAGAAAAGCCTTTGGAAACCAGATAAACAAGGGTGCCGGCAGGTCATTATCCTGCTGTGTTAGGTGATCATTTACATGTAGTAAGGCATATACATTTTTGTGGAAGTAGTCAAGCAGAGGAGACGATAGCGACCTCTAAGTCTCGCTTCAGTGCTATTTTCTTAGCTAATGAGGTATGTGGGAAGAGAAATTAAGTAATTTCTAATGTGCAATTCAAATATTAGGCCAAAGTCCTTCCTTCCTTCCTGGCTGAAACCCAAACAAATAAAAGAAACAAAACAAAACAAGCTCCAGCCCCTTACATACAAAGAGATAACTGGGCAAAATTAAAAAGAAAAACAACTATGCAGCACCCTGCCAAGTTCAAAGAAACCCAGCTGGGGATTAGCCAATGAAATACAGTGGAGCAGGCACCAGACCTAGGTGTCTCCTGTGACCTCATTATCGTGACCTAAACTTCCTTGGGATGGTATTAGCAGCTGTGGTGGGTTGACCCTGGCTGGACACCAAGTGCCCACCAAAGCTGCTCTCACTCTGCTCTCCTCAGCTGGACAGGGAGGAGAAAAATTCAACAAAAGGCTCATGGCTCATGGGCAGCGGGAAAGCTAGGTCACCAATTGCCATCCCAATCAAAACAGACTCAGTGAAATTAATCGAATTTATTGCCAAAGAAATCAGAGTAAAATAATAAGAAATAAAATCAGATCTTAAAACACATTCCTTCCACCCCTCCCTTCTTCCTGGGCTTGGTTTCCCAAATTCTCTACCTCCTCCCCACTAGTAGCTCAGGAAGGTGGAAATGGGGTTTACAATCAGTTCATCACACACCATCCCTGTTGCTTCTTCTCCTTCACACTATTCCCCTGCTCCACTATGGTGTCCCTCCCTTGGAAGACAGTTCTCCATGAACTTCAAAGTAAGTAGGCTACAGTTCTTCATGAACTGCTCCAGCATAAGTCCCTCCCATGTGGTGCAGTCCTTCAGGCACAGCCTGCTCCAGCGTGGATGCTACATGGGGTCACAAGTCCTGCCAGCAAATCTGCTGCATTGTGGGCTCCTCTCTCCAGGGGGCCACAGGTCCTGCTGGGAGCCTGCTCCAGCTTCTCCAGCCTTCTTTGGGCATCTACCTGCTCCAGTGTGGGGTCCTCCTTGGGCTGCAGGTGGATCTCTGCACTCCTGTGGATCTCCCTGGGCTGGAGAGCAGGGGCACAGCTGTGTCACCATGGTCTGTACCACAGACTGTAAGGGAATCTCTGCTCCAGTGCCTGAAGCACCTCCTCCCCCTCCTTCTCCACTGACCCTGGGGTCTGAAGGGCCATTTCTGTCACATATTCTCACTCCTCTCTCTTGGCTGCTTCTGTGCAATAATTCCCCCCTCTGCTTAAATTCGTTATCCCAGAGGTGCTACAACTATCACTGATGGCCTCAGCCTTGACCAGTGGTGGGTTTATCTTGGTACCACCTGCCATTGGCATCAACAAACATGGGGGAAGCTTCTGGCAGCTTGTCACAGAAGTCACCCCTGTAGGCCCCCTCTCCCCTGCTATGAGCACCTTGCCACACAAACCCAGTACATCATCCACCACTACAAGGGAAGAGTATGGCTATTCAAGGATATACTATGACAGGGTATCAAGAGCTGTTTGCTGTCCACAGATTCAGCCTAAAGTTCCTAACAGATGTGCCTATCTGACCCTCGGTAGTATGGTGATGCTTAGGATAAAAATTACAATTTGAGTGTCTAAAGAACTAGCTAAGCCAAACTGCTCAATACATTCTAGTTCCTCTTCCTTACCTCTCTCTCACATAGGATTGTGTAATATTTATTGTGCACATGTTGAACACTGGGTGGATTCTTGTTATGTTCTGAACCAGCACTGTGGCACCAAATGCAATAGCTTTTGTTTGCCTTGAAACTCTTTTACATTTCTAGTCAACAGTGCACAAAGTGCAAATTCCCAAATTACTGGTGTAGGGGAGGATTTTTTAAAAGTTTCGTGTTTGTGTGAAATCAGACTTTTTATTTTCATTGCTGCAAGGAATAGATGCAAAGGAAGGAAAAGTACTTTTTTTATTCAGCTCATGTTTGAAAAGGCTGCCCTACAATGTATGTACCTGCTCAGTGTCAACTGATGTAAAAAATTCAAATATGAATGGTAACATAAGAGCTACAGGTTGGTGTAAAGCTATGCACCAAATGGAGGTCTGTCAGTTTGCCTTGAAAAATATAGGCAATTTTTCTATTTTTATGTCTTGTGTTAGCACTATAACTCTTAGATAGTTTGAGTGACCTTGGTTTTGTGGGAGAACAGCTATTGAGGATCAAATACCTCAGATATACCAAAAAAATAAGAATTTTTGTTTTATCTCTGTGAGACAATCACACCCAGGGTGACTTCTGGCCATCAGTGTGTCTGCGGTAATTCAGGATGTAACCCTCCCACTGCCACTGTGTTCATGTGCTTTTAAAATTCAGTTCAGTTTTAAGGGATGGAACCCTCTGTGAAATTTAGTACTGAGGGCACTAATTTGTTGACACTGATCGATTTTGCAAATATGAATTTTGATTTGATCTCATGACCCCTGAACAGCCAAGCATGTACAACAGGTGACACTAAGGCAAATATGACCACTTCTTCATTGTTTCGGACAGCAAACATACTGACTGGGTAGAATATTCAGAAACTGGGGGGTAGTCGGGAGTAGGAACTTGAATGCAGTGTGTCAATTCTGCATTGTTATGTGGGACACACTAAAAGATCTAAGGAGGTCATGTTTAAAAATAGAATAATAAAATTAGTACAGTGCTGTCTACCCTGCGGGGCTGACATGACCTGACTTGATGAAGCTGCACATACAGAATGGCTTTTATTTTTAGGGCACTCTATCTGGTATAACAATGACTCTGCTGATAGTGAAGCAGAGGGTATAGTTTGTCTTGATGACTGGCACTTATTCTTGAAAAGAACAGAGAAACGTGTTTCAGCTGTCAGGCCTTAATTGTTTCATTAGGTGGTGGTACCTTTTGCACAAAAGGAACGAGGGAACTGCTGAAAGAAAGAATGATGACCAGCAATTCTAGAAGGGCACAAAGGTGCTGCGGGAGTTACTTCTCTTCCTTTGTTTCTTCCCAGTTCATCTGTGACACAAGGAGAAGTTTCATTTTTTGACATAGTAACTGTTATTAAAACAAGCTTGAACAATTTCATGAGCACTGTGGTGTATATCTCCCATATTTTTAGATACAAATGAAAATAAAAAAATATTCATGCCTCTGAATGTGGCCTTTGTGACCCCAACAACCAATTTATTGATGATAAAGATGACTCGCATTTCTAAATATGTCTTTTGTCCTGTTGGATCCCAAGGCCTTTTTAGAGACAATATATATGTATGAATGAATCAGTTCACCTTCGCTGTGAAGTTTAGCCACCACTGGGGTGTAAACTGCTTGGCTGTGCAAAGCAACACAATAAAACACCTTGAGCTAGAAAGTAAAGAACATTAATCATATTCAAATGAAATTATTACAGAGCATCCACACATCTGAGAACCCTAACAGCACAGCCACTAATTGGGTGGTGGCACCAGTCCTGACCATCAAAGCTCTGAATTTACATACTGTCTGAAAGGACAGCTTAAGAGTATACTTATGCTGCAAGAAATCTGTACATATTTTCCCCTTCACTGCTGGAAGGTATCCTGAGACAGAGATTTGACGGGAATCTTTCCCACTGTAAAATAGAGAAACACAGCTAACTTCCTACTTACACAGACCCAGGAATTCAGAACCTCTCCAACAAAAAAGTCGTTATATTTCATTACGAAATCTGATCCCAGAAGTAGGTGGTTTTTCTCAATCAGATTATTCCCCCCACAGAGCTTTTTTTTTTTTCTCAAATACAAAGGGTGGAATGTGATTAATGTCTACTCTACTCCCGCACTTGCTACTCTGGAGAAACTGAAGGGAGGACTTTTCACAGATGTCCTCCTTTATCCTCTGGAAAGAGGATAGCAGTAGTTTGGCTCTTCCTCCTGCGTGGGCTGCACTTCTCTGCCTTTTAAGATGAGTTAGCTGATTTATTTTGCATTCCACTTTTTAATTAGTTCTTTTTAAGTAGGGAGGTATTTTCTCAGTCCACTTTCATTGTTAGTTGTCTTCATGCATGCAGACATACCCACAGCTGAGTTATACAAGACTGAGACCCTGAGTCTGATTCTCATCTATAATGAATATTTGAATACATTGTTTTGACAGTGTAAATTGGTTAAAACCATCCCTAGCATTCATCCTGCCCATGCCAGAGTTCTGGAAAAGGCCTGATTGTAAACAAAAGTTTGGCTCTCTGGTACTTGAAGAATAATTTTAAAATCAGTTGTGTTGCTTCTGGGTGGTATGGTGTGTTTCCAGCCTGGTCTCAGTAGTGGATCTCTGAACAGACACAGTTAGGGGAAGAAAAGTTTGTTCTGCATCTGCTTTGGAGAGCAAGTAGAAGAGCAGGGTGCAGGAGGAATGGATGGATACTGCAGCTTTCCATGAAATGCCCACTTCTTACAGACTCAAACTCAGGGAATCTATTGATCCTAGTTTAGTTCCTCACAGTTTGAAATCATGAAAACACTGAACAGGGCAAGGAGGGAAGGGATATCATAGGGGAGATTGGTCAAATGACTTGAGAATTCTTTTCAAACCTCCTCTGGGAGTGCTGTGCCTGAAAACAGGAATTTTCAGAAAGCTATTACAGAGAGGAAAGTAAATAGAAAAGAAAAGACTACTGCAGAGGGAGAAAATGTGTTTACATACTACAGTGGTATTACCTCTTGCATTTGCATTTACATTGAAGGAGAGTGTAGGAAAAGAAGGTGAGTTGCAAGAAGAATCCTTAAATTAGTAATACAAGATATTGGGCAGAGTTCTTTAATGAGCTTGCTACATACAAAAGCGGATTAGTGTTTCATAGCTCACTCCACTCAGAGGTCCAAGCTACTAATTTTTGCTTTGAAGCTGAGTTGCAGTTTCTGCCAAGTGATTCACAATGATTCATTGTGTTGCCTAGACCAGTGTGATGCTTACTTGGTAATTTAAAATCTTCACAGTTCTTTAGATCTACATTTTAAATGCTTAAAGTGTTGCACCTTATTAAGGTCTTAGGTTTCTGTCTAAATAGGTGTGAGCATTATTTGGTATTCAGATGACTCTTAATTAACAAAATGGTTCATCTTGTGCCATGATTAGGAAATGCTATTGTTACATATCCTACATAGTTAGTGTGTGAATCAATCTATAGGTAGTCCAAAGCAGTTGATAGAGATGCAAAACCTTTGAAGTTCACATACTGTAAAAGGCAGAGAAACATAGTGAGAATTTGATCTATATCAGATTATGCTTTTTTGTTCTTGTATTCTCTTATTCTCCAAAACAGAACATGGTCTGCTCTGTTTACTTTGGAAATTTTGAACACTTATGATTTTTGGGTTGAAAATTATCCATTTGGTCTTGGACACACACTATTCCTGTTCTGTGCTCTGAATTATTAAAGGATTCAGAGGTTTCTGAAGAGGTTCCTGTACATTGTGTTTATGTTTTTTTCTTTAGATATGTAGCATGGGATTAATATCCAGATTAAAATATCTTAGTGTAACTGTCAGCAATAGCTCTTCTAGAATAGACTTAATGTAGGTGCCTATTATAAAGTGTGTGTGGTTTTCTAGATTCTGTTGACCAGATTCTCATTTGACTATAATGGGATTTTGGATAGCGAGTCTTCTTCCCAGCTGTGACTCATATTTAGCAGTATGTGTTTTGTTCTTTGAATAAAATTGCACTCTTAAGCGAGTGAAGTTGAAAATTTGAGGGTTGACTGTGTTGTGTTGCACAAATATTTAGATAACCTAAAGTATCTAAGACATCTATCTGAAGTGGTAGATATAGCACATGAGGAGGCCTGCAGCCTTCTGGAGAGACAGATGGAGGCCAAGCGAGATACAGCATGACATCTGACGTGGCACCAGACGTCTAAGTGATGGTAACTGAGTCAGGGCCTTGGAGCCCATTCAAATAGCATCACTCAGTTGGCACTCCTCCTAGAGCTAAATGCCCTTCGTCTTCACATTTAGACCCATTGTTTTTAATTCATCCAGTGGTTGATGTAAGGACATTATTATTTTAAAAATCGTTAAGACTAAAGGTAGTCAGTATGGCAAAGCACTTTGCTGGGGACGTTGCACAGACCATACTTCTTGAACTGAAAGCAGTACACTTGGATGTTGGCAATTCCTGAGCAGAGCGTAACTCACAACTGAAGCACTCAATGGAGCCTATCAAAATTTGATGGCAAAACCCCATAAACAGATAGCTAATGAGCAATCAGCCTTGAAACTTAGAGACACAAACCGTAGAAAGGATTTATTATCAGGCAAAGTAAAATCATAGAAACATATCAACTGCCCAGTTCAGGTAAGATTTTCTTCCTTGTGACTTATAATAATGATGGATTTTTTTTTATGTACTCTCTCTCACACACACATATAAGATATATGTTCATGAGACTAAATGGGTTTTGATCAGTCTCCGCCCAAGTCCACATGATGCAATGACTCCTTTTTCCTTACATCTGGGTTGCCCCTGCTTTTCTGTAAACCATACCAGCTTGACCCCTGACAGTTTAAACAAACTTACAAGGTTTATGACCAAGATGTCTGACAAGGTATGGCCATTTTGAGAGACACAGAATACCCTCTGCAAGGCGGGTTAGGTCTTCCAGAGAGTTTGAACTATTTTGCAGTCACCTTCAGTTTTCTCTTCTCTTATTAAGAGATGAGCTCCTAATTTACAGTTCCTTATAAGTTGCTCTTAACCTACTGTCCTCATCTTCATTCACTTCCTCGCTTTCAATTTATCATAAGTTTTCTGTTATCCACTAGTCTTTTTCTTGCCTAATTACTTCAACATAGACAAGCTGCAGCAGAAAAAAAAGATTCTACAGCAATTCTGCATGTTTCAAAGCCTCAGGATGTTAATTTTTCTATTTTGTCTAAGTTCTTTACATCTGATCTCCATCTCACCTATTTGTAAAGCATCATCTCTTGGACTTCATAGAAACTAAATTTGACTCAGATTTTCATAACCTCAACAGATATTAATTGTTTAACGTGTACTTAGTGTTGTCTTTCCTTTGGCAGCTTCATCCTACTTTAAAGCAAATTTCAAAACAACAAGAGGATATAAAAATTCAAAGTTAACCATGAGGACTGATAAGAACTCAGTATTTTAAATATAGGAAGACATATCCATGAAGTTGGAAAGTAAAAATTGGCAAATATGAAGGAAAACACTTTGAGTGACAGTTACAAGAGTACAGTGATTTTTAAAAAAAACCAAATAACTGTTGAGCTTAATGTGATAAAGTTAATTACATTATGGAGATAATGTGATACCTCAGCAACTGTTTATATATGCAGAAGAGAATTGCTGTTCACTTTTTCTTTCCTTTAAAGTCAGCAGAAGATAGCGGTTGAAAGCAAAAGATAAGAAAAAAAGAGAGAAAAGGAGAACTGCTTGAGCTTCTAAAAAATTTGGATAAGAGCATGATGAAGTAAAATTTTTTTTCTTGTGGTTACTTATGATGATCTGTATATGCATAATATATACATACTTTTCTAATCACACAGTGCACTGCAGTTGTACAATTTTAAATTGCAAATGGTTAGAGGTGAACAAAACAAAGACTGTTGCTTAAGTATACATATAAATTATTTTGTTCAATGTACTTTTAAAAGTCCTGTCAAATAATTGCTGATTTGATAAATTTTATAAAGGCTGATTTGGACTAGGAGTCCCAAAGGAATTTAGAAGTAAACAACCAGACAACTTAGTATAGGATTCTAGAGGTGTTAGAAATCTATGTGGTTCTTTGTCAATGGATTTACTTCCTCTAAATTCTTGTCTTCTTTCTGCTTCTATTGAGTAACTGGTGACTATTAGTTACCTGTGATATGACAGGCATGGGACACAGTTTATGGCACACAGAGAAGCACAAGACAGAGAGAACACAGATCCTTGGATCATTTACATGCTCCATCTCTGCCTCACGTGGCAGTGAATGTTTGTCTTTTTTCAACCCCTGTTGTATCACTGACTCCCTTGAAGAATCCAGCAGAATTCCAAGACTGAATAACTGAAGTTAATGGCTGTGACTTTTTGTATTAGCTTAAGATGGACTTGCCAGAGTTAATAGCCAGCATTCATTTTTTTCTCTATTTGGTCATAGTTTTCTACAGTTGTTCATTTAATGTTTTCTGTGGGCAAGCTATTCACGGTCTACTGGATACTTTGACTCAAGAAGAATAAAAAAAGTAAAATAACTTCATGGTGAAGCATTTATGAACAAAGAGACTTCTCAGCCAGTATATAGTGTACATTGCTATTATGTTTTAGTTCAGATTTTATACCACCTCTCTTGTCAGATCAAACTAGTCTGCAAATAGCTGGATGAAATCAAGATTCATTGCCTTTTCAGTCTGTAAGGGTTTGGCTGAAGGACTGAAACCACAACACCCAAATTGAAACCCTTCCCTAGATCTTGAGCAAATTAAATTCATAGTTACCTGAGTGGATTTTTGTCTTAATGACAGTCACATAGAGATCTCAAGATCTGACTCTGCATGAATACAGAGAATTACAGGCACCATTAATGAAATTCCTGGCTGTCTGAGTTTAACTAATTTGTGGCATCCAGTTGTGTCTGCCTCCCAATGATTCAAAAGAGAAGAGAAGTTCTATTTTCAACTGCAAAGAGAAATGCTAACTTGAGAATTTGAATGCAGCTAGCAACAAAGCTGTTGAAACACGCATTATTTCGAAACCTAGGAAATAAAGGCTAAGGAAGTAAACTGCAATAACAAAAGTAATGTTACTATGAGAAAATTAATTCCAACAGTAGTGGTTCCTCAAATAGCAAACTCTTCTTCTCTGTTCATAAGTGCTTTTTTAGCATTATCTACTTAGCAGAAAAAGAAAATTCAGAATCATGCTCAAAAGACTTCCTCTCTGTGTGTACTGTCATACGCAGTAAGCTACCAAATAACCAATCCAAGGAGCTAGGCCAAAATAATGTTCAGCTGTGGGACAGCCCAGGAACTTATCACATGGATGTGCTATACAACTCCACAACAGGTTACATGGGCTTCAGAGTTTGTTTTCCCCTCAAAATTAAAGAAATTAGGCTGAAATCAAAACAAAACAAAATACACACATCAAAAATCCAACAACAAACAGTCCAAGTTAAAATATTGGACTGCCCCATGCTAGACACTTTCTTTTATCATCTTTTATTCTTTATGTTCGTGCAAATATGTAGCGAGTCAATAACTACGACCATCCCAGCGGAGGCAGAAACTGGAATGTTTTATTTGGACTTACAGCTTGGTATTTAAGGGGTTCATGATCTACATATTCAACAGGGGCATGCATATTCATCCTATTACAATTGGGGGGTTTCACAAGAATGAGGTAAGGGAAAAACCCAGGTTGACAAATCATGAGGGTCTTACAATTACATCATAGGAAAACCCCACTTTATCTGGGGGGATTTTACGGGGAAGAAAGGTATTCAGGATTGTAAAATACACAGGATACACAAAACACAGAAGGAGAGATAAAACACAATAGATCTCCTGCACGGGTTGATGAAATCAAGGTGGGACACTCTTGGCTTGGAGAGGGCATGTCATACCCATCTATCTTGTTTGCTTCTTGCATCGAGGTTTTTTTCCCCAACTCTCGCAGATCATGGCTTTTTGCAGAGACTGCTCAAATCCCTCTCTGCAGACATTATATTTTGGAATCCAACACAAATACTTCTCAAGTATATTGAACAAAGAAAATCCAGTGTTATCTCTTTGGAAGGAAAGGTAAACATGTAGCTCCAAAAGGTGCTGTTTGATTGGCCTCTTCCACATTATGTTGCTCAGATGTCCTTTCAATGTATTATTGCTAAGCATAAAAATGTCTTAAAAAGCGAACAAGGAAAAAAACAATGTGTGTAGACCACAAACTGAATTCTACACACAAAAAAAAGCTGCTAAGATTTGATCAGTCCCAGGTTTCATGAAAGGCCCTGGTGTGAGTGTGTAGTGGTTTCCAGAACCATCTAATGTCTAGCCTTGGGTAGACTCTATTTTGCTTCCCTTCCTATTCAGGCATGCAGCCCAAAATTCTTTAGTATTCTGGTATCATCACTCTCTTTGAAAGCTTCTTTTGGTTGAATGTTTAAACGCACTAAGAGCTGATATGTATTTAAATGTTGTAATGATTCCTTAAAAATAGATTTACTCTTTTTAATCAAGGATGCAAAACAGTATTTCTATGTCTCAATGAAGCCTCTATTGAGGCAACAAATGTGTAAAAGCAGCTGAATCTACCTTTACACATCAGAGTAGTTTTTATTATTTCCTAAGGTTTTTCTTGGGAAACAATTATTTGTAGGGACGGTTCCATACCTACATACATACATATATATATATTTGTGTATATGAACATATCGTAAAAAAGATTTCAGCTAAGAAGAACGTCAACCTAGCAGCAATGTGGCTGCGGACCATGAAGAGAATGATCTTTGAGCAGGCAAAGAGAGCAAGGAGAACACTGGCAAGGAGAAGAGAACAATGCTTTTCAGAAACTTGGAACTGCTTCTACCCATTGCATTTACAAGATTCAGCACCTGTCAGAGGGAAGCCAACTAAAGTGAGATATTAGAATGCAAAAATTCTTGTTTCTTTTAGAGCAGCTATGGACTCAGTAGAGATCTTTTTCCTAAAACATTCATTTTAGCTAAAATGAATTTGTCAGTTTCAAAAACCAGTTTCCAGCTAGCTCCAGATGAAAAATAATCTTGTTTTGATTTATGTATTTAATATTTCACACCGAAAATGTAAAACTACAGCAGTTATTTTATAGTGACTGAGATCAGAAAATATAAGGGTAATTTATTGTATTTATTATTTGCCTTTATAAAACTATAAATCAACATTATTGAAAATTAAATGTATGTTAGACTGTGAGGAACTTTTGACGTATAATAATGTTTTACGTATGACCTTTGAAGATATGATGTTAGTTTGAATTATTCATTGGAACCTTGGATTTTCCTTTGACTTAATCAAATTAATAAAAGAATTTCATTTGTAAAAGCTATTAATGCTCTGCAGGAGAAAAGCAGTAGTAATGAATTTATCTTTACTAGGGTTTTGTTTTGTATAGAACTGTAAGCAAACAAAGGAAAATGCAGTAATCCTAGGATTTTTATACTTTTCTTTGTAGTAGAACCTGATTATAGGGCTACCGTTTAGGATCTGTCACTGGTCTTGTTATGAGATCTGTAGTTCAGGCATTATTTCAGATGTAAAAATTGATCTGGACAGAAACTGCAACAGAGGTCTCAGACAAAGAGCAATTTTTAAAATCAATTATTAAAAAAACACATGCATTTACATGTCAATATCCGTTTACTAAAGTAGCTTGTTTGTTTCAAGTGTTCCACTGTTCTTTCTTTCTTTCTTTAATTATGGTAATGTTTTACTGTCTTAATAAAGAAGTGATGTGAGCTACAAAACCAGCTCACCCTGTGCCACCCCAGATCCAGCTACAATATTGCCAAAATGTTTTCAAATCTGTCCTGTAGCACTTGGGCTATTCCAGTGGTAAGTTTCTTACACTTGCACATTCAGACATGTTATTTTTCTCACCTTTACACCCTACACTGAAGTCAAGTCAAATTAGCAAGTCTCTAAAATGAACCTTTAAAAGGCTCTGTAGATCCAGTCTTCTGCAGCTCTTATTAATCTTTATCATATGTTATGCTGCAAAAAAAAAAAAGAAAAAGAAAAAGAAAAAGATATAACCAGGAGTACAACATGTGACATTTTTACCCTATTTTAATGTTCAAAATATGGTCTGTATTTGGGTATTCTTTATTTTTAAAATGACTAATAAAATGAAAATGATCACATATATGATTAGAGGCAAGATTTTAAAAATATAGATGCACTGTTAAATTTAAAAATTTACACCAGGACCCATCATCATCATCATCATGGCTAGGCTTCGCGAACAAAGATTTGGGAAGGACTCTACCCATATTTGCTACAAGCTGCTGGTGGCTAAAGAGGCCAATGCAAGATAGACAAGTCTGGCTGCAAAAAGGCACAGCAGAAAGACTCCTTGGATGGTTTCAGCAAGACACGATTCTTTCTGTGTTGTCTTTTTTCCTCGAGAGTGATCCTGCATGTGTTCTCAAAGGAAGCAGCAGCGTTATAGATGGTGTGTCTCCAGACCTCCTGATTGGAGGCCAGGGTAGACCAGCGATGAAGATCAATATGGCCAAGGCTGAGATGTTGTTTCAGAGAGTCCTTGTATCTTCTCTTCGGGGCTCCTCTCTTGCAGCAGCCGGTGGCAAGTTCACCATAAAGCAAGATCTTAGGGAGGTGGTGGTCCTTCATCCTTGAGATGTGCCCTGCCCAGCACAGCTGTGTTCTCAGCAACATGGCCTCAATACTCATAACTGCTGCTTGTTCTAGAACAGACGTACTGGTCACATAATCTGACCAGTGGATGTTTAGGATTGTACGGAGACAGCGTTGATGGAAGTGTTCTAGGAGTCGCAGGTGGTGACGGTAAATGACCCATGATTCAGGTCCATATAAAAGAGTAGACAGCACAATGACCTGTTAGGGATTTTAATACTTATTAAACTAGACTATTTAGGTGCTTGAATACAGATTTAAGATGAAATCCTGGGACTGTGGAAATCAATGGGAATTTGTCACAGATTTAAACAGATCTAGGGTTTCAGTCTTCAGTCTTAAGAACCAGAATTTAAAGGTACTTCACAACTAATCATGCAGACAGAGAGTAGGATTTTCAGTAGCACCCTGTTGCTTATATTCATGTAGTATCAAGGGGAACTGAATACCCATAGGCATTTAAAAATCTCACCCCACCTCTATCAACATATTATGAATATTTTTTCACCCATAACATGATTATGGGAACTTAAGTTGTAACCACTCATTTTTTAAAAAAGTACTGATTGTGTAGACTTTGAAATATGTCATCATAAGAAGAGTTTTTCCTATTCCTCATGTGCCCTTCCTGTTGAGAAGATGAGCAGAGATTGGACAGCTTCACTGAGACAGAAACCCGTGAGATGTCTCCTCCATGCTGGACAGAAGGGATGCTGCCACAGGACGGATATATGCTCAGAATGGACCTGCAAGCCTTCCCACGCAGTGGAAAGAATTGCCTGTCTGCGACACCTGCCCTGGGTGAGTGATATTTAGCACAGCCTTTCACACTGGGCTAAGGTTTGTGCAGGCTGAAGAAGCAGAGAACTCCCAGGGTAAACTGATAGATATGCTAACCTGATGCTGGACCCACAGCTCTGGAGTCACAGCAGGCTGGATGAGTGGTTTGGATCACCAACTGGAACAGCCAGCTGGTGTGGGGAATTAGCACTGAACAGGTGTTATGGGAGCTGTGCCTTTGATCTTGCACTATATTCAGAATTTAAGCTATTTTTTTTTATTAGAGCATGGGGGAAGTCCCTTCTGGATCTTGGCTAGAATGCAGTTTGAGACTGTTTTCTGTGATTTGGGCTTTCTGTTTAAGGCAGGTTTAGACACATTGTGTTGTTACTGTGTTTTTATGGAAAAATGACCTTTAATTGTCTGTCTTCTCAATCTCTGTGTTGTTCCTTCCCTTCAGAAGGCAGTAGCACTTCTCCGTGGGAGGTGGTTATGCTTAAACCCATTCTTACCACTCCCAGAAGTTATGCAAGAGAGTCCAAAGAAAACTGATGTTCCCCACCGTTAGACCCTGGTCTGCAGTTTTGGAGTTTCAAAGCTACAGTAAATTTAGTTTTGTGGCTGCATAGAGAAAACTGGACAGAGGAAGAAATGGGTTCACTGAATGCTTTCCTGTGCCCTAATTGGCTTCAGTAGAAGACAAATTGTTCCTTAGAGATGATTTGTTAGCTGTCCTTCATCATATCATCAGTTGCACTCAAATGTAAGCTTCCTTTTGGCACAAACTCCATGCTGCAATCTCTTAGCTGATAATTAAAGTCATATTTTGGAAAAATTTCCACTAGTTGCAGCACGTTTTATAGTTTTAAGGGACTTATTTCAACTTATGATCTTGGCATGGCTGCTGAAAAACAGAAGGAAATGGATGGTTCTCTACCATCTTCCCAGTAATTTAGAACCATTGATGAACATTAGTTCAAATTGTAGTGAGTATTGGGTAATATATGTTGCTTTTAATGCAAATTAGAAAAATAATACATCTTCTAGGCTAGCCATCACATTTCTTTTTATATAAATCATGTTTCTTGTACTTAAAAGGGTTTTTATAAGACAAGATTGCATGGACACCTCATAGCAACTTTCCAGTATCTAAAGGGGAGCCTACAGGGAACCCAGAAAGGGACTCTTTATCAGGAACTGTAGTGATAGAACAAGGGGTAAAGGGTACAAATTGAAAAAGGGGAAATTTATGTTAGATATTAGGAAGAAACTCTTTACTGTGAGGATGGTAAGATACTGGAACAGGTTGCCCAGAGAGTTTGCAGATGTCCCAAAACAGGCAGTGTTCAAAGCTGGGTTAAGAAGGGCCTTGAGGAACCTGGTCTAGTGGGAGGTGTCCCTGCACATGACAGGAGGGTTTGGGACTAGATGATCTTTAAGGTCCGTTTCAACTGCTTAACATTCTATGATTCAATTATTTCTGTACAAAAAAAAAAAGATATATTGATATATTTAGAGTGGAGTACATAATCCATCTCTACAGCTCTCACATGGAGTCTTGAAATGGGAGTGTGAACAAGCAGAATTTAGTCTAAGTTTCCTGGGAAGTGGGCAGAACTGAGTGCTCAAAAGGTGCAATATGTAAGGGTCTGTCTCTCCTAGAAAAACACGTGGTCCTGGGGTCCACTGGTGGAAAACTATCTGGCTTTGTTTTCCCATTCAGTTATAGATGGTGCCTTGCATGCTGACTCAAGTAGAGTTGTAGCAGTCCAGGCTGAGAGACAAGTCTTCCATTTCTTCTCATGCCTACCTCCTCTGTCAGCACAAGTGAAACAAGAAAGAGCCCATGATGGGTTTATCTCCCTTTTCCTGGCAATATGCTGACTAAAAAACTTTTTTTACCTTCACTTTTTCTTTGTTTCATTCTTCACTATTTAGCATCATCTTGAAATGTTGTCTTTCAGCTGCTTCTGATGCAGTAAGTAACAAACTGCTCTTGTTTTTCTTTTTCCTTCTTGCAGTTCAGTAGCCTCCTGAGCATTAACCGTGCTGCTCAGTTTGTTATTTGATTTAGACTTGGAAATCTTTGCACAAAATGAGAGGGAAAATAGCCAAGTCTGAAAGGGCCTTGAAAAATTATAAGGTCAAGGTACTACTCAATGTCCCCCAAAGATGGCCAATTCAACAGAGAAAAAGAAACACTTTTTTTCCCCATCTTGCACTTAGTTCTTATTAGTGTAGGATACTGTTGACACCTAGAAATCACTGGCAATTTGGGATTAAACAGCTAAATTGATATGGTATAAATGGATATAAATATAAAACACAATTCAAAACCCAGGGACTTTTATATTCACAGAGAATCTTATACTTCAGGGTTTGTCTCTGGATATCTAGGCTAGAATAAAACCTTGATGGCTAGGAGAGAGTGAAGAAGGTGCTCTGTCATGGGCAGAGGTATTCTAGCAACTGCCTGCCTCTGAAGCTTCTGATATTAGCTACTACTAGAGATAGAATATTGGAGTAAATAGACCACATTTTGGTATTTTGTGAGAAAGCTTCGAGATTATTGTGATATATGACAACTTGATTAAATGCAGCTGTATCTAAATAATTAAATCTTCAGCATAAAAGAAACATTCACTTTCATGCAGTTCTTTGAACAACATTTTTTTCCTTTTTCTTCCTCCAAATACAGAGAGATAAGTAGAACCATTTGGTTAACCACTACAACTAGTCACTGTTACACTGAAAGAATTATGTGTTAGTGCCACGCCCTAACTCCATGGGTGGAGTCCCCTTTGTCTAATATAATACTAGTATTATCATAATAGTAATGTCATAAAATGTTTTCCTATCAATGAGTTGGAGACAAATTTTCTACAGGATCCAGAACTGATTCCTTACCTTTTTTTTTTCTCAACACCAGGTAATTGGATGACTTTTTTGTGAATGGCTTCTGAAATTAGTCAGCATTACTTAAGCAAGAGCATGCCACACTTTCATTCCGTGGGGGGGGGGGGGAAAGCTAAATTCCTTTAAAGTGCTTGATGAAGCAACAAAGTGAGGAAACTCCTAATTGCCTCTCTCAGCTAGTCCAAGCATGCTTTGGCATTTCAGCATGCAGTTTGCATTAAACACGGTTCCAAGACCTCAGACTACATGGAGGGAGTCACAGGCTCTTTGTGTATATATATGCTTTACAAGCAACTATTGAGTAGCTTTGTTGTGGCTTCATGCCCTTTCCCCCCACCCCCCGCACACCCCCCCATAGCAAAGGGAATATTTTCAAGTACACACTGAAACAGAGTGACTAGTTGTAAAAACTAGCAGTGGTTTGTTTTTATCATTTTGCCCACAAAGTAGTCTTAACCGTAGCTACTTTGCTTTTAATGTAGGGGAAGGAGCATGGTAGGCTTGCATGACTGTGCTTCATTAAGGCTCACAGAAGAAGAAATTCCAAGCAGATTATGGAGCCTGGGACTGTGCTATGGGTATTGTTCACTCAGGCTACTGAAACATTACTTCTGGGGAGAGTACTAGTGACTGTGTCCTGCAATCACAAGGCTGATCTCCTCCCTATAGAAGTTTTCCCTACTGTATTCTGACCTGTGCGAGCTACCCAAATATGCAATGCAAATGAATAAAGAATGTAGCACCTGATCTCAGGCTGTTTTGGAGTTCAGGTGAGACAAAGAACTTCCTACTGCCTTTCTGCACCAGCTAATTTTAACTTGTTAAGTGTCTAAAGAGGAAAATTCACGCACATTTCTTGGAAAGCAGACTACGCTTTTTGACAGCAGCTCTGGAGTAAACAACTAGTCATAGAATGGCACTGAGAGAGCAGTATTGGGCAGGCAAATCTAACTGCAGCGTAGGTGAGAGGTGAGATATGTAGGAGCAGAAGACATGACCTAGCCAATAACCCTATGTGTGTGTTATCCATCGGTCCATTTGTTTGTTCTTCTTTATTTATGTTTATTTATGTTCTTCTATATTACATGCCATACTTCCATGGCAGAGGGATAATGAAATCCTTATGTTGGATTGACTGGTTCAAGGAAAGCATGAAAGAGATCTAAAATTGTTCTTAACCAGAGTCTCATAACAGAAAGACAAAAACTCCTACTGCTCCCTTGCAGGGTCCCTCTTGGCAGAACATTAGGAGAAAAGTTCTTCACCAGGATATGTCTGTGCACAGTAGTGCTTCTTACCACACATTAGGCAGATTTTGCTGAATTTGGTCTTTCCTAAGACATCAATGGATATAAAAATATGGTGGAGTGGACTGGCAGCTCTTAGAAATTTGTTTCCTAAACAGGCAGAGACAGTTTGCTAACTTATACAGCTTCAGTGAACAAACATGCAGTGTTATTGATTAAAACCCAAGTATAATATACTTGACTAGAGTTTTTGTAAATTTCACTTCTCTTTTGTTTCACTTTAACCTTAGAAAGATATACAAAAAATGCTATTTTAGGCACAGTCTTTGTTCCTTAAGGGTACAAAGAGAAAGTTCTCTTCTTTGGCCTGATGTTAAATTTCCAGAAGGGTATAATTTTATCTGAGCTGCCAGATTAAATTACTGATAATCCATTAATATTATTAAGTAAGCAAGCAAATACCTCAGTAATAATCCTGATTGTGTTTATTGCCTTCTGAGCTCAGTAAGTCAGGTTTGTTTATATCACGTACAAAAATATTTGGTCAATAAGTAAACTCTGTTAAATTATTATTTAGGAACAAGTAGTTCTCAAATTGTTTATTTTTCAAAGCTAGGCTCTTTTACTTACTTACAGAATTAGTGCCAAGAAAGACAGGCAGATCAGAAGAATGAGTGCCTGTCACTGGCAGCAACAAAGATGCTGCCAGAAAAGATTCACATTTATAAACCTGTACTTGTTCATATAGGGCGAAGTCTGGTTTTCTGTTTGATAATGCATGTTGAGAAATGGGCAGGAAAAAATATTCTTCCTTTCTCTCAATTTTCTTCAAATTTATTTATTTTAGTTTATTTTTTTTTAAAAAATTGAGCTTTATGGATGGCTGCAGTGGACTGGCAAGGCAGATACCATCGTGCAGCCTGTAAGACTAAATGCTGCTGCAGAAGGCAGAGGAGTAGGGAGGACTCCTTCTGTTTTTCTTTCATTTAGATTCGTTGCATGTTTACCAAGGTGAAAGGATTAGTGCCTTGTAGATCATTTGCTTTCATAAGCTCTAAACTAGAGTAGAAAAAGTTTCATGTCTTGATTCTTTTCCAACAGCTTGCTCTTTCTCAGCAAGGCATATAGGAGCAAGCTGAGACATATTGATTGCCAGCAGACTCTTCCAACAAAATTGCGCTGTCTGAATCAGTTAAATGGGTGGGAAGAGATAACTTCTGCCAGTTTTCTCCCATCATCTCTCCTAGCATGTGGTGAAACACCCAGGGCATTCCTTAGGGTTTTATAATCAAGACGAAATGCTCCAGATTTCTCTATTCAAATAATGCCAAAACTCTAACCCAAATGTAGCTGTACATCACATAGCTTGTAGCCTTTTTTCAGTTATATATAGATTTACTGTGAAATATTGATTCTCTTCACGTTTCATGGAGGGGAAAAAAAAAATTTAAAACCAGTGAGGAAATAGGAGCTTTTGGATTCGTATTGCCCCTATTTAAGTCTAATGTGAAGGGTGAGTAATTAGGTTTAAATCTTTGTGCTTCTGAAACATACTTCTGGTAGGATGTGTGTCTGATAGCAATGAAAAAAACCCCAACAAACAGTTATAATTAAAAAATATCTGAGTCACACAAAGCTGATTCCGTCCAGAATACACTGAACCCCAGAGCAGCAAACTTAAAACTAGTTAAATTTAACCAGATTGCTTTACCTAATATTTTCATAATAATACCACAATAGTTTTCATGATGATTGTCTTAAAGTAACAGTCAGTAATGACGATTTATTTACTGTTTTGGAACAAAATATTATGGTGATACTTAAGGGTCAATAAGAGGAATCTCCTGGTTTAGTAGGGAATAATCCAATTTCCAATTCCCAGGTGGATTAACAACCTGTCTAAAGGTTGGATATTTCGCCTAAGCAAGGTTACCTGATCACTGATGAGGAAATTAGAGCCATCTCTCTGATTTTGGCACTGTATAATAGGTCAAGTTCCTCTTATTGAAAGCAAAATTAAGATTTATTGCAACCAGCTTGTCCATTGCATTTTTAGTGCTCAATGATAAAACTAATTTGTTTTTCCCTCTACTGTGGCAGAGAGAAAACCCCAATATGAGGAATCTGGAGCAAGGAACAACCTTATAAAGGCAAACCAGTGCAGAGTGCTGTTCATTAGGCTGTTTAGTCTTGGCAGCAGGGAAATAGGAGTTTCCAAGTCCTGATTACAGTTTCACTACTGACTTGTTGGGTGCCATGGGCAAATCATTGCCTGTCTGCTACTCTTTGCGTCTCTCTAGAATAGCAATAACAATGCCTAACTGTCCCTCAGTAATGTTAAGCAGATTAATTACATACCTTATTAATCTGTTGCCATAACTCAATCTGAACAGTTCTTTCCTATATCAACAGTCCCAATTCATTACCTGATTCAAACCTGGAGCAGTGCACTGAAAAATCATTGATCTCTATGATCTGTTATAAACCATCTGGTAGCTTCTCATGGGGATGTAGGATATCTGCCTCCTACTTTCTAGAGGCAAAAAAGGAAAGAGAGTGTTGCAGAAATTAATGAAAATTATTTTCAGCTTCTATAATAATGTGAGAAATATCTCTAATTAAAATTTTGGAGACGGCCAAATAAAGTGAAACAAAGAACTTTATTATCAGTGCACTGGGTGCACCGGACTCGTGACCAAGTCCGAGCACACCCCAAAAATGGGAGGGATGAGCCCTTTTAAGACCCTTTGGTTTACATAACGGCTCCCTCACTCCTCCCATGCCAAGCCTCGCTATTTTTTTCCTTAAAAGGTGATATAGTCTTCTTCTTGCAGTCCATGGGTTGTTTTAACCAACCTATCAAGTTGTTCCCCTGCTCCTGGCCGCATGGTCCCGTGGCAGTGAGCCCAGACTGGTCTTACTGTCCTCACACCGCAACTGTAAGTAAGAGTAAGTAACTGTGAGCAACCCTGTAAGCAGAACAATAAGCAGCAATAGATAACTGTAAGCAGAACAGTGAGCAGCCCACCAGTCCTCAGCCACAAAATAGCTCCCCAACTCCCCAGATAAAATGGCCTCCAGGTATCTCGGCACAAGGCAATCATGGAAACCCCTACTTGTAATAAAACTGTCTTATTAATTTCCTACAATAATGATAATGCACCTTTTCCTATCAGGAAATTCATGAGCCACAGAGGGCTCAAAGCCAGAATTTGAGTGGCATGCTTTTTCCTGTTTTGTTCCTTATTTGCTTTTTTGTGCACTCTGGTTTAAATGTGGTCATGGGAGAGCTTCCACAGCTTACCAGGTCAAAGAGTACTGGCTTTTGTCTGGTATACATCTTAGCTTCCTTGTTACTGCAGAAACCCCAGAATTAGACTAGTGTAGGAAGAGTGTTCCAAAAGCCCATGTAAATTACATTTCTGCTGAGTAAGACTAACGTAGCTGAGCCAGGACAGTGCACAATACTGTAGACACAATATGGTTCTATTTACAACTCCTCGTTGTGAAGAACACTCCCCCCCTCCGTCCCCACTTAATTCTAACTAGATTTCGTGAATCAGTGCTGCATTCTAAATAAACAGATACAATAGAGATCACATTACTGTTTTATATATAAGAATAAATATGAGTCAGCAAATACATAAACCCAGGGAGATGTTTTCTCTACAGAGAAGTTAGATGCTGCAAATACTTATTTATTTTCTCTTAGAAGATGTTAAATGGAAACTTCATGCTGACAGTTATTTGCATCATAGTGCAAACTGTGCTAGACTTGTTAGTGATTTAAATGTCATTACCCCATTACTAAGGTGACAATGTCTCTCCAGGTGTTGAAATTTCAGGATAGTTGATTTTCCAGAGTTATTCAGCAAATATTGAAGCATAGTCCTGTATTTTAATCTCCATATTTTTCTTTCATTGACTGTGAAGGTAGTCTTTAATCTGTAAATCGATATGCTGCGGTTTTGTTGGTTCCACAGTCAGGAGACTGAAACAAAAGATGTGAAGTTACCCCATTTATCTTAATAGGCTGTTAATGACTTCAAAGGCTGGTTGTGACCATTTAAATGTGAATGCCATTAATCAACAGGATAAGCACAAACAACCATTTTGAATCCGGGAAATGTAATTGCATAGGGCAGAGGGGTCCAATTTTGGTTTCTGAATGAAGACGTGTGTTTACACACAAAAAAAGCAGGGCTTGAAATGCCTACTTCTGTTCTTTGACAAAATTAAGGGGAAAATAACACCTAGCTAATGCTTCACTGTGGTTCTAGTATTGCTACCACAATTACAAATTAGGTAGTTGCAGGAAATGAGTAACTCTCAGCAGTCCTGTCATTTTGATTATTGCTAGAAGACAGCAACTTACAAAACTGAATTTCCTTCCAAACAGTTCTTCTGTGTACTTGGATCTCAAAGCTCAACTTAATAGCTAACTTCTCCACAGACCTTTTTTGGGATTGGTAGAGAAGATTTTACTAGCCTTTATTTTTAGTAGTTTTTTTGTGTCATATAGGTTCAGTCACTCCAAGCTGTCCTATCTTTGCAACATCTTATGATTTGGGGAGGGGAGAAGGATGATGCTGACATTGTCTCTTTGAGAATTTGGATACTGAGGGTGTACCAGTGCTTACTTTTCAAGAGTAACAGTATTTGAAAGGTTTTGAGGAAGGCGGTAGAATTCGGCAGCTATGATGTTATGGTTGCTCAATGGATTTATTGTGACTATTCCATTCTATTTTTACAGAATCACAGAATAGTTAGTGTTGGAAGGGACTTCTGGAGACCATCTAATCCAACCCCCTCCATTTTGTTCTTCTCCCACCTTATGCTGTTTCCTGGGTTGTCTTTGCTGGAAAAGGGCCCATTCCCCTGAGGTTCACTGATACAGGGAGGAGGGAATTGACAGATCACTAGTTGTGTCACTAGTAAAAACAACTAGATATTTCATCCTTTTTCCTGCCTTGTCTTTTTCTGTGTAATCTTGATTGAATCATGTAACTATTTATCTAACTATTGTATCTAAACATAAAACATCTCTCATAGTTTCAATATTCTGCAGAGCCAGAGCCTTTTTAAAGGAACAGTATTAAAATTTATATTAACTGTAGGTGATGTGGAGTGCATTTTGTGTGCAATTTAGGGAGAAGAGCAAGAAAAAGCAGAATCACTTATACTGCACAGATGATAAGGGAGGATTGCCATATGAAGTGATGCTGGTGGAGTGGGGCAGAACAATGCTTGCTTTATCCTCATTAGAGAGATATTTGGAAGTGGCAGAATGTGCCGTGAGTGTTCTGCAACAACAGCTCCCAGCTCCAACCTTACTTTTTTTTTTTTTTTTAATGGACAGGATTTACTGTGGGAACTCTCCCTTCCTGAGCTCCTCAGTTTGCAAGGTAGCTGTCCTACATCGGGGCTATCCTCACCATGAAGACTGAGAGCCTCTGCCCTCTCTGTGGCTGCTTGTGCACCCTGTTCAGTGTGTACCCTCTCAGTCCCTCTCTGTCCCCCTGTCCTGACTTTTCCTCAACCTCTGGATGAAGTTTCCAACATCAGTTTTTCCAAGACACTTCCACTCTGACCTGCCTCTTGTTCCTCTTGCTGTTGTACCATTCCTGAATAAACACCTGGTATTATCTTTGGGCTGGAGCCAGGTGTATTGCATGAGGAATTTCCCTGAGGACTCTAGTGTCATCTTCCTCTTGACAGTTTTCCACCACTGTCGATATTTCTCTCCATCAGTGTGGAAGTCTAAAACCTATTGATAGGCTTTTTTGCTTTTCTGTAAACTAACTCTCAGTTTCAGTCTTATATTATACTAATCTGTCCACTTTCGATCAGTGCTTCCTACATTGCTATATTGATCTGCATGAAACTGGTGGGGAGTCCTTCCTTTTCCTTTCATTAAATGATCTGCTGAGTCCATTAGATGTTTCTGTGGGGTGTTTTCGACATAAGCAGCATGGCTGTCAATCCATAACAGGGTAGCTGGAGGACAGATACTATAAATTCAAGTTCAGGGGTTATGTGTAAGCAATTTTTTATGACTGACCTTAAGAAGTAGGAGAAGTTATAAGAAAATGATATGTTTTGTGAAACAACAACAGCAATAACAACCAAGTAAAAAGATGGTCGAGTGAAATCAGAAATTGTCTCTATAAATAAACCCCTGCAGCACTTTAATGGATAAGCAAAATAATCCACAGTTCAGCCCCAGAATCCATCTAGTCTCTGCATTCCTGCTTTTGGGGTGTTCAGCAGAGCAACTTTCTTGGGATTTTCTCTGGCTTTAACTCTCGCTAAGGTCTGCCAACCTTAAAGAGGTCTTCCACTACAGAAAAGCCTTAAAGAAGTATAATATGGCACCAAGAGCATTCATGTTGCCAGATATCATGAGGCTGGTAAAGCCAGTATAGTGTACATTCATGAGTCTCTGTTGTCTTTCCGGCCTAGCACCACACACTCTCTTATCATCCACATACTTTCATATGTCTTTACCTCCCCCACTCATGTTTTTGAAGGAGTGGAGTGAGAATATGGTCACTTGTTCTACTTGAGCTTGTCTCTGCTTGGGCTGTGGAGCACAAGACTGCCCTGACATTCCAGGAAGGTTAATCAGCCCAGCCTCAAAGCCTTTGAACTAAAGCTCCTCTACATGTTTGTTCTGAATTTAGCCTTATGGTGTTGTCAGATAGCCTTAAGGTAAAGGACAATCAAGCCGGTACAAGCTCTTGTTGAATTATAATCAGATGGAATGTATTATTACTGTGATTTTGGCTTTGCTGACACATTGGCTTTGCACACCCTAAAAACATCAAAGCTGACAAATGGGCAAGAAGCATCAGTGCCGACAGCACCACAGGAAGGAACAGAAAAAGGCCAAATTAAAGAAGTCATGAAGGAACTGGTACCAGCAAGCGAGTCAGCAAAACCCATTGTATCTCACCGGTTTCCTGCTTCAGCATTGTCCTGGAGATCTTCCTGCTTCTTACCAAGCTGGCAATAAGGTAATTTAATGATCCTACACATTACTGTTTCTCCCACCCAGGTTATGGTCCCTTGTTACTGTCCCTAGCTGCTGGGCTGTGTACATCTGTCAGTGAAAGCAAACAGGGCTTTCCACTGTGGACTGGAAGAGATATATTTTCAAATGGAAACATGGAAGGAATTTTCAAATATTTTTATCCATTATTTTGAAATGATGTGTTAGGAGTTCAGGTAGAAGAAGAACACATGGAAAAGCAGCTGAGCAGTTCTATTGTGGGCCCAAACAACAGGACGGAAATAATATGTAGTAGAGTGATAAAATAAATAAGGAAAGCATAAGTTGGAAATACATTTTCCCAAGTGGAATTGCTTCTTTTATTTTGCAAGAAAGTGGTAGAACAACAGTTTTTAATTTCCATGTCAGTCAGACAGATGCTAAAAAATTGTAGCAGCGGTTGAACAATGAGTCACTTTACTGACCAGTCTCATGAGAGTTGCCATAAATACAGCTGAGACCATCAATCAGTATTATAAAATACCATCTGTATGGCATGCACATTTATTAGACCAGATAAAATGAAACAGGACGTTGAAATTACAGATACTCACCGAAGTGCACAGGCGTAAATGTCAGACTGGGGCCTGCTTGGCAGCAGCAACTGAGTGTTCAGAATCTGGACCTTACATGATCCAGTGAGACAAGAATGCCTCTAATGTTCAAGATATCAGTATTTTAAGATGGATGCTAGCAATATTTTAAGTAATGAAAATCTTTACAGTTGTTGGAGGCTAGGGAATTGTATGCAGTTGGTCTACAAAATGTCCTGCCTTTTAGAGAAAGAAGACAATCTATATAGAAAGATCAGGCATCTCTGAGCTAAAAGTTAACCTTCTTTCAACATGCATGTGAAGAGTCTGGGGTTTATATGCAGTGAGTTCATTGTACCTCACCATGTCTGACTCAGGGTATTGGCAGCAAGAGTGAATCTGTGCCCAGTGCCTCCGCTGGTACTTCTTGGAGTCTGGAGTGCCAGTCTAGATCACCTTCAACTAGAGTCTAACTTGATATGCCGAGCTGTGAACCATAGCTTCAGAGAGTTTGGTTCATACCTGATTATGGTAACTCCAGCAGAGCAGCAGGACAAACAGCTGGAGTAGAGTACTACATAAATCGAGTTCCTATGGAAAGTCTTGCCTGTCAGTTCCCTCAGATGGGAAATAGGGAGAAAAAGAATTAATTAACACCTAACTTTTTCCTGTTTGTCTGTATAAAAATAATCAATTAACTAAAAACTGTTGAACAACTGGTCACCAGTCTGAAAAAAAGGTAGAAACAAAATTATAAAGCTCTAATGAGTTAAACATACTCAATGATAGTCACTTGTTTTCCTCTTCTTTCTCAGTTCTATAACCCCATTTTCACATTCTGGCTGAAAGAAAGTGCAAAATTAATGAACTAATGTATTTAATAAATTTATTATGAAATCATAAACGTATTAGATCGAAGTCAAGGTCCCATTATTAATCTTCAAGACAACTGATGAACACGAGTCAAGATTTCCCTGAGAGGACTTCTCTTTCTGCATTACTGACATCCTTTGGCAAACATGTTCCTTCAGAAACTATGAGCTTGTCAGCCTCAAGGGTGAAGCTCGTGGGAACTGGAGATAGGGCTTCCTTGGCACCAAGGCAAGTGGTTTGGATCTCATTATCATAGAGGAAATAAGAAAGACCACAAATCTCACTGCCTTCAGAACAATATGTAAGGCTCACTTTTTCAGCTTCGCTTTTTCAAAGTTGCAGCTAAAAATGTCCAGGAGGAAAAGACAAAGGCAAAAGGAGAAAGCAAAAATAAGGAATAGAAAGGGAGAGAAGAGAAAACATGATTGTGTCCCCAGCTGCCTGTGGAGACTAGGAAGAGAATTACATACTTGTTGTGGTTTACTCTGAATTTAGTCATAATTCGTTATGAGCTGTTTTAACAGTTGGCATGGACAATTTTATGATACTCTTAAGTAGGAAATTGAGTATAAATCCGTAGTGAATTTTCTCTTTCTTTCAGTTCCAATGTTAAACACCCTAATCACCCAGGTAATCAAAGGGGTGATTGGCAATAACAAATTAACCACTTGAGAAACTACAATTTATATATTTGTCAGTGGAGGCCGATCAATGGCACCTTTCATTTTTGGATACTTCATAATTTTTCACTGTTCTGTCACATTTCTGTATTGCCGCCACAGTAACAGTGGCATGAGCATTGTAAACCATAAGATGAATTCTTGAGCACTGTCGGTATTATCATCCTGTCTTACTGCAGTCTTTTTTTAATTACTCCAAAATGTTGGCTTTGTTTGCTGATTTAGAGATATCATTCAGCTGTCATCTCTCAGACTGAGAAGTTAGTTGAGCTACTGATAATACCTGACTCAATATCTTCTAGATTTAGTTACCAAGCATCCATAGATGCTTGGAACATATTTGTATTTCACTGTGGAGCCTGATCCAGTCATGTTCAAGATAACATGCTTGAACTAGGACCACATCCAAAAGCAGTGCAGACCTTTATCAGGGTGGCATTGCACTTATGTTAACTAAACCTGCTCTGCAGCAGGACTGATGAGTTCGGACATGATATCATGTAGTTTGTATAGAATCACGCCCTCAATGGGTGCGTCTGCTAGGCCACGTGCCCTGCCTCTGCAGATGTCTGCTGACATCTTCAAAAATATGGGCATCCTCCCATCCAACCCAACAGGTTCCTGAACTCCTGTACATGTAACTTTCTGCTTGTTGGCATATGGGCACGAGAAACACTCATGTCTCAGGTCCTTATCTTTGCTTGCTCAGTGGCCATGGCATTTCCTTCTGTCAGGAAGAGATGATTCAGCTTTCAGACATCTATGAACCTCATTCACCTGGATTAGTCTAAAAGACTGAAGATTCCTAAGGCAAGAAGATAGCTACAAAATGCTGGTGCAATTTTTGAATTGATCTATTTCATCATCACAAGGACAAACTTTCACTCTTTCTGGACATAGAGTTCTTCTGGAACAAATGTGTGCCTAGCTGAGCCAGATTTAATTTTAGACACATGTATATGTTCCCTTGAATCCATAAATTTGAATATAGCTTTTAGACCTTGTTGTATTTGAATACAGAACAATGATTATAGGTAATAGCTATTGGCTTCTATTTTTTTTTTTTTTAATTATTATGAATACAGTGAGTTGCTCCAGCGGAAAAGCAGCTTTGCAGAAAAGGGCTTGGAGGTTATGGAGGACACTAATTGGAACATGAGTGAAGAATATTTGCTTACAATAAAGAAGGCTAGTGGTATTCTGGACTGCATTAAGAAAAGCAGGCTAAGGGAGGTGACCCTTCCTGTCTGCTCAGGCCCGGTGAGGCGACACCTGGACAGAACTCTGTCCAGTGCCAGACTCTTCAGTTCAAGAGAGACATGCAAATACCGAATAAAGCCCAGTGAAGGATCAGGAAGATAAAGGAAGACCTCTCCTATGAGGGAAGGCTGAAGAAGTGGAGATTGTTCAGCCTGGAGAAGAGAAGGCTCGGGGGGGGAGCTCATCAATGTATATAAACACTTGAAGGGAGGATGCAAAGACAACAGAGCCAGGCTCTTTCCAGTGGTGCGCAGAGACAGGACCAGACATCATGAGCACATGCTGAAACACAGAAAATTCCCTCTGACTCTCAGAAAACTGTGAGAGTGACCGAGCACTGGCACAGATTGTCCAGGGAGGTGATGGATTTGCCATTGCTGGAAATGTTCAAGAACTGTCTGGACATGACCTCAGACAACTGACTCTAGCTGGCCCTGCTTGAGCTGGTGGTTTGGACCAGATGACCTCCAGAGAACTCTTCCAACCTCAAACACTCTGTGATTCTGTGTGTGTACATGTGTTACATGAATCTCACATTAAAATCAGTCAATGAATTTTCCAATGGCTCATAGTGGCCTAAAGAAAACCTCTCAAGGACTGTTTAAGTGGCTAAAAATGGTGTGATTTGCCTTGGAAGAGCAAGGTACTGTTATTAACCTACTTTCTTTCTCTGAACATAACTAACTAGTATTTCTGCATTTGTAACACAATTCCTCTAAATGGGTAGTTGTTTCTGCCAAGAATCAAGCCTTTGATGTAAAAATCTTTAGCCTTTGGAAATATGGCTTTGGTTCTGATATAAATTGAAACTGTAAGATGCAGGTAAATGATGAAACCAAGGTGTCTTGCCATAACCTGATTTTGTTTGATATTACTGTGAGCTGCTTAGGGTGATGTCTCTTATTTGCACCAAGCTTAGGAAAGATATATTAATTTTACTGTGGTGAATTTCAGGAAGTTTATCGATGTTTTTAAAAGTTGCAGTCCTAGAATTGTTTACCTGCTGTTTAAAAAGAGATAATTTCATAGTCTTGGCGAATGTTATATTTGTCTTCATCTTAAACAGAACCCTTTGGCTCCTTGTGAACCGACCTGTCATAGTTTCTCTTGTGAGGAAATCATTAGCAGAGCAGAGAGATATCATTATGGGTCTATCATTGCATCTGACTGAGCAAGGTGGGTGAGTCTGACAGAGATGGGATGGATATGTGCACAGTTCTGTTTGGGAACAGGTACCTTACAAGCAGGGACGTGATCAGTGAGTCCTTTTTTCCAAACACAGAACCTAACTGCCACCTCGTGCTGGGGTGGTTGCTTCAGTAGCCCAGTAGGCAAACCAAATTTTAGTAACAAAATATTATAGTATAGATTGGCTATAAATTTTAGAGTTGCCAGAATCATAAAAGTGACAGTAAAATTGATATTAATGTTTATCTGATTCAACATAACAAATGTCTTACTGTCTTTAAGTAAGAATATGTTTCAACATGGCAAATAAGTTTCTTATCTTAACCAGGACCAGTAAATAAATTCTTTCTTCATTTTTAGGGATTCTGTGTACGTAGAAATTCTGAGGGTAATAACAATGATAGTACTGTATTAATAGAGAGAAAAATGACAATGCCAAAGTAAATATGTCATCCTAGATGTAGGGACAGTAGCTGAAAATTGTCTCAAAACAACTAAATTTTTTCTGTTGCTCCAACTGCAGAAATAGTAAAAGCACATTGCTAAGGGAACCTCTATTAATGAGATTTGTAAGAACGCTAATAGGTAAATCTAAAATTATCAATGGTAACACAAATTAACACAACTCCAACTCATCACAATTCAGGATTATAAATACTCATAAATGCCCAGTACTCTCATAGGTGTAAGTATTTCTGAGCATATTCATATATTTAATACTTCTATCCCTATGCAAAGATAAAATAAGTCAAAATATACATCTGTCCTATACCATTTAAGGAGGCATTTCATCAGATTAGCATGCAGAGATTAAGTCTTGTCACTTAAATTATTCATCAACTTCCAAATTTATATATGTAAGTAAGGTATGCTTATACCCCAAAGTCATATATATGTTATTAAAACTTAATTTCACTTGCTGCATACAACATTATGATCTTCTTTGTTGCCTTTTTTTTTCCTGGACTTAAAGATATGAAAATGAGAAAGGAGTTTAATGTTAAAGGCATTGGAAATCAAAACAGTATTAGAAAGACAAAGTATTTAATGGGTTCATGTGGTTATAATGAGGTATATTAATGTAAATTGTATGTTGATAATATCAATTCATACAGTACTATTTTCATTATATGTTGTCGCGCTACCCAAATTGAAAGTAATCTAGTTTATAAATATCAATTGAATATCTGTGTTATTAAAATTGTCATCACTGACCTATGTTTAAACTTACTATCTGCTCAAGCTAAAGTGAGTGTTCACTTAACAGCTGTTTCAGAGCACTATATCTGATGACTTGGGATCTTTTTTAAACAGCACAAACCGAAGGGCTAATTTTAGTCCTGTTTTCTCTCTGGAAGATCATATGTATCGGGAAAAAATGTGGGAATTTTCATTTTCGAAAGACTGTAGTCTCAGTCTAGTTCTGATCTCACACAAGTCATTAATAACTTCTAAAAATATTTTAATGTTTTTCTTCCCTTGTCAATTTCAGGCTTTCTCAGAATTAGGTTCTTATTTTGAAATAAGAGGCATCTGGCTAATAATTTCACTGCAAAGGGCTTTTTCTTTTATTTTCTTTTACTACTCTTTTCCAGAAAACCTAATTTTTCTTCTGCCATCTACTCTTGTACTTTGTGCACTCCTGAATTTTTCCACTTTTGTCAAGGTCAGCACTCAAAATGTCTTCTCTCTGAACTCCTAATTCTCCTAAACATTACAAAAGATGGCAGTTTGGCTCTCAGGATCAGCAACTTTGCTCTGAGACTGCTTAGCACAATAATGCAGTAGGATGTACATAATTACTTCTTGATAATTTTGTTGAAGTGAGAGCAAGCAATATATTCCACTGTAAAATGACAAGGTTATTATGGGTGCTTTTTTTTGTCTTCCTTGAGTTTTTTAGCCCATAAATAGTTTTAAATTCTAGCTTCTCCTAAGCTCTACAGAAAAACTTGATGCCTAAATGGAGATCTAAAGATATTGTGAGGACTGCCAGTCAATGTGTGATATCCTCAGACCACCACCCATGTACCTCACACATCTGCAGGAATCTCAACAGCACATAGATGCACACAGAAACTATTTCAATAATTTTCTTTGACTGTCTTTATTTCTGCTAAGGTTCTTTAAGCACTGCACGCCAGCAGCACTGAATCAGGAAAGAGCAAAGGGGAAACTGGTAATGAGATACAGCAAGAAAACCCACAATCAGCACCAGCTGTTCCCCAATTAAACTCAACAGTTCACAGGTGTTCTCAAGAGGATACACAGTTTTGCCTATGCCAAGGTACCTTTCTAAATAACCTTTATGAGAACAACACAAAATGAATTTTATTTTATTGGCCACTTTAAATATTTTAAAGCTTTAAAAATTTTATATGTAAAAAATAACAATTTTACAAACTAAAGTTTCTCCCTCTCTATTTTTGACATCTTAACCAAAACAAAAACTGTCAGAGTTAATAGCTGAAATGTCTTGTCTCTTGTCAGTTACATTCTTGTTTTGGCTGCCATTCTCAGTTAAAACCTTTCTAAGCAGGTTTTATGACCATTGCCTTGTACTTATAAGTGTAAGTCCTAAAAGCTCAAAATCCAGGTGGACATTAGGGCAGTGAATGAATATGACTTAAATTGATGTGATTACCTGTGTCCAGATACAGCCTGATTTTTGAAACAACAAATTCATGAACAGTACAATCCTGTCAAGACCTCTGCATGTGGGCACTACTAATGATTTAGCAAGTGTGTATTGATACTACTTTGTGATATGCATATTTTGTTGTTACACAAGGTCTCTGGGGCTGGCACTTTAATAGCCTTAGTTAGCCTCCTAAAGCATGAAAACCAACAGCAAGAATCAGAGAGAAAACTGATAATTCTGCTATCTTCTATTCATTCCTTTCAAGTAAAACCTTCAAAGTATTTTAATTTATGTATGGGTAGACATTGATTTGAGGGTTATAATATAAAGTTATGGGCTTTTAAGACTATGAGGATTTTGCATTTGATCCACATGGTCGGATATTCACAATCGTGTATTCCTAAACCAAAACAAATTTAAATGTGAAGTTATGATTGCTTCCTTTTGTCGTCCAAAATTGCCTTACAAAGTTCCTTGACAATTACAGTATTTTGGCTGTCAACTAGGTGTTTAGGCCATGGCTGGGATGTTGGAAGGCCCAGGGGAGCCTTATCTCTGCAGTGTAAATGAGATGCATGTGATGTCAGGGCTTCAAAGGTTAAACTTGAGCTACAAGGCAACAGAGACCAGTTCTCAGATTTAACCCACAGGGAAACACTCGTGATGTTCTCTGCCTCCAATTTATTTTAATAACACTTAATAATACTACTAACCAAAGTAATGCCTTTCATGCAAAGTTCTCAAAGCACTTTCTGCATAGGAATTAATTTTCACCGCACCCTAATGAGAAAGACAAGCAGTAATTTACCTGTTTGCAATTTCTCTTTATTAAACTTACCTTTAGTCTAATATTAAAAGCTTTAAGAGAAATAGGAGTTTATATTTTTATATTCAAATTTTCACTAGCTCTGAACGGAGTATTGTCCTGATGTACCTTTGTGTCTGGAAATTAAGATGAGTCTTTTCTAGGAATAACCAGAGAAAAACTTTATGACAACACTGACAGAAAGAAAAAAACCCAATAATGAAATACATGACAAAATGGAGCAGAAGCATTTGGGGCTTAGATGCTTACAGTTTCTTTCTCTATTTTCTTTTTCTTTTTTATTTTACTTTCAGAATAAATGTTTTTTGAAGTCTTTCCATGCTGAGCTTCAGAAGTAGCTCAGTTTAAAGACATGTTTTTCAGTGAAAATATTCATGTAATTGAAAACATTTCAAAAATATAGTACTGGATATTTAAAATCCTGATGTGATACACGCAGAGCACAAAGTAGTAACAGTAGGCTAACAAATATGCAGCCTATTTGCAAAGGTGAAAGAACAACCGTCACAATTTAGGGGAAGATTATTGTGGCTTCTTGTCACTTTTTCTTTCTTTTTTCTCTCTCATTTTTTGCCTCTAGTCACAGCAGGATAACATCTGTTCTCAGATAGGATACAGAATTTTGGCCTATATTACATGTATACAAAACCCATTCATGCAGGGGTTGGTATTCCCAGGCGAAGTACCTTTCCTTGAACAGAAAGTCAGACTGCTTACTGTCATTGTGGGGTAGACCTATGTGTGGGGTTTCGAGGTAAAATACAAATTACTGAAACAATTGCTATGTAGACCCTCAGAGGAATTATTGTACTCTTTTCCCTGAGTGATACTGGTTACTGCTTTGTCAGGAAGAAAGCAGGACTTAGTAGTCAAGATATTTTTTTTTTATTTTATCCCTGCTTATGAGTAAACTTCACCTCTTGTCTATTCGCTATGTCATCAGTCTACCCTGAGCTATCCTATAGCTGCCATATATTACATCTGAATTATAGGTTTGAGGATTATAGCCATGATTGTTATTCTCTGAATTAAAGGAGATTTAAAGAAGGCTCTGTGGCCAAGAAAGAAAGAGTTTGCTGTGGAAAGAAAGAAACAAAATGTTGAGGCTTGTTGTTTATTCAAGCTAAATAAAATTTCCCACATCTCTGGATGTTAGTTCACCAATGATTTGTGGTATTATAATAAAGTAATTTATTGTACCTATGCACAAAACTCAAGCTGGACCAGCAGTAGTGTGGTCCCCTCTTGGCTCTTCAGTTGATGAAAGAGGAGGCTGGTGGACAAGCAAATGGTTTCTAATTTGGTGAGAACCTAGACCAGAGAACCTAGAAAGGACATGCAAGGGAAAAGGGCTGTGGTTAGGAGAATATCAGACCCAGTAACAGAAGCACCAAATTGTGTCTCAGCTGGGCTGCTCATTACCCAGTGTTTTTCATTTGCTGGCTCTTCCTATCCATCATTCAGAGCATTAGTTTTTTCTGTTATTTCATGTTAAATGTTTTTTGTTTTGTTTTGTTTTGATTTCTTGCCCTTGTATGTCAATAAAATCCAGCAATGACTAGTGAAAGTCATTGCTGACTTCCCCGTGGATTACTGTTTTTAATGTGAATATACAGTGGAACTGGATAAAATTTATGCCATTGAAGAGACCCTCATCACTGCTTCCTGATTCTCTTCAGGTACTCTGCATGGGAGAGAATTTCCCCGACAGTCCTGTGATGCATATAGTTACAATGTGCACATGAGTATATTCAGCTGGCGTAGTTTTTCCAAGAAGAAGCAGGAAGAAAGGGTTTCCGTGGAAATTGGCTGGGCCCTAAAAGATGTTATCCTGCTTCATTAAGTGTGAGGTTTTATTCAGGTTTCATTGCAGAAATTCCTTATAGCCTGTGTTAGATGAAAATGGATAATCATAACTAATGATCCCTCCTGTCCTTAAAAATCTATGCATTTACAATAATACAATAAGGTTGTATACACCTGAACAGATCCTTTAACATGATCCAGGTCTCAAGGAGCATGAGTTACTGAGTACTTGTGCTTTTGGGTTTTACTCTTTCTTCCTGGTAACTGTTTCTTAGAAGTCTGAAAACCCCATTTAATTCCCTGCTGCTTATTTCCTTTTCGGTTTGGCAGGCATTCAGTCTTTTCTTCTATTCGTTTGCATACAAGTATGCAGAGCTACAAGCGCACACACAAACTACATGTCACTTAAAATAGTAAAACAAGATTAAGTAATACGGTTGCTCTTTCTTAATAGAATTGTAGATGCAGAGATTGCTAAACTGAAGTGCTAAATGCAACCAGAATCAAATTTTTGCTTTTCTTCCTTTTTCTCCTGGGGAACATATGGATAGTGATCAAATTAGGCTCCCTGACATGGCTAAGTGTCGGTCAGTCACAGGGAGTTTGCCCTTCCTTTGCTACCAGGTAAGAAACGCAATGATTATCCAGGTGCCATCTCCACATGTTCCAAGTAGATGGAGGCACAGAAATCTAAACTGGATGAGTGTTTGATGCACAGTTGGTGCAAAGCTTTTGGCCTGTTTTGAGCTCAGCTGTGGGATCTTTCATTTGCCCCTTGCTCTTTGTCAGTCTCAAAGAGTAGCAGTAAGATTTTACTCTATATGTTCAAAATGGCGTGAAATTGTGGGCGTTTCTTTTGTTAGTTTGTTTGTTTGTTTTTCCTTTTTATAGCAGTCCTTTGGTTCTCACACATTTTCTTTAATATGAGCTGTGCTTCTTTGTGGACTACAAATCCCCAGATCTGAAGTCCTTAGTTGTGAAAGACTTGTACTTTCCTGTGGGCAAGTAGTTACTTCAATTGCATTGCTTTTCAGTCTTCTTTTTGCTTTGTTTGTGTGTGTTTACTGTAAAAATACAAAAAAACATATTGTGTGATACAGGTCACAAAAGACAAAGTTTATTCCCTTCCATCCTCTTTGCCTGTATTTGGAATGAATGTTGGCATTTCCAATTCAGACACTAGAGCATGGACTTGACTCTTCATAGCTGCATATCAAGACAGTGGTGTTATGATCTGAACATATAATAAATCTCTCATCTCTGTTTACAGTTCTTAAGATTTTAGATATTTTTAGATTGTATCCAATGGCCAAGACTATCCTTAAGCCCATTCTTCTCCTTGATGTTTGTGGCATAATTGGATGACTCATTTAAATGAGAATCAGATGCTATTAGCTTGTTCTTCTAATGGAACCTGTTGCACATGGAAGGTTAAGCTATGGAATTTTTCTTATGGTTGAAAATTGCATGACTATTGCGAAGGAAATAATGGTGTCCTTGATACTTCTTTTCATCTTTGTTGTTAAAAGGAATCAGATCCATCTGTAAATTAACTATAATTCACAGAATTTTATGTAAATCTTCCATAATGCTTGCACTGAGAAAAAAAAGTAAAATGTATATAGTAATGTACATGTATATGCACGTTTAAAAATAGTTCTGTATGATGACAGGGAAGCTCAACACATGGGGCTGTATTTATCAACATCTTTTGCAGAATTTCCTGTTGTCACGCTTCAGCATGAGTGGGGATCTTCCTAGGAAGCCTCAAGTACAGTGAGGTGGCAAAATTCCTTTGGACTCCTGTGAAGGTCTCTCCACATTGACAGATCAGAACTGGAGACAGATGTATGTGAGAAAGTACCTGGCTGCGATTTACAGCACCCTTCTCTCCATTTGGCATTGTACTCATGTAGTGTTTTTGGTTTTATCTGCCTCTGTTTAAAAATGAAACACAGTTTTGGGAAAAGTAACTTAATGCTGACATTGTTTTCTACATCTCACATAATTCCTTTAAGTTTATTTTTTTTCATTTTTAATTCAGTGCATTAGCAGCAGAAATAATAAAGGTGAAATCCTAGATCTTTATTTAGACTTCAGCAGCTTCCTGAAAGCATTTATAGACACGACTGTAATGCAAATAAAATTGTAAAGTTGTAGAAAGGTGTGCTTGCTGCTTTCTTAGCACAGCCAAAAGATGCCATCTTAGAGTCCCCAACCACTTTTGACTGAGCAAATTTATTTTTATAGATCACTTGAATTGATTAACCCACAGAAGCATACCTCAGTAAGACATTTATATGGACTGTATCATAATCCTAGTTCCTTTTGAATGACACAGCTTCACACCATCATAAAAATTAGATAAGAACTACGAATCTCTGAAATGCTCATAAAAAGTAAGAAATACAAGCTCACTTGGCTTATTATTTTATTATGAATTCAGATCAGATTTTAACCAAGCTTAGCATAGGTTCATGACTTCTTCCGGTGAAACTGATGGTTTGGGGCTCTGCATTGAAGAGAAGACTGAGGAAAGACCTCATCGCAGTTACAACTTCCTCATAAAGGGAAGAGGATGGGCAGGCACTGATCTCTTCTCTGTGGCATCCTGTGACAGGACCCCAGGGAATGGCCTGAAGTTGTGTCAGGAGAGGTTTAGTTTGATATTAGAAAAAGGTTCTTTGCCAAGAGGGTGGTTGGGTGCTGGAACAGGCTCCCCAGGTCACAGCACCCAACCTGACAGAGTTCAAGAAGTGTTTGGATGATAGTCTCAGGCACGTGGTGTGACTCCTGGGGATGGTCCTGTGCAGGGCCAGGAGTTGGACTTGATGATCCTTGTGGGTCCCTTCCAACTCAGCATATTCTGTGATTCTGTGAGATAGTCAAGGTGCAGGTATATTTGTATAATGATTCTTCTTTGTGTTCTTACTACATGTTTCATTTTTCCTCCATCATAGCATCATGGATGAGCTGCAAATGTGAGATTTTAAATTTGAATCTGTCACAGTGAGAAGATACTTATCTATGTGAGTCAAATGAGGAAAAGTGCTCCTTAAGTCCACACATTATAGTGCTGGTGACTTATAAAGGTACATTTGAATTTTGATTTTATGTGTATTTCAGCTGTAAGTTATGGATTAAAAGTTGGTAATTCCCACAGGAAAAAAATGCTGATTTAATATACAACAAAAATGAAGTAAAAACATGCCATTTTAATTTTCAAATTAAGGTATTCGGAATTTGGAGACTCTTCAAAGTCTTAAAAACATAATTTTTTAACAGTGTAGGTGTGTCATAGCTCACACATTGATGAATGCTTTCTATCAAGTGTGTTTTACCTTTTAGTCTCTCCTTTTCTATTGTTTTTTTATATTGGTTGAATAACTTCCTAAAAATTTTGCAGTCTCCCCTATTCATTCTTCTCTGAATGAAAGGATTAATGTGTCTGCACTACTTGAGTAAGTGCAAGGAAGATTGGGCTTCTTTTTTCTTTACACAGTATCAGGGAATTGTAATGACTTCAGTATATTTGAATGTGTGTATTCTTATTTAATGCTTGTAAACAAATTTCTTCTCTGTGAAGAAAAGACAGTAAAGGTTCAAGTATGACTTTTAATCACTGGATTATTCTGTTTGTAGAAACACATGTAACCAAATCCTTACAGTGTGCTGTAAGCCTAAGACGCTGGTGGCTCTGTGGTAACTGGTGCCCTTGTGCTCTTTTAATTGTGCCTTTGTCACAGAGTGCAGGTGGACTGTGGGACGGGACTGGTCAGTCAAGTGACTGGCACATTATAGTTCACTATTTAGTTGGTGTCTGCCCTTTTATGTGTTATTTTCCCTCCAAAGCATGAGAAGACCAAGTGGCAGAACCACTTAGACGTGTCAATGTAGTACAGTGCAGTGCCCCACAATGACATCCTGAAAGAACTCACTGGGAGTCTGGAAGCCACAGCCTCACACTTGTGCAGTGCCCTGCCTTGGCACGTAGAGCCTGCCCCTGGGAGCAGCTCGTTAGCCCCTACAAACCCCAGCTAATGCAGCTGGTCTGCTGCCAGCCTCCAGCTGGCATCCTTAGGGGGCTAGGAGAAGGAACCTGGCCTGGCACTGCGGTTTGTTATATAGACACATCCCAACCAAGAATCTGTAATGTAGTTGTGATCTGTGTCTCTATTAGAAAGTAAAATCTCTTGTTCTGTATAGTACCATTTTTGGGAATGTCTTAGACACAACTATATCTTTGATTACCACTTTTTTTATGTGTTTATTTTCAGAAAATCTCAGGAGCCTGGTTAGCCAAATCTCTCTACCCTGTTGAAAATTATAAACCCAAGTAAAGAGGAGACAAAACACTGTAGAGAACCAACCCCTCACTGTACTGATGTATTGATGATTATTTAAGTCTTATGCCATATAACTGTGCTTTTTAAAATTGAAGAATTTGACCTTCTGGTTATGTTATTGACATGAAATATGGCTTATTAAAAAAAATATTAAAATAAGTAACTGGAGACACAGCTGCTGACTTTGCCAGAAAAATGTTGTGCTAATATGTCCTTCCTGTCAGCCTCTGAAAAGAGCGGAGAAGGTGAAGGAAGGCTAAGAAGAAAGGGAAAAACAAGAGAAGAGGAGATATTTGAGCTTAATATCTTCAGGATCACAATTTTTAAAAGAATTTCCACACAGCACTTGTGTCATGGCACAGCACTTGTGTCAGGACACTGATAAAAATGGTCAGCAGACCACCTGATATTGACTGGACTAGGCACAGAGCTGAGTGGAGAAAGAACAGCATGGGTGCATGTCTGAGATTTGTACCCTGTCCTTTTCTTTTGGTGGCAGGAGGAGATTCAGGAGATAAGAAGTGGGAGATGAGTCAATCAATGAAAAATGATTTGTGGCAACCCCACCAAAAGACAAAATAATTTGCTGTAGATGCGTGGAGTGGCTGTTTCTACTCGTTGATTGAGTGTACATGTATGGTTGAGTGAATGTTTAAATGTAATACTGAGACTTGAGGAAAAGTGTTAATAACTTTACAGGAGTAAAGGGCAGATCTTTCCTCCTGCTCCCAGATGCTTTATCCTTCCTCTCTACCTGTCTTATTGGATCATGCATGGACTGGGAAAAAAGTAATTGTTTTTGAAGTGCCTAGAAGATACATTAAGAGCAGATACTGGCAGCATGATGCCAGTCTCCCCCCACCCCCTGAATATTCCAAGGGAGCATCTAAGCAATGAAGAAGAACTTCACATCATCTAGTAAAAGTCTATTTGAAAGCCAAATAGCATAAAAGCATGCAAACATAATGTAACTTCCAAAAATGAAAAAAAATTGCATGCTAGTAAACACGTAAGCATTCAAATTAAAAATTAACTGTCTACTTAAACTACATGATTTTGCAGAAATAAGTTTAGTAAATATATTGGAAAAAAATTTTCTGCACATTACAAATATATTCTGGTAAAAAATATAAATTTTTTCAGGCTTAGAAAGCTTCTGTTGGAATAGATAATTTAACTAACTATAGAGAAGAATTAGAGAGAAACTTCTGGTTTATTTTAGCGCAATCACCCTTTGACTACTGGCATAATTTCACTGTTGTATCAAAAAAACCTGTTGTGAATTTTTAATCTGGGGAAAACAAGTTCAGTTTTATTTTACTTGGAGAAGACCCTTTTTGGTGTTGCCTTTCAGTAAGGTCTGAGAGCAACACTACTGTGGAGAGACTGCTAATCTGTGATCCTGCAGTCTCAGACAACTCAGATGTTACAGGTTTCCTATGTTCTTTGAATGCATTGCAACCCTACCCATACATCCTCTAGATGTAGATCCTCTACATCCCATATTTCATTCACTGTAAGAAGCTTATCTAGCTACTTAACAAATAAATTCACCTCAACCATAAAATAATATATCATTATCATCGTGGCCAGTCTTCACGAATGAAGATTTGGAAAGGTCATTACCCTTCGAGCCTGCGCAGTGGATTTTTTAGGTGAGACACAGTGTGCGCTGAACTGAGCCCACCCTTTAATCCTGAGGTTCATCTGCTGGGGCCGAGCGAGCTCGGACGGTGGCAGCGAGGTCCTCAGGACGTAGGTTTGTTTAGAGTGACCTTCTCTTAGATGGATGGCCTTACAGGGCTGAACGAGCTCCATCTGCCCGGAGGAGTTCCCTGACCAGGAATCGAACCCGGGCCGCAGCGATGAGAGTGCCGCATCCTAACCACTAGACCACCAGGGGGCCCCAAAAATAATATATAAATACATTCTAACAACATTTCTGTAGACACAATATTCAAAATTTCACACGTTACAGTAATTATATTTTATAATTGCAGTTTTTGTGGCCTTCCTGCTTGTCTCAAAAAGGAAGGACAGTCTTGCTACAGCAGTATGTTAGATCAGTGCAAATATCCTAATGCAGATGCAGTTATGCTAGGGTGAAGAAGATTTTATAACTTAAAAGAAGCACAATGGAAATCTCACTGAAATTGCATCACTTCTTGTGTGGTAGAAATAGGTAAGCATTTGGAAAACGATGAAATCCCCATTTGTACCTGGAGAAGAAAGGTAAGAAGTGGACTATACTAGTATGGTGAAAAAAAGTAGGAGCCCAAGGGGGAAAAAAGAGCTTAAGAGAGAGAAAACTCAAGCATCTCCCAGAAATTTCCCACAGGCCCCACATTGCCCAGTCCAACAGTTCCTGCTGCTCTGCCTCTCTTGCCACAGGGAATCAGCTGCTCTGCTACTGCTGCAGGTTTGCATTTCCCCTATACTTTGGAGGAAGGAGCTGCTCTGGGATGGTTCTGCTGAGAGGAACTCAGGAATGGTTTTTAAGCACAAGGGATTCAATTAAATCTAAGAAAGTGTTCCAAATGCTGGGAGGCACTAATGGATAATCAAACTAGGTACTGCTCAGGTTTCGGAAAAGTGGAAAAATCTTGAGGTGATGATTTGCATGCAAGGCAGGATGTAGAGACTATTCAAAACTGTTCATCAAAATTTGCAAGACTTTGTCAAACAATTAGTTTAAATATTTAAATATAAAGTAACCATCAAGATGCAGTGTAAGCACAATGAATTACGTTTGATATTTGACTTACTTTCCCTGAGGTGAATACCTCTGTGTTTTTTTTTTAAGTATTCCACCAATTTTGGTGAAAGCAGAATGGATTTATGAATGTAAATGTAAGGGGAATTCTCTGATAAACAAAGTTACGTGCAGACTTTTGTAGATCTGAAGAGTTTATGGGGTGTAACTCTTAATGATAAATTATTTAGACTGTTCTGTGGAGAATATGGATCACAGCTGTGGTCTTTCCCTTACTCTCTCAGTATCCCAAAGGTGAGGGCTGCAGATGCAAAATGCAGAAAAGTGATGGAAATTGAAACTGCAGTTTTCCCAGTTAGTGAATCAATCCACCTTTTATTCCTAGAGAACATTATACCAGCTGAGACAGTAGTGGTTGCTACACTGATCTAGATGTTTTCCCCACCTAGGGATTCCAAATAGTCTTACAAAGTGAAAAAAGAAGGTATTCAATGTACAGACCACTTTGTATGTCTGAAGGCAAGAATGTGTCTCAATTGCCTAAACCTACTTTGAAAACAAAACCAACTCCCAACAGAAAAGAAATGGACTATTTTGACTTCCTTATCTGTGTGTTACTGTGTCTGGTTTGCAACCCACAATGAGAAGATCTTTTGGCCAGGTCGTTGAACAGTGACTGCATTCTGTACTGTCAAAGATACAGCAGTAACTACACAAACGCTTTATCCTGTAATCTGATTTACAAAATGGTTGGGTCTGCCAATTGTCCCCTTCATATTGCCCACAACTTTATCATCACTGTTCAGAATCAGGCACGGGTCTGTTTATCTTCACATAAACTCTGTCTTTTTTCACTGGCATATAGCAGATTCATAGAATGCTGATCTGGCAATGAAGGCAATAAACCAACCACTGAAGTTGGCAGCCCACAAAGTTGATAGGGAGAGATGTCAAGAAGAGAATATTTTACTGCTTAAGATGAACCTCTTAATTTCAGAGCTTCTGGAAAAATAATGTTTGGGGTATTTTATTTTATTTTATTCTATTAGATTTATGAAGTTGATTTGTCTGTTTTGTTCCCATTATCAGGAAACTACAGGCAGCAAAGACTAAAGAATCATTAAGACAACTTTTGGCAAAGGCAAAGCTGGGGAGTGGTAAGGAAACGCAAGCAGCAGAGCTTGCCCTGTGTGTGTTGGTTTACAAAAAAACTCAAATGTTATATGAAGTAGTATGCTTGAATTTAAAATTGTCCTGTACACAATCCTTTCATTCTTCAGCCCTTTATTGCTTTTGCTGTGCCAGGATTATTGCTGATGGTTTTCATGGGCATTACTAATTACAGACTCCACATCCACTTCTGTTGATTTACTCATGCCCCTGGCTCTGGCTGACACTGGTCAAACAGGAATGGAGGTGCTCTACTGGATGTGCTTGGTGGACAACTTTTCAAGCTTGTAAGCACCTGCCTGTCAGCTGCTGTTACTTCAAGTACAAGACACAGTTTCACAACAAGTTCTATAGTGTTCTTTCTGAGAAAAAGGGCTGTGTATGCCTGTAGGAGGGTAGGCAGAAGGAGGAGAGCTAGCCAAAGAACACTTACTATTAAATTACAGTTTTAATTATAAATAACATTTTATTTAACATCATAAAAATTTAGAATTTTTTTTAAATGCCTAAAGATGGAGCTCATTGCAGTTGGCCCAAGTCATGAAACTTCATCAATAAACTACAAGAAGACATTAACCCATCATAAAAAAAGAAGAAGGAAATAATATATGGATTTTTAAACAAGTTGTTAGAAATTTGTGTGTTCTTGTAACTTGGAGATGGATAGAAGTGAAGTAGAAGGATGTTTATACTATTGGTTTTTTTGTAAAATCAAGAAGAAATACCACTCACCTTTAAATAAGATACAACCATGCTAACAGAGGACCTCTGTAAACATCCTTAAGGAAAGCTCTTCCTGTATTTCCCACTTAAGAAGGTGGAGAGGGGTGAAAACAGGTCATCCAGTCTGGAAGTTACTTGTTTTGTTTTAAAACCTTATGCATTGTGATCTGATGCACTGAAAAGACCTTAAAACTTAGTTTGTGTATGGCCTTTTTACTGTGAAAAGTCTAGACATAAAATAAAACCAGATTATAGTAAAAATATATATACAACCAGCTCTGGATTTTATATACACAACCAGCTCTGGATTTATGAAATGGTGAAGTACAAAGACTCATGACAGACACAGAGTTTAATTTAGTGGCAGTAGATTCGCACTTAATCTACTTTCCACATATGTTTAAATAATCTTCAATTATCTGCAAAAATCTGCTTTCATAAACGCCATAATTTATCAGGGATTAAAAGAGCAATGTTTTGACAACATAGCTGTTTTAAGTGCTACTCATTATTTGTACCTCGTTAATCCAATTTGAGTAGCACCCAAGTTTTCTGACCCTGCTGAATGTATCCTAGCTGTTTACATTTTGTGGAAATGATACTTCTTTTACTCTTCATGCTGAAGTTCAGGGCTGTTTTATGTCAAGTATGCATGTTTTGGAAACTGCTTTTGTCTGTATCTTTTGAGAGTCAGGGTTTTGTTGCTTTTTAGAACAATTACATTTGACTGCAAATCAATCAGCGTGCTGCAACAGAGTTCTGAAACCAAGAAGAAACCTCCTGCAAAATGAAGTGGCTGCTTATCTTAGAATTACAGGTCCCTAGGAGACAGAGTGGTAATATGACATTATTTACTCAACAGGCTTACTAAATAAAAGATAGGGGGAAAAAATCCTTCTAGATAATTGTAATTTTCTTTGATGCCAGTATTTGACAGGAGATTGTGAACTTCTCACATTGTTCTTTAAAGAGTTCTCATTTTCATTTTTTTAGAGGAACTTGAAACTAACAGATAGAAAGAGGCTTTTCCAACTTCAAGCTTTTGTCAGTTACCATTTTCAAAAATTCCTTGGCAAAATTATTTTCATTGGGAAAATAAACAAGCTAAAATTTTGAAGGATTTCTTACAATTTCACCATATTAAATTTTCAAGTTTCAGTTTATTAGTCCAGAAAAGCTTGTGAAAGTTAAGTTTTCAACAATTATGGAATGTTATTTAGAACTATAAGTTGAACACAAAGAAATTGGAGAACTAAAACTAAGAAGCTATATATTGCCCACTTTAAATTTATATTTATATTATTTATATTTATATTTATATTTATATTTATATTTATGTGGCTTTTATCTCCTTTTATTTTTATTCTGTAAGGAAATAAGTGCAACAGATGCACTGTTTTATCACGAGAAATAAGTGTAAAAATAAGTTAAGAAAATTGTGTCAATTAATCCCCAGACTCAGCTGACAGATGGATTCGGCGCTGTTTCATCTTTCAACAATTTTACTGTGAATCCAAATAGATAATGCAGTTTGAGACAACAATTTTGTTGGATACTAGGAAGATAGAGTTATTTCTACTATACTTGAAAATGTTGTAGTTTCCAATGCAAAAATAGAGACTTAAGCAATATTCCATATAACTTCTGGTTACCCAAACCCCTGAAAGCTACTGTTCTCCAAATTGGCAATATCATCCACAAAGGTTGATACAGCAGGGGTCCAATTTTATAGTATCTGTTTTCCATGGGTATTCATTTAGTTGCCCTGTTCTTTCCTAATGTTTCCTACAGAGCTTTCCGTGGTTTTCGATATCCTGCTGACACTATTTCTTCATATATGGCATACAAAATTTTAGATACTAAACCATTTCCAAAAGATCAAATCAACTTGTCTGACATATCATACTTGCTCTTGCTTTTAGTATGAGTGATGTGTCTGTGTCTGGTGATTTTAGAAACATTTGTAAGTATGCTTTTTGGCTCTGGGCATCGCAAAGACTGTAATCAGGCAGCAATACAAAATCTAGATGGAAGAAAACGAAGAGTGCTGCCCTATAGGTTATCACCTTTACAGTTTCTCATGCGATATTGAGAAATGAAAACATATTTCTACTTATTATGAGTTATAATGCAGTACAAGCAAGACTTAAGGCTCTCCTTTCTTTCTACTAGAGAAATCTGCTTGAAACATGCTGTATAGGTGTGGTGGGGGGAAACAGTTTTCCCCCTGAAGTTATAAAATGGTAAAACCCCAGGGGGTGGTGACCCTTGAGGTTTTACCCAATGAGCGCTTTTGAAAAATATAAACATATCACAAGCAGACCAGAAGAGAAGGTAGTTGTTGTTGAAGAAGCAGCCATGTTGTAGAGCCATGAGGAGAAAGGGCAGGAGACCCCTGGGGGGCTCTGCCCCCCCCAGCCCCGGCTGGGGGCTACAGAGACTTGGAACAGCATAAGGCTGGGCTAAGTGCCTGTGACTGAGAGCTGAAAGAGTTTCTCTACTGTAAGAAGCAGCAGGGGCAGCGGCAGAACTGCACCGACCGAAGAAGTGGTGGCAGAGAGCCGGAAGAGATAAGACCAAGCAGCAACGGCAGGCATGCAGCAACACAGAGAGGACTCCTGGAAGGAGAGAGAGAAAGAGAAAGAGAAAGAGAACCAGCAGCAGAGAGAGAGGACTAAGCTCTACAGACAGAGACAGAGTTTTGGGGGTAAGGACAATATGGATGGGGAGGAATGGAAACAGGTGCCTGGTCGTAGAGGCAAAAACACCCCCTCTCGACCCCTTTCACCTGCCAGGGTGCCCTTAAAAAACAGGTATATGGCCCTGGTTTCAGAAAGTCTGATGGGGGACAGTCAGGAGGAAGATCTGTCTACAAGGTCTTCTGGTTACCCCTGGTCTACTGGATCTGTTACAACTACAGGTAAGAGGAAAAAGAGAAGGGTTATTGTAATTGGTGACTCCATTTTGAGGGGAACTGAGGGCCCTATATGTCGACCAGACCCATCCCACAGGGAAGTTTGCTGCCTTCCCGGGGCCAGGGTGAGGGATATTACGAAAACACTTCCTAAGCTTATTCAACCCTCAGACTATTACCCGCTGTTGGTTGTCCAGGTTGGAAGTGATGACATCAATAATAGGAGTACCAGGGTAATTAAAAAAGATTTTAAGGCTCTGACCCGATCACTTCATGGGACAGGAGCACAGGTAGTAATTGGCTCAGTTCCTGTGCTAGCTGGGATGAATGAGGAGATAAATGAGGAGAGGTTTAGGAAAGCACAGCTTACCAATAGGTGGCTTAGAGGATGGTGCTATCGTCAAAATTTTGGGTTTTTTGATCATGGGGCAAACTCCATGTTGCCTAGTCTTGTTAAACCAGATGGGCTTCATCTATCTGGGAAGGGCAAAAGAACTGTAGCCCGTAAGTTGGCAGGGTTAGTTAGGAGGGCTTTAAACTAGGTTTGAAGGGGGAAGGGGCGGCAACTGGGCTCTCCAGAAATAAGCCTAAGGGTGTAGTGCCTGAGTTGAGAATAAAATCAATGGCCCAGCTGAAGTGCATGTACACCAATGCACGCAGTATGGGAAACAAACAAGAGGAGCTGGAAGCCATAGTGCAGCAGGAAAACTATGACATAGTTGCTGTCACAGAAACGTGGTGGGATGACTCACACGACTGGAGTGCTGCTATGGGGGGCTACAAGCTCTTCAGAAAGGACAGGCAGGGTAGGAGAGGTGGAGGGGTGGCTTTATATGTTAGAGAGTCCCTTGACTCTGTTGAAGTTGAGGTCAGCAGTGACAAGGTTGAGTGCCTGTGGACCAGAATCAGGGGGAAGGCCAACAAGGCTGACATCCTTGTGGGTGTCTGTTACAGACCGCCCAACCAGGATGATGAAGGAGATGAATTATTCTACAAGCAGCTGGCAGATGTCTCAAAATCTCCAGCCCTTGTGCTCATGGGTGACTTTAACCTGCCGGATATCTGCTGGGAGCTTCATACTGCAGAGAAGAGGCAGTCAAGGAGGTTCCTGGAGTGTATAGAGGATAATTTCCTTCATCAACTGGTAAATGAGCCTACCAGGGGTAAGGCCCCACTAGACCTACTGTTTACAAACAGAGAGGGGCTGGTGGATGATGTAGTGGTTGGAGGCCGCCTAGGGCATAGTGACCACGAAATAATAGAATTTTCAATCCTTAGGGATGTAAGGAGAGCCATCATTAAAACTTCTACTCTGGACTTCCGGAGGGCAGATTTTGGCCTATTCAAAAAACTAATTCAGGGCATACCCTGGGAAACAACCCTTAAAGGCAAGGGGGTCCAGGAGGGATGGACATGCTTCAAACAGGCAATTTTGAGCGCACAGGAACAGGCTATTCCAGTGTGCCGAAAGGCCAGCCGGAGGGGAAGACGGCCGGCTTGGTTAAATAGGGAGGTTCTGAAAGAAATCAGGGATAAAAAGAAAGTTTACAGACTGTGGAAAAAAGGGCTGGCTACTTATGAAGAATTTACGAAGAGAGCTAGGTCATGCAGGAAAAAAATTAGGGAAAGAAAAGTGGAATTTGAAGTTAATTTGGCTAATTCAGTTAGGGATAACAAAAAGTCCTTTTATAAATACATTAATAGCAAAAGAAGGGGCAAGGAAAACCTCAATTCTCTGTTGGACTTGGAGGGAAATATAGTTAACAAAGATAAGGAGAAGGCTGAGGTACTTAACACCTACTTTGCCTCAGTTTTTAGCAGTAAGACAGGTGGCCCTCAGAACAACTGGCCTCTAGAGCAGATAGACAGAGACAGAGAGCTGAATAGCCCTCCTGTATTCCAGGAGGATGTAGTTAGCAACTTACTGAGCCAGCTGGATCCTAACAAGTCTATGGGACCAGACGGGATCCATCCCAGGGTGATGAGGGAGCTGGCAGAAGAGCTTGCCAAACCGCTCTCCATCATCTTCCAACAGTCCTGGCTCTCTGGGAAGGTCCCAGATGATTGGAGGTTGGCGAATGTCACCCCAATCCACAAAAAAGGCTGCAAGCAGGACCCTGGCAACTACAGGCCTGTCAGCCTGACCTCGGTGCCTGGCAGGGTTATGGAGCAGATCATCCTGAGTGCAATCACACAGCACCTTCAGGATGGACAAGGGATTAGACCCAGCCAGCACGGGTTTAGGAGGGGCAGGTCCTGTCTGACCAACCTGATCTCTTTTTACGATCAGGTGACCCACCTGGTGGATGAGGGGAAGGCTGTGGATGTGGTCTATCTAGACTTCAGCAAGGCCTTTGACACTGTCTCCCATAATATACTCCTGAAAAAGCTGGTAGCCCATGGCTTGGACAAGTGTACCCTCTCCTGGATTAGGAGCTGGCTGGAGGGTCGGGCCCAGAGAGTGCTGGTGAATGGAGCTGCATCCAGCTGGCAGCCGGTCACCAGTGGTGTTCCCCAGGGGTCTGTGTTGGGTCCAGTCCTGTTTAATATCTTTATTGATGATTTAGATGAGGGGATTGAGTCCATCATCAGCAAATTTGCTGATGACACCAAACTGGGAGGGAGTGTCGACCTGCTGGAAGGCAGGAGGGCTCTGCAGAGGGATCTGGATAGACTTGAGAGATGGGCTGATTCCAATGGGATGAAGTTCAATAAAGCCAAGTGCCGGGTCCTGCACTTTGGCCACAACAACCCCCTGCAGCGCTACAGGCTGGGCACAGAGTGGCTGGAAAGCAGCCAGGCAGAAAGGGACCTGGGGGTACTAATTGACAGGAAGCTCAACATGAGCCAACAGTGTGCCCAGGTGGCCAAGAAGGCCAATGGGATCTTGTCCTGTATCAAAAATAGCGTGGCCAGCAGGACCAGGGAAGTGATCCTTCCCCTGTACTCTGCGTTGGTGAGGCCACACCTTGAGTATTGTGTTCAGTTCTGGGCCCCTCAGTTCAGAAAGGATATTGAGGTGCTGGAGCGGGTCCAGAGAAGAGCAACAAGGCTGGTGAAGGGACTGGAGCATAAGTCCTATGGGGAGAGGCTGAGGGAGCTGGGGTTGTTTAGCCTGGAGAAGAGGAGGCTCAGAGGTGACCTCATCGCCGTCTATAACTACCTGAAGGGAAGTTCTAGCCAGGTGGGAGTTGGTCTCTTCTCTCGGGCACTCAGCAATAGGACAAGGGGGCACGGGCTTAAGCTCCGCCAGGGGAGATTTAAGTTGGATATCAGGAGAAAATTCTTTACAGAGAGAGTAATCAGGCATTGGAATGGGCTGCCCAGAGAGGTGGTGGATTCACCATCCCTGGAGATTTTTAAACGCAGATTGGACGTGGCACTGAGTGCCATGATCTAGTAAATGGACTGGATTTGGACCAAGGGTTGGACTCGATGATCTCGGAGGTCTTTTCCAACCCAATCGATTCTATGATTCTATGATTCTAAGGACTGAAACCAAAACTCCCCAAACCCCTCTGAGACCTCCGAGAGAAAGAAGGATGATGGACCCTTACTTGAAAGAGTCTTGGAGTGCTACAGCACTGCAGAAAGGAGCTGAAAAGCTCAGAAGGAATGGGGAGGGGGTGACCTTGGCCCCCCTGCTGCTTGAGACAGAGCACAGAGCTCTGCAAAGGGAATTTGAATCCCCTGAAGACACAGACCGTCACAAAGACCCCTGAGCTTTGTTGATATGACCGTGGTGAGACTACCATGTCTGGGCGAACACAGCCCAAGGAAGAGAAGACCCTGACTTGGAGACGAGTGGCTGAGAGGGCAGAGATCCAGCTACAGCTGCTGCATGAGAAGAGGATAGACCTGCTCCCCTAGAGACATTGCTGCTCTGAGAGTGGAAAAGATCTTTTCCTTCTTCCCTCCTGGACTTTTATTTGGAGGGGAGAAGAGATTTGATCCATTGTAAATACTTTTATGTCATGGTAGAGATAGTTAAGATTGTATATAATGTATTGTAGTATTTATTTTGTAAAGTCATTGTAGTATATTCCCTTTCCCCCATTCTGAGTCTCGTGTGGTGTCTGGAAAACCCATCTCACACTGGGTTGAGATGTGGGAGGAGGCTTGGACTAGGGAATTGGATTTTGGGGCTCTCAAACCATGACAATAGGACACCCTGTCTTGATGGATGGCCAGGCAATTAGTGTTGAACTAACTGAAGGCAAGAGCAGAGTTATGTATAGGATGGTGTTCTGTCACTAGCTGCCGTAGAAGAAGTTGCTGCAGAGAGCATAGAATCATAGAACCATTTAGGTTGGAAAAGACCTCCCAAGACTGAGTCCAACCTTTGACCAATTGCCACCTTGTCAATTAGACCAGAGCACTAAGTGCCACACCCAGCTGTTTCTTGAACACTTTCAGCTATGTTGACACTGTCCATTCCAATGCTTAACCACCCTTTCAGTGAAAAAATTCTTTCTGCTGTCCAGCCTGAACCTCCCCTGGTGCAGCTTGAGGCCTCTTGTCCTGTCGCTGGTTGCCTGGGAGAAGAGGCAGACCCCCACCTGGCTACAACCTCCTTTCAGGGAGATGTCGAGAGTGATAAAGTCTCCCCTAAGACTCCTTTTCTCCAGGCTGAACATCCCCAGCTCCCTCATCTGCTCCTCACCTGACTTATTCTCTACATCCTTCCCCAGGTCTATTGCCCTCCTCCGGACTCACTCCAGCACCTCAATGTCTTTCTCGTAGTGAAGGGCCCAGAACTGGACACAGTACTTAAGGTGCAGCCTCATCAGTGCCCAGGACAGCAGTACAACCATTTCCTTGGTCCTGCTGGCCAGCCACACTATTGCCAATCCAAACCAGGATACCACTGGCCTTCTTGGCCACCTGGGCACACTCCTGTCTCATGTTCAGGTGCTGTCAACCAGCACTCCTAGGTCCTTTTCCACCAGGCATCTTTCCAGCCACTTTGTCCCCAGCCTGTAGTGCTGCTGGGGGTTGTTGTGTCCCAAGGGCAGGACCCAGCACTTGGCCTTGTTGAATCTCATACTACTGTCTTCAGCCCATTGATCCAGCTACCTAGATCCCTCTGCAGAGCCTTCCTGCCCTCCAGGAGATAAACACTCCTGCCCAGCTTGGTGTCATCTGCAAACTGACTGACTCAATCCCTATGTCTAGATTATCGATAAAGGTATTAAACAGGCTCAGTTACTAACGTCTGAATTTTTTATGTCTCCCCACCTCAATTACATCAATTTTAGTTTTACATTTAAAGTATTTTCTAGATTAAAAATTAACAACACTGGTATTCTAACTTAGCAGACTTGCAACATGGAAGGTAAAGTATTAAATTCTATAAATATATTCCTTGTTCTCAAAAATCCTGTTGTTTCACTGATACAGCTGTAACATTTCTTTAGAACATTTAAACTGTGGTTGCTAAAAAAGTTGGAAAGGAAGCTAACAAGTAAAGAGAGGAAAAAAAATAGTAAGACAAAAGCAGCTTGATAGTTAGAATGATGCACAGTGCAATTAAAAAAATTATTCTCTCCCATATCGTAGTCTAATTTCTAAGCTGTTGTTCACCAAGATAACTGCAATATCATGGAAGTGATTACACAATGATATTCTTGGAGAAAGTACTGTAGAGGCTTTTAGAAGAAAGAAGATACTGAAAGATTTCAACTTTGTATTTGTGCTAAGCAGAAAGAAAAGTAATCAATAATCATCCATTCTTTCTGGTGACTTGGTTCTGATGGTAGTCAGTGACACATGATAGACTAAGGTGCCAGACTTGGTATACATTACTGTGAAATAAATGGAATTTCTTCTGAGGGCAGGCTATCTGATCTTCGCTCAAACCATCTCAAACGATATTTAAATGTAAAAAAATAACTTCATTTGGCAAAGGAAGTTATGACTCACAGAAAAAAAAGAACACTAATGGAAAGATCTGTGCCTTAAGACACGCCTATGGAAAACTAGGCTGGACAGTGATTATTATAAATGATATTTGACAGCGTGGAAGTTCCTGTCATATAGCACTAAGCCCTGAATGTCATGTCCTTCTGGTTAAGCCAAAGCAGGGCTGCTCCTACAAGGTCTATCCTGCAAGGCCCAGGTGGTAGAGAAAAAGACAACTCTCAGCAGACTTGGAAGCACTGGGACAACCACTGTCTCCTGCAATGCACTCCTTCCACTCCCTGTAGAATTGTGCAGAGATCTTTACAATGCTCTTTTTACTGTTTCAGATGAGGTAGTTGTGTTTTTGGCATCTGCCACACAATCTAGACTAGAGGCATGTGTGGTTTGTATACACTTTCAAGTGCAAACATGTAACATAAACCAAGTTTTGTATCTTACAACTTATGGAGATCGTCAGCCATTTTCCACTAACAGAGAAAATCCATCAGGAGAATGATGATGAAAATAATCACCTTATAAGAAGTGGAAGGCCCGTCTGAGGGGGGAACGGGATCGACAGTGGAGGAGAAACTGGACATGTCTTAAACAAAAAAGGCAGAATTTCGACTATTTTTATCATTTGACACTCTTGTGTGTGATTGCAACCAGTAAGGTTGCTGACTTCTCACATCTTAAAGCATTCAAAATGTGTTTTGAAGAAGGTTTCTGTTATCTGTATTATCTGCTGCATCTGCTTGATGTTATCTACTTGCCCTTTTCAGTGAGCTGTTTGGGGTAGAGCTGTTTTCCTTTGTGTTTATGCAGTGAATAGGACAATAAAATTTCTCATTCACTTCCAGGATCCCTATGTACTCCAGAAAAAAATTCCTATATAATTCTTCATATTATTTTTTATAGTTTATATTAGTTTGCTGTAAAAATCCTGCACCCCAGGTACAGGATGTTATAGATCTCATTTGCTTAGCTCTACTGTCTGAAAAAAAAATAGAAAAATTTTAAAAAGGAAAAGATAGCTGCAAAGAAATTGTCTCAGCTGGAGAATCTGTACTTGGGGTATGTGAATGTGAGAATTACCACCACTGCCCCATCATTTCCCCATGTCCATGTGACCTGGAGATCAGACATAACTGTGCCTTAATATCCACATAGGTCAAACCTGAGATCTCCATTCTTTATATCTTTCTAATGTTACTGATACTTGATAAAATAAGTTAAAATTTTTTAATCCCTTGAAGTTTGTTGTAGTTTTCCAGGACAGCTAAATACATGTCCATGCCCTGGAGAATGGAGGCAATTTTCTATCAAGATTTTCCAAAAAAACTAGATATAGCAGAGAACCCAAAATGAGACATCATTCTAGGAAGCCCTTCGATGTCCCTGCATCACTTAGTGATGCCCATTCACTTTGCAAAGGAAGTAGTTTAGCCACAAATTCTACAGTAGCAAAACAGCAACAATATACTGGTCTTCTCCCACATTTTCATTAGTTGATGGGTCTCAACAGTGGAATCATTTTCACAAACTAGGAAAGACATATTGGTCCAATTTTTTTTTTCTTGTTGTTGTTTTACTTAATTATGAATTAATTATACTTAATTATAATTATAAATTAAGAGCTGCAGGAGTTCATGGTGTCTGAAAGCATGGATTTTTAAAGGCTGGAAGGGTGTGTATGTTTTTTGTAGCTTAGATAAACCTGCTACTTCATACATAGATGCACAGGAATTCTGCTCCACGTTGGACTGAATTTGGTCTCCATTGGTGTTACAATGAGTCATCTTGCCAGACTCATTCCTTTTCCATCAGTTTTAATTCCCAGAAAGTATCTTAAGAGTATTTTAAAATGCAGGCATTAATGTTCCTCAGAACAAATGAGAGATGCAACACCTTCTCCTCTAATGTGATAGGGCCCAGGTATATCTTTAAGAAGGGAAAAAATCTTATTATTTGCCCTAGTCATAGCAGTGAATATATAATTAAAACTGCACAAAATTACCTTTGTAATGTTACCGGCAGGATTTTATTAGTAGGCCCTTAAGGATTTGATGAACAAAGTATTTTAATTCATTCCTTAGCTCTCAAAATGGGCTAACAGCTATTGGATATATTTCAGCCCAGTTCTCCTCCTTTTGTGTGAAATTCCTTGTCTGAAACTAAAACCAGGAGCAGCACCTCCTCCTGATTCCCTTGTACTACATTATCATAGTGATGGCGATGATGATTTCCTGGCATTTCACTGAGTGCGATGCAAATGAGACTATACCAAAGATCACTCTGTCCTAATGTCTTAATCCATACCTTTTATGCAGCCCAAACACTGAATATCAGGTCTCTGGAGAAAGAGGGGCATACTCTGCATGATGAGTGGATGACCAGTGCATGCTAGAACACTAAACTATGACTCTCAGCTCTACAGCAAAACTGATGCATTAAGATTCTTCCCACATCCTTGCCCACACAACATGTAACAAACCAGCAGAAACTGGACTTTTTTTTTTTTTGCTATTTCACAAAAATCTTTTGGGGATTAATCTCTCTGCAAACAAATATCGGAACTACAAAATTATTTAAAGTTCTTTAGCCCTTCTTTATGAAGGGAATTTCTAAGTACAGTGTTTTTGTTTGAAATTATTGTTCTGTGTTCATAGTCTACATTATCTCTTAAGCACAACCTTTGCTTTTCATTAGTGTAATGAGACCATCTGTGCTCTGAGGACTAGTTATGTTGTCAGTTCTTTCAATTTGCATAATCCTTCTCTGGTGTGTCAGAAGAAGCCTCTACACCTGGGAATATTTAGCTGGCATAGCTAAAGTGGCAGCAGAACATTTCTCTTCTGGTCTTGCTCACTTCAGTGCTTGGGAGCAGGTAATCATTTAGCCATCTTTTTTATCATTGGATTTCAGATATGTGTCACCATTTATCTGCAAATGTCTGACACCCTATCAATGGGCGCATGATATTTTATTTTAGTTCTTACAACCATAATAGAAATGAACCATATTTCTAAAGTCTCTTCCATTCTTGTAGTAAGAGCAATCTTATTTTGGTTGCTTACATGCTGATTATTTAGAAAAGTGGAGATATATACTAATGTTTTTATTATGTTATTTAATAGCTTAGAAATTTTGTTTTAGCATTACTGACTTGCAAAAGAATTTATACTGAACCCATTAAAACATTTATAGCAACTTTACTTTCACTTTTTTTTTAAATTTTTTTTCTTGTATGTGATTTAATTGTACTGCTCATTAATTTGCAAGTTGACCCTGTGAGTTTTGGAGGCTCTAATATTTGATTTGGTTAGCATAAACCCAAGCTGTGTGAATCACAGAGGTACATAATTTATATTGACTTCTTTTGTGTCTAAAAGTACATGGAAAGTACTGCATTTTGGGTGATTTGCATTTACTAATCCCATATAAAGCCGTGCAGTTCACTCCTGTGTCAGAGCTCAAGTAACCATATTATTTTAGTGATGTATTTATTGTGCCCAAGTAAGTATATTGTGTGAACAGCTCTAAGAACTTCAGATTTTGGAATATATTTTATACCTAGATGTATGTTTCCATGCTCACTCACATGTCCTAAAATACATACATGATAGAGATTTCTTGGGCTAAAATAAGACACTCCCTTATCGGTTAGGTGTATGCCACACATTTCATGTAATACTGTTTACTAAATTTACTTTATAGTATGGCGGGATTCTTTTTGTCATTCTTTACTGGATATTTGAAATACAATATATCTTCTACAAGCTGCCTTCCTTAACTAGAGTAGATCTTAGGAGTTTGAGACTGCACTGGGAAAATACTGTGATAATGCAAGATTGGAGTGGTTTCGTAGATACAAATTAAATCACCATGTAATCCAATGTAAATTTCTGTTCATGAAATAGGAAAAATGAAAGGCAGTCATCAAGAGCTTGGTTACTATGATGCGGTTCAGACTCATTAGTTATTCTATGAATAGAACGGCCATTCATTGCTTCATAAGGATTTTACATTGCTTCTTTGAATTTCAGAGGTTTTTCACTGATGTTTTATCCATGTCAGAAATCAGAGGGAAAGTTAACTTGTTCTTTGCTTTTATGTACTGTTGCTTGATTTTGTTTTGTTGTTTGATGAACATATGTTTGTTTAAATTTGAAAGTGTCACTGTGTACATTATAATGCCATTTTAGAAGTGGTGATCTAAGTCTTGCATTTAAGGTTTCCCTTTCCTTTCACTTTATGAGTTGTTTGCTCATGCAATCAAATCAGGAAATTAATAGAATTCTTTCAACTTAGGTATGACCTATGACAGACACTAGGCCATGTTATGTGGACCACTGTAAGGAACCCTGAGAATGTTTTGAAATTTCTTACATATTTAATATGTGGCCTTCTCTTGAAAAAAAGATTGTCAGACAGGAATGAACAACAGTTTTATGATGTGGTAAAAACTGTTTTTCCACTTTGATTTCAATAAATTTGGAGACCAGCGTATGTGACTGGTAGGATTGTGGCATTGGAGTTAACTCAGACAATATGAAATATGATTTATTTGAGTTTTTAATGTAGTGTAATCCATGTGGTTTCAGGAAAAAAGAATCTATATTAGTATTGATATGACTTTATAGCTTTATTATATCAGTATTGATGCAACATTGTAGCAGTGGCCTGTAGCATTTTTTAACTGCTGACATGCAGCCTGATTAGATTTGTGTATTTTCTGAAGCTCAGTAGATACCGATCAGTACTATATCAGAAAGAAAATTATATATTTGTCTGAACTACTGTGTGAGAGCAAATAAATACATTCTGTGCTCTTTGTAAGCTGTCAAAGTAAATATCAGAGCAAAAGAAGTGTAGTTTACGAAGTTTTTATATGCCTGCATGTTCTATGTAAAGGAAAAAATATCTCCTAATTATTTTCCCTCCAAATGAATGTTAGGTTTGCTTAAACATACTAGCATGATATGATAAATTATCTGACAAATAGCATGCAGCTCTTTTTCTGGACTGATACAGAAAGGATTATAATTTTGTTTGTCTAATATTAATTGACTTTGGTTGGGATCTTTTAGAAAATGTCCTGGAGTATAATGCCATTTTAAAACTTTACCTTTAGTAGACATGAAATTGAATGTGACTACGAAAACTCATCTTTACCATGATTTAAAACAGAGGGGAGATAAAGAAAAAATTTTGGCAGTTGACAACATGTATAGTTTATTTTCTACTGGTCTGAGTACTCATCATCCATCTAAATCTGTACATTATTCTGAATAATGTAAAAAGAGGAAAGCTGAAAAAGACTGTATTATAGCTAATAAATGTTTAAAGCACCATTCTGTTCCAAGAATTAGTGTGGTTTGAGGGCCCCACATCTTTCTATTCTTTTTGTATGCTATGTACTGCAATCCAGTGAGAGGTGTTCTCTGGTTACAGTAGTCAAAGCATCCTCAGGCCTGTTCACCAAATGTACATATCTATAATTTAGGCTGAGGACTGGTTTGACCTCTGTGATTTTACGGGGAAGAGCGAAAAGTTCTGTGAAACCATAAACCCACCCGTTGTAGCCCAAGTGCTGTTACAGCACGGTCCCAGCTTTGTTACGAAGGTGTAGGGAATATTTCCTTTGTTTTGCTCTGTTTCACAGAGTCCTATTTCCTTCCTTTGTTGCTGTACCTTCCCCCTACACCTCAGTTAAAGTTGTCTCCCATTACATCACTTTGTCAAAAAAAGGCAACCAAGGATCACCAGAGAGGAGAGGGGAAATATGAAACTTTCTCTGAATTTCTGCACCATTTCCTCTGCCTGACTGACACACTGCTCCCTATATGTACCCGTTGACCTACAGATTTGAAAGAGTTTTCTGTTCCTTGAAATATATGAAAGAATTCCATATAGGTTTTGTTTTGGTGGTTTTTTTTTTTTTTTCATCTGTGTTGATGACTATTTTGATAGACTCTTCTATGTGAACTTTGTTGGGCAAATTTCATTTTCTAACAGGTTGTCACAAATGTTTTATGTCAACATCCAACAAAGCAGTTCTTCATGAAACAGCACAAATGAATGCATGCATATTGATATTCTTTCTATATGAGTCATTCATAAAAGCCTGGGCAATAATTATAATAGGAATGGATAGATGGTGGTAGATATAAAATGTGAAGAACGAGTTTAGGATGAAGATGGTTTGTTGAACTGTCAGGCAAATTGAAATAAAAAGAACTCTACCCAGATAACTGGGAAATGAAACACGATTCTCTTCCAAAGGCCTATGGTGGTAGCACATTTATTGTTAATTAAATATTTCAGCTTTTCAGTGTTTACAAAGCCATAGTGTTGTCTACTTCAGTGTTTACAGAGCCATAGTGCTGTCTACTCTCTTATATGGTTCCGAATCATGGGTCATCTACCGCCACCACCTGCAACTCCTAGAACACTTCCATCAACGCTGTCTCTGTACAATCCTAAACATCCACTGGTCAGATTATGTGACCAGTACATCTATTCTAGAGCAAGCAGCAGTCACAAGTATTGAGGCCATGTTACTGAGAATGCAGCTGCGATGGGCAGGGCACGTCTCCAGGATGAAGGACCACCGCCCTAAGATCTTGCTCTATGGTGAACTTGCCACTGGCTGCCGTACGAGAGGAGCCCTGAAGAAGAGGTACAAGGACTCCCTGAAACAACATCTCAGCCTTGGCCATATTGATCAACATAACTGGTCTACTCTGGCCTCAAATCGGGAGGCCTGGAGACACACCATCTATAACGCAGCTGTCTCCTTTGAGAACACACGCAGGATCACCCTCGAGGAAAAAAGGCAACGCAGAAAGAACCGTGTATTGCAGAATACACCATCTATGGAGTCTTTCTGCTGTGCCTTTTGCAATCGGATATGTCTGTCACGTATTGGCCTCATAAGCCACCAGCGTGCCTGTAACAAATGTGGGTAGAGCCTTCCCAAATCTTCGTTCGTGAAGCCTAGCCATGATGAAATATTTCAGCTTCAACACCAAAGGATCTGCTTTCATGAGACCAGGACAGACATGTGTCATTATTTCTGCCTGTTAAGAAGATAGTTTTGTTAAGTTTAGACTCACACAAGTCACAGTGGGAACTCATGGTGTCTAGAAAACATAAGACAAATGAACCAGATCTTGATTTCTAAATTGACTAATATATCTTTATTATTAGGTCCTATGTATCTTGTTTGATAAGATCATAACTCCTTGCATGTTCGAATCATGTACGGACTTGACAAGATTTACAAGCTTTGGCAGTCTGATGGATAACATAGCAAGTTATGGGGCAAGTCTGAAATGATTCAAAGTCTTGATTTGATTTAGAATTCACATTTTGAAACTCATTTAGGGTGAGATTCAAGTGGAAGATTGTCACACGGGCAAATATCTATGTATGATTACACTGATTGACAAAACCTCTTTTGTTTGCTGATTGCTACCGTGCAGAATATATTATGTTGGAAGGGATGCCCAAAAATTCCCTACTTCAACCTCTTGTTCAAGTCAGGGCTGTGCATTATCAAATTTGATATCTCTCAGGACCAAGATTTCATAGGTACTTTTGGCCTCTGCTTCAGTGTTTGATCAGCCTCCTTGTGATTACCATTAGTTAGCCTCACCTCTAATATCTAACCAGAATTTCATTTTTTTTGTAGCTATGACTGTTGCCTCTCATCCTTTCAATGAACATCACCAAGAAGTGCCTTGTTCTTTTCCTCCCTATAAACTCCCACTGTGTTATTCCAGGTCACTTCAGATTTCTCCTCTCCAAGCTAAAAAACACACTTCTCTCAGCTTTTCTTCCTACAGCAGGCAGTCCTGCTCCATAAACATCTTCGTGGCCCTCCAATGGCCTTGTTTCAGCAAGTCAGTGTACATATACTAGGGGAGTGTAGAACTGTGCAGAGCACTCCAGATGTGGCTTCATCAGTGATAAATGGACAGACAAGCTGCTTACAGTTTTGCTAACGCAGCACTGTGTGACCCATATTGGTGCTGTATGTAGAATAATTTGCACAACCAATATGTATCACATATGTGACCTTTGTATCACAAAGGAGCTAAAATAAAAATCAGATTGATGTTTGTATGAAATTTCCTATTATGCAACGGAGAAAGTGGCTGAAGTGACTTCCAGTTTAGTCATTGTGCTGTAGACACAAGAGATACAGTCAAAATCCATCCATTAGAAGTATTTTGACATCTCCACTATAAAGGAAGGAATGCTGTCATGGTATTAATCTAAACCCAATATTTTAAGCTGTTGTGCCAAATACTGTGTGAGAAAGCCTTCAAGTGTCTTGATTTAAGCTATGAGTTATTGTTGCTTGGTTTTGAGGAGTGAGAAATGGTGAATTTCTTGATACTCTTAGGACGTGCAAGCTTTATAATGCTCTTATTTTGAATGACAGCATGGTCAAACTCTTCAGCCAGCAACGTTTGTGTTTTTTATATTTTTTCAGTTGTCTTTTATGTATGACAGAAAGTTGCTATTAATTTAAAAACTGTCACTCACAGAATGTGGGAAAGGAAGGCCAACTGAGACAAACACTCAGCAACAGCTGAAATTGGTATCCTGAGACAGGTGATAATTTGGTACAGCTAATTATCATTTTTCCCATATGAAATAATGTCAGAAACATAATAAATTGTTTTTGCTTTGATAAGGCATATTTTAAAACCTGCAGTCAGTGATGACTTTGTCATATAACCCCGTTGCTTGTTTAAAAGAAAGAACTAAACAAGAAATGCCAAAGACAGCGACTATGTGCATTTTCTTAGTAATGATTCATTCTTGACCTAGCTCTGACCTTGTCACTGATATTTAGAATTAGTCTCTTGTATTAATGGTAAACATCTGAGTTTGCTAATCTGTCCAGATTTGAACAGTGTGCTCTTTAGTTCGAAGGGAAAAGTAGGTATATACACTTTGTTTGACAGCTCTTCCATATATATTGGGTCTAATACAGGTTTGTGTTTAATTTGCTTTTATATGCTGTTGCTGATCACCTCCCTCCTATATACTTAAGGATATTTAATGTCATGTGAGTATGTTTTCTGGACAACCAGATTTCGGGGAGAGAGAATGGCTCAGTCCTTGCCACTTTATTCCTGTGGATGCTGGAATATGAGTCCCTCACTCTTCTCTAACAAAGTTCATATGACTTCAGAACCCTCATTATCTTTCTACTTTTTACTGCTCAGATGCATTTGGATGAGTTTCCACTCTGAAGTTAGTGGGTGGCAAACAGATATCATGCATACAAACACCTAAAAAAATAATACTAACAAATTAGTAACTTTATGATTGTTACTGACTACAGGCCCTTCTTGGCCCTTTCTCCTCTAGTATATAGAGAACACATAGAAACCTGCTTCAAACATCTTAGACCACCTGTTCATCTCTTCTGACTTAAACTTGCACTCCATTTGGCTAGAAATATTCACCATTGTAAAATTGTGAGTGTATTTTAATTTTTAAGGGATCAAGCCTCAGGGTAGAAAGATTCATATAATTGATACAGTCATTAAGTCCTCTGAGTTCATTCTGCTTTCTGAAATTCATCCTATTATTTGCTTAAAAACTGTAGGTCGATTGACTTGTTTATCTCCATTTAAATATCTACAAACCTGGCTATAAATTGTTGTGGATGAATGATCAATTTAGACTTTTGTGTCTTTGAGCTGTGCTGTTTCAGGGCTTTATATTACTTGGAAGCAGTGTAACTAAATAATAAATATTCATATCATTCTAGATGAGCAAACAGTTCTGTAACTTACCACTGTGAAGGGAAAAAACCCCAAACCCAAAGAGTTTTGTATTTCTGGCTTAACATCCCTAAACATCTGGGGTTATGCTCTATTATGAGTAGTGGCAGAATGCTCACTTGTGTAAATAATTAATTTAATTGATGCTTGCATAATTATGATAAACTTCATATGGTCGTTTTACTCTTCTGTTGTTTCTTTTACGCTTGGTAACATTTCAGCAATAAAAGGTGTTACGAAGAGAGTCTGTTAGAGGTGTTGCAAATAAGGTAATTCAACAATTACATCAAAACAATTATTTACTTCTCTAAAGAAATCTTCTAATCACACATCCTTTGACACCCTTTATGCTTTATATTGCATAGTTGCACATTTTCTGTAGTTTACAAGATAGTGTCAATTTCTATATCTCTCTTACCCCTCCTGGCATTTACTAACTTATGATTTTATACTGTCTTGGAAACTGATCTATTTTTATACATAGCTTTTTTGATACTCAAGAAATCACACATATTTAACTATATCACAATCTTATCACGAATTCACTATTTTCAGTTGTGTTACAAACTTTATTTGTTTTTGAACTCCTGGGAATAAAAACAAGTATGCTTTAGGTGGTACATATGAAGATGAGAAAATCTTCATGACACTGGCAACAGAGTACATTTTTACAAGGATAAGAGGGGTCCCTGGAGCCTCATATTTTTAACCTATTTTCTAAAGCTTTTCAACTCCGTTGCTTCTTTTCAAATTATCAATATTTTCATGAGATTGCTATCATGTAGAACATGAACATGAACAGCTATAGCCTTGTATAGCTAGAAAGATCTTTAGCTTAACATGTGTATTTTTTGAGGTATATCTTCCAGTCATAAATGTGCCAGTTTTTCTACCTTTACAGCAACCAAACAGACAAGAAAAAGCATGGAAAGGTTAGGTTTTACAGTATTTGCAATGTAACAGCAAACAACTGTATTTTGTTTTTAGTGTGATTTGAGTCCTCCACATGCAAAAGGAAATAAACAATTCAGTTTATCTGTGGGATGTTAAAGAGTGACTGCCAAATAATTCAGTGATGTTCATTCTCTGTTTTGATATCTGAAAACTTTAGCCTTGCTGTTCTCTTCTACTTCCATTTCGAGGATGGTGATGATAATTCCTACATAAGTTGAATAACCAAGTTAGTTTTCCATTTTGTATGTAGGTTCAATTGCTACTGGCTAACAGTTATGCCAGTAGTTAATGCATAATCTTAGAAGTAAATAATCTCAATAAGCACTGAAGGAATTAAATTCTTTTCGTGATGCTTTTATTGCTTCTTCTGCACTGTTTGGCCTTTAAAACATTAATTGGTGCCTTGTATCTCTTACATATCTAAAAAAAAAAGTACATTTCACCTAAAAGTCTGAGCTTTTCCCCTTCGAATATAAACAGATTCTCTGCTTGCCAGGCATCTAAACTGGTTTTCAAAATTCTCTCAAACCCTTTTCTGTTTTAAAGGAAAAGCACTCTCATTAATTCCTCACATAAAAATCCAGACCAGTAATGTGAGACTTATAATTTATAGACCTTATCCTACTTTTATTAAAAAAAATGTATGACAGGAGAAATATTTTGGGCAATTGTAGAGATTTGTGAGGCGGGTTGAAGAATGGAAAACTGAACTCTGCTTTGTATGAAGTGTGCCCGTTGTGTTTTGCTTGGTAACTGATGGTAATGGCAATTCAGCTGTGAATTTTTACTCATCCTTCTGTCATACATCCTTTCTGGTGTGTGCACATACACCCACATACAAAACCATAACCCCCACTATCACTTGTTCTGCAATTCCACTTCAACTATTTTCCTGTCTTCGATTTTCTTTTCTTGGACAGGAGGTGGGAGAGCACTGATACCTACAAACTCCTCACAAACTGAGTGACTGTGTTTCGTTTGGTATTTTCCCATCCCATCCTGGAACCACATCTCTGTAAGAAGCGAGTATTTCCTGCATCTCCTTTTCCCTCATTCTTTTTTCTGCTAGTGACAACTATTCCTTATGTTTCCTCTCTGTCATCAGGGCAGATTTCAGGCTGTTGGGACCTTGTTACTTTGAGTTCATACAGCTGGCCATTGTGGGTCCCACAAAAATGTCATGAAAAACATGACTTACACAGCAGGTCTGGTTACTATGCTATCTTCATAACAGGTCCAGAAATGAAACCTTATTATATTAATTTGTTTCTTTTAAAGTGCTAAAGGAGGAAAACACAGACTCTTACATCTTTTTGAATACAGTTGTTAAGGAAGTATTACACGGAAAAAGGACAAAGAGCTGCTTTGCCTGGATTGCTTTTTCATAAAGACAGTAGTGAAAATCTTCAATGCATATTCACCAGTTTGTACCTAGTTGCAGGGCTGAATTTTTATAAATCAACTCCTCTGTGTATAAAGACCATTTCTTGTTTAAGTACATCACATTGTGATTTTCACTTTTTAAGGAGTAACTGTCAATAACGTCATTTTAAATACTCTTTTTTTTCCCCCTAGTTCATGTACTTTAATAGCTATGTTGCAGAACTTTAGATTTCGCTTTAATAGTTTTTACTGATTTCATGCTATGGTTATAGACTGCACATTAGAATTATCTGCAGACAGAATAAGAGGGTGTAAGTGTGACTGTCTGAGTCATGTAAATGCCAAAAGCTTTTTGTGACATTTTTCAGACTTTAAAAATGGAAATATCTTATTTGCACATTGGCTCCTGATGGAATATGACACACTGCAGGCATGCGGTGAGTTTAAGATCAAGCTCTAGGCCATTAGGGACTCTGTAAAAGGGGGACCACATGGTTCTAGAAATAAATGCAACAAACTTCTTTCTGTACGGACATCCCTTGTTGATGAGCCAAAGAAACTCCATCAGGTCAATGAAAGCAAATAAGATTCATGGACTTACTGGAGCCTGTTTTCCAGAGCCAAACGTTATGGAATATAATTCTGACTTGATGTAACTTTTGTCTTTTCTCCCAAATGAGTTTCAACATCCTTGTATTTGCTTATGAAATATTAATGTTGTCCAGTACAGTCTGTGTTTAAATGCAGAACTTTGAGCTGAATTTTATTTCAAGTTCATAGAGAGGAACACCATCCTCTTAAATCTGTGATCTGTAAGCACTTCACATCCTCCAACAAGAATAGTTTCACTTAAATTAGTCCCAAAAGATTCTTTTTACTTATCATGGTACCTATCTTGCTAGAGAGCAAGCATACAAGAGATTTTTCTAGGCCTCTACCTCATTCAGGCCTTTCTCAAAGCCTAAGTGGAAATCACAGAGGATGACACTTAAACAAGCACCTGTCCCTGCCAATTCTCAGACAGAAGAAGCCAGATGGGACTCAGTAACACAGTTAAACATTGGACCCACCCCACTGAAATTTTATACTGGCTCTATACTTACAGAACTCCAATTTTCTTGTTTCTGGATATACCATTGATGAGATTGGCCTGAAATTTTTCTGCTGTTTGCCTTTACAGTTTCTTCTCTTCAGAATTATGATGTAATAGGGGCATGAGGGTAAGCGATGCATTTGTAGTTCTTTAGTCATATTCACTTTCTGATACCTAGAAAGAAGGAGGAGTGCCTGTTCAAATGCACTGCCTGAGCTGATGTGTGTGGGCAGTCAACGAGTTATAGATATGTGATAAGCCCAGTGCATCTCAACAAGTAATGTTAAATGTTCTCAACACACCTCAGGATTAGGATGTAAAAATAAGTTTTGTTTAGCAAAGACAGTTGCAATTTGGAGACAAACATCCTCTGAGGTCTCTGTGTATTAACAAACTCCTTTGCCTTTTTGTTTTGTTGTGTTTTGTTTTTGGTTTTAATTTTTTTTTTAATCGTAGTAAAAAGGAGCTAGACTGGTGTAATCCCTCAATACGTAGTATTTAATTTTCAGTTGGTGTTATGGGTTGTCCTGGGTTGAATGTCAGGTGCACACTAAGACACCAAGCTTCCCCTCCTCAGCTGGAGAGGGGAGAGAAAATGTAATGGAAAGTTCATGCATTGTGATAAGGACAGGGAGAGATCACTACTCCATCTCCATCAAAACAGACTTGACTCAGGGAAATTACTTTATTAATAATCACATCAAAGCATAATAATGAGAAATAAAACAAAATCTTAAAGCACCTTCCCCCAACTCCTCATTTCTTTCTGAGCTCAACATCACTCCTGATTTCTCTACCTCTTCCTTACCAGTGACAAAGGGAGATGGGGAATAGGGACTTTGGTTGGTCACATGTTGTCTCTGCCACTCTTTCCTCCTCACACTTCTGTGCTCCAGTATAGGGTCCCTCTGATGGGAGAGAGTCCTCCATGAACTTCTCCAACATGAATCTTACCCATGGGCTACAGTTCTTCAAAAACTGTTTCATTTTGGGTCCCTTCCGTAGGGTGCAGTCTTTCAGTAATGCGTTGCTCCAGCATGGATCCCCCACAGGGCCCCAAGTACTGCCAGAAAACCTTCTCCAGTGTGGGTTCCTCTTTTCCTGGGGCTATAGGTCCTGCCCGTTACAGTCTGGGCTTCCCATGGGGTCACAGCTTCTTTTGGGCATCCACCTGCTTAGCTGTGTGGTCCTCCATGGGATGTGCATGAATCTCTGCTCCACCATGGACTTCCATTGGCTGCAGGGGCATAGCTGATTCACCCCTTCTTAAATCTGTTATCACAGAGGTGGTACCACTGTCACTGGCAGGTTTGGTCTTTGCCAGTGACAGTTCCATCTTGGAGCTGTCTGGCACTGGTTTTGTCAGCTTCTGGCGTCTTCTAATGAGAACCACACCTGTAGCCACCCCACTATTAAAACCTTTCCATGCAAGCCATAAATATTTTCTTTTTAATCAGACATCTATTTCTATTTTTACTTAATAGATGAAAAACCCCATAATGCTCATATGTGTAAAGCACCAGTGAGAAAAAGATACAGATACAGAAGTCAGGTTATCCACAGTTACCAACTGCCCTCATTTTCTGATGCAGTCCCTGTTCTTTAACCGTCAGTGGAGAGTGGCTTACACAAACCAGTGAGAAAGCAACCATGACTTCCAACAAATGCTGTTGTTTAGCCTTATAAAACTGTTATGGACTCTTTAAAGGGTCTGTGCAGTTTACAGTTACTGGTGTCTGCAGAACCTGTAATAACAGGGAGATGAACCGCATTCAGAAAATTATTCCTACCTGAAAACTAGATATTAAACAGAAGCACAGTAACAGGTGGTTCTCTGTCACTCCTGCTTCAAGGGCATGACACAATGAAAATGAAGTGAGCTCTGAACTACTGACTTCATACAGGTCTTCTGGAGAAACAGACATCAGCAGAAAGTGAAGATGACAAGGTTTTAATATGCTTTGTGAAGAAGAACTTGGCTTCAGAGCATGAGAATAATTTGTTCTTGCCAGATGGTCTGCAGTCTTTCCTTCATTGGGTCTCAGTATCATTTTAGCCACTCACTTGGATTCTATTATCATACCTCACTGTAATTCTGATTATCACTCATCTCAGTAACCAGTAGCTTTTCTATTATTAACTAATCATCTGTTGGCCCTGTGGGAGTCCCACAGCTTCCAGGCCTTTTTAGTGAGGTTAAATTAGATTACCTGACCTTATTAAAACTTAGATTTAACCCAAGTAGGAATGGAAAAATGTCCTCCTAGTGTTCATACACATAAAAATGTATCATTAGACATATTTAGGTCACCTGACTTTGCATGGCAAACTACACCGGTCTGACTTAGTGCAAAGAAAGCATGCTAGTGATATAGGTGAACTGAGCACCATGGGAAGAGTTCCTGTTGCACACATATTTTAAAGCAATTGAGATAATATTTTTTGAATGTTGGATGTGAATAGCAGCATGAACATTTTGAACATTTTAAAATGACTGCAGGTAATTATTTGATTAATAAAAGTGCTGTATAGGGCCCAATCCAAATCCCAGTGAGGTCAGTTGAAAGATATATAACTGGTTTGTAGGACATCCAGAAAGACATATTATAATCAGTGTTTCCCAGTAATGTGTCTAAGATGTTGTTGCGTAATAATAACATGCGATGTCACAAGATCACAATTTTAGATTCCTTAATGAAGCCCTGGCTGAAAATCATAATCTGCTCTGGAATTGTCATCTGTGCCATGCTATGTAATTAAAAAAATGCATTTTATAACTTTGGATTAGTCTGTATTTTATAGTAATCATATATCAAGGAATGATACAAATCTGTCTGAAATGGTATAAAAGAACATAACTGAGTGTGGGATATAAATTCACCCATGACCTATTGTAAGATGGCTTGACTTGATTTTCTCTGAATGTAGCAAATTTTATGGACAATAGAAAGTTTTGTGCTCCATTCTTTACTCTTCTGTGCTTCCTTTCAATTTTGTAGCCTTCATCTTAGTTCTTTCTGAGCTGTTCTGTGGCCATCTCAAAGCAGAAAGCATATAACAAAATATTCTTGCAGGTAATTTCCATCTGTATGGACAATAGGAGAATGCAATATTAAAACTATGGATATGAAAGGTAAGAATGAATTTTAGCAAAGCTATCAGAGTATGGTAGTCATTGTCCTAGTGTTTTTTACCTAGCAGCTTCAATCATAGAATAAAGTGAAGGGGCTAAGTGCTCTCAGTGGACACAGAGTGAACTCTACTCAGGTGATATGGTAGAAGTGAAATAATGCCTTGCTCTAGGTCTAAGTAAATTCTGATTTCAGTTTCAGACACTGCTTTTCAGAGAAGTAACAGCCTGCAATTCTCATTAAAATAGGCAAAAGCTTGTTATTATGGCTGATCACTGCATTTGTATTTCCTTGTAATGCTGGCATCATTATAGCTGTAAAGTGTGTCAATTTACGTACAATGGAGATCTACAGCTCAGGCACACAACTGAGTTGCAGAGGATTAATACGTTTCTGTGCATCAGCGGAGCCATGGTAACTGCTATTAACTGCCTGTGCAGATGTTTTGAGCTCACTCCAGTTGCAAGGCAATGTGATTTATCCGCAGCTCTGGAAGAACTTTCTACTAAGCTGCATTACTTTTTTTTTTTAAATTCGTAAGAGCCTGTGAAGAAGTGTGGGGCTAAAAGATTCCCAGATAAAAGGTGCAACTGGGTGTGAGAGGAAGGGCAGTCCAGAGAACAGGTCAGCACTGCAGTGAAAACCCAGGAGTAGAGGGACTCCAAGGGTGGGAACATGGCCTGTGGCCACTGTAGTCCAGAACAACTGAGTAAATTTTGTTGTTAAAGTGGAATATTTTGCAAATGAAGATGCTGTAGCCACCCGAAGAAAATCACATTGCCATATCTGTGTCTTACTAAGAAAAATCATGCTGTCAGCACAGTAGAACCACGTGTCCTAGTTAGGACAGCTGAGAACAGTTCATCATGGTAACCCAAAACTGTGTATTCTATAGCCTTCCATGCCATTTCCCAGAAACTGTTAGCAGTAGAGGCCTGTGAGATAGGAAGATGTTCCTGTCCTCATACCCTTTTATGGAACTCCCCACTCTGAGGGAAGGACTGAGCATCCTCATACCCTTTTATGGAATTCCCCGCTCTGAGGGAAGGACTGAGCATTCCTACCTGAACTGGAGAATATATAAACTTGGAGTTTTGGAACCTTCCTACCACTCGTGGGATCCAGAGGAAGACTGCAGCTCACCGCTCTCAACCATACTGAGACCACCACCCTCAACTGGACTGCAATCACCACTTTTGACCAGACTGCAATCACCACTCTTGACCAGACTGCAACAGCACTCTCACCAACAGATTTTCCCCTCACTTTTTTTTTCCTTTGGACTCAGGGGGCCCAAAGAACACCACTCTGTTCATGCCCCAAGGTGCTGGGTTATATATTTGGGTTTTGTGGGTTAAAACCAATTGTTTGTCTGTATAATTGTACTTATTGTATTATTTTATTAAATTGTTATTCTGACTTATCATCTCTCTTTTGAGTTGAGTCCATTTCCTCTGCTGGTTTACCTTTAAACCAGCACACTGTGCTGAGAAGAGTTAATGGTAGGAGTTCAAGGGAGAGATCAGTTGGTTTCAAGCATTAAAATGTCCAAATTAGAACTCTGTTTGTAAGAGTGTCTGAAAAATTATTTTAATACTGCCAAAAGAACAAAGATTTTTTGGGGAAGCTTTTGTCTCATGACTGGGTTTTGGGATTCTATATATCCCAGTAATATTTTCCAGTCAATATATGCTGCAAGGTCTTAAAAATAGAAGTTCATATTATTACTCAAATGTCTTCAGTAGTTGATATTTCTTAAATAACGGAGAAAAAAATAATCCCAAATAATAAAGGCAAATAGTAATGAACAAAAATCATAAAGGTTAAGGTAACTGCAAATTTTATACTTTGTACAGTTATCATCAGAGTAAAATTATGTTGGGATTTCTACTGAAAGTCTTCCCTTCCCTTCCCTTCCCTTCCCTTCCCTTCCCTTCCCTTCCCTTCCCTTCCCTTCCCTTCCCTTCCCTTCCCTTCCCGAACCTTCCCTTCCCGTCCCTTCCCTTCCCTTCCCTTCCCTTCCCTTCCCTTCCCTTCCCTTCCCTTCCCTTCCCTTCCCTACCCTTCCCTGCCCTTCCCTTCCCTGCCCTTCCCTTCCCTTCCCTTCCCTTCCCTTCCCTTCCCTTCCCTTCCCTTCCCTTCCCTTCCCTTCCCTTCCCGTCCCGTCCCTTCCCTTCCCGTCCCTTCCCTTCCCTTCCCTTCCCTTCCCTTCCCTTCCCTTCCCTTCCCTTCCCTTCCCTTCCCTTCCCTTCCCTTCCCTTCCCTTCCCGTCCCTTCCCTTCCCTTCCCTTCCCTTCC